>NC_136925.1:72192201-73392201 GCF_949752795.1 Hyperoodon ampullatus
GGGCCTACACTTTATGGACACATACTGGCTTATACCTTTTAGACCCTGAGAAACCTATACTGTATAGACACATATAGGCCTAAAAGCGTATGGACTTATAGGAGCCTAAATGTACCTTAGACACATTGTAGGACTTTACCCCATATACACCTATATATATATATACAGGCCTATAGAACCTATAGACACATATAAGCCTATAGCTTATAGACACACAGAGGCCTAGTACCTTGGTAAAACAGTGACGCCAAAAATTCCTTAATGAATATTTTAAAGGCCTAAGCACACACAGTCAAGATGTCTTATAATCACAGAATCTTCAAACTCAAGGTTTATTACGCCTGGGCTCTCTCTCTCTCTACAAAACATTTGATGGACAAGGAAACAGAGACTCCAGGGAATCTGTACTAGACTCACAGATTTGATCCACAGGGACAAGACTCCAAGTATTCTGATTCAAGGCCATTATGTATGCTCTTAGTGTATAACCATAATTACAATAAGTCCTCCTACATATACGAACGAGGTCTGTTCCGAGAGTGCGTTCATAAGTTCAATTTGTTCATAAGTCCAACAAGGTTAGCCTAGGTACCCCAGCTGACACAATCGGCTATATAGTACTGTATTGTAATAGGTTTATAACACTTTTCACACAAATAATACATAAAAAACAAACACAAAAAATAAAGAAAACATTTTAATCTTACAGTACAGTACCTTGAAAAGTACAGTAGTACCAGCTACATCACCACTGCTTTTATGTTTGCTTCTGGACATTTTGGACTTGGAATAAAGATACTGTACCACTGTACTCTATATAGTACTGTACAGTAAAATACACAAAAGCACAACCACTTGTAGAGGATGCACACACGTGACAATGTACGCCAGACACGTGAACTAACTTACATGACTGGACGTGAGAACACATGTTCGCATCTTTGAAAGTTTGCAACTTGAAGGTTCATATGTAGGGGACTTACTGTATATATTATACATTAAGAGAGATTTTAAACCAGCAGTCTCCTTTAGATGTGCAGTCTGTGTTTAAAGAAACATCGATTCATGTTAACTGATCATGTTTACTTCACCAGATCAGGCTCCAAACTTAGCACATCATTTTGATGCAATGTTTGTTTTTTTTCTCTAAACCTCCCCTCATGCTATGTTCCTTTACAAGCAGATATCTACAGATCTACCACAGTATCAAAATGGGGTCTCTTAAGATATTCTATAGCATTCTGATATTTTTGCAGTTAATATGTTTCAGTTAAAACATCACCAAGGCAGGTTGTTGTCAGCTTGTAATTTATTTAAATTGCTATTGGCTTCATTTCCATTTTTGTAGTCGGTAGCTTAGCATTTCAGAGACAGAAAATGAATCTGAATTCAGAATATGCAATATATTTTGCGGGAAAAAATATGTGTTAAATCTTGTTAGGCCTGTAAGCAACAACTGATTTCAAGAATTAAAAATAAATAAAATACCTAATGTTAAGCCAGATACCTTCTTTTCAAAATGAGAAGATGACCGTTTTGAGAAAGGCTGTCATGGATATTGGAGGCTGCCCCAGCAAGCTGGTATAGGCTGGGCCTTGTATGGAGTATTGATTCAGATGTCATAATTAAATGAGCCTGAGACTGAGCTCAGATAGGAACTGTTTGGAAAGATGGATAAAGGGTCAGGAAGAGATATGAGTGAGAGTCTCTTTCCCTAATAGTACTTGTCAGAATTTCAAGAGTGAGAGGTTCTATCAATTGGAACAAGAACGGTGTGGATGTGATAGTCTTCGGCACCTTATCAATTCTCTCCCTTCTAAGAGAGCATGTGTGTGACATCTGTGATTTATTTCCGATCTACCAGTCTCGTGAGCATGAGTTTTGAGTTAGCTGCCAAATTACTGTACTCGTCTCCATGCTAAAAGGCTGCTGTCACGTTTTAAGACTGTCAGAAATTCAGATCGTTCCCGTGGGTGATCCCAGAAAACACGTAGAGTAGGGACTTACTTTTGCTTATGGAGAGCAACGTGTGGAAGTTAAGCTGTTGCAAATCAATTTATATTATACCAAATTAGCTCCCCCCAATTTCTGCATATATGGTTAAAACGATATTATAGCCATATCAATGGAAATATAAAATATCAAAACAAATTGTCTCATAATTTCAACATCCTAACACAAATGCTACTTCCCCAGTCTCTGTCCATAGACACCCTATAATATTAACTTTTACACTTAGAAATTTTTTTCTGATCCTCAGCAATTTATTCCCATAAGCGGATATACCCCACACCCCCAAAGTGGGGAGGTGGGTATATTCCTGGTTGACTGTAAAAAAGGAGGGGCTCTAACACCTATGACACAACAGCAGGATGGACATGAATTTGATTGCAATAGCCCCTAAAGAGACACACATCTCCCTTATCTGTGGTGTAGCCCTTGGAAGGTCTTCTCATTCACCAGCAAACTGTGTACAGATTAGATTTTCTCATCTTCACATCCTTTCCGTCAAATGAGAGAAGAAGGTGATATAAGCAAAGAGGGCATTAGTGATAGTTGATATTTTTCTTTCAATGACACCTCCTCTTAGGCCTGTAGCAAGGAGAGATATCATTTAAAGTTGACACAGCAGTTCCTCTGGCCGTCTGAATCATGACCTTCTGACCTGGGAGCTGGCCTGAATCTATAAGATTTATCGAAAAGACCTTAACATTGCAAAAAGGCAGTGCTCAGCAATCATTTGTTCACCATCTCCCTCTTTCTACTTTATTTTTATTATTAGAAGAGTCATTCTTTTAAGCAGTTCAGTTGCCTCGGGAACTGTATAGTGACCCTAGTGATAATTCTCTGAGCATGCACATACACACACACACACACACACACACACACGTACATATATATACACATAATCTTTCTCTGATCATTTGGCCTAACTTGCCCCCAAAATGAAAATTTACAAATTTATTTTATTCTTTTTTTAAATTTTTTATTTTATATTGGAGTATAGTTGATTAACAATGCTGTGATAGTTTTGGGTGTACAGCAAAGTGATTCAGTTATAATATACATGTATCTATTCTTTTTCAAACTCTTTTCCCATTTAGGTTGTTACATAATATTGAGCAGAGTTCCCTGTGCTATACAGTAGGTCCTTTTGGTTATCCATTTTAAATATAGCAGTGTGTACATGTTGATCCCAAACTCCCTGACTATCCCTTCCCCCCACCCTTCCTCCCTGGTAACCGTAAGCTCATTCTCTAAGTCTGTGAGTCTGTTTCTGTTTTGTAAATAAGTTCAACACATGTCATTTATTCTTAAGGCTTCTTACCTACAAATTGTAAACAAACCAGAACCATCAGGATGTATTTTATATACTGAGACACTAACTTCCTGCCCATTTACAATATGGAGGGTATAGATGTTTGCAAATCATCAAAAATATTGTAGGAATTGTTTTATAGGTGTTGGGAAGTGCTTACCATTTTTAGAAATCTAAAACTGAAAGACCCTTAGTTGTTCCATTGCCCAACTCCCTAATCTCACAAATAAGGAGGAGGAGATTCAGAAATCTTAAGTTCATCAGCCCAGAAGCTGAGATACCATTAGTCTAGCATGGACTTTGGAGTCAAAAGGCCTGGTGTGAATCACTGATTTGCCTCTTACTTAATCCCTGGGAATCCGTGAGCAGTTTACTCAGCACCCCTCTGTACCGTGGTTCTCTCAGCCGTAACATGGAGAGAAGATACCTGTGTCTCAGGTTATTGTGAGGATTAAATGAGATCATGTTAGCAAAATGCTTAGCGCTATTCCTAGCACATTGTAGTTAATGGGAACTACCCTTTAATTAATGGGAACGGTGCTTCCGGTTGGAGTTGGAGGTGGTAACAGTAAAAGAATTAGCATTCTTAAGCCTCATAGAGAGCTTGGTCCTCCAAGACTTCATCTCTTTTCTTGCCACACACCCCTAGATCTGAGGGAAAAGGGGGTCTGTTTTTAAGAAGCATCATCTTGAAGAAATAATTTTTCCTTTAGCATTTGGACTTTCATTCTTATGTCTAGATATGAGGAAAGTGTGTTGTGCATTTAGACAATCCCGCTGGAAAGTGTTGCCAGAAATAAACAAGCTGTCAGGAGCGAGTGATTCATTTCTCATCTACTCAGATGACATCTGGTTTAAGTGTGATGAATACATCCTTGTTTAAATCATATGGTGACGGTAATGCTATCTGACAGAAATGTTTGCAAATATTTTGGGAATCCCCTAAGTGCTTGCTACCAAAAGAGTGCGCTTATTTAAAAAAGGAAAAAGCATAAACTTCAGTCTATCAGCTCGACGCTTGCCTCAACCTCCTAAGGCTATGAGATTTGCAGCTACGCTTGCCACACTGTTTGAAGATTAAGAAGTGGCTATTTTGAAATTAAATGTGGATGCCACTAGCGACGTGCTGGTGTGTAACAAATGCTCAGTCATCATTAGGACATTAGGAAATAGCCTTTGAATAAAAGAAATGTCAAGAGCACCTACATGTTTGAATAAACTTCAGTACGTTTAATGGTTTGGTTATTGTTTTCATTACCTTTGCAACTATTCATTTAATAATGTTTAGTGGGTTGTATTATGCCAAACAGAGCAGAGTCTGAAAGGAAATGGAGACATGTGCCTGCCAGGGGACCGCACATGGCCACTAAGGAGATAATCAGTGTTAACATAATGCTTGATTAATCAGACTCATAATGGAAGGACGTGGCATGTCCTGCAAAGTATTTATGTCCTGAGAATTATCAGTCATTCTGGATTGTTCTTGCCAAGTCGATTCCTTGCCATCTTGAATAACCTGAGAATTAGCAATATTTAACTGAAATATATTGATAGTCATTTATATGTAGGGAGTTTAAATTATACATAGAAATTCTAAATTACCTGAATACTGAAAGTTGAAGGCTTCTGCACCATGAATAACAATTGCTCAATGAGTTAGGAATGAACATTTACATGGAGAAAATCATATGAAACATGTGTTAAAGCACAAAGAAATCATGCTTGATATGTAGTCCATTTAATAATATATTTATGCTAAGAAGAAAAAACAAATTTCTCTTTTTATGCATGACATCAGTAGGTACTGTCTGTACAGCACATTACAGCTTTTACAGTACTTTCCATGAATTATATCATGTGTGATAATATCCTACTTTAATCTAGGTGATTAATTATATTTTTCAACAGTATAATCAACATTTAGAATACACAGTTGTTTTCCTGAAACATCAATAAACAAATCTAATTTTATGATCTATTTATATAAAATAGGTACCATATATTTCAAAATAATTGATTTTTACATATGAAGTCTATCATCTTTATCATCATATTTTCTTTAAGTTATTTGTTTCCAATTTACGATCAGAAAGATGAGGAGGTTTATCAACAGCATTGCAGTAGGCATTTTATGGTGCGACTCAAAATATGCCAATTTGTATTTAACATAAATTACAATTTTTTTCCGGCATGTCCTGCAGCATTAATGGTAGTAGGATAAATGTAAAGTGAGGAGAAATCATCTCTGCTCTGATGAGAATGAGCTTCAGTTAATGGTAAGAGGTCTGGCAATCTAGATTTGAACAGTCTCTGAATATCATGACCAGACTAGATTTTATAAAAATATTAAATGCAGAAGAGTACATATGAACACATATGTGTGTGAAAATATGTTTATATTCATATATGTGTGTCTGTGCAGAGAAAGAAGAGTAAAAGGGTCCAGAAAACTCTGAGTATTTAACTTAAGAGAAAGGTGAAGAGAAAATGGGTGAATGAAAGGCATCTTTTTTAGTCCATATATTATTATTTCAATATAATAATATGGTATTATTTCATTTGTTTGCAATGAGAATATATTAATTTGTAACTTATGTAAAAATAAATAAGCCTAAAATGTATGATGATACCAAGAGTAAAAAGTGGACCAATCTGGTTAGATCTTTATTGTTTGTTGTGTTTTAAAGGAATTTCCTGGTTTTCCCTCAAGCAGGGATGGTACTGAGAATCTCAGGAGGGTGAATCTCCCCCTTTGGCCTTTCTTATCTCACTTGATATATATTTGTCCAGTGGTTAACTATTGAATAATGGGCTTTTGGGGTAGGAGAGGGGCTCTATCTAACTTGTAGTATTTGTTGATCTTCATGATGTACATACTTTCCTGGTGGCCAATTTTAAGTTACCAATCTGATGTTAAATGGTTCAAAAAATCCCTGGAAATTATTGATTGACTTTTATCCCAGTGGCTCAAACTGTGGCATCTAAAGGTTTGATTCGTCACCATAGGGATGGTCCTTTGGATTGGGTATCAGATTTTCCTGAAAACCTGTGCTGTGAGAAGGGAGAAGGAGCCGCAGTTAATAATTCTCTAGCCAACCCGAGAGTGGAACTGAAGCCCCAGGGCTGAGTCTTGCTGAGCCTGCTACCAGATCCAGGTGGCAGCTACCACTCTTCCCACAGTAGCAATGGGCCTGTTCCCAACCCAGCACTGCCAACATAAGAGCAGATTTAGTGGGCCTCTTCAAGTTCTTCATTTAGAAAATGGAAATCGTAATTCATAGGATGCCTAAGAACGACAAATCACTTAGAAACTGGAAATGCTCTTTAAATATTTGCACCTAATCTGTTTTCTTCAACACATCAACACTGTCCAACTTTAAAGGCTGTCCAACTTTTTCCAAATGGCGCATTGTTGTATGATTCCTACAGATTTGCACTCTCATTCTGCTCTGCATCAAAACAACAGGTCAGTGTTAGAGACAGTGAAGGCAGTCCTTTGTACATCGAGGAGGCTTCCCTTTTAAGACACAGTTTACAATAACGGGCTCCCTAGCCTAATCGTGTGCTTTGGGCTGGCCTGCTCAAGGACAGCTACATCGATGAAGGGGTTTTGACTTAATTAAGATGAGACCTCTTTCAAGTGACTGCCTGGAAATCAGCAGAGAGGGGCCCAGGGGTAATGCTAGCCTTCCTGCTCAAAGAGCAGAAGCTGCAAAGAAAGAACAGAAAGAACAGAGGCTATAGGCAAAGATGGATCCAAATGATGAGAACAATTTGCCCTGTCCCCAGCCGAAGAATATCTTCAGCCGTAGATGAGAAGGGGGTGCTCGCTCCTTTGTGAGGCAAACCCATCCCAAATGGAAGTTGTAGGTACCAGTTTTGTCTACAATCAGGGAAGCAGCTGATTGATTTTTACAAATTAGACATCTTGATATCGGCAGGGGTGTTTAGGTGATGCAGACCAGGGAAAGTTCATTAACATAGTCAGCTCAGGATGGTTTAGATTCTCCAGGAGACCAGCTTTGCCCAGTATCCTGCAGTGACCTCGGAAGGAGTCCTGGGGCTCTGTCCGCTGTCTTTACAGCTATCTGGGGAAGCACACGTAAGAAAGAAGTGTTTGATTTGGGGATTATAGGGCTAAGAGAGGTAGCCTGAAAAATGTCTTCATCTCAGTTTGCTTTTGTTGCTTGCTGAGCCTGCTGGCTCCATGGGAAGATTAGACCATTCTTGTTTGTTTGGAGTGAGCATTCAGAAAACCCAAGGCCCTCGGCCTCCTGCAGCCACCAGGCTGGTTAGGGGATGCCTGTGCTCTGCCCTGAACTAAAGGTCTTAGTTAAAATTTCCTTTTTTTCCCCCTTCTAATCTACCCTGAACTAAGCTTATGGTAGGTTTATTATGTAGTTGTATTTATTTTATTCTTTGGTCTGTGATTTTTTTTTTTTATCTGTGATCTCTAGTTTTTTAAGCAGTGATATATAGAAAGCATGCTGGCCGGTCCGAATACCGCCCCAGGTACTGCTCAGAAGGGATCACCGAACTTCAGTGGCTGTTAGATCAAAGCATAAACCAAAACAGAAAGACTGGCTGGTGGTGAAACTCTGGCCTTTCTCTGTGCTTCTCCAATCACACATGGATTGTCCTTCCTGCCTGGGAGAGGATAATTTCCAAAGTCAAGTGCCTTTCACTAAAGAAATGTCAGCGTTATGATCAAAAGCTCCTGGCACCTTTCTGAGAATTCAATTGCAAGGGCTAGGGGGCTTCCCCCTGGGTGTTGCCTGAATAAGGCAAAGAGCGTGTTGGTTGGAGTGAATTTTGCAGTTGCTTATTTTTATGTTGTTTGAAGGTGGCTATGGTTTTCTAATTCTATGAACTCTTCTGCTGAATAAAGGTCTGTGTGGACCTCTAATTCTCATTTCTGCATAACGCCCTCTAGTATTCAACTGGTATAGCTGAGGTTGCTATTGTATGTCCTACCTACGTGATACTGTGGGAAGGAATGTTTCTGATTTCTTGTCTGGTGTGTCATTAAGAATTCCAGTGAACCAAGGTTGGTGGGCAGCACATTGTGAATTGCACTAGCAACAAAATAAAGAACTGGTCACCAACTGCCTATCACCATATATACAACCTATAAGCTAGGTGAACTCCTGAATAGGCAGTCTTTCTACCATGTGAATTATGGACAAGATAGAGGATTAGTAATGGCTATGATTACAGAGCCTCTGCTGTACCAGGTAACGTGATAGATGTTTTATATACGCATTTTTGAACCTCCTAAAGTAGCTTAAAAGCTAAGTAATATTTCTACATTTTACAATGTGAATAAAATCATTTCTCCAGGATCAAACACCTACTAAGCGGCAAAGCTGCAATTTGAACCTGGATCTCCCTGACCCCAGAACTCCCTCTCTCTCCGTGATTCAGTGCAGCTTTAGAAGAAAATGAGTGAGTGGTAAAAGGAGGCCTACCATGAATACGCAGAAACACCACTTTGCAGAGGGGATTTCAAATAGCACACTCAGTCTACCTATATAACTGCTGGCTTATTTAGAGTTAAATAAATCCTTTTAATGGAATAAGATGCTCAAGGGAGATAGGATTAACATACAGGATGCTTATCGTTCATTCCCCACATTTTAAACAGAAGTAAGAGATATTTTGATAAACAAATTGAACAGTAGAGGAGTTTCACTATTGCTTCCAGAAATACCTTTCAAAAATAGTGAGAAAAAGTTTAGTGTTATCACAAAATTTCCTCATCAAGCATTGAAAGTCATTTTTCTTTCACAGGACGCTTTGACAGTTAACTTCTTTCTGTTTCTTTGTGGGTGGTTGATTGAAATTATTTCCCCTAAATATAGAAAGTATTTATGGCTATAGCAGGGTTTGTTTTAATGGTGGCAAGAATGTACATTCAAGTTTAGCAATCAGTACTACTGACAAAGGAGGACCCGAGTTAAGGACAAAATGATTCTTCAGTGCCGTTAGAATATGGTATTCTTCCCTTTTTCTAGCTGTTCTTTATTTTATTTTTAAATTTTGGTCCTTGCAATTAAAAAAAAATTGGTCTTGCAATACATAAAGATTTCATGCTTTTAGTGGCTTGGCTACCTGAAGTAGTCCAATAAAAGAACTTCTAGGGAATTTTTAAAAATAAAGAAAGTGGTGGAGTTAAGAAAGGAACATTTGAATGCCACACATTCATGTACACACACGCACACATCACAGGACTCACACCCAGCACACAAATATATTTACACAGGCACATAGGCACACACACACACACTCATACCCACCACACACATGCACACACATGAGCCAGTTAAAGTAAATGTGCAGATAACATGATCAGAGCTGACATTTATTGACTGACTAAGGTGTGCCTTCCACAGTGCTAAGCCCTTCAGCCCCTGAAGGCATTATCCTGTTTCTTTCTCATGTGGGAGGTGCTGTGATTACCATCATTTTGCAGATGAGGAACTGAGCTCAGAGAAATACAGTACAAAGGAAAGAAGAAATGCATGCTTCTCTGAGCTGCACTAAAATCTGAAAACTTAAATCCCTTGTTCTGGCAGTTTTTCCTTCTACTGTACAACCGGGCAGAACTCTACTCAGCAAATTGTGGTGCAAATCAGTATGCTGAGGATAAGCTTTCGGGACTGGGTGCCCTGACTTAATTTAGGTCTTGGCAGCAACTGCCTGGATGCTGCCATTGCCTCCTAAAAAGCTGACCCACCTCTGTGTTTCTCCATCCCCAGTCCATTCACTGCACTGCCGTGAGAACTCTTCCCAAGACACAGACCTAATCACATCACTGTCCTGCTTGAAAAAATCCTGCAACAAGGAGGTAGAGCCTCAAATCTTGACCTTGACTTTAAAGGCCTCTCACACACCTCATATACAGAATTCCAACTCTGGATTCCAACTCTCTTCTACCTCCATTCCCATCCCTTATCTATATCTGGAAATGTTGTCTTTCATTCAAGACCTGGTTCACAGGTCATCCTCTTTGCGGTGCCCTGCTCAGCTCGCTGCCACTGCACTATTTCGGCATTTAGTGTCACGCCATCACGGTTTATTTACATCGAGCCTCATTAGACTTTCAGCTACTTGAGGGCAAAGACTGCAACTTACTCACCCTTGTTTCCCAAGCAATTCACAGAGACTGGTGTGGATTAAACCCTCAAGGTACATTTTTATAAAAAGGATTGAGCGAATGGATGAATGTCTTCACCCTGTTGTGGTCTCATTTCTATCCAGCACTTTTTCTTGCCATTTTATGTCACATCGGGTTGACCAAAAGGTTCATTTTTCCCTAACATCGTATGGAAAAACCTGAACACTTTTTGGCCTACCCAGTATTTGGCAGGAGGTGCACTTTAATTCAAGGTCCTTTTCAGGGTCCGTGCATCGGCCGGGTAGTTCTTTCAAAACATCTTGTATTTGTTCTTGCTATTTCCCCTCTCAAAATGTTCTTTGTTTCTCTGCTCACCTCTGAACAAAGCTATTTACAAGGCAGTGTTTCTGGTAGTTTGGAACATAGGCCTGGTGTCAAGGGCTCAAGATCTGGGGCCACCGCACTCTGGGCAAGTGGCTGTGACGACTTCTCCAGTTGTCAAGGTGATATGGAATCTTGCCCAAGTCCTGCAGAGGAAAAGGCTTCATTTGCCTTATTCATCTGGGTCATTAAGGGAGACCTCAGGGAGCTCAGTGCCAGCTCCTACCATGTCCTCCTTGGTTGCTGTTGAAATATTAACCATATTCTCGAATAGTTTCTTCCATGAGCTGTGTCACTCTTAGCTGTGAATGTGCCTGGGTGGTATTTTTTATAAATTTATTTATTTATTTATTTATTTTTGGCTGCATTGGGTTTTCGTTGCTGCACACGGGCTTTCTCTAGTTGTGGCGAGAGGGGGCTACTCTTTGTTGCGGTGCACGGGCTTCTCATTGTCTTGGTTTCTCTTGTTGCAGAGCACGGGCTCTAGGCCTGTGGGCTTCAGTAGTTGTGGCTCGCAGGCTCAGTAGTTGTGGCTCACGGGCTCTAGAGCACAGGCTTAGTAGTTGTGGCGCACGGGCTTAGCTGCTCCACAGCATGTGGGATCTTCCCAGCTCGAACCTGTGTCCCCTGCATTGGCAGGCGGATTCTTAACCACTGCACCACCAGGGAAGCCCTGTCCAGATGATTTTTAATGTATGAGAAAGTAACATCATGATGTACAGTAAGTCCCCTACATACGAACCTTCAAGTTGCGAACTTTCAAAGATTTGAACATGTGTTCGCAGGTCCAATCATGTAAGTTAGTTCAAGTGTCTGGCATACACTGTCACGTGCATGCATCCTCTACAAGTGGTTGTGCTTTTGTGTACTTTACTGTACAGTACTGTATAGAGTACAGTAGTACAATATCTTTATTTCAAGCCCAGCATGTCCGAAAGCAAGCGTAAAAGCAGCAGTATATAGCCAATTGTGTTAGTTGGGTACGTAGTCTAACTTTGTTGGACTTACAAACAAATTGGACTCACGAACGTGCTCTTGTAATGGAACTCGTTCGTATGTAGAGGACTTACTGTACATCATGAAAAGGGAAAACATGCCTTCTTCAATGCTTTTGGGAAGTAGTTAAGATATGTCCTAAATTATAAAGAAATTCTTGAGAAAGAGTGAAAATTCTTGATGATGTTATAATAATATATCCTCTCATAAGTGAGAAGCGATGAGGCCCCATGGGCAGGAGAACTGCCTTTAATATTTTGTAATATTCTGTTTTGTTAATATACCCAGAAGTGTGTACATATCTTACAACTGTTTTAGAAATTGGTACCTAGGCTTCTATTACCTATTAGGTGGAGATTTTATATGTAAATGTGTTAGCACTGATAGTCCTTTTTCCAATGTTTTATTGGGGAATTAAATAGTGTGATATTTGGATTGATATCATGAAATCCTCTGCCTGGAAATTGGGCTCTATTGTTCTTTGGTTTATACATCTTTTCCTAAAGAAGAAACACAAAACTCATTCCAGGTAGCTAAGCATTAACTAAGAAAAAAAGCACGAAGTTATCAGAGCTCTTGAGGAAATTGGTTGTCCCAGTGCCCCCAGTTCAGACTGCTCTCCCCCTCTCTGGTCTGTAAATAATCTCTCCCCTTTCCACCCTTGCCCACCTTCTCGTACCGCCTACATCCCACCATGGTGAGTAGAGGGACCAGAGTGGTATCTCTGGCACCACACTAGGGATTATCAGGTAATAAAAGCTTTGACTCCCTGAAAACAAAATAAAAATAAATAAAACATAAATTACAAAAATATGTATAAAATGGCTTGTTTATCAAGCCAGAGATGAAAAGCAGGACTGGTGATTAGTAGACATTCAATTGATTTGACTCATTTTTCACACATGTGATTAGAAAACTGCTTGAGATGTCATTTATTTAAACAAAACTCACGGCTAACATTTAGAGGTGCTCAAATATTGATTCTCCTTCTTCCACACTTGGTTTACAAAGTTAACTAGAAACTGCGAGTTTGGAGGACTCCAAATTTACATTCCTGAAGAGCTGGTGATCGAGCAAACACTCCAGAGAGCCTGCCTGGCCGAGAGGCTGTGCTGCATCCTGGGGTCCACGCTGCTTCTGCACAACAGAAATTCACATTCAGGTTGTGGCTTGCCAGCCCCTTGGATCACATTTGACATTTCTCTCTCTATTGATAGATAGATGAACAGAGAGATAGCGAGAAGTGGGGGGGAGATAAGAGAGTCAAGCTCATTACTAGGTTTGTCCCTTTTAATTCTGTGCTTGAAGATTACTTTTAATAGATTCATCAGAATTGAAAACGAATATCCTCACCTAAAGGTCATCATTATTATGTCGCCAAATAGATCACATTTTTTGTAATGCCGTAGGGAACAAATGTGTTGACTCTATTCTGCCACAAAGCATAGCTTCTAATCATGTTTGTGATTATGGGTGATAGAATTAGGTGGACAATGGAGAAAAACAGCGCATCAGAAAAGGACCAGAATGCTGGCACCAGCACATGTTGCATTGTCTCATGGCCATTCATATGATACGTTGGCATTTTCAGTGCTTTTACCATGTATATATCTAGGTATTTATCTTAATATTTAAGGAATAGAGGCTACTGATTTACAATTCATAGTTCACTCCTGGCTCTTTTTCCTAAGACTTATGGGCAAAAAGAGGTAACAGTGTCCAAAGGGCCAGCATTGGCTAATGGCCACTGCTTATCTTGCTAAGGATGGCAGTTGTGAGGGGAGTTATATTTTCTGGAATTGTTTTTCACATCTTATTTCTTTGCCTCCAGAATTCTGTGACTTTAAAAAATTTTATCAAGCCTTGAAAACTGTTCTGTAGTTTAGCTTCCCCAAAAGGGAAGATATAAATGTTGACTAGAAAACATTTGTTTCACGCCAAATATTTCAGTCTATTTTTCAATTCAATTCTAATTCTGCAGTCGCCCTCCAAAAGCAAGGGCATCTGTTGTAGGTCCTCCTTAGCATCTGTTATTGGTGGGGGGGTGTGTGTGAAGAAGTGGATGAAAGCAGAATTGGCATCTTGTCAGGTGTTCAATTACTCTTTTGTGTTTCTCTGAAAATATTTGTTTGTTTCTACCTCTGCCAAATCTACTTGTTGTTCCCTCAGAGTCATTAAGAAACAATGCATGTTGCTCTGCTGTGTGAAGCTTACCATGACTCTGAGGTTTATGGATCCCCAAATCCTGCAGAGATACAGGTCTTGTTGGTAGCATTTGAACAGAAGGTTGAAAAACAGAATGACTTCATGGGAGTAGTTCTCTGTCAGGAGCAGCAAAAACCCTGGTGTTACCTTTAAGGGAAAGAACAGCACAAAATCTGAGTTTGAAATGTGATTTATGCCAGGGAAATCACAAACTGTGCATGGGATGTAACCCTTGAGACAAGATGGAAACGCAAAGCTTCAGTCCTGAGCAAGGTTTCTAAAAAAGGAAAGAGTAAAATCTATTCCTGCACTTGCAGCTGCAGTTCCAAGTGAACTGACTGAAAATCTAAACAAAACCAATGTGAAATTCATCCGGAAGCCAAGGCTTTCTATCACCATGTCTGGCTCAAAAGTGAGTTGTTATAGCAACAGGAGAAAAGTAAATGAGCATTGCACGTTGTAAAATTACGCCTGCTTCTGTTCTAAACAGCACTGTCCATTCAGTCAAATGAGCGCAAGTCATTTAAAGGAGAAGAATTCCATTTTAATTGTTAAGGCTGTCATCAAACCCACCTTTAAAACCCAAAGTTCATTTCAATTAACCTTATTCCCCAAATCGATATCATAAATTCTCTGGCAGGATGAGACCGAGCAACGTCTTATCTGATGAAGATGACCTCGGGAAAATATGGTGCCATGGATTTCTGTGCTGGAGAATAGCCAAAGTGCTGAGTGGCCCTGAGATCACGACAGGGTACACAGATCCTTTCACCTCTAAATCATTGTTTTTAATCCAGTATAGATTGGAAGCAGGCAAGAGACCTTGCTTTTTAACACTTGTTCACTGACCTGTATTAAATTGGATGTTGATCTGGGTCCAGCTTCAAATAGATGTCTATACTGTGGACATTTTCTGAGCCCCACTGACTTCCAAGAAACTAGGCTGATGGAGATTGGAGAGGCTTTTTGTTTTTGCTTTTGTTTTTCCCATTTGTGTGGATAGCCCCCTCTACAACTGCAGTGGAGTGTACTGTAGGGAGATTTCTTGGATCAGTGGTTGTGTCTTAGTCATCTTATAAGGAGCCTATCGCAAGGCTAACACATTTCTATTTAGTTAAGCATTTATAATTATCAATGTTGCAGATTATCACATTCAAGTTAATTTGTACATATGTAAAACAAGGAGGGAGGGAGAACCAGCCCTTAGCCCCTAAGAGCGACCTTCCCTCAAAGCCTGAGGCGAATTTTAATTATTAGCTATAACGGATGTGTATAATTAGCCTGGGCTAATATTCCCTAATGCCTTTTTATTTAAAGACACAGACACACTATTCACATACCCAGACAAGTTTGCAGTTCTGAGAATCATCTCCATCTTTAGCATGAGAAGCAGTAAATGAATCAACAGACCGGCAATTTGGGACTGTAAGGGGCATTCAGACTCCCCAGAGGGGACCTGTTTCATAAACAACAGGAGAGACTTTAGCCCCTCCTGACACCCCCCACCCCCATTTGTGAAAGTGAGAAGTGCTACACCTGCTCCTCCCATTGCCTGGGTCTCGCTGGCATTGGTGGAGTTGGCCTGCTCGTCTGCCCTGCACGGCCGGGTGTCCCGACACGGCTGATGGTCTGACTCATCCAGGAGGACTTAACAGAAAGAGAGGTGATCTGGCCCCTACTCTATGGTTTTGATTAAGCCAGCCTGGGAGGGGGCCAGCAACCTGAATTTTTAACAAGCTCCACCACCAGTTATTCCGATGAGCATCAAGGCTTGGGTACCACTGCCGAATCACTAAATCTTGGGAGGAGTGGGGGGCCAGGAAGAGGGAATTGCATCCCTTCATCAATGAAGTCAGCCCCAGACACTGGCTGGGACTTCTGCAAAATATCCTGAAAGCACTCCATCCAACCCCATGTGTTTCTTTTTTGCAGGCAATCCTCCCAGGATATCTAATACTTACATTTTCATAAATTCTGAAGTAATTTTATATAATTCTGTAATTTATATAGAGGAAATAGACTAAATCCAAGTCTGTATCCTGAACCACCAGACCCTTCATGTCTCCACTGTCAGAAACTTCTCTTTTTTATTTTATTTTATTTTTCTTTTGCATTCACAGGCCTCTCACTGTTGTGGCCTCTCCCGTTGCGGAGCACAGGCTCCGGACGTGCAGGCTCAGCGGCCATGGCTCACGGGCCCAGCCGCTCCGCGGCATGTGGGATCTTCCTGGACCGGGGCACAAACCCGTGTCCCCTGCATCGGCAGGCGGACTCTCAACCACTGCGCCACCAGGGAAGCCCTGTTGGAAACTTCTAATCCCTCTTCCGCTCCCCGTTCTGCTTCAGCCAAACTCTTGACCGCTCTAAGTCTTTGTGTTGTTGTTTTGCTCTGGTCTTTCCCCAGATCTTTGCTTGGCCGCCTGTGTCTCATCCCTCAGATCCCCCCAGCTCATAGATCACCTCCTTGAGTGGTCTTCTCAGGACACTCCATCTGGAGCGGGCCGCTGACGCACCACCCACGTTCCTCTTCCCCCACGATGGACTTTGCATGACAAGACCACAGCCTCCCTGTTTCTCAGTCCTCATTATACTCTGCAAATACCTTATGTATTAGTTGTGTGTTGATTGTTCTTCTTCCTCCACTAAAGTAAATAAGTCCATATGGTCAGGAGCTTATGGTTGCTATCGTGGCTGATGAGTTGTAGCCACCACCTATATCTTACAGCCAGTTAGGCCACTGGCTCCACGACTCTGAGACTCTCTCTACCACACCACAGTGGACAGAGATGTGGCCCGATCTTTCAGTTTCACTTTCGTGCTGGCAGAACAGATGTCATTGTTATGAGTGTATACGTTCTGAATGATAAATGAAAGTAACTGTAATTTGAGAATTCCGAGTTTCGTTTGCGTTCACAGGGCATTTAGTCCTTTTGTTTTTCTTCTTGTTATAGGAAGAAATTCATTTCGGATCATTTCCCGTCTTAGAGTCCTGTGTCTTCAGCCCAGGGACGTTCTTATTCTACATTGTAGTTTTTATGCTGACCCAGCAGATCGATTAACAAAAATAACCCTAGATGCACATACAGTTAAAATAGGGGAGGATGGAACAGATTGGCCACTGGTTACCTGAACGTGTTTGTTAGATAGTAGGTGCTTCTAACACACAAACCCCAAGGCTCCCTTATTACACAATTTGGCATTAATATTCAAGTTATTTTAAATTCAGATTTTCTTCAAACATTCCTAGTAATCTCCCCTTTTTTTATCCTTCCAAAGTCTTGTTCCTCTTCCCAACACCCACCTCTGAGTCCATATACATTTTTTTCCTTAAAAAAATTTTTTTTTTTGCAAGAGAACTGCAAAAGAGTTGACACTTGGCATGTGGTGATTCAGAAAATACACTGTCCCTTCTCACCACCGCTGATGTCTTTGTCTGACAAAATCCATATGCTGTGTGATCACCATGGCAACTAAGTAGGATTGTAATTGCAACCCTGGAAAGCTAATTTTTTTCACTCAAATTCTGGCATACATTTAACCTGTCTGAAGTTTCAACAAACCATCTTTTAGTGACAAGTGTTTTGAAAGGTCTAATTTAGTGTGTTTGTTTGAAGGCCCATTTCTTCCTTTTTTAAACTTAATAAACTAGCTCTAAAAGGGGGAGCAGGAGAAGCTGCCATACCTTCTGACCTTACCTTACAAAATTATACCTGACCATTTCATAGCAAGAGATTCGAACTGTGTGACTCCCTCTGAAGGGTACACAGACATCGGCATCCTCAGACCATGTAGTAAGAGTCAAATAAGGCTCTACCGAACTACAGCTGTGGAGACAAAGGGTTCTTAAGGTCCAAGTCCCAAACTCTTTTCTCCCAGCTGCCATTAAGGAAATGTTGCCTCCTCTGTGACCAATGACATGAGTATTCAGGCTTAGTAGCTATTAAATTGAAGTTTCCCATTTAATGAACTTTAGCTTAGGTTAAATATTCCTGCTGTGCTTCTGGTTCCCAGTCACTTCTATAGTGGCAATTTTATTTTTCTAGATAGACGAAGTATTACTTTTGGAAAATCATATGGTCTCAGTCATCAGATTCTCCTGGGATATGAGGCATGAAGTGACTGATGAGGAAGTTTTAGAACCTAGTTCTGGCCCAGCCAAGCATTCCAGGCATCACCAGCAAAGAGTCTGTGCTCTGGCCACTGGGAATTTCGTGATGTTGAAAAAAAAACGCAGGAACTGAATTTAAAAGACTTGGATTCTAGTTCTGGCTCAAAAAGCTTCCAGTTGTGTGACCACAACTCAGTAACATAAAGTAGACAGCTTCACAGCATGAGCTGCGTGGACCCTCAAGTCCAGGCCTGCCCAGGTCTGCCTGAAGGATGTAGGGGTAATCTGACATGACCCGATCTGCCTGAGGGACAGAAACCTTCCAGGGAAGACCTCAACCTACAAGAAGGGAAAATGAGGCAGCCCAGCAGGGTCCAAAGGGCAAAGGGTCAGCAAGGTGGGGAAGGGAAGTCTCGAACCCAGCACAGTGTATCCATTAGGGCATGTCCCCACTCCCACACGTACACATCTGTCCAACGCACCCTGGGTCCCATGTCACAGCACACCGGACAGCAGAAACCGACCAAAAAAGCAAAACCAAGAAAAGAGCCTTTTTGCTAGAGTGACCACACCCCCTGATTTGGGTGGGATCACCTGGCTTTACGTGCCTGCTGTCCTGGCTAAACTTTCAGTCACTTCTCCTTTCACTGTCGAGTGTCCTGGTTTTGATAATGAAGTATGTGGTCACATGCTTTGTGGTGATATCTCTGTAGGTTGAAGATGGCCAGGAGGTGGTGCCACTTGTAGAATGTGTAACCGTATGGCACCTGGGGGTGAACTGAGGACCCCTCCCCACCCGGGTGGCCGGTGATCCCCGAAACAGCGAACTGAGTGAGAACTGGAGCAGTTACGACTGGGAGCACAGGGCAGGACTGTGCGGGGGCTGGCGCCAGGAGCGTCACCCCACTCAGCAGAATGGGAGCTGACGAGAAAGGCTGTGGCCGGATGGGGGGAGGGGACTGAAAGGCCAGTGCCCGGGAGAACATGGACAGTGAGCCCTGCAAACCCCTAGATATCATGGGGAACTTGGGTGGAGGCAGAGAACCATGCTTTTGCTGTAGTAAGGGCCACACCTGTCCTGGCTCAGGAGCCCTCACGCTTCTTCCATCGGGCCCCTGGGGGAACTGGAGAGACACATACAATGTAGGATGAGCGTAGGAGCAATGGTGCGGGCTTCACATTGCTCTTGGTCTTCCAGACAATGCTCCCACGGGTGGTCCTTCACCTGGACCAGCCACCAAGCTCATTCCAGGCAGGAATCCCTTCTTGGGTACCAATTCCCGAGGGCCCCTCTGGTCCTTCTTCCCTCCCAGTCTCCTGCCCACAAACCAGGGGATAGCTCAGGTTTGGAAGAAGCTATCCCCCTTTCCTCCTTCTGGTTTCTTCTCATCGAGACATTCTACCTAAGCTCAGGAATCCCTTTTCCCTCTGGCCTTAGATTTCATTAAACAAAGGCTAGGAAAATGTGGAGACTGATTCCGGGCACACTCCCTACCGCATGGCTCCCCGTCACTAGAACACAGAGCCAACGTTCTGTTTGAAAGGAGAAAAGAGAGATAGGAAATTATAAAAGAAAAACAACTTACGTTGGTTTTCTATTGCTGCTGTAACCAATTACCATCAACTGAATGGCTTAAAACAATACAGATGTTTCTCCCAGATTTGTAGGTGAGGAGCCCTGGTGGGTCCAGCTGGTTCCTCTGCTCAAGGTCTCATGGAAACAAAGTCAAGGTGTCTGCCATTGTGGGCCCCTATCTGGAGGCCCTGGGCTTGGATGGGGGCGGGGAATCTTGCTTTCAGGCCCATTCATGTTGTTGGCACAGATCAGTCCCATGTGGTTGCCCTTTCCTTCCTGGCTGTCAGCCCGATGTTCTTCTCGGCTTCTAGAGGCCACTGTGTTCCCTAGCTCATGGCCCCCTTCCTCTTCAAAGCCAGCAGTAGTGGGTCAAGTGCTGCGCACATTTTGGCTCTCTTTCGCTTCCTCTTCTGTTCCATCTTTCTTTGCTTGCAAATAGAGAAAGTCCTCTGCTTTCAAGGGCTCAGTTGATTAGACTAGGCTCGTCCAATAATCCACGATAATCTCCCTGTTTTAAGGCCCATAACCTTAATGATATCTGCCAAGTCCCTTTTGTCATGTAACGTAACATTACATGGCGTGTCATCAGAGGGTGGAGGTCATGGCATCCAAAATTCTGATTATCCCCAAATGTAATATCTCAAAACAGTGGCCAGTCGCACTACTATTCTTGTAGCACCTTTTCAACCCCAGTTAAAGGGAAAACCCTGAAGAAATAAGCAAGGAGATGTACAATGCAAAGGTCCACATGCTGAGGTGGGGATCAGATGAGGATTGTGAAGGGTTTCAACAGAGAGACTGCTGGACCTTTGCAGGCAAAACTGGTGGTATAGATCCATTTCCCTACAGCCCTTGTCCAACACTTGCATAATCCCTGCAGAAGAGGCCACAGCGGGCCCCAGGCAGTTCCAGGGGCTACTGAGAGCAGTGTGAGCCTTCCTTGCATAGGGTACCTTAGACATCAGACCAAGCACACCAAGCTCCGTCCTCATTCCTGAAGGAACAGCCCAGCAAAAGTATGGAAGGACAGAGCCACAGGAATCAGAAGTCCACAGGACACCGGAGGGAAGAGGAGTCAGAATGGGAAGGAAGTTTATAAAAGTCTTTGACATCATTTTTTAGCAACGTATATGTTTCAATGGCCAGGATTAGAGTGACTCTGAGCAGCTGTGACACCTAATTAACCTTGATGACTTTCTAGTACTGAAAGGCCACTTTAACCTTACTGTTGGCTATGACCTTGGCCTGTGTTTTCAGAAATCACTAACTGGCAGGACAGGGTGCCCTCAGCTGCTGTGATGGCACTGAACCAAGTGAGCTTGAGACTCAGATAGCCAGGAAACAGCACAATATCCACATTCTTTCACTTGAATTGAGTACATAAATTAGAAACTTGAAAGTGGAGGCCAATGTGTTCTCAGGACAGTTATTAAAATTACTTTTTCAGCATTCTCTCCAGCATTACCAAGTTGTTTTTGTTGGAAAGAAAGTAATTCATGTCTCAGATCTGCTGTCATTATAAAAGGAGTCACAGCTACAAGTCTAGACATTTATGATTATTTCACAAGGACTTGTCCTTATGAAATAATCATTGTTTTATGCCAGCTGTAGTTTATTGATCTGATATGTGCCTGAAATTATTTAGATAGGGGAAATAGGGCTTTCTTCTCTTTCCAGCCTACAGAGGAAGATTGTCCTAGACTCCTGAAAATATAATAAGCACCTGATATTGGAATCACATTGGGGTTATAGTTTTCATTTATTAAAATCAGTTTAAAATATGCTCCAAATTCAAAGTTTATACTTCTCTCCCTCTTCTTTATAAAGTAAAGAATTTTTCTACAATTGTCTCCAGTTGTTAGTAATTTTTGTTTCTGCAAAATAAGAAGGGAGAAGGAAGAGGGGGAGGAGGGGAAGAAAGGGGATGGAGAAAGGGAAGGAGGAGGAGGAGAGAAGCAGAAGGAGAAGACATTCTTACAGTAACCTGGATTTTATTGATCTCCTATGAGCCCATAACTCGTAGGAGGGAACACAGGGGTTAAAACATTTATGACCATGACTGTGGGGTCACCAGCTAGTGAAGACAGGCCTAGAGGAAAAATTCTTATGTTCTCTAGCCTCAGCTTTTAATGGTGCTTCCATGATTCATTGTCTTATAACCAAATAATTTTGGGGGATAGTTCATGGCAGATGTCTTTGGCTATATATCATTTTTATATGCTCTAGGAATTACTTCTTTCTATCTGTTTTACAGATGAGAATGTTAAATGTAGCTTTCAGGTGCTAATGTACTATGTCTGTTAACATTGATAGGAAGGTATGTCCTCTGTGGCTCAGTATTAATCTTTAATATTTATTTTATTGCTTATGCAAGATAATTCAGTGAACTCCATTTCCTGTCAGTGTATGTCAGTGGTATTTTTCATTGCTTTGCCTTCCTAAAACTATCTGTCTGTTGAAGGACATGGTAATCAGCCCTACTGGGGTATGAATATAAAAAAGAGTCCTGTATGAGAGGCTGGTTTATCTTCAATGCTTTCCTGAAACACTGGAATTTGCTAAAATTATATTTGGGACATCCTTTTTGCCCTATGTGGGGTGTCTCTTCTTTTTGGTTAATTTCAGGAACAGAGCCCTAAAATGTTACCTTTTCAGTGACTCCCAGTGTGTCTCTAGAGATTTGTTACGTATTGAATAAAAAGCCCTGCCCCAATCCAGGTCATAAAGATAGTTCCTATGTCATCTTTTAAAATTTCTGTAATTCTACGTTCCACTTTAAGTCTTTAGTCCACCTGAAATTGATTTGTGTTTATGGTGTGAGGTAAGGATCTAATTCCATTTTTTAAATGCCTAATTTTTTTATTGAAAAGTCTTGCTCTGCCCACTAATCAGTTGCACCAGCTCTGAAATAAGTCAGATCTTGCAGATGTGTGCTCCCAGCCACCCTATCTTAATATATTTCATAATAATCCCTGAGTTCTCATAAACTTAATTCCCTACTCTGTTTTCTCATTTTAAAAACTATATTAACTATTCTTGACCCTTTATTCCTGCATATACATGTTAGAATCTGCTTATTTTATTACATACACACACAGAGAGGGAATCCCTGTTAGAGACTGGATTAGAATTTTGATTGAAATTTAATTAATAGATCAGTTTGTTAAGAATTAGCCTCATAATGATTTTGAGTCATTCTGTCTCTGAACAGGATATACTCTTGGTGAGGAGTAGGGGGTCTTTAAAATTTTTCAGTAAAATTTTAACATTTTCTACATAAAGTAGAAAAGCAGCTGGATTTATTTTGGGGAAATTTATATTTTTGATACTGTTATAAATAGTATCTTTTAAAATTAAATTCCCTGATGTATAGAAGAAATGCAGTTGGTGTTTCTAGACTACTCTAAGGAACACAAGTTATCCAGAAAATTCACTAACCTTTCTTAATAGAAGTTAATGTGGGCAATTTGTGATGTTCTTAACTTAAAGGGAATATGTTTATGTATCCTACTAAGTATAGTCTTTAATTTTTTTTTTGGTAGCTACACTTTCTTCCTCTATCCTTATTTTGTTAAGCATTTGAATGTTACCCAGTTTTTTAAATGAAATTATTGAAATTACTATGTTATTTTTCTTCTTTGAGCTGCTAATGTGATAAAATATAGTAATAGATTGTTTTACGTTAAACTACCCTTGCACTCCTGAGATAAACACAACTTGGCCATCTTTTATATTCTTTGCTGGATTCAGTCTGCAAAATATATTTAAGATTTTTGCGTCTGTTTTGTATTAACTAGGCTAGAAACTAAGCTGCTATAACAAAGACACCCAACATAGAGTAGCATGCATAAGATAGGCATTTACTTGTCTCACTGGTAATGGTCTAGAGTCAGTAAGTAGTTCACGACTGGCAGGGCAGCTTTGTGTATTGAGTACTTGGCTTCCAAGCCCTGTCACTTCTGAGCCAGTTAAAAGAGGGACAGAGAGTCCTGAACACTGTTCCTTTTTTTTTTCTTTTTAAAAAAAGTACTATTTTTTTTATTGCGGTATAGTTGATTTTCAAAGTTATGTTAGTTTCAGGTATACAGCAAAGTGATTCCGTTATACATATATATATATATATATATATATATATATATATATAATCTTTTCTTTTTCAGATTCTTTTCCATTATAGGTTATTACAAGATATTGAATACAGTTCCCTGTCCTATCAGTAGGTCCTTTTGTTTATCTGTTTTATATATAGCAGTGTGTCTGTGTTAATCCCAAACTCCTAGTTTATGTCTGTGAGTCTATTTCTGCTGAACAGTGTTCTTAAAAAGATGACCAGAAAATTGCCCTCCTCAGACCCATTCACATCTCATTCACCCAGAGTTAATTCCATGACTATATACAGCTGCAAGGGAAGTAGAAAAATATTTTCTCTGGCTGGGTAGCCATGAGCCCAAGTTATATGGAGTTCCATGTGAATTTCTATTACTAAAAGAAAAGTAGGTGGATAGTTAACATTTTCCAATACATATGGTCATGAGAAAGAATGAACTATAATTTTCCTTTTTGTACAGTCCTTTCTGAGATTTTGACATCAAGATCATGTTAGTTTCTCCCCCCACTGCCCCAAAAAGTGAGTTTGGTAAATATTCTCTGGTTTCCTGCTCTTTGGTATAATTTGGGGAAATTCCTAACTTAAAAAAAATTGGTAGAACTTATAGGTAATAAATACCACCTGGTGTTTTCTTCCAGAAATAATTTTATTTAGTGATTCCAAATGTTCAATAGATATTGTACTATTTAGTCTTGAGTGGATTTTTGGTGTAGTTTTAGAAGTAATGTGTCTATTAGCATAAAGTTATTAAAAATAAACTCTTGCTATACTTCTAATCTTTTGCTGCATCTGAGTTTACTTCATCCTTTCTTTTGGATTATAACTTAATTATCTTTTCTCTTTCTCTTTTTCCTATTTGCTTCTAAAACAGTTTTGTAAATTTTATTTGCTGTTCAAGAATAACTTTTGTCTGTCTCAACCCTCTCTCTTGTGTGGTTTTTATTCTACTCGTCTGTTCTCATTTTCTTCCTTCTGTTTTGTTTGCTTTTATTCTGATGCTCTTGTACTGACTTCTCAAGATGGATGCTTAGTGCATTCATTAAGTATTACTTTAGCTGCATCCATATGTTTTGATAATTCAGTATCATCATTATAATTTTGTCCTAAATATTTTCTGATTTTTACCATTTCTTCCTGAACCCTTGAGTTTTTTAGAAGCAAAATGCCTCTTGTGTAAGAAGAGGAAGTAAGAAAGTGTTCATATATCTGCTATTCATTTCAAAAAGAAACACAGGAAAGATAAATCAACAATGTTTGATTTCAACAAAGTTTTTAACCTATTTGTCGTAGTGGGAATCAGAGAAGAAGAAATTTGGGAAGTAGTGACATTTCTCCAAATATACCTCTTTTTTTAAAAGTTTTACTTTTGGAAGCATGTTCATGTTCTACATATTCAAAAAAATAAAACTAAATCAACATCATTGGGAAGAGAGGAAAAACTAAAACTGAAAGCAAAGTGAAACAAACCAACCTAATTGTATTTTAAATGAATTTCATAAGCACACTGAAAGAACATCAGAAAACTCTCAATTCAGGTAATTTAGGAGCACAGTATTTGACTGTATACTCTTTGTCCTGGGCAAGACTGTGGAGCAAAAACTGAAAACACATCTGGAAATCTTTTTAGTTGAGTTTGTTTTTTTGTAGTGGCATAGTTAAAACAGTTCTGAAACAATTTAGATGTATGATAGGATCCAACAAGTGTGTGAATGTGTTCATGGGAGATAGGTCTGTCACTATAAAAGAAGGGACATGCAGATATGGAGTGAGACAGGGCAAGAGGGAACTACATGGGGATGGATTGGAATGGAACCACCAGTGCAAATTCATGATTTCTACCATATGCATACATATGGGTAATGCATGTAATATGTGCGTGATCATACGTGTATGTGTGCACATAGGTGTTTGTTTGCCTGGGTGTGTATGTATATGCAGATATTTCTAGCTCTAGTCACTGAAAAGAAACAAAGACACCCCCATAGCTATGAGCACCCCTAGCACCCTGGTCTTAGGTTCTAATTCCATGCCTCACTAAAAGGGACCATGGCTTTGCTGAGAAATGGCTGACTCCAGGTTTTCTTTAACTGAAAATATCTTTACTTGCCTTTGTTTTTGAAAGATGTTGTCACAAAACCTACCAATTTAGGTTGACATGTATCTTTCTCTCCGCACATTGAAGACATTCATTGTTGTTACTTTTCTGTTGTTAATTTTGAGAAATAAATGCTCAATCAAATTGTTAAATTTTGTAGGTAATTTGATCCACCCCTCTTGTTTTTAACACATTATTTTTGTCTTTGGTGTTGTGCAATTTGCAACCATGTGTTAGGTTTGTTTATTTATACTATTTATACTATTCAATATAAATATAGTAATTATATATAGTAATATAGTAATTATACTATAAGTAGTATAAAACTGAGGCAGTTCTTAGCCATTAATTCTTCAAATGTTGCTTCGGCCCCATTTTCTCTTCTCCCACTGGATTTGCAATAAGAAATATATTTGATCTTCTCACTCTGTTATCTACGCTACTTGACTTATCTTTCATACTTCCCATCTCTTTGTCTCTCTGTGTTTTGTTCTGGATAATTTTTCAGATCTAGATTCAAATTCACTAATTCTCTCTAAGCTATATATAAAAACTCTTAGCAACTGAGTTTTTAATTCCAAAAGCACTTTATATAATTTCTGGAAGTTCTATTTTAGTTATTTCAAATGTTTGGTCCTTTATTTGTCTCTCATTTTATTCATGTTTTCAAACTTGCTGGATTTTATATACATACTAAACATAATTATTTATGTTTATGCTCAGGTTCATTCTGATGGCAAATGCCCTCCAAGCCAAGCTTGCCTTCAGTGTGTGACATATCTCTTTAGGTTCCCGGTTTCACTGGGTTTTAGCCTTTCAGTCATTAACTACTTTTAGTATTTTATTTAGAAATTTTTAGTTGTTTTCAGCAAGTGGGTCAATCAAGGCATTTGGTCCACTATACTGCTGGAAACTTCTAGAAGTCCCCTGTACATATTTTAAACAACTTGATAAATTTCATATATTATTGCATTAAAAAATACTTAAAATGAAAAGCTAGAAAATAACTGACTTAATCTAATATGCCCCTTGTCACTGAGGGAGAAATATAAAGAATCAATAGTAGCGATACCAGGGCTATCACTCACTTCTGACCCTGCTCTAGTGCTTTCTGTGGTGGGGTGCTGGAAGAGGGGAAAGCAGTGGGATTTAATGCCCCTGTAGAGTGGAGTTTGTACATAATCTTTGTTGGGCACATAAAGACACTTTCTATTCTGTACAATCTTTACTACCTTGCAACACTCAGACCCAACTTTCATTCCAGGTGCATTCTTAAGACAAACCCTAAGTCTGAGAAATTCACCAAAAATTAGTGACACACACAGACACTTGGATTCTACCAATTATAATATTTAGTTAGACAGCTTTTTTTGTTAAATAATATCTCCAGAGCATTAAGTAATAGAAATAATAATTAAATAATATAACTTGAAAAATTTCCATGCAATATTGTCTTTGCAAATGTGTGTTATCCATTGAATGGTTGTGCCGTAGTTTGGCCACTATTTCATTTCTAGCACACTCAAGTTGCTTCTGACTCTTTGCTCTTACAAACTGAGCCATCTTGAATGTTTCTGTAGTTCGTCTTTACTTAATATCTTTAATCATCTGCATAGAATAAATTCCCAGAAGTTAAGTTGTGAGGTCAGAGGGCATGCATATTGATAAGGTCAATATATCCTGCCCCCACTGGCTTCTGGAGAAGTTGTGTCAATTTGCCTTCCACCAATGGCCCAAGGAACTTCAGGGATGGAGGTTGGCTTTTTAAAGGTGACATATTCTGGTTAATTTCTAATAAAAAAATTATTGCACCAGATTTTGTATCTGGCTCCTTCCCTAGTCTAAAATTGATAAAAAGGTGTTCTACAGCACTCTCAATATTATGCCTACTTAAAGATCTTACATAATATAGGCTTCCCTCCCCTTTCATTTATTTGCAAAAATTTAATATTGTAGTATTAATGCAGTTTCTTAAATTATTTTTTGACATTATTGGCTTTATTTTTTTATACAGCAGGTTCCAATTAGTTATTAGTTTTATACATATTAGTGTATATATGTCAATCCCAATCTCCCAATTCATCACACCACCACCCCCCGCTTCCCCCCCTTGGTGTCCATACGTTTGTTCTCTACATCTGTGTCTCTATTTCTGCCTTGCAAACTGGTTCATCTGTACCATTTTTCTAGATTCCACATATATGTGTTAATATATGATATTTGTTTTTCTCTTTCTGACTTACTTCACTCTGTATGACAGTCCCTAGGTCCAACCATGTCTCTACAAATGACCCAATTTCGTTCTTTTTTATGGCTGAGTAATATTCTATTGTATATATGTACCACATCTTCTTTATCCATTCATCTGTCAATGGACACTTAGGTTGCTTCCATGACCTGGCTATTGTAAATAGTGCCACAGTGAACACTGGGGTGCATGTCTTTTTGAATTATGGTTTTCTCTGGGTATATGCCCAGTAGTGGGATTGCTGGGTCATATGGTAATTCTATTTTTCGTTTTTTAAGGAACCTCCGTACTGTTCTCCATAGTGGCTATATCAATTTACATTCCCACCAATAGTGCAAGAGGGTTCCCCTTTCTTCACACCCTCTCCAGCATTTGTTGTTTGTAGGTTTTCTGATGATGCCCATCCTGACTGGTGTGAGGTGATACCTCATTGTAGTTTTGGTTTGTATTTCTCTAATAATTAGTGATGTTGAGCAGCTTTTCATGTGCCTCTTGGCCATCTGTATGTCTTCTTTGGAGAAAAGTCTATTTAGGTCTTCTGCCCATTTTTGGATTGGGTTGTTTGTTTTTTTAATATTGAGTTGCATGAGCTGTTTATATATTTTGGAGATTAATCCTTTGTCCATTGATCGTTTGCAAATATTTTCTCCCATTGTGAGGGTTGTCTTTTTGTCTTGTTTATAGTTTCCTTTGCTGTGCAAAAGCTTTGAAGTTTCAATAGGTCCCATTTGTTTATTTTTGTTTTTATTTCCATTACTCTAGGAGGTGGGTCAAAAAAGATCTTGCTGTGATTTATGTCAAAGAGTGTTCTGCCTATGTTTTCCTCTAAGAGTTTTATAGTGTTCAGTCTTAACATTTAGGTCTTTAATAGATTTTGAGTTTATTTTTGTGTATGGTGTTAGGAAGTGTTCTAATTTCAATCTTTTACCTGTAGTTGTCCAGTTTTCCCAGCACCACTTATTGAAGAGGCTGTCTTCATTGTATATCCTTGCCTCCTTTGTCATAGATTAGTTGACCATAGGTGCATGGGTTTATCTCTGGGCTTTCTATCCTGTTCCATTGATCTATGTTTCTGTTTTTGTGCCAGTACCACATTGTCTTGATTACTGTAGCTTTGTAGTACTCTGAAGTCAGGGAGTCTGATTCCTCCAGCTCCATTTTTTTCCCTCAAGATTGCTTTGGCAATACAGTTTCTTAAATTATTATTTTTTTAATATTTTTTTATTCAAACAGAAAGTCAGAAAAGTTATAATCATCCTCATCAGTTCACTCAGTCTTAAATTACTGACACATTTTTGTTTTGACAAAACCCCAACCATCACATGGTGACTAGTAGCCTGGGGCATTTTTCTAATGAATAGAACCAAATAACGTTGCTGCAACAAATGAACATATGATTTTCCTATTGTTATCTCCTTGAGTTTTTCTGCTTGTCCACAGACCCACTAGTGATGACTCATAGCGAGTCCCCTGTAACCAATGAGAATTAATAAGGGATATGGCTTTTTTGACACTTATTCTGCTTGGATTTGGTCAGATGAGAATCCAGCAATGTGATTTCTAGCAGATAACTTTGAAAGACTGATCTTATAGAGTACACAGGCGGTTGGCTTCCTGGCATGGTTTTAAATTTGTTTTCACTTAATAAGACACAGAATTTTTGTTCATTAGATCTCTTGCTGTTCCCGGTTAAATCCTTCTGCCTTACTGTTCCTGCTTTTGACGTTACACTGTGCAGAATGGCATTTCTATATAAAAAGCTTTTGGCCAGGGGGCAACATACCAGCTAGTACATATTTGAAATGGCTATTTCTTTCTCACTATGAATGGAATGGTATTTTAAGCACACTTTTTTCACAAGCTAACATCTGTCAGTTGCACTGTGTACAACTTCATCAGCTGGGAATTGAAACCCATTCATAACACTCCTGTTTGCAAACTTCTGTCATCAAGGCTGTTCAGGTTGTAAGTTCTATTGCAAAGAGAAGCAAGGGCTTTAATGCCAAAGAGCGGCTCCAATTTAAGTTAACACTTGAAAATTGCAAGGGAGTGGCAGTTGCTTGAAAGCCCTTTTTCCGAGTGAAGGTTGGGAAATTGGGATGTGGGGCTACTGACCTTATCAAAACTTAACTTTTCTCAGACACTGATGGATTCTTCTGGTGGTTCAGGTTGTTCATTTGGTTACAATGAAGGTCTTTCACGGAGGTTTTATGTTGATTTTCCTTGTGGATTTGGGCCTAATGGTATGAAGAATATTGAGTCTATACAGGGTCAATCCCATAAAAACTGAGTCGGAGAAAGGAGGCAGATAATTACTCTTAATTTGGTATGAAATTGCACACAGAATCCTAAATATAAATGTAACCTGTGAAAATGAAGCAAAGAGAGAATTTATACACTGGGAATAAGATTTTAGACAAATCTTGTCTGCATATTTATTTAGGTCCTCTTACCGTGTCATTTGTATAATGATATGTTTTTATTGTAGAATTACAGCCTATACATTTTTTGTTGTTGTCCTTTGGAAGTAATTAAGTAGTTATTTTCAACCAAGGTTATAAAATTGATTTAAGTAACGCCTAAGAATTAGAGCAATGCGTAAGAATCACCTCGGTGAATTGTTTAAAATACAGATTTGGAGGGCGGTGTCCCCCATGATTCTAATCGTTATATCATGAATGGAGCCTAGGAGTCTACCTTTCTAACACGCATCCCAAGAAATTCTGATTTTGATGATCCCCAGAAAAACACTATTAAAAAATACGATTTTAAAAAAAGATAAAACTTAAAGGAATAAAACTCAGTTTTACAGAATATACAAATGGGAATCTTGTTTTCCTGTATAATTTATTTTTGTAATAAAGGGATGTGACTACAGTCCTGATACCTTAAGAAGTAAGACAGATAAACTATGTGTGCACATTGGGGGACCGGGGCTCCTTGAAGGACACCTCTGCCTGGGATTCAGAGGTGACCTTACTAAGTCACTGTCCTGCTTTTGTCTCTCTTTCCTCCCCTCCAAATGGGAAAAACAAGCAGAACCTTTCTTCCACCTGGACATGCTGAATATAAAGCAAAACAATCTTGAGGCTGATTTCTCAATCCAAACTGGTGTCATTATATCCAACACTTGGTTAATGCTTAATTCTTTCCAAACTGTTGAATTTAATAGACCATAATGACAATTGTACAAGCTTTAAAGTCAGACTGTAAACTAGATCATTGTAGCCTCTCAGAAGCTTTGAAGGGTAATGCAGGGTCACAGTCACATTACATATAAACCAACCCTGAAAGATATCACCTTAAATGTTGCAAGAAAAAGAAATCTCACAGCTTCCCTTGGCAGTTTTTTGTTCCAGGGCTTGAAATCTTTCAACAGAAATCTTTGGGAGTTCTTAATCCAAGTTGTCTGTGCCACATCTGGCCTGTTCTTGAGAGAAAGGGAAAAACTGCTCACCACAGCTCACACACTTTTTCCACACACTGAAAAATGTTAAGCTTTTTCTTGTTCTTATTGTTGTTTTAATGCAAAATACGAAGGCAGTTCCTTTGGCCTTTTCATAGGAAGCCTCAAGAAACTATCTATAGGCAGGGACAAAATATAAACTCCATCTATATTTTGTCCCTGCTTGTTTTCATTCAAGGCTCTTAAGTGTAATTTGAGGATGACGGTGACTGTTGAATGTAGAATCTTTCCTGAAACTTTATTTCTGTAGTTGAGTAAATGTTCTTGGAGGCCTTTCAAAAACATCTACTAAGTTGATCAGGAAATTGTCTTCATTAGTCTAGTAGTGTGACCTCAGCAAGTCAATTTTATCTCCCTGGCTCTCAGTTTTCCCCAAATGAGGGACTTGAGCTAGGTGCTCTTGACTGTTTCTTTACAAAATCTTGAAGTTGTTTATTGTAGAAATAGGATGGAGTTACCTCAGAGTAATTTTGTGGCCATAAAGGACTCCTTTTTTGGTAAGTGCACTGTTGGTTCCTTGCCCTTTTTTTGTTTGTTTGGTTTGGTTTTTTGGCCACGCAGCATGTGGGATCTTCGTTCCCTGACCAGGGATCATACCTGTGCCCCCTGCAGTGGACGTGCAGAGTCTTAACCACTGGACCGCCAGGGAAGTCCCATGTTTCTTCTAACGTAATATCTCTTCTGGTGATGAGGATCATCTCTTGTGAAAGAAAAGAAAGAAGGAGGGGAGGGAGGGAGAGTAGAAGGGAAAGGATAGAAGAAGAAACAGAAGGGAGAAGTGGAAAGAAGGAAAGAAAATAGTAGCCGGCAGTAAAGCTAGTGGTCATAGATATCACAGATACACAGGTGAAATTTCTGCCTGTTTGATGCCTGAGCATATCTTCCACCTGAGGACAGATTGACGTCCTAGGACTGTTTCCTAGAATTTATATATTTATATATATATATATATATATATATACACACACACACAAAATATATATAATTTATACTTATATATACACAATATTAGGAGAAAAAATATATATATATATATAATTGAGTCTAAATAAAACAAAAGGCCTTGTCCTCCAGATTTTTCATGGTTTGTGGGGCCTCACTGTCTGCTCCAGGTCCTTCTAAGACAAGGTATTTGATGGATCTGTGCTATTTCTTTTGACGCTCCTTTATTCAGCATCCATTTTTATTCATAGATTTAAATTTCACAAATGGCATGGATAGCCTGCTAAGATTTTTCTTCCTACCTTTCATCTTTTTCAAATGGAGAAACCTGGAGGTTTTACTGGAGGCTGTACCGCAGGACCACCTTGTGTGCGGAGATCTCAGTGTGGTCCTTGAAGAACGTATTGGCCTAGATCTTTTTGATAGTCCTATGATTTTAAAAGATACTTAGGTTACAGCATTCCCTGTCACAGAATGAGCATATACATTAGAAGCAACTTCTAATCCATGTGGTCATCATGGCCCAGTAGACACCATTTCTCCAGAAATAGTAGGAGAACTAAAGATGGCGTGGATGGGAATGTCTACAGATCCACACAAATATACCATTTTCTACTCACACTGTAGAGGGTTACTCTGGGCTTTGCTTTCTAACTCCAGGATACTGAAAACTGATTCCAAAGGAAAGTTAACTCTAGTATCAAATCAGTTGAAACTGATTCCCAAAGGAAAGTTAACTCTAGTATCAAATCAGTTGAAACTGATTCCTCGAGTGATCCGACAATTCATATCCCCTGCCATCAGACGATCTAGATAATTGAGAATTCTTGACAGTGTATCTCTAGAAACAGTACATGAATTAAAGTGCTGATGGACCAGCATGGGACCCCCTGCTTCTCACCAGGGAAGGTGCACCTCCTGCTGTGCCTGGACCACTGCAGACCCATATAAGTATCTTCTCCAAGACACTTGGGCATTGATTATTTGACCTAATTCCCTGAGGACTCATCTGAGCCATAAGGTGAGGGAAAACAAATTAGGAACCATGTAGTCTCAGGTAGCTTTGCATGATCTTTCTATAGCCAACGTTAGAAGCCAAGAAGAACCTCCAAGAAATGTATGCCCTTAATGGGTTAAAAAGTGTTTCTTTTCTAGTCTTACTAGCTTATTCCTCTTTTAGTTCCTGAAACCTCCTTTACTTCCTGAGACCCAGTGCTGCTGTGATTTGTCGTCAAAGGGTTGTATTTGTGTCCACACGCTGAATATTTGAAAGTCTGGTTGCCTGTTTTACTGCAACCTGACAAAACAGGTTCTAGTAAGAACTCAAGAGCTGGTTATTGTAAAGTTCCTTGTTTCAGCAAGAAGTACACAATAAGAATTTTAGGCTTGGGGTTGTACACAGACCCTTAATTCGTGATTATTATTATTTAGTCCAGATGTTTTCCCCTGGTAACCTATATCTTTGAATATTCTCTGTGGGGTATGTAGAAAAGAAAGGTTAGCACTCTTGGTGGAACTTTATGAAAGCAAGAGCTATAAATCACCTACAAATATACAGCCAGCTTCTGGGATGTTACGTCAAGACAATATGTCTAAAATTTCATTGTTGTTTAAGGATTTAGCCAGACAACTTTTATTCACTTTAATGAATGTAACTGCCTCCTCACCACTGTGGGAAATTCAGGGTTCGAGAGTGTGAAATGCTGCATTGATTATGCAGAACCTCAGTCAAAGCTATGCTTTTTTTTCCTACATATTTTATGACGTTATTTTGTCTAGACGTCTATGTCCTGTTGCCCTCAGTTATAGCATTTATTGCCAAATCGCTTTAATCAGCTATCTCCTTCATTCAAAACTCTGTGTCCAAAAGAGCTTAAAAGGATGCAGACTGTCCATCTTTTCTCTTTCAGAATGTTGAAGACACAGGCAAGTGTGAATAAAGTAAACAATGTTTCTTAAACTGTACATCATATGTCTTGATTAAAATATTCAATACAGATGGGGATCCCTGTAACCTTTCCAGTCATCACCTCAGAGCCCAGTTATGAAAACTTAGCCAACTACATTACACAGAGCATTTCTACTTAGCCCCAAATATTATAGAGGTAAACTTAGGCTTCCTCTGCCATTTGTATTCTCTGTGTTCTCAGACAAAAGTAAGACAGCTAAATATATTTTTGGGTTCCAATTTAGGAAAAGTTTGGGGATATCAATTATTAGTCTTAGCACTATAAACAGTCTTCCTTTTAAGAAATTATGTCTTAAATATAACTTCAAATAAATTCTCTAACTTAAAAAATTATTTTATGAATACCCTCTCCTTAAAATGAAATATGGTGATTGTCAATAATATTAGATCCTTGATATTTTTGTGAGCAGACTGGCTACAACTGTGGAAATCATGATGATTCTAATTCTGGCTCTAATTTAACAGGAAGTCAGTCAAGATTACTAATTTAATGCCTTTTATGCATCATAGTTACTAAAATAGTGTCCATTATTTTAGCTACATATATTATAAATAAGCTATATATATTATGTTAGCAATATATACATAGAGAGAGAGAGCGCTATATTTAGTATCCATTACTACGTTATGTTCATAACCACATTTCTAATTCACTAAGCATTCAGCCTAGTTGACTTTTTTTCTCTTTTTAAATGAACTGCTTGGGTTAGAAGCTCTCTGAGGTCCATTTCAGCCCTAAAATTTTATGATTTTGTGTTCTATGAGATAAACTGGCCATCTCGTCTTTTATATGATCCCAACTGCAAACTCAGATGTAACCTTTTCCTCATTCCCAATCGGAAACTTTGAAAATATTTTATAGATGGATCAGTTTTTTTAAAATCTAGTGAAAGGAAGACAAGAAGAAGAAATCAACTCAAATTCAGCAGAAGAGAATGACATTTAAAAGACATTCCCAAGATTTGAGACATCTTCAAATAGCTCCTATGAAGTTATTTGTTGTGGAAACTCCTGGAATGAGGCTATCTAATTTTAAATGGTTCAAGATGAAGTTTCATCTAGTTTGGTCTAGAAAGTAAAAGTCTATATTATATCAAATCACCTGGTCTGACCTAGGCAATCTTGTGGAATATAATGATTCCAATAAAATTATGCCATAAAATACTTATGGAAACTGTTTTTTTAACACTTTTATTGATATGAATACTGTGCCAGCTCATTCATTTGGCCATTCTTTCTAAGAGATACTCACCATCAGCATCTATAAATGGATTAAATCAAGTTATTATATTGGGTTGACCAAAACGTTCATTCAGGTTTTTCCATTTTTAAAAAATGGAAACAGGTTTTTCTTATGCAAGAACCCGAACAAACATTTTGGCCAACCCAGTCATAAGAATAGGTGATCTAAGAATGTGCCACGCACTATTCTGAAATTCTGACAATGGTTCTAAGCTGAGTACTATTATCCTTCCCATGAAAAGGAAGGGAACAGTATGTGTAATGAAGGGAAAAGCAGCTGTGCCCTCCACCATTATCATAGGAAGGTCTTTATTTATTTATTCCTTTGAAGTATAGCTGATTTAAAATATTATATTAGTTTAAGGTATGCAACATAGTGATTTAATATTTTTATAGATTACATTCCATTTAAAGTTATTACAGGGAGTTCTCTGGTGGTCTAGTGGTTAGGATTCAGGGCTTTCACTGCCGTGGCCCGGGTTCAATCCCTGGTCAGGGAACTGAGATCCCACAAGCTTTGTGGCGCAGCCAAAAATAAATTAATTAATTAATAATAAAATACAAAATAATGGCTATATTTCCTTGTGCTGTACAATACATCCTTGTTGCTTATTTATTTTATACGTAGTAGTTTGTACCTCTTAATCCCATATCCCTAATGTGCCCCTCCCTCATTCTCTCTCCCCACTGGTAACCACTAGTTTGTTCTCTATTTTTGTGAGTCTGTTTCTGTTGTGTTGTATACATTTGTTTGTTTTCTTTTTTAGATTTTACATATAAGTGATAACATAGCGTATTTGCTTTCTCTGTCTGACTTATTTCACTAAGGATAATACTTGCTAGGTCCATCCACATTGTCACAAATAACAGAATTTCATTTGTTTTTATGGCTGAGTAGTATTCCAGTTTATATATATACTACATCTTCTTTATCCATTCATCTGTTGAGGACACTTGGGTTGCTTCCATATCTTGGCTATTGTAAACAGTGCCGCTGTGAACGTTGGGGTGCATGTACCTTTTCAAATTTGTGCTTTCATTTCCTTTGAATATATCCCCAGGAGTGGAATTGCTGGGTCATATTGTAATTCTATTTTTTGAGGACCCTCCATACAGTTTTCCATAGTGGCTGCACCAGTTTACCCTCTTACAAACAGTATTCTAGGGTTCCCTTTTTTCCACATCCTTGTCAACATTTGTTATTTGTAGACTTTTTGATGATAGCTGTTTTAACAGTTGTGAGGTGATATCTCACTGTGGTTTTGATTTACATTTCTCTGATGATTAGCAATGTTGAGGATTTATTCATGGGCCTGTTGGCCATCTGCATGTTTTCTTTGAAAAAGAGTTGTTCCTTAGTTCCTTCATTCATTTATTCATTTTTTTTTTTTTTTACTTTTTAGCACTGACTGGTAGAGCTACCCTCTAATTCCTCATTGGTTACTTCCTAGAATCACTCTTCATTCTAGTACCTGATCCTCCCAGGAAAACGGAGCTGCACCAACACAAAGCCTGGGATTATTACCACAAGTCCTCTTTTCCTCAGTACAGACTGTCTGGGACATCCTCACATGTGTTTTACAGAATTCCCCTTTTCAGTTTCCTAGCTGGAGATCCCATATGAAGTGAAAGAAGAAACTAATTTCCTCCTCAGATTTCTGTGCTCCTGGGAGACTTTATCTGGCACCATTTTTTAATTAGACAGCCCTAAGCCAGGAATTTCTGAAATTCTGTTTCTTGATGTAGCTGACTCTGTTTGGGGCACACAGAGATGGTCACAGAGCATAACAGTTCTGTTGACCTGTCCAGTTCTAATGATGTGTTTCAGCCCTGGTGATTTCCTTGTTGCCAGGTCCTTTCTAAGTGGAGAGCAGTCATACTAAAGGGGAGTTTAGTGTGGAGGCAAGTATCCATGAGCGACAGGTCCAAGGCTATCAAATTACTAATTTTTCTGCCACCTAAGGTGAACCTGAAGCCTAGACCAAAAGAAAGCCTATTTTCTTAGTTCTTTACATGATTTATAACATCCTTCTTCCTTACCACCCCCAACTTGTTATCCTTTTTTTCTGGAACAGAATTAAATTATGGATACCAGGGGCTTCCCTGGTGGCGCAGTGGTTGAGAGTCCGCCTGCCGATGCAGGGGACATGGGTTCGTGCCTCGGTCTGGAAAGATCCCACATGCCGCGGAGCGGCTGGGCCCATGAGCCATGGCCGCTGAGCCTGCGCGTCCGGAGCCTGTGCTCGGCAACGGGAGAGGCCACAACAGTGAGAGGCCCGCGTACCGCAAAAAAAAAAAAAAAAAAATTATGGATACCATATCACAGGCATTTCCATAAAGTTAAGATGATGTAACCTGTTTAACAAGTATTTCATTAGAGAGAATAAAAAAGGTAAACTGAGAAATTCCAGTAAAAGTTTGTTATATAATTTTAAATGCTTTAGAATAACGTCACAATATCATGCTTAAAAAAAGATCCGTCCTTTGTGGAAGATGTTATTAGTGAAGTCCTTGAAGCAAGTGGTGGAAAATGGCTTTTTCATTACTTCAAAGGCAATATTAAAGGACCATGAAATTCAAAGCTCCTGGTTTTATCACAGATATTTTTATGTCAGGATTTAAACATTTTCCTACTCGGCGTTCTTCTAACAAATGTCGTTTTATAGGAAAGAATTGTTATAACTGGCTTGGATCATAGGAGGATTATTAAATGATAGGCATCAATTAAACTGATATTTAAATTGAGGATATTCATATCAGATAAGAGGGAAGTATGATTATAATTAAATGCAGAAAATGTATAATCTGCTTAGGGAGTAGCTTTAAACCATGTGATTATTTGTTGGAATATAAACTGTCACAAAAATTCTACTGCCTATTTCCCCCTTGCTTACTGTCACTAAGCATAAATAAAACGTTTTATACATATTTTCCTTAATCTTAATATGATTATGGGTGTGCTTTATGTAGATGATCATGTTGAGTCTGTATCACTGAGGAATAAAAAGAAGTTGCAAATGATAACCCAGGATCACTCTTGTGAATGCAGAGTTGTCAATGCACTTGAATTCCCCAGAATTAACCTTTTGGTTCCTGGGGTTTTGACATGAGTTATTATCATAGCATTGGCACAAATATAATAATACAGTCATAAAGTGCTTGCTAAGGATTTAGGGACTTAGCAGTTGTGTGTATTCATTGCTGTTATGGATATTTAAAAAAGTATAAAACCTGTTAAATAGCAACATTTGTAAGTTTAAAGTATTATTTTCTTACCTACTGGAGATCAGAGAAGCTCAAAAAAATCAGATTCACAAATTTCAATATTAAAACTTTCTTAAACAAAAATACTAAGACCACAAAGGGATTATTTCATCATTTTCATACATCTTTTCACTTGGAAACTCTTGAAAATAGGAGAGTTCTTCATTTACGTGTGTCTCTGTGTCTGTTCATCTACATCTAAAATATGAGCAGATGCCATTTGGGTTTTTTTTTTTCCTATTTCTGTAATCTGGTTCTTAATGGCTGTGTCTCCAGGCATTGACAAGCAGCTGGGTACTGTCCATTGGGACTGACCCTCCTCTAGCTCTACATGGTAAGAAACCATTGGCCTACATTTATAAAGGGAGTCCCATCCTTCATACCAGAGTTACTGCCCAGAGGTAGTTATGTGATCCAACTTTATCCAATTAGAGTGAAACTCTGGATTTTTGTTTAATGATAAAGAGAGAAATCTGCCCACTACCCCTCCAATCTCACTGTACAAGGTCTAGAGAGAAAAGTATATATGCTGAGTTCTAACTACAGTCACCTTATCAAGGGAAGCCGACCTGCAGATGAAGCTAGTCCATAAAATATGGAAGAGCAGGAAGAACCTGTGGAAAATGGAACTAAACCTCTAACTGAGCTGCACCCAAAGGCCCACCTCTTCACTCTCAGTTACATGAGCCAATTAATTCCTTCATGATTTAAGCTAGATTGTAATGATGTTCTATTATTTTTTGTAACCAAAAGGCATCCTACCAGGTACAGAATTTGGTGCTAAGAGCAGTATTTTGCTCATCACAGATCCCAAAATATTGAACTAACTGTATCTAGGCAAGCAGAACAATTTTTCTACAGTTGGAAGTTGACAAATCTTATTACATAGTCACAGAATAACTAGTTAAATGATTTCCTGCTGTACCTTACAATAGATTTCAAGTGCTAGCCAAGATTGTACTATTCAGTGGTTTAGTAGGAAAATTTTCAGCTTTCACTAAAGTCCTTCGAGAGAGACAAGATTGGCCTGAAACTAATCAATCTGAAAGAAAAGAAAAAAAGTAATGTGGCTTTTCTAAGAGAAGCCCTCTCTACAAGTGACTTTCCTTCCTAAATGGGTAAAAGTCTGGTTATCTGGAGACTGACCAGTTGAAAAATCAAATTCTCTGCCCCAAGATTAGGTCAGTTGGAGCAAGTGCAGGAGGCAGGGGCTATTAACAGGAGGTGAAGCTATATCTGGGGAGAACCTAATCCTTACTCCTCTCCCAGTAACTGGAATTCCCTAAGAAGCCCCAAGCCAAGGGTTAGGCTCTTGTTCATCCCTAGGGTAATCTCCAGGCTCTTATAATCTCATAGCTAGACCCCCAAAGTGATGCAGGCTGGGAAAAAGAATTCTCCCCAATGTCCATCTTTGGCATAACTCTACGAAACAAAGGATAGGGAAGACAGTCCTGGACAATAGGACTAAGGTCAGCAAGATTGGCCAACTAAATCATTCACTCCTCATGCAAGGCAGGGACCACTGTGTTCTGTCCAGCTGGATATGAAATGCACTATGGACAAATGACCACTCCGTGTTGCTTCCTATTCTCCTTTTTACACATAAAATTTGTATAGTAGCTTACTATCCTCTCTCCACCATTGTATGTTGGAGGAGGGCAAGTGATGGTAACTTATCATCTGTCAACTTGTGACCAAACATTGAGTTATATCGGAATTTGATTTAAAAATAATAAAAGGAATTCACCTAGAAATCCTGCACTTGAGTTGCTAGTAACTGGAAGAGACTTGATTGTCTCCCTTTAAACTAGTGGTTCTCAACTTTGGTTGCTATGCAGAACCACCTGGGAATTTTTTAAAAATTCCGATGACCAGGTTTCACCCAGATGAATTAAATTAGAATCTCTGGGGGAGGGACCCAGACGTCAAGTGATCTCTGCATGCAGCCTAGTTGAGAACCACAGCTTCCATTTAGGGGCGGGGACTGGGGGAACTTGGATATAGGGAGGAGGGTGTGTGTGGTTGTTGGTTTAGCAATGATTGTGGTAGATCTTTGTGCTTATTCCTCAAGTCATTTCACTCCTCTCCTTTTGGGTACCAGCCATGCTCTCGATTGACCCTGTCCTAACTTTAGTGGATCATAGGAATACATGGGTCTTACTGCAGGTATTGATTCAGGAGAAGACACTTGACCTAATATGTCCCAATTAGAGTGAAGCTCTGGACTTTTGCTTTATGGTCAGGAAAGACAAAATATGAAGGAAGAGTATCAATATTGATTGTTTCTGGACAAAATTAACTCCCAGAGGATACGAGACCCTGGATAACTGCAGGAAAAGGGCGTTAGAGCCCATAATATACCATAGCTGAAACCTACCCTACCTCTGAATGGAGCCAGCAAATTCATTCTATTGGTTAAGACAGTGGGAATTAAGTTTTCTCTTGCATGTAACTGAAAGCGTTCTAAATGATAGGCCCTTTAGTGGACATAGTCAGTGCTCTACTAAGATTCCCCTGGATTCCTTTTCCTATTTTGCCCCCATTTCTTCTGCTTCCAGTGGTCTGTACCTATGACACTCCTCTGAGGATGACTTTCAGGCCACTAGAGCTGCTTTGCTTGTTTGCTCAGAGCTAAAGTACCTTCACATCCTCCCCAGAGCAGACCTTAGCCAGTACTGCGAGACCTTAGCCTCCCAGTACACAAGCATGAAACCCAGCATCCCTACCTAGAGTTGAACAAACCGTGAGCCCCCTGTGGGATGTGTACCTTTGCTGCGCTTCTTCCATTCCTTATCCGACATAACCAACATGCTTCCCAGTTTCTCCTGGGAGCAGTTCCTTCAAAAAATGACTTGAGCACAAATCCTTACTTGGAGTCTTCCTCTGAAAAACCCAAACTAAGGCACATGCTGAGTTCTATGTGCCAAGTTTTATGTGGAGCACGTAGCGTGGGATTGATAAATGTAACTAACTGGTTCAACAGCCGATAGCCTTCTCTACAAATATTGTCTCTTATTTTACATGTCAAATGAAATACCAAAATATATTTAGCAATAAGACACATGACAGAATCAAATTTTAGAGTGAAGTCCAGAGAGGTGATGATCTAACAAACCTGTCATGTTACACGTAAAGCAATTGAAGTCTAGCAAGGTCTTGACCACTTAATGGCAAGGCCAGTGCTTGAAGTCAGTGCTTTTTTGGTGCCATAGGCAACTTGTCTATTGCTGCACCTAACTTGATTTCAAGCCTCTTATTCAAATCACATTTTCTGTATTTAAAGACAAATTCTTTACTCTTCTTGTATGCTGAGGGGCGTCCCAATAGCTCAGTTGTTAAACCTGAATACCATCTATAAGAATATGATAAGCATAAGTAAGTGATTCTCAAACATATGAACCATGGAGTTAGGTAATTCCTGAGCCACAGAATAGACTAGAACAGGAAGAAATGTGACTCAAGAAGGTAAAGGTCATAGACTGCGTTCTTAACTTATTCCAGAAACACAGTAGATACTCAAATGTTTGCTGAACAAAGCATAGTGAAGTTCACAAGGACATAGGGGAGAGAGGTTCTGATGTCAATGGTAGAGAAGAGGTAGGCACACCTGCATGAAATTGGAACAGAGAAAATAGGCCTTATGTAGAAGAGGTGAAGGAGTTTGTTACTCTCCTCCTGCCCGTCTTCTTAGATCTAGAACTCAGGAAGTTGAAGAGCCTTAAGTTTGTTCCTGGGTGGTACATCTGTCATAAAGCGATTGATATTTCAGATATTTACCCTGTTGATGTGTGTGAATGTGTGCGTGTTTAGTGTGTAGCTTTTCGTTATTCTACAGTTCTAATATGGTCTAGGTAAAGGTCTGAGCTGAGCCATAATGCATTAAAGAAGGTACTATGGTACTACTGACCTGTCCTGAACTAGCATTTTAGATGAGTTTCACACCTGGAAGTCAGCAGAAAATGACAAGAGTTTTCAAGGAGAGACAATCAAGTCACTGGTAAATTTTGGACCTAACGATTGGGACCATGATCTCCACCACCCTTGGTCTTTACCACATGGAGAGTATCTCTCTGCTGTCATCTTAGAGGCCTTGGATTGTGTTTTGTTAATAATCACACTGATTTTCCTTACATAAACCCAGAAACATTTTTAGTTAAAATAAACATAGATAATGCCTTAGTTTAGTATAGACATTTAGAAAGTACTTTATAGTAATCTCAAAGACTTTGCTAATCAAGTTTGTATAGGCTTGGATAAGGTTTCTGTCCTGTCTCAAAAAAAGATAATCCAAAGCATATCTCTTCATAGAGGATAATCTGAGTAAAATTCTGATCCAAAAAGAAAAGGAGAGAGAAATATTTATATACATATACGGATTGTTAAAGGTTACATAGATAGGAGCTTTAAATGAAATTCCAGAAATGTCAGCTGTTTTTTTTGTTGTTTGACTAAGAAGATAAAATTGCACTGTTGATAGCATTCTAAAATTCTCTCTATAGTCCTGACATACTAAAAGAAAAAAAAAAAAAGGTCAAGAGGAATTGGGGAAGCTTGCCATGAAATTAAGCTTTGTTAAGTCACCTATTATATTCTAGTTACCCTTTTACCTGATTTCAATCTTATCTCAGTTAATCTTCAAAACTACCTCCTAAAAAAAAAAAACTACCTCCTAAATAATATCTTATATATGAAAGAAAACATTTCTACGGTAAAGTAAAATAACTTGCACAAGGTAGTAAAAATGGATATAAAACCATGTTAGTCAAGACCAAAGTTACAGGAAAAAAATGAATAAGCAAGCAATGCTAACAAATTGGAAAATTCAATGAATAATGAAATATCTTTTTGAAAAACTTTTCATAAAAGTAATCATTATTTGGAGGAAAATAAAATCTAACTTTTGCATTTTCTTATATACTTAGAGGTGAAGGTGATGCCTTGAAAGCAAAGAGTAACACATGATCATTCAAGCTGGAAGGGCTGATGGTTTGCTGTAGGATTAACCACCAAGTGTTGTTAGGTGTTCCTAGGCCAACGGATGTACATAAAGATGCAAGACATTTGGGAGCCTGGGCCAAGGTCTGGTATTTATGGAGTAGGCTCTGTAAATTGACAAAATGTGCCCTTGAAAGTTGATTAAAGTGAAATTTTCTTTATGAACTCCATTTTTCCATTGACTCTTATTTGAAAACAAGAGTTATATTCAGTTAATCACCAAATATTTGTTGAGTGTTCATTCAAGGCACACTTTTCATTAGGTTTTACAAAATAAAGATAGGCAAGAAAAACAGCAATCAGACTAGCAACCTGAAGAAAAGAGATCTGGCTTTATTTGGTGACGGAGTCATTTTAGCCTCTTTTTACAACCATTTCTAGTTCTTCTTTCTAAACGACACAAATTCAAACCTTAGCCCATCATCCCCCTTCCTAGTCCCCACTTCAGGTCATTTAGATTTAACACCAAGCAGAGCCTGTTCACTGCCAGAGGCAAAGTATGAGAAAGTCAAGACGCTAAGACTATTTGTTAACATTTATTTATCACTTACTATGTGCCGGGAAATGGCCTAAGGTTTTAAGATGTATTAATTGATGAAATCCTAATAAACAACCCTGTTGGTGGCTATTTTCATTATTCCTCATCTATCTATGAAGAAACTAAGACACTATGATACTGTAATGAAGGAATAGGTATATGAGACAAGAATTAATAAAGATAGGTGGGGTAAAGATAGAGGTAAATTTTTAGATGGAAAGGAGAAATTGAAATGGTTATCTTTGTCTTCTCCATAAAGTAGGAGGCAATAGGAGAAGGTGATGAAAGGGAACTAAAAATTGAATGTTAGAGCTTCCCTGGTGGCGCAGTGGTTGAGAGTCCGCCTGCTGATGCAGGGGACACAGGTTCGTGCCCCGGTCTGGGAAGATCCCACATGCTGCGGAGCGGCTGGGCCCGTGAGCCATGGCCACTGGGCCTGTGCCTCCGGAGCCTGTGCTCCGCAACGGGAGAGGCCACAACAGCGAGAGGCCCACGTACCGCAAAAAAAGAAAAAAAGAAAAAAAAATTGAATGTTATTAGAGCTTGGCACACTGATATTAGACACTTTACATAAAGCATTTACCTACTGCTAACTCTAACCCTTCCAGGAAGGTAATATTACTCCCATTTGACCAAAAAAAAAAAGCATCTGAGGATTTGAGAAGTTAAGTTGTTTACCAAAGGCCACACAGTCTAGGAACTCAACACTGTCTGCCACCAAATCTTGGTTCTTTCCCCTGTGCCATGTTACTTCTCAATTCTCAAATTGGTGGGAATGAGCTTGGGAAATTAAGAACAGCACACATCTGGAATAGTCACTGGGGGAAATGAAACTCACAACCAGACAGAAGTAAACAAAGAATTGCCCCGTCAGTCTGAGGATTTGAGATTGCAAAGTGTGATATTAAAATGGAGTCAGTCTGGGTGATTAACTGACTCCTGATAGGAAGGCAGTGTGCATGGCATGCAGTTTGGAACCGCTGGAGATACAGAAGTAAATAGACCACTTATAACACTGGTGTCCACAAACACCTAGAATACAATGCAAGAAATTATATTTGATAAGTGCCATGAGAGAGGAATAGAGAATGTCATACTTCATTAACTCTAATTCAAAAATTTCACATTTTAACACCTCAGAATTGGGATGCGTCTTAAAATGGGTAGCATCTTTCTTCACCAATGACTAGGTGGCTCTCATGACTTAGTTGTGATTGTCTGCACATTCTTGAACTTGGTCATGGATGTTCGCATTGCCTTCACTCCCGTTGGGTTGTGTTCATTGTGGATACTACAGGTACTGATTTGCATATGTCATTTAAAGTGTCTTCTTAAAAAGTACTCTATGATTTTGCATTGAAAAAATAATTGTACACATAGAGGCATGGAAATAGTGCTAAGAGGCATATATGATATGTTAATGAAGCAAATATTTATATTAATGAAGTAAATGTAAACACAAGTTCATATTTTTTATGGAGCAGCAAGGCAAGTGCTTTCCCTGACCTATGCCCACAAGTCGATGCAGCTAGTTATGTTTTGTTATTGAGATATCTGAAAAAGGATCGCCTAGTACAAATCAAGCAACTCAGCTAAAGGTATGAGAAATTGCTGGATGCCTAGGACTAGTTGTATTCTAGTTATCTCTTGCTGTGTAACAAATCACTCCCTGAACTACGTGGCTTAGACAAATACTGATCATTTTATTATCTCTCACAGTCTCTGTGGGACAGGAATTTGGGAAGGGCTTGCCTGGGTGGCTCTGGCTCAAGGTCTCTCATGCAATTGCAGTCAGAAGGAGACTAGAGCTGTGACAGCAGGAAGGTGAAGCACGTGGAGGCTGGTTGAGCATCCTTCTCCCTCCCTTATGTAGTCTCAGAGCCTCTCCCTGTGGTCCCTCTCCCTGCACGGGCTCCGTTAGGCTTTGAAATGTCTTGGCAGCCCCAGGGCAGTTGGACTGCTTACATGGCAGCTGAAGGTTTTAAGAGTGAGTAGTCCGGTGGGCAAGGTGGAAGCTGAATCACCTTTCACAACGTAGCTTCAGAAGTTATGCAGCCTCACTTCTGCTGCATCCTGTTGGTGACAAGCAAGTCAGAAGGCTGCCCAGATTCAAGGGGAAAAGAAATTAACTTCATCTCTTGATTGGGAAGCAGCAAGCTCCTACAAGAGCATATGGGCTGGGAGATATTGTTGCAGCCGTATTTGGAAAATACAGTCTGTCACCAGATGAAAGCAATGTCAACGGAACAAGAGGCAGGCATTACCGATTCATTCATTGTGCAGGACTTAGCATTAAAGCATTGAACTTTCACTGAACTTCCTGCTGACTTTGAACAGAAGTTATCTAACTTCCAGCAACATGTGATTCGATCCGGGGGGGGGCGGGAAATGAAACTACAAGGTTATGCTAATTAAACCCTGGTTTTCCTGAAATAAGTTGTCAATGCTAACGGTATTGAAGAGGTCAAGATCATGATCTCCAGTTATATGTCTTCTAAGTCTAAATGATCCTGGAAGAGCTCATTAGGTAAGTTAAAATAAGAATTCTAAGTGATAAGAGAGCTCTATGCCATACTTTAACTGGCAACATTTTTTTTAGTGGTGCATATAATAATAGTCAGTCTTACAATCCATGGCATCTTTTGCTTTGATGAAGGACAGGAGTGTCATGAAAACATAAAGTTGGCAGAAATTTCCTCCTCTTGGTATAGTGGGAAGGCCCAGACAAGTGGTACTGGGAATTTTTAGACTTTGGGAAGTAGAAAAGAGACTTAAAGATGAAGCAGGAAGTGAAGGAGTATATTTGAAAAACACTTTACAACCAAACCCCATCCCATCTACCCAGGCTTTGCCCCATCACTCTATATGTAATTCCTACTATAATCAGTCCTTCCACTTGCTCTTATGAGAGTCCTGCCAATCCTTCCCAACTCCTTGCAGGTCCTGCCAACTCCATGTTGCGAAGATTTTTCATTGGTTGCCACTGGAGACAGGTGGGATGGGCTGGCAGAGCAGAGCTTGGTTTATCTGTTTCAGCTGTTGGGATTTCTTATAAGGTTTCTATTGATAAATGGGGTATACAGCTTAAAAACAAAACAAAATGTGTCACTGTAATATATTACACACTTGCACGCTCAATCTTAGAGCATACCATTAATTAGCTATCATCCATTCATTCAGTTAACACCTACCTATTAGCATCTTCTTGGTGTTAGGTAATGTGCAAGGCATTGGCTATTCATGATACACCTTGCTTCATGGAACTTCTAATTGATCTGGAAATGGATGTATGTTCATTTCTTTTGGGCAGATGTCTAGGAGTGGAATTGCTGGATTGTCTGGTAATTATATGTTCAACTTTGGTTAATATAGGTGTACCATTTTGCACTCCCACTAGCAGTGATGAGACTGTCAGTTGCTCCACACCCTCACCAACACTTGGTATGGTTCCTCTTTTTTAAAAGTCTAGCTATTCTAAGGATGTACCTTAATGTATCATGGCAGTTTTCATTTGTACTCCCTTGATAGCTAATGATATTGAGCATCTTTTCATGTACTTTTTGCCCATTCCTATATCTTCTCTTGTGAAATGTCTTTTCAAATCTCGTGTCATTTTAATTGGAGATTTTTTCTTCTTATTGAGCTGTAAACTTTTTTTAATAACCTCTGTTTTTGACTTCCTTGTCAGATATATGTATTGTGAATATTTTCTCCCATTCTGTGCTTTGCTTTTTTTAATTTTCTTGATGGTATCTTTCAAAGAGCAAAGTTTTAAATTTTGATTAAGTCTAACTTATAAAAGTTTTCTTTTATGGTTCATGCTTTCTGTGTCACATCTCAAAAATACTTGCTTATCCCAAGGTTGCAGCAATTTTATCTTATGTTTTCTTCTAGAGCTTTTATAATTTTAGATTTCACATGTAGATATGATTCACTTCTAGTTCATTTTTTAAATATGATGTGAGATAACATTTGGGGTTTATTTTTAAATTTTCTCATTTACCTTTCAGCTGTCACTACTTCCTCTTATTACTTCTTCCCTATTTTTTTATACCCTCTACCCTTTCTGACTTGTTGTTTCTACTGTTCTATGAAACTAGACAATCAAAGTCACTGGAAGATGAACCAAAACCTATAAAACTGAAATAGTTAAGAAACAACTATTTTAAAGTGCATGGGGATTTCAGGCATCTATTTTGGCAACACAGAAGCCTGATTTTGCTGGCTTTAAGAGTCTCATATATTTCAGATGGTCACATAATAGGACCTCTGGAGAAGTGACATGCTAATTCCTCTACTATATTATTATACTTGAGTTCATTTTATGGTGGATAGTTTGTTAAACCCTAGACCATCTATTTTACTATTAGCAGTTCTACATGCTGTGCCTAGCATAATGCCAGTCACATAAAAAGTACTTGGTAAATTAAATATGTTCTGGTGACTGACAGCAAATATAAATGACAGTGTTTTAGACTTACTATTTTCTAGAGCAGTGCAGTGGACTTGCTTTTTTGGCTGTTGTATATTTTTGGTCATGCACTCTCTCCAATGTACGTATATTTGTTTATTTACATATTATATGCATGCATCATTGCAGTACCAAGTTTTTTTATTTATAACATTAAAAAATAGAAATTGAAAAAATGAAATAAATCTAAATAAAACTTGTAATATTTTCATCTTATACTCAAATCATATTATGATTTTGTTCTTGGAGACATAATATAGGATTCCTAATTTTCAAATTGGATTCTGAAATTAAGCGCTATAATAATGAACTTTCAGACACTGGATTGCTAAATAATCAATAAGGGAACATGTTTACCAATAATTAGGTTATTATATTTAGAACCCATATCAATTAATAAAATTTCATATCAACTAATAAATTTTTTTGTAAAGATACAATGAATTGTTGACAATAAAACTGTCCTTTAAAAATGTAATACCATAATCAGTTTTGACCAACCTTTATTTTTGCTTAAAAAATAAGCATTTCTGAATTGCTTTACTCAAAAATACCAGAGTTGTAAAGAGGAGTTCTGTGCATTTCCTATGAAAACATTTGGATACCCCCATCGTACATCTGTATAATTATATTTATAATCATTCATATTCAGCATGTGCCTTCTAAATACACCAGTGAAAAATAAAATGATTACTTTTCCTTACATGTTCAGCAGGCACTCTAAATTAGCCAGCTGGTCTCTTGTCATGGCTGAAAATGGATTGTCTTTTTATAAAAAGTGACAGTAAATACGTGCATGGCACCAGTCACTTTATATGCAAGTGGAAGTTCTATTGGTGCAATGACTTATGATTGGAGAAGAGCAAGAAGTGTGTAAAGAAAGAGAATCAATGAGAATAGTGCTTCGCATGCCCTGCAGTGGCTCACAGGGAATAATTCATTTTAAGGAAGTGAAATCACCTTGTTTTATGGCAAGGCAGTAATCTCAAGGTCCACATGTTAAGGTTTTTTTTTATTATCATTGAAGATTCAGAAGTCATTTAAAAACGTGACCTGTTAGAACAATTAAATGCACCAACTCTATTTGCAAAAACGGTGTTATAAATCATGATTCATTATGTGATTGTGATCAGCATACGGTGTTAGAAATTCATCTCTCATGATGATTTGGTCCTTTCTGTGTGGTTCCTTTTATGCAGTGGAATAGTCCCCACTCCCACTTTTATTTATTTTTTTTCTTTGCTCTATTCTGTCCCTCTACTTTATTTTTCGCTCTATTTTAAACTACCTTATACTTTTTTGGGCCTCTATTGTAATCTAACTTGTGTCACCAGTACTATAAGGTATACAATAGGTATAAAATACCATAATAAATAAAACCATCTTTATTTTCACTGAGAATGTGGACTTAAGAGTCTCTCATAGATCATGAAATAATAAACAAATGAATGCTCAGATGATGGAGTTGCAGAGAGGGTGGGGGGACACTTTAGAGATTTCCTATCTGAGTCCCCTCGTTTAAAGATGAGAAACTAAAAGTCGGAAAGAGAAAAACAAATATCGTATAATATTGCTTATATGTGGAATCCAGAAAAATGGTACAGATGAACTTATTTGCAAAGGAGAAATAGAAACACAGATGTAGAGAACAAACTTACGGACACCAAGGTGGGGAAGAGGTGTGGGATGAATTGGGAGACTGGGACTGACACATATACACTACTATGTATACAATAGATAACTAATGAGAACCTACTGTATAGCACAGGGAACTCTACTCAGTGCTCTGTGGTGACCTAAGTGGGAAGGAAATCTAAAAAAGAGGGGATATATGTATACGTATAACTGATTCACTTTGCTATACAGCAGAAACTAACACAACATTGTAAAGCAACTATACTCCAATAAAAATTAATTTAAAAAATAAAGATGAGAAACCGAAACTCATAGAGACCAAGCGAACTTGTCAGATAACAGAGGGACAGTGCAGATTTGCCTTATTCCCAGGCTACTGCTTCCCCCCTCTGCCTAAGCTCCCTTTGTGATGAAAACCAACTGAATTGTACAACTGACAGTCATCATCTTGATGGTTAAACTATTTGTGACAATTGTCTCTTTCCATGAGAATTCATTCAACCGTTATTCTATGATATTGATTGAGCACCTACCACAGACCAGGACTGTGGAGGATACAGCAGTGAACACAAAAAACAGAGCCCTGCCTTCATCAAGGCAGCTTTCTAGTGGAGTGAGACCGATGATAAACAGCATAAATGAGCAGAGCATGTAGAATGCAAGATGATGATAATGATAAGTGTTTTGAAGTAAAACAAGGAAAGGAAATTGAGAATAAATTTGTATTTTTGTGTTGAGGGGAAAGGTGGGTAAAATTGTGAGCAGTGTAGCCAGAAAAGATACCACACAAAAGGTGACATTTGAGTAAAGACCTTAGGTGGTTGAGAGCCATGCAGTCCATTTCCTTCATGACAGTGGAAGAAAGCCGAGATTTTCCATACATCTCTCCTTCATCTTCTGCAAGGACAGTTGTCCATCAGTATCTGCAGGGGATTGGTTCAGGACCCCCAGGGATACAAAAATCTGCTGATGCTCAGGTATCTTATATAGAATGGCATAATACAGCCGGCCTCCATATCCATGAATACAGAACTCATGGATACAGAGGACCGATTTTAGTCAACCAGTTGAACATCCTGACGTCAGAGTTCTTTCTTTTACCCAAAGTATTTGCAGCAATCAGAAGGGTTTCTTTTATGTTGCACATCTAGGTGTAAGTGATTAGAGCACTATAACTCTGCCATGAAAAATGCAGATAGACTTAGCCAGCATTTGAGAGCTGGGCAGGGAAAACTGTATTTGTGTCAGCGGAGCCAGGGCCCACTTTTATTTATTCTCTTCCCATCAGTTAGGCTTAGTCTACAGGGCTCAGATGAATCACAGCTTGAGAGATCTCTACCACTTGGCAACATTTTATCCTGAGACCTGGAAAGCACAGAAGAGGAGAGAAGTCATTTGTTTACTTGAAAAAGAAGCCACTTTCTGACAATGACCATACCCTTGAACATCTTTTGAAAGAAAAGAATTCTCAATAAGCTCAGGAGGTTTAACCATTAACTAACTTTTATTGTAGGTAGAGGAGGGCTAGCTTTGTGATTGTTGATTTTCTCATGTTTTGCATATCAAAAGAGGAAAAGATTTTTTGATTTAAAAAATTTTAAGAATCTCTGTGTGTCTACTATACACAAGAATAAATGTGAGACTTAGAACCAAAAATACTTTATGTATAAATGCATAAACTACACATCTGCATCTAACTATAAATTTCCGTTAGAGGCTTTCAGATTTCATTTATGCATCTTAGTTACAAAAATTCTATTTCAAAGGAAAAATATCTTCATGAAATTCCCAATGCCATCTTCATTTATTTATTCATTCATTTGCAAATACTTATTCAGTGTATATTGCATACCAGGCACTGTACTAGACACAGTCTATGCAGTAAGTTCTAGAACTACCTTTTCTATATTTTGTGTATTTCCTTATTCCTTAGGCTCAAAATCAGATGCTCATTGGACAAATGCCTTTCCAAATTTGTTTGTGTATTAGTGCATTATAAAATCTAATGATATATGAACTGTGTGTAGTACCATCAATTTTTTTGAGAGGGGAATGGTCAAGTTTGGGTTAACTTCAATGTTAAGGGGTAGAGAATTACTATACAATGTAAGTGTACCTCATTCTAGGAGAATAGGCTATCTAAATAAGCAAATCAATTAGGAGGGCAGTGATATTATTGAGTCATAAAATAAGTTTCAAAATTTTAAATTTCTAGGTAGACTCTTCATAATAATATTATAGTACCAAGAGAGATATCAAATCTGATTTCAACCGGAGCATGGATGTTTAGGATTTTTAAACATTTCAATAACAGGAGGACTTCAGGGATGGAAAGATGGAGTGGATATACTTTTCCATATAAGGACCAAGAAAAGGACAAAAGACTTTTAGACAATAAGTGCTCTACTCTGCTTTTGGACTCATCAGAGAATGCCAGCCTTGGCTCCTAGTGTCTCCTCTGAGGCTTGGGGAAGAGGGGAGCTAAGAACACAGGTCCACTGAAAGACTCAAATTTAATCATAAGATTATAGAAGACTTCTCATCCCCCGTGCCTTAATACCACACCTACAGGGCTCCAGTGTAGCAGTGGCCTCCAGCTGAAAGATCTGCAAGATGTAAAATATGAGAAGATAAAACTGATAGAACTGAAAGGAGAAATAGACAAATGTACAGTTCTAGTTGGAGACTTTAACATTATTCTCTCAACAATTGCTAGAATAACTAGAAAGAAAATTAGCTTAAAATTAAAAGAACTCAAAATACCATCAACCAAAAGGATCTAGTTGGTATTTATAGGACATTTCACTCAACAACAGCAGAATACCCATTCTTTTCAAGTATCCACAGAAGCTATATCAAGATGCAATATCATGGCCATTAAACAAACCTCAACAAACTTAAAAGAACTAAAATTATACAGAATGTTTTCTCTGACCACAATGGAATGAAACTGGAAGACAGTAACATAAAGAAAGCAGGGAATCTCCAAACACTTGGAAACTAAACAGTACACTACTAAATAATCTATAGGTCAAAGAAGAAACCTCAAGGGAAATCCAAAAAATACATTGAACTGAATGAAAATGAAATTAAAATATATCAAAATTTGTGGAAAGCAGCTAAAGCGGTACTGCGAGTCAAACTTATAGCACTAAATGCACACATTACAGAGGAGGAAAAATTTCATATCAGTATTCTAAGCTCCCTCCTTGATGACCTAGAAAAAGAAGAGCAAAATAAACTCAAAGCAAGCAGAAGAAAGGAAGTGAAAGCCTGTTTTTGAAGGCCAGAAACCAGTGAAACTGAAAGCAGAAAGTGAGATGAGAAACTCAACAAAATAAAGAGTTCTTTGAAAAGATAAAATTGACAGAGACTGACGAGGAAAAAAAAGAGAAGGCACATGTGATTAATATCAGGAATGAAAATGTAGATAACACCACAGACCTTGTGTATAAGTTTGCTGGGACTACTGTAACAAAGTACCACAAACTGGGTGTCTTAATCAGCAGTCTTACAGTGTTGGAGACCAGAAGTCCAAAATCAAGGTTTTGGCAGGGTTGGTTCCTTTCAAGGGATTTGAGGAAAGGATGTTTCAGGTCTCTCTCCTTGGCTTATAGATGGCTGTCTTCTTATTTTTCTTCTGTGTTCATCTCTGTCTTCAAATTTTCCCTCTTTATAAGGACACCAGTCATATTGGATTAGGGTTCACCCTAATGACTTCACCTTAACTTGATTACCCTGTAAAGACTATATCTCCAAATAAGGTCACATTTTAAGGTACTGTGGGTTAGGACTTCAACATATGAATTTTGTGGTACAATTCAACCCATAACACTGTGCAAACAAAAAACTGAGAACAGGGAAGTGTTTCAAAAGAACTCTATACACAGAAAATTGACAATTTAGATAAAATAGGCCAACTCTCCAAAAAACACCATCTACCACAATTTACCCAATATAAAAAAAAATCATTTGAATGCCCCACAACTATTTAGAAAATTGAATTATTTTTTTTAAAGCCCAATTCTGCAGGCCCAGGTGGTTTAATAGAGAATTACACTAGACACCAATTCTATACAGTCTCTTCCAGAAAATATAAAAGACCACTTACCCAATCATTTTATGAACCTAGTAATATCCTGATACCAAGATAATAGAAAAAGAAAACTATAGACCAATATTTCTCATGAATATAGATGTAAACATTCTTAACAAAATATTAACAAATAGAATTCGACAATATAAAAATCATTATACACCATGAGCAGTTAGGGTTTAATCCAGAGATATAAAACCAGCTCAATATAAACCACCGTAATAGCAGGTTACAGAAGAAAAATTACATGAGAAGAAAAACTACATTTGATGCAGAAAAAGCATTTGACAAAATTCAACACCCGTTCTTTACTAGAAAAAATTATCTTGGAAAAACCAGGAATAGAAGGGAATTTCCTCAGTTTCTTCAACTGAAAAAGAACATCTTTAAAAACCTTACTGACAAAATTTTACTTAATGGTGAAAAACTGAATATTTTCCTCCTAAAATCAGGAACAAGGCAAGAATGTCTATTCCTAGACACATAGATCAATGGATGAGAATCGAAAATCCAGAAATAGGACTCACACAAATTTGCCCAGCACCTTTTGACAAAGGTGCAAAAGCAATTCAATGCAGGAAGGATAGCTTTTTTAACAAATGGTGCTGGGTAAGTGGGCATCCATAGGCAACTAAAGTGAACCTAGATTTAAGACTCACACCTTATAACAAATTAACTCAAAATGGATTAGAAACCAATATAAAATGTAAAACTCTAAATTTTTAAGAAAAAAAATGGGAGAAAATATATTTGACATCTAGGACTAGGCAAAGAATTCTTAGATTTGACACCAAAAGTACAATCTGTAAAAGGGAAAATTGGGGAGAGTGACTTCAGCAAGATGATGGTAGCAGCATTTTTAACACATGTCTCCTCTCAGAAACATCAATTTGAACAACTAGCTATCCATGCCTGAAAATATCTTCACAAGAGCTAAGGATTCTAAGTGAGAGATTACAGCATGTGGGTGGAGAATAGAAATAAGAAAAGACATGGAGAAGACAGGAAAAACAATTGCACATTACCCTCATCATCCCTGCAAGCCCACTCAGCCCAGCAAGAGATAGTCACCCTCCTGTGGAGGAAGGAGAGTGAAATGAACACCCAACTTCACCATGGACCCTAGAACCAGGCCCACACCAGTGCTGGCAGGCTTCCACAGACCCAGACTCCTGGCCCATCCCAGTGCCAGGCCAGTCTTCATAGACCTCAGTTCCCAGGAACTCAAGCTCTTAGCTTGCCCCAACGCCAGGCTGGCCCACATGAACCTAGCCTCCCAGATGGCTCCCACAGCCCCAGGCTCTAGGCAGGATCCCACAGACCCAGGCTCTTGGACTGTCCCAACGCCAGGCTGGCTCCCAAAGTCTCCAGGCTGGCTCTCACAAATCCAACCTCCAGACTGCCTCGGAGGCCCTAAGTTCCAGGCCAACTCCCATGACCCCAGGCTCTAAGTTTCCTCCAACATCAAGATGGCCTCAGTCATCCCAGCCTCCAGGCTGGCTCCTGTGATCCCAGGCTTCTAGCCTGCTCTAGCACTGAACCAGCTCCTGAAGACCCAGATGCCAGGCCCATGCCAGTTGTCTTCAGAACCTGGTTGACCCCCAAAAGCCCAGGATCTAGCCCTGACCATGTGGACCCAGGTTCCAGGCCCATTACCACAGATTCAAGCTCCAGGTATATCCACCCTGGACCCAGGCACCAGACCTGGCCACTTGAGGACTTCTAGGTTGTCCAATTTGTTCGCATATAGTTGTTCATAATACTTCTGTGGTATTGGCTGTAATGTCTTCTCTTTTCATTTCTAGTTTTATTCATTTGAGTCCCCTTTCTTTTTTTTCTTGGTGAGTCTAGCTAAGGGCTTGCTTTTTTATTTATCTTTTCAAAAAAAAAACCTCTTAATTTCATTGATGATTTCTATTGTCTTTTTAGTCTCTATTTTACTTATTTCTCCTCTGATCTTTGTTATTTTCTTCCTTCTACTAACTTTGGGCTTAGTTTGTTCTTCTGTTTCTAGTTCCTTGAGGACCGAATTAAAATTCAGCACTTTTCACTGATGAATTCTACCAAATTTTTAAATAAGAAATAATACCAATACTTCTCAAAGTCTTCAAAAAAATTTAAGAATAAGGAACACTCCCAAACTTATTTATGAGACCATTATTACCCTGATACAAAGCCAAATAAGTACACCGCAAGAGAAGAAAACTACAAGACAATATCCCTAATGAATATAGATGCAAAAATTCTCAACAAAATACTAGCAAACCAAATTCAACAGCACATTAAAAGAATCATAAACTATGAACAAGTGGGATTTTTCCCTGAGACACAAGAGTGGTTCAACATACACAAATCAATAAATGTGCTATACCACATAAATAGAATGAAAGATAAAAATCATATAATCATCTCAATAGATACAGAAAAGGCATTCGACAAAATTCAACATACAACATGGTTAAAAAAAATAAACCTCTCATATGGGGAGGGGGAAGAGTAAGCTGTGACAAAGTGAGGGAGTGGCATGGACACATATACACTATCAAATGTAAAATAGATAGCTGGTGGGAAGCAGCCGCATAGCACAGGGAGATCAGCTCAGTGCTTTGTGACCACCTAGAGGGGTGGGAAAGGGAGGGTGGGAGGGAGGGAGACGCAAGAGGGAAGAGATATGGGAACATATGTATATGTATAACTGATTCACTTTGTTATAAAGAAGAAACTAACACACCATTGTAAAGCAATTATACTCCAATAAAGATGTTAAAAACAAAACAAAACAAAAAAATAAACCTCTCAACAAATTGAGTATTGAAGGAACGTATGTCAAAATAACAAAGGTTTTATATAACAAACTCACAGCTAGCATCATATTCAACAGTGAATGTTGAAAGTTTTCCCTCTGAGATTAGTAATAAGATAAGGGTGCCCACTCCTACCGTCCCTATTCAACATAGTGCTGGAAGTTCAGCCAGAGCAATTAGGCAACAAAAAGAAATAGAAGGCATCAAAATTGAGAAAGAAGTAAAATCGTCTCTGTTTGCAAATTATGATCTTATGTATAGAAAATCCTAAAGATTCCAGCAGAACTCTGTTAGAATTAATATACAAATTCAGTAAAATTTCAGGATACAAAAATCAATATACAGAAATCAGTTGTGTTTCCATACACTACAATTAAAGCATCTGAAAAAGAAATAAAGAAAACAAACAGTCCCATTTACAGTAACATCAAAACAATAAAATACTTAGGAATAATTTAAGAAGATGAAGCATCTGTACACTGAAAATTATATTAATATAATAAAATTATAAGAAATTGAAGAAGATACAAATATATGGAAAGATATCCATGTTCATGGATTGGAAGAATTGATAACATTAAAATGTCCGTTCTACCCAAAGCCATCTATAGAGTCAATGCAATTCCTATCAAAATCCCAATGGCATTTTTAATGAAATAGAACAAGCAATCCTAAAATTTATATGGAACAAAAGACCCTGAAAAGCCAAAGCAATCCTGAGAAATAAGAACAAAGCTGGAGCCATCAGACTTACTGATTTGAACTCTTATTACAAAGCTATAGGAATCAAAGCAGTGTGATACTGGCATAAAATCAGACACATACATCAATGAACAGAATCACAAGCCCAGAAATAAACCCACACATATACAGTCAAGTAATATTTGACAAGGGAGTCAAGAATACTCAATGGGGAAAGGATAGTCTCTTTGACAGATGGTGCTGGGAAAACAAGATAATCAAATGCAAAAGAATGAAATTGGACCCCTCTCATACAACTCACAAAAATTAACTGAAAATGGATTAAAGACTCAAATGTAAGACTTAAAACCATAAAACTCCTAGAAGAGAGCATAGGGGAAAAAATCTCCTTAACATTGGTCTTGGCAGCAATTTCCTGATATGACACCAAAAGCACAAGCAACAAAAGCAAAATTAAACACATGGTGGGACCACATCAAACTGAAAAACTACTGCACAGCCAAAGAAACACCACCAAAAGGAGAAGGCAACCTACAGAATAGGAGAAAATATTTGCAAACCATATATCTGATAAGAGACTAACATCCAAAATATATAAAAACCCATACAACTCTAGAGCAAAAACAAAACAAAACAAATAACACAATTAAAAAATGAGCAGGGGACTTGAATAGACATATTTCCAAAGAAGACATACAAGTGGCCAACAGGTACATGAAAAGGTGCTCAACATCACTAATCTTCTGGGAAATGCAAATCAGAACCACGCTGAGCTATCACCCCACACCTGTTAGGATGGCCATAATCAAAAAGACAAGTGATAGCAAGTGCTGACAAGATTACGGAGAAAAGGGAATCCTTGTGCACTATTAGTGGGAATGTAAACTGGTACAGCCACTATGGAAAACAGTATGGAGATTCCTCAGAAAATTAAACATAGAACTACCATATGACCCAGATTTCCAGTTCTTGGTATGTAGCCAAAGAAAATGAAATCAGTATCTCAAAGAAATATCTGCACCCCCATCTTTATTACAGCATTATTTACAATAGCCAAGATATGGAGACAACCTAAGTGTCCATCAACAGATGATTAGATAAGGAAAAGATTAACTGTGTTATATCCATATCCAGATAGATAGATACATAGATAGATAGATAGAGGAGAGAGAGAGTAGAATGGTGGTTGCCAGGCCACCACCTGGAAATGAGATGTTGGTCAAAGGGTACAAACTTCCAGTTATAAAATTAATAAGTTCTGGGGATGTAACGTACTGCATGCTGACTGTAGTTAACAATATTGTTTTATATACTTGAAAGTTGCTAAATGAGTAGATCTTAAATGTCTCACTATTAAAAAAATGGTAATTATTTGAGGTGATGTAAATGTTTACTATCCTTATTTTGGTAATCATTTCATAACGTGTGTGTGTCAAATCAATATGTTGTACACTTTAAACTTACACAATGTCATATGTCAATTATATCTTAATAAAGCTGCAGGAGAAAGGATACTGACCCTTAAAAAAAAAAAAAGCATATTGCCAGGCAGAAATGTTCACAATTTTCTCTCATTTCTTGGGTGGAAAAATAGATTTCAGCTGACTTTACCTTAAGAAGAAACCTGCTCTGTTCCACAAGCCCCAAAAGAGCAGGGAGATAAAATTCTTACGTAAGAAACTGTGATTGCAGGCAGAACATTAAAAAAGGAAAAATTGATCAACAGGGCTTCCTGAAAATTGAAAACTTTTGCTCTGTGAAAGACCCTGCTAGTAAGATGAAAAAATAAACTACAGAGTGAAAGAAAATATTTACAAACCACATATCCAACAAAGGTTTAGTACCTAGAATATACAAAGAACTCTCAAAAATCAGCGTTAAAAAACAAACAGTGTGGGCTTCCCTGGTGGCGCAGTGGTTGAGAGTCTGCCTGCCGATGCAGGGGACACAGGTTCGTGCCCCGGTCTGGGAAGATCCCACATGTGGCTGAGCCATGGCCGCTGAGCCTGTGCGTCCAGAGCCTGTGCTCTGCCACGGGAGAGGCCACAACAGTGAGAGGCCCACGTACCACAAACAAACAAACAAACAAACAAACAAAAAAACCAGTGTAATTAGAAAGTGGACAAAGATGTGAAGAGACGTTTCAGCAAAGAGGTGATACAGATGACTAATAAGCACATGACATGATGTTCAACATCATAAGGGAAATGAAAATTAAAACAACATTGAGATATCAATACACATCTATCAGAATGGCTAACACCAAAATAGTGAAAACACCAAAAGCTGAGAAGTATGCAAATTGTATCACTCGTAAACTGCTGGACCAAACAGGTATAGTAGTACAGCCACTATGAAAAATGGTTTGACAAATGTCTTAAAAAGCTGAACATAGGGACTTCCCTGGTGGTACAGTGGTTAAGAATCCGCCTGCCAATGCAGGGGACACGGGTTTGAACCCGCATCCAGGAAGTCCCACATGCCGCGGAGCAACTAGGCCCATGCACCACAACTACTGAGCCTGCGCTCTAGAGCCCGTGAGCCAGAACTGCGGAGCCCACGTGCCACAAGTACTGAAGCCCACGCACCTAGAGCCCCTGCACCGCAGTGAAGAGCAGCCCCTGCTCACCACAACTAGAGAAAGCCCACGCACAGCAACGAAGACCCAACGCAGCCATAAATTAATTAATTAATTAATTTAAAAACTGAACATACAGCTACTCTTCCATCCAGTAATTGCCCTCCTGGGCATTTATTCCAGAGAAATGAAAACTTAACATTCACACAAATACTTGTACATGAATGATTTTAAGAACTTTATTTATAACAACGAAAAACTGGGAGCAAACAAATGTCCATCAAGCAGTGAATGGTTAAACAAACTTGCTGTTCATCCATGTCATGAAATACTTCTTAAAAACAAAAGGAAAAAACTATTGATACAAATGATAACATGGGTGAATCTCCAGAGAATGAATGAAAAAACTCAATCCTAAACATTACGTACTAAAGATTCTATTTCTATAACATTATTGAAATGGCAAAATGATAGAAATGGAGAAACACAGTAGTGTATTCAAGGAGTGAAGGTGGGGTGGAGGTGGGAGGCAAGTGGGCATGGCTATAAAACACCGTGAGGGGTCTTTGTGGTGATAGAAATGTTCTGTATCTTGCCTGTGTCAGTGTCAGTATCCAGATTGTGATATTGTACTACCTGTGGTTTTACAAGATGTTACCATTGGGAAAAACTGCGTAAAGGATACCCAAGATTTCTCCATATTATTTCTCACAAATGCATGTAAACCTACAATTATCAGAAAATAAAAATTTAATTTAAAAAATTCCACTGACTCCACTCAAAATGCAGTCATCTGTACTTGCATTGGCCATTCAGATTTTCAATATAGTAAAGGAGAGTAGTGGGAGACTGAATGGATTTTGAACTCTGTAATTGCCTTCCTTAGGAAGAAATTGGTAAATTCACCAAAGAGACTTGCTAATGACTGCCGGGATTTATTCATATTATTGATTGGCTTATTAGTAAGCCACAGAAATAACAGAAAATCAAAATCAACAAGGTCCAATTTGGGTTTTTTTTATTCCATGGTTGTAATCTTCCTTAATCAATCAAATAGAAATAATAAGTTATCCTGTGGTTCTTGCTGTTACAAGGAATGATCTATTTCTCCATATGAAAATTGTCCAATTAAAATGTGTGTCTCTTTTATAAAACTCAATTTGAAGGTCCTCAACTCAACAAACATTTAGTGAGTACCTACTATGTGCTGGGCACTGCTCTAGATTCTGGATTTCAAGAGGGGAACCAAGCAAAGCCCATGCTCTTCTGACACACACACATACCCACTAATAAGGGCTGCGTAATAATGCTCTGCTTGGGTACAGTCCAAGAAAAATTTGTCTTTCTGAATTATGTTGTATGGTTGGTTGGTTGGTTTCATTTTCTTAGTAGTAAACAAACCAAAATAAGGAATATGCAGCTCTGTGAGGATTACTTAACAATGATAGCTCTTTGGGAAACTCCTCAACACAAGTGTCTAGAAGCATCTTCTTCTGTTTCCTTCTAGTGGATTCGTTGTGTTTCAGCACATAACCTGCTTCCAGTTCACCTAGAAGAAGGGAGAGTGAGTTTTTCCCTTTTCGAGCCTTTATCTGCTCACAGGCGTACCTCCTTAGTTGGAAGTAGAAGCAAAGCAGTGATGGGTTCTATAGAAACAGAAGGAAAAGCTTATTACTCCTGGTTTCTTAAGAAAATAACTTACCTCTCTTTCCTCTTGCTTTTTGCATGTATATATAGAGTTCCATATATCAAGCATCCTTAGGATTCTGCTTTACTTTAACCATGTATCCTTCTTTTATAGATTCTAAATTCTACTAAACTAGATTTAGATTTTAGATTCATTCTTGTTCTGCTGGTAACCATGATGGAAGATGGCTCAGGATACTTCAGACTTCATTTCTAACTATGACATACAGAGGGGAAATCCGATTTTACTAGGACCATTCTGGGCGCCTAAAGGAAACACAAAAGAAAAAGAGTGGAGAAAAAAGACAAAATGCGACCCCATCGTCTCCGCTATGACTTTATAGGCTTGCATTTTGGATGGGAATGGGAGCTTAGCCGTCTCTCTTTAGGAATATTTTACTTTGAATTTTTACTAAATGTAAATCCAGAGGATGCCGTATTCATTATGACTGCTTAAGTGATTTCTGCGACCTAGAATTGGATAAGGTGTCTGATTATGAATAAGAATTCACTGCAGAGTGTTGTAAAAAGGGTAATGAGGTGCAGGTGGGTCACTGAAATCCACTGACAGGGCTGAGTAAAGAGCAGTTGACAGACACATCTGTGTGCGGCACAGAATTTGAAGCTTTTCCCTAGATCCGTGTTATAGCTTTCACAAAACATTTTTCTTCATCTGTAATAAAAGTACACTGGCTGTTCTATGCTGCCAATACTTGCCTGCCAACAGAGATTGGAGAGCAGAGGGCAGCCGTGGCTGTGCTCATGTACCTGTTAGGGCTACCCCTGATTCCTCTGAGAGTAACTCATACGTACTCAACCTTCAACCAGGATCCCCTTTGACTGCACAAAGGCACTAGACAAAATTCCCTCCTAGTGGGAGGTGGAGGGGGCAGGGAGAAGCAGCCCCTCCTCCCTGTAATTTTCCCCTCCAGCCAGGCATCCCTCTCAGTAGGTTCCATCCTTAACCCCAGTACTAATTCTCTAGGTCTTTATCTGAACTACTTTTAAATTTAATTTAAGCAACTGTTTGCTCCATATCCATGCAGCCCTTTAGGACACGGTGTACATTTACTGTACAATATTTCAAATGAAGTGAAACTTCAAAGCCATTTGATAGGTATGGGAAAAGGTGGGCCTGATGTAGCCAGAAGGAAGTAATAATCTCCCAAGGATCTCAGCAGGAGAGCTAAACTTAGCGGCAGACTTCAGTTTCCATTTAACATTAAATGTATCTCTACTTGGAGCAACTTGGGACCCTGCCTTGTGCTGCAGATAAAACCTCAGGAATGAGGAGGAGAATGGATATATATACCTGGTCAGAATGAATATTTCTCATCATCTCAAATTCTCTTTCCCTGCACAGGTTACCAAGGAAATAGAATTGTTGATGTTTTGCTTGCAAATGTATATTCTTTACCTTGAAGCAGGAGTTCTTTGCACTCAGAGGAAAGGGACAGGGGGACTTGGATCTGGCTTCAGGATATCACCAAGGGTCAGAGGGAACAAGATCATGTTGCTCCCTTGCCTTGTAGGAAGTGGCATGCACAAAAGATGGATGAGTTTCTTTACTTTGACTTTTTGCTACCGATTATGAAGTGGACTGGACAGGTGTTTCCAGGCAAGTTGGAAGTAGATGAGTGCGGATCAGGCTTCTGTAGTCGTATAAAGCACTCACACACACTGCCTTCAATTGCATCGTCCACTTTTCTCCATTTGCAACTCATATTGTCTGACAGCAAGCGATTTTCTAAAATGCCAGCACAGCCCCTACAATATAGTATAGAGGGCACAGAGTTAAAATATCCAAATCTATATGAAAGGGGGAAAAAGTTTTGTTCCAAAGCCTCCATATGCGATTAGATCATCACTTATCTAGAAATGAATGTCTTTTGACCCTAGTCACTAACTTATCTTACTTCCCATTTTTGGTGAAATATTCATTCAACAAGAATTTATCATACCAGGGCCTCCCTGGAAAGAACTTACAGTACTTTGGCGGAAAGACTTGAAAGCATCCCAGAAACAAACCTGAAGACCCAGAAAAGAATACTAGATAATGAACAGTGAAATGCTAAAAAGAATACACTCCGGTGCAAAAAAAAATTGGTTGAGGTAGTATGTCCTAGGGGCTGGAATTCCGGAGTGTATAATTTGGAAGAGAAATCAGGGTAATCTCTCCTGTAAACACTAAACAGATGCATCTCTCTTAGAGACCTAACTCAGGGTCATTTTGGGTGTGGCCTCATTTCCCCCTGGGTGAGTCACCTGGTTGTTTATTGAGTTCTTAAACCTGAAAGCCATATTTCTTTTCCATCACAGTTGCGCTGACAATGACAATCACAATTAGAATACTAAAGTGAAAAGCGAGCACTCTTTCCAGTGAACTTCTACCAATATGCTGAGTTAGAAGTTGCTCTTGGTTACACGTTCACTTGACCATACTTTAGGTGCGGGTGCGCAATGTATTATAATTGCTCGTGCAAATAGCCTTTGTACTTACAGATTTTGTGTAGCCTGATACTGCTGATGCTGTAATGGCACGGTTTTTCTTTTCATGTAAAAATTGAGTTAGAAGCAGATAAAAAGAGAAGCATTTGATTGCCCTCAATCAGACTCTGGCTTTCACTTGTCATTAAATTAGAGGCTTATTTGAAATCCATTATTGACAGTAACCCATTCCTCACCTGCTTATGTGAGTCTTGAGTTCGTGTGTAATTTCATGTTTTATTTGTTCTTCGTGCACTGCTTCCGTGATGTGCTCATTGTTATGCACCGTTTCTGGGGAGCCTCACCTTGGAGTGTGCTTAGAAAGCTGGCAGAAAACAGAATTCAGTCTGTGAGTTAGCCATGTGGAAATGACAATGTGAAAATCAGATTGAATTTATAAGTCCAGTTCTGCATTCCTTGCTTAGGATGGTAACTGCAATTTGAAATGGCATCACTTTAACATTTTTTAGTTTCTTTACGTAGGAGGTATATAATGCTCAGAGTCAGCTAAATTATTAAACCTTTTCTAATTTCCATCAAAATTCTCTTTGGACTGAAAAAACGTGACAACCTCAGGCTGAAAGTGAACTGAAATCTCCATGTAAAACTAGGTGCGGTGTTAGGAGTGTTCCACTTCTCTGTCAGTGGTTAGTGGTTCTACATGAATGTATTTTATATATATGAGTATATAATGTATATATATGTATTTTTGTATATATATGTATGTATGTATTTTTATATGTGTATATATGTATATTTGTATATACATATATATTTCTGCCTATGAATGTGTATGTATATATATTTTCACATTGATCTGCTCTATACCTTGTCCTCTGTGCCAATTAAATCTCTCTCAGAGTAACAGTCATGTCATACATTTTTGTAGGTAAACAAACGTGTATGTTAAGATCATTTCTTACCCACGTCACCTCTAACCTTTGTGTAAAATGTGTTTTACATTAGCATAAATATTAAGAAGATGCCATTTCTGCTATATATAGGTCTGCCTTCAGCTAATCAGTTTTTCATGCATTTAAATAGGAATATTAGAATGATGGTAATTACTTTAGTTTTCCATGAATGATCCATCAAGACATTGCCTTTCACTGGATAGTATTGCTCAGGGTAAGTAGGACAGAGTTAAATTATTAGCTGGGTTTGAATAGCTTCAGTGTTTTGTTGGTGACTTTTAAACAAAATTCATTGTTAAGCCTATTATCTTTTCTAAGAATAAATGCACAAGCTGCTTTAGAAAGACGAGAGTAATCTGAGGCACATGCAGACTAAGTGAAATAGTAATGAATTGTAAAATAAGACCTGTTTATTAAATGCATGAGAGACAAAAGACTTTCAGGCAGATTACAAAACCACACACACACACACACACACTGGATGAGTGTGGAAAAATTCATAAGTACTTTTTGAAAAAGTGCCTTTTATCAAAATGAGACCTTTCTTCCTTTGCACAAACATACTTCTATGGTTTCACAAATTACTGTCACATGTAAACTCAAACTTTAGAGGGTTGAATTTAAAACAACTTGCATTTTTATGCATTATACACTTATATCATTAAACTACCTTTACTCTGCTGGAGCTAGACATCACTAATGAACATATATTTTACACTGACTGGTAGCTGGTGATTCTGTTTCAGCCGTGTTTCCCGCTTTGTCTGCACAGCAGTGTTTGTTTGCACCAAGATATCAAAATAATTGCATGTTTTGCCTCATTGTTTTCTAAAAATTAGTAGGAAATTAGAGAAAATGATGGTTTGATACTGCAAAAAGCATAGTCATTTAAACCTACAACCCAGATAAGAGCAGCAATCTCAACACATGCTGAAAGTAGCAAGTCTTTAGCTCAACAAGATAATTGTTAAACTTAAGCCAGACAAAGATGTATTCAAAGAGAAAGAAAAGAATAAAGATTGAAGCATGATATCTTCATCTTAAAAAACTTTCCACAAAATTGTGTGCTTGTACATGTTTACACACACGTGTATAGAAATATACATGCAGTCTTGTAAATGCAAAGAATGGCACACACCAGATGGATAGCAGCAGTTACCTGGAAGTGAGACTTACGAAAAAAAGAGAAAGATAGACTTTTACTTCTTATTTCAGTATCATTTGTATTTTTGCAATATATTTGTTTATTAATTGGATAATTTAAAAAACGGTTAACAAGTAAATGACCAAAAGAACATGTATAAAAAGCTTGAAACATATTGGCAAAATTTCCATCTAAAAGGTGATATTTAATTAGAGATTTTAGAATACTTTTCAAAGCTCAGAAAATAGAAGCTCCTTCGAGCACTGCAGTCTATCTTTGGGATGTTAGTCCTTCTTAGACATTCTCAGGAAAGCTTCATGCACAAAAACACAAGGCTGCCTACACATTGTGAAATTTCATCCCCCTCACAACCCAATAGTGTTCACTGGGCAAGCATAATGATGCCCCTGTTATCAGTCAGTTGATAATACTGAAGCTCAAGAAGGCTGATAAGAAATTTGCCCAAGTTCACAGGGCTGTAGGTGATAGAACTAAATGTGAACTCACGAGCACATCTTTGGGTACAGGTCCAAAGTGCTGCACTGGTTGCTGTGGACTGAATGTATCTCCCCAAAATTCATATGTTGGAGCCTTAACCCCCAAGTGACTTATAGGAGATAGGGGCTTTAAGGAGGTGATTAAGGTTAAATGAGGCCGTAAGTGTGAAGCCCTGATCCCATAGACCTGGTTTCTCCTGGAAGAGAAATCAGAGAGCGCTCTCTTCCTTCCTCTCTCTCCCCTCCCCACCCCCTGTCTCTCTCTCTCTCTCTCTCTCTGCCTTGTAAGGACACAGTGGAGATCCACAAGCTAGGAAGAGGGCTCTTATCAGGAACCAAATCAGTTGACATCTTGATCTTGAACTTCTCAGCCTTGAGAACTGTGAAAAACTAAACTGTTGTTTAAGCCACTCAGAATATGGTATCTTGTAATGGCAGCTGAGCAGACTAACACTCTGGTGGGAAGGCGCTTGTCTTCCCAAAAGTCAAAGACATTCCAGCATCTTTTTGTCCCATAAAATCTTTTTCACCCTACCAAGGAACAAACTACATTATCTGCCTTTTCCTGATTATCAGCCACCAGTATTTAGTTTCATTGCATAGACTGGTCTGAGGCCTGTTAGTGTTGCACAGAAAATAATGCTGGGATGAAGCACAGGCCTATTACCAATGTAAGAAAAATACTTCTCCACACTATGAACAATTCCCAAATGACTCCATAAAGGTAACCGTTGAGCTTTTGTCTATAGTAACCTAGAAAGAACATGATCTTTGGATTCACACAGACATGGATGCAAATTCAAGCTCTGCTACTGAAAACTGTAGAACCGGTTCCTTAGTCTAAGCCTCAGTTCTGCAGGAGTCAGAGTTGTGCTTGAGGTTTGGCTTGTACCTAATAGAATTGTGAGAATTAAATGTAACAATACACGTCAGATAATTCCCCTAGCTCCTGGCACATGCTGGGTACCCAGTAAAATCTTGTCATCATGCCTTCCCTTTCTTGCTTCCTTCGTGTACTTTTGCTTCGTTTCTTCTCATATCTTGTTTCTATTTCTGCTTTTACAAAAAGCTGTTTTTCTTTTGCCAGTATGTTGTGCAGTGCTTAGAATCTGTAGACAGACTCTCTTATACTTTATATTTCCATAATGGTTTGGATTTTAACAAAGTGGTTCCACGTACACTAATCTTATATGCTCTTCTAAAAATATATGTTATCAAGTGTGAACCATGCCAGATTGTGTTCAACTTGGCATCACTCTTGTTCCCATTTGCTTTGGACTGAACGTCTGTATGCACCTAAAATTTATATGTTGAAGCCCTAATACCCAACGTCATGGTATTTGGAGATGGGGCCTTTGGGAAATAATTAAGGTTAGATCAAGACATGAGAGTGGGGTCCTCGTGAAGGGACTAAAGCCCTTAGATAAAGAGTAAGAGACTTGAGAGCTCTCTCATTGCCATGGGAGGAAAGAGTGAGGAGATGGCCATCTCCAAGCCAAGAGGAGCTCCTGACACTGGATCTGCCAGCACCTTAATCCTGGACTTCCCAGCCTCCAAAACTGTAAGAAATAAATATTTGTTGTTTCAGTCAAAAAAATATATTATTAACCATCAGTCCCCATTATTAACTTTCCCCTGATCAGCCAGTTGCTCCTATGTCACTGGAATCTAGAATATTAACTCTTGGAGAATACACATTTAGTGTCAACATGAAGCTCAAGAGATTGTGTTTTATGTGCTCAAATGTTTCATGTCATCAGCATATATTATAACACTTTGAAAAAAGTTTAAGTAGATATTGGCTTTTGTTGCCAATATTAAGATTTATTGGTTCAAGAGTTATTGATCATAGGCAGTCTTGGCCATTATTATGCCTTGAGGACAAGTAAATCTTTATCAGCAGAACATGAATCGATATAATTATGTTTCACTTATGCACATCTTTTTCCTTAACCATATTGGGTTTTCAACCAAATCATAAAATATGAGAGAAACTACTTTGGAAGGCAGTTGTGAGGAATTATGCCAAGAACATTCATGTTTTGCAGCAGTGCCAATACTAGATAAAGCCAAACACTACCAGCTCTTGCTGACAGAATTGAGGTAATCTCAGCAAAAGGTAGGAGTTAATTTTTGAAGAAACTGACTCAGATATACAAAAATATCATAGGATAGGATAAAAGACTTTAGAACTAAAAGAAATTGTAACCATCATATCCTATACTAGAACAGGTAGCTGAGAGAGTTCTGGAAAAGAAAGGCAAAAAAGTTGCAGAAAGTCCAGGAAATCTGAATTTACTTTAAACCTTTTTCAGTGATTCTAAGGTGCAGGCTTCAGTGAATGACTGACTCCTTCGTTAGATGCAAAAATCATCTTTCAAGATTTCCTTCTGTTAGCATCGAATAAATTTATGGGGGATTTTTGTTGCTGTTGTTTAACACAACCGTCTCACCTTTGGTGAGAATTAAAGCTTTGGCTCTTTGTTACATGATCTTTGGTTCTTGCTTATGACCTATTATAAATCTACTCTAAGTGCCAGATTTTTTCCTGTTAAGATTCAGCTTGTTTTTGTCTGGTGTTTAAGCCTCCAAATCCGTTTGTATTTTGATTCTGTCATGCTTGTTCCTTATCCTGTCCATCTTTGTTTTATGTGTACATTTGATCAGTATCCTTCTCTATCTCCATCCCAGGTATTGATAAAAGTTGACCAGAGACAGTCTTATCGTAACCCCGAAATCCACACCGTTTCACATAGTTGTTAATACCTAATATGGCTTCTTTCCAGCCTGTCTCTACGTCTTATACACATGCACTTATGTTAGGCTTTATAAAATGCAATGCTGAAATTAAAAGAAAAAAAGAGATCTTGAATAGGTTTTAAGGTGATTTCTAGTTAGCACCAAACTGCCTGTCAAAGCACATGCACATAGAGAAATGCAAATCATAACTACAATGAGGTATCACCTCACACCAGTCAGAATGGCCATCATCAAAAAATCTACAAACAATAAATGCTGGAGAGGGTGTGGAGAAAAGGGAACCCTCTTGCACTGTTGGTGGGAATGTAAATTGATACAGCCACTATGGAGAACAGTATGGAGGTTCTTTAAAAAACTAAAAATAGAACTACCATATGGCCCAGCAATCCCACTACTGGACATATACCCTAGAAAACCATAATTCAAAAAGAGTCATGTACTGCAATGTTCACTGCAGCACTATTTACAATAGCCAGGACATGGAAGCAACCTAAGTGTTCATCCACAGATAAATGGATAAAGAAGATGTGGCACATATACACAATGGAATATTACTCGGCCAAAAAAAGAAATGAAATTGAGTTATTTGTAGTGAGGTGGATGGACCTAGAGTCTGCCATACAGAGTGAAGTAAGTAAGAAAGAGAAAAACAAATACCGTATGCTAACACATATATATGGAATCTAAAAAAAAAGAAAGAAAAGGTTCTGACGAACCTAGGGACAGGACAGGAATAAAGACGCAGACATAGAGAATGGACTTCAGGACACAGAGAGGGGGAAGGGTAAGCTGGGACGAAGTGAGAGAATGGCATTGACATATATACACTACCAAATGTAAAGCAGATAGCTAGTAGGAAACAGCCACATAGCACAGGGAGGTCAGCTCGGTGCTTTGTGACCACCTAGAGGGGTGGGATAGGGAGGGAGGGAGGGAGGGAGATGCAAGAGGGAGGAGATATGGGGATATATATATATATGTATAGCTGATTAACTTTGTTTTACAGCAGAAACTAACACAACATTGTAAAGCAATTATACTCCAATAAAGATGTAAAGCAATTATACTCCAATAAAGATGTTAAATATATATATATATATATTTATATATATATATATCCAGGAAAAAAAGAAAACACATGCACAACATTAATTACATGGGAGTGTGATTAATTTCAGGCATATAACTCTGAACTATTAGATACAGGAAATCTTTCTTCTATTTTCTTTTCTACTGACCCCACAGTCAAATACAAACTAACTCTGTTTTTAATGCCTTTTGTTTTCTGGTTGACCCCACAGATAACTTGAAATTTTACCTAGGCTTGCTGTGACAGTATTACTGATGGAGACTGGAAAGCTGAATGCTGTAGAACTCCATCCTTTATCTTTTTTTTTGCCCACAATCTAGGCAGACGTAGCTAAGCAAATCGAAGCCGATCATGGATGGTGTGATAATTTCATAGGATGTAATATCCAGTTCTAAGAATTCAGAAGAGAAAACAAAGAGCCTGGAGAGGAAAAGAAATAATTATATGCTGTCCTATATTCTTTCTGTGATGTTCAGAAATCAAAGCATAGTGTCTCAAGTGTGGATGGTGGTCATCTAACACAGCTTTTAGCAGCAGGCTGCTGTGGGATTACCCAAAGTGTATAGAATAATGTACCCGAAGTGTACGCAGTAGTGCTGTAGAGACACAGGAATATGCCTCACCATTTGCCAAGTGCCACATCTGGCATTTGCCATGTGGCTACGTGAACTGGTGCATCAAGTCAGAGAGCAGCTGGGGCGGAGGTTGGAGGGTGTGTAAGGCATCCAAGGCAGTTTAGGGGGGTGACTCCATTACTGGAGTGGTTGGCATCATCAGGACAAAATCCACAGCCAGGGACTCCCTTGGCGGTCCAGTGGTTAGGATTCCATGCTTCCACTGCAGGGGGCACGGGTTCGATCCCTGGTCGGGGAACTAGGATCCTGCAGGCTGTGGGGCACGGCCAAAAATGTTTTTTGAATAATAATAATTTAAAAAATTTTTAAATAGCTTTAAAAAAAATACACAGCCAAGTATTACAGTCGTAGGTAACAACATATCCTTCACACTCTCTTCTTTTATGCCTTGCTTTATGATCTACAAAGGACTTTCACATTTAACTCCTCTAAACCACTTTATGATATGAATCCTCATTCCACCTTCACAGAAAACACTGAGGCTCAGAGAGGTCTGGCGATCTGCCCTGGGACTCCTGCTTCTTATGGCGGTGCAGGGACTAACTCAAGCCACTGACTTCAGTTTCCAGCTCTCTCTTCCCTAAAACAAAGCTCCCTACTTTTATGCTTAAGATTTTTCTCTATTTATTCTCCAAGTATTTCCAAATATATCAAAAGGTATGAAGATGCTCTGCATCCTTCTTTACGATGATGGTGGCTGGAATCTGATATTCTCTTAGACACATACCCTGTCTTCCCACCTAACTTCAGGCCCTTCTGGGAAAGAACTTTTATCGTGAGCATTCCACACACACTGTTCATTTGATACATCCTTCTTTGTGATGTCAGTATGAAACCCTTATGGGAGCTGTTATTTATAAATATTTTTCTAAACTCTCTCTTTAGCCGTTTAGTGGTGTCTTGGTCCATTTGCCTATATTAATGAACCCTTAATAGACCGCTGCTGTGCTTGGAAATGGAGATTTATCTTGTGGTAAAGCAGAGATTAGATTTGAAATGTAGTCCTGGATCTACTGTAAATTTGTGTGCCTTTCCAGGTATGATAGAGGGAGGATAATCCAAGGGACATCAGGGAACTCCTGAGGCCCTACGGAGCATGAGTTACACGACAGAGAGAGCACTGGTTTATGAGTCGGAAGACCCGGGTTCTAGAAGGGGCTTTGCTAATACTGTATTATAGGACTTTGTTGAGGCCATTCATTCAGTCTCTAAATTTCCATTCTTTCATCTGAAAAACAAAGATTAATGTTACTGACTATGTGAAAGCAGCCCATGAAGTGCTACAGAAATTTAAGATAAAATTGCCATAGTATACATATTTTATGAAAACCATAATAATGTATTTCCTTTATAAATGCTGAATCAGTCTCTTAAAATATACCCCATGAAAACATTTTTTCATGCAAAGTCCTATCCCTTTGATTACTATTGTAAATTTCGAACTATTGTAAATCTCAAAGAGCAAAAATAGAGAGATATGGTACCATACATAACAGTCACAGATCTTAGGGAGACAGAATGCTAAGGGCCGAGTTGTCTTTGTCTGACTCTACGTGACTCTTTTGCTCACTCACTCAGTCATAAGTCTATGTTTCATAGGTGATCACGACTCACAGAAGAGCTTAGTTTCAGTGTAAAGTCATCAATTATCCACCATGCAGCCCCTAGAAGTTTAACAGTCCAGGGCTTCCTTTGCCTTTGTTCATGTTCAAACGGTCGAATTCATATTTCCTCCTCAAAATTCAGAGATGGTTGAATAAAGGTGATCACTTAAACAGATTTTTGAGGCAGAAAGTTGAGACATGTCTCTCTTTTAAAAGTGAGCAAGTATTGTCAAACCCCTTCAGCCTAGGACAGGAGTCACTGCTATGAAAAAACTGCATACATCAGAGGAAGGCATTACTTGGATGGGGAACAGAAGCAAACCAATAATGATGGACCATGATAAGATCATGTCGCCACTGCTTTATAAACAAAAGCTCTTCAACAAAACCAGTGTCAGCAAAAGGTTCACTTATTCTTGCTTTACTGAGCATGAAATGGGATTGAAAGATGGTATTAAATGGATTATTAAACTGAAGAAATGATGTCTTGTGATCTTTCACACCAAAGCCCCCCCCACCCCCGCCCCAAGACAGGCATTTTCTCAGTGAAAACTCTCCAAACACTCAAGTCCTTAATATGGAACCCGAGCCTCTTAAATGTTAGACTGGAAGTTTTATTTCCCATTTTCATGCTGGAATTATGATCCCTTGGGAGATTACTATTGCTCTTTATTTATTTTATTCTTATGTCAACATGTAGAAAAGGAATGTTTATGAAAACTTCTAAATTTCAAACACAGAAAACTGATTTTCATGTACCAAGAAAGAAAAAATAATTTATTTTAAAAGATATAAAACCTTTTTTTAATTTCTAGCATTTTTCCCCTACTTTAAAAATTTCTCTATGTCTCAGATTAAACATAAGCAATGTGTTTAAAACCTTGCTTGGTTTAGGCTTTTTTTTTTTTTTGGCCATCCCACGCAGCATGCAGGATCTTTGTTTCCCAACCAGGGATTGAACCCGTGCCCCCTGCAGTGGAAGTGTGGAGTCTTAACCACTGGACCGCCAAGGAAGTCCCAGTTTAGGCTTTTGAAAACAAGTTATACAATGAAGTCTCACTTATTAAAAGTCCAAAGAACTAACAGGATCAAATAATCATTATTTCCTATTCTTATACACATGAAAATTGCCATTCTCATGTAATTAAGACCCAAGCCACAGAATGACGTTAGCAGGAAATGTATACTTTACTGTTTCTGAAAGTTGTAATTATTTTAATATGGCGACTCAGATAAACAACATCAAATCCAAATATCATTTTCCCAGCTTTAAAAAGGACTCCAAGTTATGTTTTAGGCAAAATCATAGATGATCATAGATGACATACTCTGAACAGACCCTCCCTCTGAGGAGAACTTAAAATAATCGAGTTTTTGAAAAGCTTTAAAGGCTTATATGAGATAGTAGGAATGTTAAAAATTCACAGGTACCAAAAACTACTTGAAGAAGAAACAGAGATGTGAGCTGATGACTAAAGCCAACATCTACCCTGAGGGTGTTTGCTTAAGTTGATCTTGAGCTTTATGGGCTCGAGGTGAATGACAGTTATAGACTGAGGGGGTCTCTCCCAGGATGGTGAATCAAATAGTAATATCTCCTAGCATAAAGTATAAAGGCAAACTAGAAATAATGTCGCCCTTCAACATCCATCCATAGCCAAGGAAAATTACCTGTCTGGGTAAAACAAGAAAATTCACACCTAGAGGAAAATATTTCCCCTGAATCTCTGTAATAACACCAGACATCAAATGAGTTCACAAACCAAATTCCCACTCGCCAATCATTTATAAACTTCAAGTTGGGAATGTACTTTATGGTAGTCCTGGGTTTGAAGATTCATCAGTAACTTTGCAGAAGCAAATGCAAATCCTCTGTGGAAACCCACCTGCAGTCTAGGCTTGGGAAATGTCATAGACAGTGTAAAGGAATAATGAGCTTACAGTGGAGAACCTAAACATATAAGCAAACAAGTCTTCATAAGCAAGACTTTAGATACCAAGATTATCAGAAACATAAAAATGAGTGTGTTTAATATGTTTAAAAATAAAATATGGACTTGAAGTATGTGCCAGAAGCAAGAGACTATTTAAAAATTGACCAAGGATATTTGAAAAAGACCTAAATAGAACTTCTGGAAATAAAAAAGAATTGTTGAGTGAAACTGAAATCAACAGAGGATTAGACCCAACTGAAGAGGGAACTAAAAAACTGAAAAATAGATTAAAAGAAACATTTCAGATTAAAGCACAGAGAGGCAAGAAGATGGAAAATATAAAGGACAAGTTGAGAAACAGAGAGAATAGCATAAGAAGGACTAACATTAGTATAATCAAAGCCCAAGCAGGAGAGAATGCAAAAAATGGAGGAAATTCTAATCCTTTGAATCAGGAAGCCCAGCAAATCCGAAACAATGAATACAAAGAAATTCACTGTTAGAAGGGTCATAGTGAAGCTACAAAACATCAAAGACAAAGAGATTATAGACACAGAGAAAAAGGCCAGTTACAACAAAGGAATGACAGTTATACTGACAGCTGATCTCTGAGTAGAAACAAAGGAACCCAGAAACAATGGAACAGTATCCTCAAAGTGTTAAAAGAGAATAAACCAACCAACAGTTGTACACTCTATGAAAATATTTTTAAGAGAGAAGTCAAAATAAAGATATTGTTAAACAAACAAAAGTTGAGAGAAGTTTCTATCTATATACCTTCATTAAAGAAATTCAAAAGGATGCACTGCAAGGTGGAGGAAGGTGATTCCAAGTGGAAGGCCTGAGACACCCAAAGGAATAATGAGCCTGGAAGGTGGTAAACCGTTTTTTAAATAACTGTATAAAACAATAGCAGTAATATCTTATGTTGTAAAAGTAGACTAAAGATAGGGGCTTCCCTGGTGGCGCAGTGGTTGAGTCCGCCTGCCGAGGCAGGGGACACGGGTTCGTGCCCCGGTCTGGGAGGATCCCATATGCCGCGGAGTGGCTGGGCCCATGAGCCATGGCCGCTGAGCCTGCGCGTCCAGAGCCTGTGCTCTGCGACGGGAGAGGCCACAACAGTGAGAGGCCCGCGTACCGCAAAAAAAAAAAAAAAAAAAAAGTTGACTAAAGATGGACTAAAATATCTAATTGTATGTCAAAAGCAATGGTATCATAGAGGGAAAATAGAAGATTCTTGTGTTATCTGAGGGATAGGATGTGTACTTATTATTTTTGAATATTAATCAGTTAAGTGTGCACATAAAACATGACTAGGATAACCATAAAAAGACAGAGAATAAACAATAAAACAGTGTGCACAACTGCTAAACTAGTAGAAGGGGAAAAATGTAATGAGAAAAACACTCAACCTAAAAGAAGGCAAGGAAGGAGAGTAATAAACAAATAGAAAAGAAGTGAAAATAGACAAAAATAGATGATAGGATTAGAAATAAATACAAATATATTAATTAATTAAAAAACTGTAGGATCGTAACCCAGATGGTGGAGTAGAAGGATGTGCTCTCACTCCCTCTTGTGAGAACACCAGAATCACAACTAGCTGCTGGACAGTCATCAACAGGAAGACACTGGAACTCACCAAAAAAGATACCGCACATCCAAAGACAAAGGAGAAGCCAAAATGAGATGGTAGTAGGGGCGCAATCACAGTAAAATCAAATCCCATTACTGCAGGGTGGGTGACTCACATGCTGGAGAGCACTTATACCATGGAAGTCCATGCACTGGAGTGAAGGATCTGAGCCCAACGTCAGGCTTCCCAACGTGGGGGTCCAGCAACAGGAGGAGAAATTCCTTGAGAATCAGACTTTGAAGACCAGTGGGATTTGACGGCAGGACTTCGACAGGACTGGGGGAAACAGAGACTCCACTTTTAGAGGGCACACACAAAGTAGTGTGCTTATCAGGACCCAGGGGAAGGAGGAGTGACCCCAGGAGAGACTGAACCAGACCTACCTGCTAGTGTTGGAGGGTCTACTGCAGAGGCGGGGGTGGCTGTGTCTCACCATGGAGACAAGGACACTGGCAGCAGAAGTTCTGGGAAGTGCTCCTTGGCATGAGCCCTCCCAGAGTCTGCCATTAGCCCCACCAAAGAGCCCAGGTAGGCTCCAGTGTTGGGTTGCCTCAGGCCAAACAACCAACAGGGAGGGTACCCAGCTCCACCCATCAGCAGTCAAACAGATTAAAGTTTTACTGAGCTCTGCCCACCAGAGCAACAGTCAGCTCTACCCACCACCAGTCCCTCCCATCAGGAAAGTTGCACAAGCCTCTTAGATAGCCTCATCCACCAAAGGGCAGACAGCAGAAGCAAGAAGAACTACAATCCTGAAGCCTGTGGAACAAAAACCACATTCACAGAAAGACAAAATGAAAAGGCAGAGGGCTATGTACCAGATGAAGGAACAAGATAGAATGCCCGAAAAACAACTAAATGCAGTAGAGATAGGCAACCTTCCAGAAAAATAATATAGAATAATGATAGTGAAGATGATCCAGGAACCCAGAAAAAGAATGGAGGCAAAGATCGAGAAGATGCAAGAAATGTTTAGCAAAGACTTAGAAGAATTAAAGAACAAACAAACACAGATGAACAAAACAATAACTGAAATGAAAACTACACTAGAAGGAATCAATAGCAGAATAACTGAGGCAGAAGAACAGATAAGTGACCTGGAAGACAGAATGGTGGAATTCACTGCTGTGGAACAGAATAAAGAAAAAAGGATGAAAAGAAATGAAGACAGCCTAAGAGACCTCTGGGACAACATTAAACGCAACAACATTTGCATTATAGGGGTCCCAAAAGGATAAGAGAGAGAGAAGGGACCCAAGAAAATATTTGAAGAGATTATAGTCGAAAACTTCCCTAACATGGGAAAGGAAATAGCCACCCAAGTCCAGGAAGTGCAGTGAGTCCCATACAGGATAAACCCAAGGAGAAACACGCCAAGACACATAGTAATCAAATGGGCAAAAATTAAAGACAAAGAACAATTATTGAAAGCAGCAAAGGAAACATGACAAATAACATACAAGGGAACTCCCATAAGGTTAACAGCTGATTTCTCAGCAGAAACTCTACAAGCCAGAAGGGAGTGGCATGATATACTTAAAGTGATGAAAGGGAAGAACCTACAACCGAGATTGCTCTGCCTGGCAAGCATCTCATTCAGATTCGATGGAGAAATCAAAAGCTTTACAGACAAGCAAAAGCTAAGAGAATTCAACACCACCAAACCAGCTCTACAACAAATGCTAAAGGAACTTCTCTAAGTGGGAAACACAAGAGAAGAAAAGGACCTACAAAAAAAAACCCCAAAACAATTAATAAAATGGTAATAGGAACATACATATCGATAATTACCTTGAACATGAATGGATTAAATGCTCCAACCAAAAGACACAGGCTTGCTGAATGGATACAAAAACAAGACCCATATATATGCTATCTACAAGAGACCCACTTCAGACCTAGGGACACATTCAGACTAAAAGTGAGGGGATGGAAAAAGATATTCCATGCAAATGGAAATCAAAAGAAAGCTGGAGTAGCAATACTCATATCAGGTAAAATAGACTTTAAAATAAAGAATGCTACAAGAGACAAGGAAGGACACTACATAATGATCAAGGGATCAATCCAAGAAGAATATATAACAATTATAAATGTATATGCACCCAAGACAGGAGCACCTCAATACATAAGGCAACTGCTAACAGCTATAAAAGAGGAAATTGACAGTAAGACAATAACAGTGGTGGACTTTAACAAATCACTTACACCAATGGACAGATCATCCAAAATGAAAATAAGTAAGGAAACAGAAGCTTTAAATGACACAATAGACCAGATAGATAATTGATATTTATAGGACATTCCATCCAAAAACAGCAGATTACACTTTCTTCTCCAGTGCACATGGAACATTCTCCAGGATAGATCACATCTTAGGTCAAGAATCAAGCCTCAGTAAATTTAAGAAAATTGAAATCATATACAGCATCTTTTCTGACCACAGCGCTATGAGATTAGAAATGAATTACAGGGGAAAACAAGTAAAAAACACAAACACATGGAGGCCAAACAATACATTACTAAATAACCAAGAGTTCACTGAAGAGATCAAAGAGGAAATCAAAAAATTCGTAGAGACAAATGATAATGAAAACACAATGATCCAAAACCTATGGGATGCAACAAAAGCAGTTCTAAGAGGGAAGTTTATAGCTATACAAGCCTACCTCAAGAAACAAGAAACATCTCAAATAAACAATCTGACCTTACACCTAAAGGAACTAGAGAAAGAAGAACAAACAAAACCCAAAGTTAGCAGAAGGAAAGACATCCTAAAGATCAGAGCAGAAATAAATGAAATAGAAACAAAGAAAACAATAACAAAGATCAAGAAAACTAAAAGCTGGTTCTTTGAGAAGATAAACAGAATTGATAAACCATTAGCCAGACTCATCAAGAAAAAGAGGGAGAGGACTGAAATCAATAAAGTTAGAAATGAAAAACGAGAAGTTACAACAGACACTGCAGAAATACAAAGCATCCTAAGAGACTACTACAAGCAACTCTATGCCAATGAGATTGACAACCTGGAAGAAATGGACAAATTCTCGGAAAGGTATAACCTTCCAAGACTGAACCAGGAAGAAATAGAAAATATGAACAGACCGATCACAAGTAATGAAATTGAAACTGTGGTTAAAAATCTTCCAACAAACAGAAGACCAGGACCAGATGGCTTCACAGGTGAATTCTATCAAACATTTAGAGAAGAGCTAAAACCCATCCTTCTCAAACTCTTCCAAAAAATTGCAGAGGAAAGAACATTCTCATACTCATTCTATGAGGCCACCATCACTCTGAATCCAAAACCAGAAAAGATACTACAAAACAGGAAAATTACAGACCAATGTCACTCATGAATATAGATGGAAAAATCCTCAACAAAATACTAGCAAACAGAATCCAACAACACATTAAAGGGATCATACAACATGATCAAGTGGGATCTATCTCAGGGATGCAAGGATTCTTCAATATATGCAAATCAATCAATGTGATACGCCATATTAACAAATTGAAGGGTAAAAACCATATGATCATCTCAATAGATGCAGAAAAAGCTTTCGACAAAAATTCAACACCCTTTTATGAGAAAAGCTCTCCAGAAAGTAGGCATAGAGGGAACCTACCTCAACATAATAAAGGCCACATATGACAAACCCACAGCAAACATTCTCAATGGTGAAAAACTGAAAGCATTTCCTGTATGATCAGCAACAAGACAAGGATGTCCACTCTCACCACTATTATTTATCATAGTTTTGGAAGCCCTAGCCACAGCAATCAGAGAAGAAAAAGAAACAAAATTAATCCAAATTGGAAAAGAAGAAGTAAAACTGTCACTGTTTGCAAATGACATTATACTATACATAGAGAATCCTAAAGATGCCACCAGAAAACTACTAGAGCTAATGAATGAATTTGGTAAAGTTGCAGGATACAAAATTAATGCACAGAAATCTGTTGCATTCCTATACACTAATGATGAAAAATCTGAAAAGAGAAATTAAGGGAACAATCCCATTTACCATTGCAACAAAAAGAATAAAATACCTAGGAATAAACCAACCTAGGGAGGGCTTCCCTGGTGGCGCAGTGGTTGAGAGTCCACCTGCCGATGCAGGGGACACGGGTCCGTGCCCCGGTCCAGGAAGATCCCACATGCCGTGGAGTGGCTGGGCCCGTGAACCATGGCCGCTGAGCCTGCACGTCCAGAGCCTGTGCTCCACAACAGGAAAGGCCACAACAGTGAGAGGCCCTTGTCCTGCAAAAAAAAAAAAAAAAAAAAAAAAAAAAAAAAAACTACCTAAGGAGACAAAAGACCTGTATGCAGAAAACTATAAGACACTGATGAAAGAAATTAAAGATGATACCAACAGATGGAGAGATACACCATGTTTTTGGATTGGAAGATTAATATTGTGAAAATGACTATACTACCCAAAGCAATCTATAGATTCAACGCAATCCCTATCAAATTACCAATGGCATTTTTTACAGAACTAGAACAAAAAGTCTTAAAATTTGTATGGAGACACAAAAGACCCCGAATAGCCAAAGCAGTCTTGAGGGAAGAAAACGGAGCTGGAGGAATCAGACTCCCTGACTTCAGACTATACTACAAAGCTACAGTAATCAAGACAATACGTTACTGGCACAAAAACAGAAACATAGATCAATGGAACAAGATAGAAACCCGAGAGATAAACCCACGCACCTGTGGTCATCTAATCTATGACAAAGGAGGCAAGGATATACAATGGAGAAAAGACAGTCTCTTCAATAAGTGGTGCTAGGAAAACTGGACAGCTGCATGTAAAAGAATGAAATTCAAACACTCCCTAACACCATACACAAAAATAAACTCAAAATGGATTAAAGACCTAAATATAAGACCGGACACTATAAAACTCTTAGAGGAAAACATAGGAAGAACACTTTTTGACATAAATCACAGCAAGATCTTTTTTGATCCACCTCCTAGAGTAATGGAAATAAAAACAAAAATAAACAAATGGGACCTAATGAAACTTCAAAGCTTTTGCACAGCAAAGGAAACCATAAACAAGACGAAGAGACAACCCTCAGAATGGGAGAAAATATTTGCAAACAAATCAACGGACAAAGGATTAATCTCCAAAATATATAAACAGCTCATGCAGCTCAATATTAAGAAAACAAACCCAGTGCAAAAATGAGCAGAAGACCTAAATAGACATTTCTACAGAGAAGACATACAGATGGCCAAGAGGCACATGAAAAGCTGCTCAACATCAGTAATTATTAGAGAAATGCAATTCAAAGCTACAATGAGGTATCACCTCACACCAGTTAGAATGGGCATCATCAGAAAATCTACAAACAACAAATGCTAGAGAGGGTGTGGAGAAAAGGGAACCCTCTTGCACTGTTGGTGGGAATATAACTTGATACACCTACTATTGAGAACAGTATGGAGTTTCCTTAAAGAACTAAAAATAGAATTACCATATGACCCAGCAATCCCACTACTGGGCATATACCCAGAGAAAACCATAATTTAAAAAGACACATGCACCACAGCGTTCATTGCAGCACTATTTACAGTAGCCAGGTCATGGAAGCAACGTAATGCCCATCGACAGACGAATAGACAGAGGTTTCTCAGCCTTGGCACTCTCTCCACTTTGGGCTGGATATTTCTTCGCTGTGGCAGGAGGTCCTGGGAACTGTAGGGTGTTTGGCACCATCCCTGGTCTTTACCCACTAGATACTAGTAGCCCCACCACTCTCAGTCATCGAAGCCCAGAATGTCTCCAGACATTGCCACATGTCCCCTGGGTGTAAAATTCCCCATCCCACATCCCCCATCCCACCTTGGCACTAGACTGAATGGAGCAGGTAGGCTAAACCTCATTCCTTACATTACGGAATCCAGTTTCGTATCAAAGACATTTTTACCCAATGAAGTTAGAAAGTATGATGTCAAATGAGGAAACCTTCTTCTCCCCAGGTGAGCACTTGTCCCCTCAAGCTCACCCTTTGTTGGTAAACCACCATCCAGGGCTTTGTCAGGACTGTGATCCATGGTCCTTAAGAAGCTGAAGCCACAAAAGCAGTTATGGTTTTGTTACACCAAAGTGTCCCTGAAATTCAAAGCTACGTGTTTATCAAGATGTATTCCCTTGTCACTGTGATAACCTGTGTTGCCTTCGACTGCAAAGAAAAGACAAGGAGTGATTGAGTGGGGTTTTTTCGTGTTCATGTATTGTACCTGAGTTCTGTCTTAGTCTGCTTCCTAAATAGAATAATCAATGCCATTATCTCTTCCTCCCTCATCTAAATCACATCAGGACTCTACAGCAGGTCGATAGTTACAACAAAGAAGGCCAAAGCTCTCATTCCAGGGGGACTCATTACTCTGCAGCCCAGTATCTGGGTATGGATTCCGTGTAAGGTTACCTATTCTAACGTAGGAGTTAACAACAGCTGTCAGTTATCAATACCACGCCACGACGCCACCATAACCGGCTGCATGTGTGCAGAGAGCATGTCCAAAAAACAAATAAGCCTGCTTCCTTCTTTCCCATCTTCCTTTGATTTCATCTTTCTTTTCATATTATTTTAAATGGCCTTCTCTAGCAATGTAAAATGTTTGGGACTTCATTGAGATTCTTAGCCAGTACAGGTGGCATATAAGCAGAGTCACATCTGCTGCAGTGTTACTACAAAGACTAATTAAAATAAATTCAGATCTTAAATTAGTCCTTTCAGTAACATTTATTGCTTAAGTCACTGAGCAATAACGTATATAATTTAGTTAAGCTGAAGAGAAAAGTGGTTTTAGGATTGTATTTCCTGACCAGCCCCTAAAAGGAGGGTAAAATAAGACAATGGTTATGCACCCACCTACCAATTTTTCCAATAGCAGCTGCTTTTCCTGTGGTTCTTCCTAGCTTTGGGGTCATCCTATTTGATTGTCATTAGGGGCTAGCCTGTCTGTAGTGTGAGCTAAAACAATGTCATGGACAAATGATATAGGAAACCTTTTTTTAGTGGAAAGGCTGGTTATTACCATCTCCAGGTTCTCTAAGATTCTGCAATAGTCAGTGTTCACATCTGAGACCCAGCAGATGGACTTTTTGTTAGGATAGCTTTGTATCTCAGGGAAGACCAAAATTATGCTTCCCTGTCTCCAATTCTTCAAATCCCATATACGGATTTTTTTCTCTGTCTGCCAATGTGATATTTAGCAATTTCCCTCTACAAACAGCTCCACCTACCTCTATGTATCCCTTTGTGTTAAAGTGAGTTTCCCATAGACTTCAAAGACCTAAACTCTGTTTTTTTCAAAGAAGAGATTCATTTCTTTAGTTCAAAAAAACGAAAAAAAAGTCTGTTATTGGGCATCTGCTATATGCAGAGTGCTCAAATTCTGACCTAAGGATGTTTATTGTTCTTCTGGGCTTATTTTAAAGAAAAATATAGCAAAGAACAGAGTGCCATGACATTTTTATACCTATATGCAGTTCTCCAGATAGTTACTTTTTTTTTTAGGGGCATATATTTTTATTTTTAACATCTTTATTGGAGTATAATTGCTTTACAATGTTATGTTAGTTTCCACTGTATAACAAAGTGAATCAGCTGTACGTACACATATATCCCCATATCCCCACCCTCTTGTGTCTCCCTCCCACCCTCCCTATCCCACCCCTCTAGGTGGATGCAAAGCACTGAGCTGATCTCCCTGTGCTATGCGGCTGCTTCCCACTAGCTGTTTTACATCTGGTAGTATATATGTGTCCATGCCACTCTCTCACTTCGTCCCAGCTTACCCTTCCCCCTCCGCATGTCCTCAAGTCCATTCTCTATGTCTGCGTCTTTATTCCTGTCCTGCCCCTAGGTTCGCCAGAACCTTTTTTTTTTTTTTAGATTCCATATATATGTGTTAGCATATGGTATTTGTTTTTCTCTTTCTTACTTACTTCACTCTGTATGATAGACTCTAGGTCCATCCACCTCACTACAAATAACTCAGTTTCATTTCTTTCTATGGCTGAGTAATATTCTATTGTATAGATGTGCCACATCTTCTTTATCCATTCATCTGTCGATGGACACAGGTTGCTTCCATGTCCTGGCTGTTGTGAATAATGCTGCAATGAACATAGTGGTACATGACTCTTCTTGAATTATGGCTTTCTCAGGGTATATGCCCAGTAGTGGGATTGCTGGGTCATATGGTAGTTCTATGTTTAGTTTTTTAAGTAACCTCCATAGTGGCTGTATCAGTTTACATTCCCATCAACAGTGCAAGAGGGTCCCCTTTTCTCCACACCCTCTCCAGCGTGTAGTTCCTTTTTAATACTGACCAGCCAAGTTTTTTTGACATGCTCTGAAACACCCCGGTAACTGCCACCAGTGAGCAGATTCATTCAATCTATTGGAAGTTGTCTTGTTTTGCTGGTGGTCCTTGGGGCGCTGGGCCTCTCGGGACCTCTCCTTTTCTGTCACCTCAGGAAGATATAAGATATAACAACATAGAGGATTGATCCAGGTGGAGCTTCCAAATCCACAAAAGTCGGAACAGTTTGTATATCTACCACCACCAAAATTCTTGGACATGTGACCAGAAAGCTCTAGATTTCTGAAAGTTTAGATTGTTTGAGGCCCTTGAAAAGACATCTCTATTTCCAGGCCGTCTGGTTGATGACAGGGCTGGTGGCAAATTTTGGTAACTGGAATTCAGGCCATTAAGAAAACATTTTAAGTTGTGGGATTTCCTCTTAAAACTTTGCCTCCTACAAATTATATTTAAAAGAAAGACACATTCCTTCTTAAAGTATTGAGCTTATACTACTCTTATGGAAAATAATTGACATTGTATTTATGTATTCTGTTTACTGTTTGGCCTTAATTGTTTAACAGCAATTTTCGTTACATATTTTTTTTTCCTGTTCCATTGCTATTTATACTATACCTGTTTAAAGTCTGAAGACACTGTTTTGTGCTACAATGTTTTCCTTTGTGACTCAACCCCAGCCTCCTTCCCATCCCCTTAAATATAAATGAAGTAACAATAATAAACTTCCCCTGTGTCTTCTTAACTGTTTCCTGGGATGCCTTACTCTAGGTAACATCTGAAGTTTCTCTCCACCAGCTGCCCAGCTCTGGTGTTCAAAGCATGAGGCACTCTCACTTTTATTTCTTTGCAGATAAAAAGTATTTTTTATTAGACATTATTCTACAATTTCTCCAAGGCCTTTTCTAATTAATCACCTGGCACCTGTCCTAGTATTAAAAGATACTCCCTGCTTTCCTGTGGTGAGAAAGTAGATTAATGGGGAAAGGCTTGCTTTTCTGGGTACTTGTTTGATTCCTCTGTGAGCATTTGGATTCAAGAATAATTTATATCCCTAATTTCTACTGTAGTTTTCTACTTGGGACCTAGTCTTCTTAAGTTGCAATTAGAGGAAACTCTGTGTGTGTGTGTGTGTGTGTGTGTGTGTGTGTGTCTGTGTGTGTGTGTGTGTGTTTATATATAAATACCATGAATGCATACATGTTAAACAGACTTCATTTAGGATCACTTGGAATAGGAATATGTTCTGTTCCCTGTTGCTCTGTTCTCTCTTACTTTAGAATAACGACCAGTAGGGGAATGTTGGGGACCCCCCCGCCATGGCCTGTTTTTATCTCTTAATTTTTAAAAATTAAAAGTTGTCGGCATTATTTACATCAGAAATGTCCAAGAAGCTGGAAGTCTGAGAAAAATTGTGATTTCATAAAAACAGCTGAATTGAACTGGCCAAAAATAATATGCCCTACCACCACTGGTGGGTTTTTTTTCAGGAGGGGGGTGCTTTCCGGACGTTTGAGGGTTTCTAGGCTGGGGCCTTTTTTTCATCTTTTCTTTTTATTATTTTGCTTTTACTTTTTATAAAAACAGAATTCCAGTGTGAGCTATTGACTGAGTTATGCCTGTGTACACTGGCGCCAGACCAATCCTAATTAGAGGCTGTTTAATAAATTGGGACTGTGTTGCCTGCAGCTTTTTGACCTTTGTTCCCTGATTGTCTCCCATGAATCTCCTCGCCCTCTGGTGTTCTCTCTAAACTTCGGGAATTCACTGATTCTGGTTCAATTTGTGGACCTTCTGAGTTTGTTCGAGCCTTTTAGGAAGTTTCCTTGAGCTAATAACCATCTGTCACTGCCCGTGTTTTACTGCTGCAGCTCCTGCTGCTGGAGACCAAGGCAGGGTCCTAAGCATACTGCTGGTACCTTTAAATCAAAGCGTGATCGTTAAGTAACACACCCCGAACATCTTTGTCATATAAAACTGTAAAGTTACATTAGGTGTAGTACTTTAACCTTTGCCGTGTTGAAGAGGTAATGATGTCAGAATTCGGCTTCCATCCCTCAAGGACCCATAAATACACTGTGTGGATGCCAGGCTATAGACCACAGGCTTACAATATGCACCCCTGGTTTCTTGCCTCTATTACTTTAAAAACAAGGCAACTGGTAAATCACACCCATCATGGGTGATCCGCCACTACACCTCACCCCTTCAGGTTCCTCTAACAGTGTTTGGCATTCAAAGGAAAGACTGCCTACTCCTTGGCACTACTCAGAATGGTCCAAGATATTGAACTTGCTCTCTCCGAGGGCCTGTGGACTGGTGACCTTTTTCCTGAGTCCTGGGGAAACACTGGATTACCAAAGTCAGCTGCTTTACCGTGTCAGAATTCCTCTTTTCCAGGTGTATGAAAGGCAAAAGCAAAACACCAAACATACAAAAGAAAACTCTATTATATACAATGTTTTTAGGAAAATTTAAATAATTCAGGTCTTTTTCATTGGAGAGGTTGGGCAAAGGGATTTGGGAGCCCATTAACTACCGAAAGGTCACATATTCAACACTACTGTAAATCATATTAGCCTCAAGGCAAACATCTCATGGAATTCTAGTAACATAAGCGAAAAAAATCCCATTATCATAAATATTACTGCAGGCTATTCATCTCCCTTTCTTCCTTCCTTCCTTATTTCCTTCCTTCTTTACTTCTTTCCTTCCTCCCCTCCCTTCCCTCTTTCTTCTTATGTCCCCTATCCTTAAAGCCTTCTCCCTTCAGATGCTATGCAATTCTTTCCACTTCTCAAAGATAAATACTCTGGAAAGAGTATTCTCTTCTTGCTGTTTCCATTTCCTCACCTCTTATTCACTCCTGAGTTCACAGGAATCTGGTTTCTACCTCCAACAGGCTACTAACTCTCTCTCACTAAAAGTACAAATACTATTACTCCAAATGAGGAAATCCAGTTGATGGTTCTGATTTCTTATCTTATGGTTCTCCTCTGCCTTGTTTAGACTTAGGGATAATTTCCTCCATTGTAAACCTCTCTATTTTTTCAAAGTTTAATGCTTCAAGTTCTCCTTACAGCTCACTAGCCACTCCTCCTCTGCTTTCTTCATGGGCTCTGGCCATCCTATCAATGTTAAAAAGGAGCACTGCATTAGTTCCATGGAAACAGGAAGCATCACAGTCATGAGCTCTGCAAGACATGTGCACATACAAGGTTAAACAATGAGGAGAGGGACAAGCTCAAGAGAATACAGATCTTCCTCGATTCACAAGGAATGCATTTAATACACTTAACCTACCAAACATCATAGCTTAGCCTAGCCTACCTTAAACATTCTCAGAACACTTACATTAGCCTACAATTGGTCAAAATCATCTAACACAAAGCCAAAGTGTTGAGTATCTATGTGATGTATTGAACACTGTACTGAAAGTGAAAAACAGAATGGTTGTCTGGGTCCAGAATGGTTGTAAGTGTATCAGTTGTTTACACACCTGATGGTGTGGCTGGCTGGGAGCTGTGGCTTGCTGCCTGCAAAAAAGATCAAAATTCCAAATTTGAAGTACTGTTTCTACTGAATGCGTATCACTTTCACACCATCATAAAGTCAAAAAATCATAAATAGAACCATAGTGAAGTACAGATATGTGATAAGAAACATGGTTCAGAGGAAGAATAAGTGAAGAGTATCGATTGGAGTAGTTCTGGAAGCATCATGGCCGTACAGAATACATGTGGCATTTGGAGTTTTCAGATTGCATTTGGATCCTAGCCCTGATAGTCATAAGACCCTCCCTAGGCAAGTTACTTGAGGGCAATGAGCACTTAATGGACTAGTAATACTTAGACCACAGGAGTGTTGAGAGAATTAAACAAAACAATGTGTCATTATTTTTGTTGGTGTGTAGTATGTGCTTCATGAATATTTGTTTACTTTCCTTGTTTCATGGAAAAGGGAGCCTTGAGATGGCCTACAAAAAAATGAAGTAGTATTTGGATAGGCAGAGAGAAAGAGTAAAGACATTTTAGGAGAGAAAGACCATATGAGAAAAGGACTAAAGAAGAGGGTTACTTATAATGTGCTTGAATCAGTGCATGGCACTGGAGAGGAGAATGGGTGTGGTAGGTGGAGGGGAAAGAATTTTAATCAGGTAGATTATGGCCGTAAGTGGGTTTTAGGGCAAAGATAAATGCTCAGTGTTATGTGGCAGCCTGGTTGGAAGGAGAATCTGGGGAAGAATGGGTACATGTATATATATGGCTGAGTCACTTTGCTGTCCACCTGAAACTATCACAACATTTGTTAATCAGCTATATCCCAATATAAAATAAAAAGTTTTTTTTAAAAAAGATAAATGGTCTGGCTTATTTATACCATATTTATAAATGGCCCAACTTTGCTTATATCATTGCAAATTTTGTTTAAATATATTATCTTAGTTCACTTCCAGTCAATAAGATGTTGGAACTTATGAATCAAACCGCACGGTCCTCTTCAATATGTAGGAATGAAAGATAAGCAACATTAATGTTAATGATATGGTGCGTTAGAAGGTGAAAGGGACTGTGGAGCAAAATAGAAAGTGCTGGGTTGAGAATGACGAGAGGGTGCAATTTTAAATAAAGTATTCAGGAACGGCCCCTCTGAGGAGGCGACATGGCACTTGAGCTCGTGAAGGTCGCATGGATGCCTGTGGGAAGGGTATTCCAGGCAGGGGGACCAGGCACGCAAAGTCCCTAAAGCGGGAGGGTTCCTGGTGTGTTTGAGGAACAGCTAGGAAACCTACATGGCTGGATCAGAGTGAGCTGGGGGAGGGAGGGTGCTGGAAGATGAGGTCAGAGGGTGAGTGGGGACAGACCACAGAAGGCCTGGTTGGCCACTGTGAAGATGCTGCTGTTTCCCTTGAGTGTGATGGGAAACCACTGAGGATCTTGGACAGCAGAGAGCTTGACGTGATCAAACTTAACCTTCACCGGGGCCACCCTCCTGCTGTGTCAGGGAGGAACTTCTCGGGTCCCTTTCCCTCCTCTCTCCCCATCCAAGCGTGAAGAGGCAGCGGGAGCTCTAGGAAGGGGGCGGGAGAGCACAGGGGAGAAACAGTGAACACCCTCACCACGCCTCCTCCCCGCAGTGGTCTGCTAAGCTGCAGTCAGCCTGAGCTGGGAGGGAGGTTAGGTGGCTAGATGGTTAGATGGAGCCTTTAATTAATGTCAGAAAGGTGCCCAGGAAAGGTAAGGGACCTGGTGTATTAGGGTTTTCCAGAGAAATGGAACCAATAGGATAGATATGGTTATGGATATGGATATAGATAGAGACAGAGACAGAGATATATAGGAGGAGATTTCCTGTAGGAATTGGCTCACACAGTAATGGAGGCTGAAAAATCCAACCCTCTGCCATCTGCAAGCTGGAGAAGCAGGAAAGTTGGTGGCATAATTCAGTCCAAGTCTGAAGGCTTGAGAACCAGAGGGGCTGCCAGTGTAACTCCCAGTCCAAGGTCAAAATCCTGAGAACCCAAGGAACCACTAGTGCAAGTCCTAGAGTCCAAAGGCCCGAGAACCAGGATCTCCAATGTCCATGGGAAGGAAAAGATGGATGCCCCAGCTGAAGACGAGAAAGAGGATTTGCCCTTCCTCCACGTTTTTGTTCCATTTGGACTGCCACAGTGATGATGCCTGCCCACATTGATGAAGGCAGATCTTCCTCACTCAGTCTCCTGAATCAAATGCTAACCTCTTCCGGAAACACCTCACAGGCACACCCAGAAATAATGTTTTCCCAGCTATCTGGGCATCCCTTTGCCCAGGCAAATTGAAACATAAAATTAAGCATCATACCCAGTTAAGATTTCGCCTGGGTGCCAAGAAGAGTCATTCAAAGAGCTTGCTGGAATACAGTGGTATAAAAAACCATCCAGTTCTTGTTTAGTTTCATCTATATCAAGACCACCTTGTTCAATAGATGAGTTTTATATACTTATAAACCATTATAGAAAAGTAGTACTATCAAGTCATACATTAAGTATAATAAGTTTTATTTTTTTCCAATTCTAGATAAAGAAATATCAATACAGGCGTCTCAGAGGATGGTACTGATCTCCAATTTGGAGAACACTGCACACGCAGGACCCCCAGTTGGGGCGGCCAGTGCCCCTGCAGTGCGGGTGATCAGCGAGCAGTGGAGATAGAGAAATAGGAGATGGCAAATGAAGGTGGTGACTGTGGTGCTTGACATTCTATGGTAGAAAACATGGGAGGAAAATGCAGAGGGACAAGAATTGAGGCTCTTGAGATTCATTCCATGTGGGAAGAGGAAGGTAAGAGCATTCTGAGAACAGTCAGAAAAGAAAGAGCAGGAAAGAGAATTACAGTGACGCTCAAGGGGAGAAGAGAGGCAAGTTATTTGTGTTACAGACCAAAGTGGAGTGGTCACGTGTGACCAGGATGCAGTGTTTGAGTTTCCCAAGGAGGCTTATGAGGAGAGAATTTTACTAAGAGATCAGGCAATAGTGTTGTAAAATTGAAAAGAACACAAGATAAAGAAACTAAGACAATTGACAGACTGTGGAGCAGGTGGAGGAGTCCCTAGTACAGTCATACATTCTAAAAAGAACTGCTAAAAAAAAAAATCAATCATCTCAGTAAAGCAAGATTGGGTGAGAATTTAAGAATATTCTAGTCCTGGATCGGCAGGTGATGAGTAGAACAATCGTCCAGACCTTCTTCTGCTCAGTTCCTGGGATGCAGAAATGCTGAGCGGGAATGCTTTGAAAAACAAGGTGATAGTTTGAAGGCACTTGGCTTTCTAAAAGCTATCTCTTCATAATAATGTTCTTCCATTTCAGAAAGAATTTAAATTGAAAACCTTAATGCTCTCGTCATGTCTGAACACACACTGAATGCAGTGAAAACACCCTCCATAGGGATTTCTGATCTCCCTCTTTCTTTGTTGTCCTTCAAGTCTCCCAACTCAGCTTTTACATTTGAGTGTCCTTCTAACTTGATGGGGAGAGGCCATCATACCATTTCTCATCCCTTGTGGCTGATATGTGAGATGGGTCTCAGGGAATTAAGGGAAGAAAGCTCTCCTTGCTGAAGACAAACAGTATTGTGTAATAGAACCCTGGATTCTCTATCAGTACCTTCTGACCCCAAGGCTGTCCCACAGAGCTGTACTCCTAGGAAAAGCCACACAATGGTTTAAGCTTGGGGTACCAATTAATAATTGTGATATATGTTACCGTTGATGGTTCAGGATATTTCCTTGAAAGACCTGTTTTCATAACACTCTGATTATGCTGTTTGGAACAACAGTTAGTGTAACTGTTTAGATAGGAAATTTAGGAATGACCAACTAACTAAACCCTGGAAAATACACGGTGCAGTCAGTCATGGTTTATAAGATTATGGATGTTACTATAATAATGAAAAGAAATTAGTAAATTTCCTCTATAAAATCAATATACTCTTTAAAAGTATGTTGCATCTATGCATGATTTGATCTCCATAGCTGCTGCCACATCCTCAATATTTACATCATACACTCCCTCTGATTTTGTGTAATACTGCAAGATTTATAAAATGCTGTCACCCAGACTTCTGCTGTCATCAGACTTCTCACTTATTCTGACAATTTGGTTTTATTAGCCCTACTTTACAGTTGAGATTCTGAGAGTCTAACTTTGTCAATTTCATACGGCTAAAGATGACAGGTGGGTATTTTGAACCCAGGTCTCTGTGGCCTCGGAGCCCATGATTTTTGCACTACATCATGCTTCCTTCGAAATTAAATGGACTTGTCTTGCATGGACTGTGTTCTTCTTCTAACCGGGGCACGGGAGGAGTCCCAAGTAAATAGGCAGGTGGTCTTCGGGAGGGATGTCTGGAAGGAACTGTTGGGAGTCCCAGCAGGTCGGCAGCGCTGTGTCCAAGGTCTGGTCCCGAGTAGTGGGAACTCAGCCATGGAGACTGGGCTGCAGGAGGAGGACCTCGATGCAACCAGGAGGACCTGGTTGCTTCATAGCAACCCAGGGTTGCTATGTTGTGTGGCTTCCATTTGCTCCTCCAGATCTGCTCTCCACCCTTCCTCAATCTGCTCTGGGCTCCTGGAAGCTGACCTGCATGGACAGGATCAAAAGGCCCCCTTTCTCTTTTTTGCTGTTGCCTTTTGCCAGTGGGAACCACGAGCAGGAGGTCAGAGGATGAAGCTGGGGACTGTTCATTCCCCCACCTCCCTCCCTGTGAGCTTGCCCTGAGCTCCCTGCAGCTCTCAGTCTCCCATTACGTAGCCTTGCCTACTGTTTCCTGTCACTACTCCTTCTTCTTATCCCTTCTGACCTAGTCCGAGAAGCTTCACTATTTCTTAACATTTTCTCTGTGCCTTTCCTGTACCTTGGTAAATGCTCCTGTCTTGAACTCTTCACATTGCCCAGTTTAAATGTGCTTTTTGTTTCCTGATGGGCCCCTGACTGATCAGACCTGACCAGGTGGGAACTACATGTCTGGATTTAGGCACATGAGCAGGACAGGGACCCTGCTACTGGGAATGAAATGAGAACGGGGATCTAGAGCCAGGAAGATGAGCTGAGCATGCCCTAGTAGAGCGAGAGACAAGAAGACAGTAGACTGGGAATAAATCTGCCCTGAGACTGACAGGACAGGGCTCTGCTGGATGGGATCTCTGGTCTTCCAGGGGACAAGACCCTTCACAGATGCTCTGAAGGGTCGGAGGTACAAGGAAGGCAGCAGATGCTCAAGAGGTGGCAAGTGTACAGAGAGCTGTGGCCATAGGAGAAAGGGTGGCTGGACGTTTGAGTCCTTACCCCTTGTGACAAAGACTGACTATTCACTGAACCCTTTTTCACTTCCTGCTGGGCACAAAGACTGCGATCCCATGTGCCTGAGATCTGGCCAAAGGAATGTGAGCAGAGGGGATGTACTAACCCCTAAGACCCCTCTCACTATCCTCCACTTTTTTAAAAAAAATCAATTTATTTATTTATTTATTTATTTATTTTTGGCTGTGTTGGGTCTTCGTTGCTGCACACGGGCTTTCTCTAGTTGCGGCGAGCGGGGGCTACTCTTCTTTGCGGTGCACAGGCTTCTCATTGTGGTGGCTCCTCTTGTTGAGGAGCACAGGCTCTAGAGCACAGGCTCGGTAGTTGTGGCACATGGGCTTCGTTGCTCCGCGGCATGTGGGATCTTCCTGGACCAGGGCTTGAACCCACGTCCCCTGCATTGTCAGGCGGATTCCTAACCACTGTGCCACAGGGAAGCCCTATCCTCCACATTTTGCTCGCTGTAATTAAGAGTGGTGCCTGCCACCATGATATCGATCATTCATGCATTCCTTTCATTCATTCCCTGAGACAGGACTTGGGGATACAGCCTCTCAAGAAGCTCGCTCACAGGCCCTTATATTAAACTGATTATGACTGGGGACGTGGTAGACCACTGCCACACCTGGAAAGACACTACAGAATTAGACACGATTCTTCTGGTACTTCAGTAATACCTCCTGCAATGGCTGTGCATAAGCACTGTGCATTAGGCCCCATTTTCTATCCTTTTCCTTTCAAAAATGATGATCAGGGCTTCCCTGGTGGCGCAGTGGTTGAGAGTCCACCTGCCGATGCAGGGGACACGGGTTCGTGCCCCGGTCTGGGAGGGTCCCGCATGCCGCGGAGTGGCTGGGCCCGTGAGCCATGGCCGTTGAGCCTCCGCGTCCGGAGCCTGTGCTCCGCAACGGGAGAGGCCACAACAGTGAGAGGCCCGCGTACCACACACAAAAAAAAAATAAATAAATAAAAATGATGATCATTTTTATTGGGTGCCCACCCTGCACCAGGTGCTTCTGAAACCTTATGCTGTGATAAGTAGAAAAATGTAGGCTTATAACTAAGTTAAGGCTGTAACTAATTTAAGCTTCATTCAGCATTTAGGCAGCCTGGATCTTCTTATTAATATACAAGGAGTGGTTACTGACAATAGACACATTATGAAGCCCAAAGGCATCTTGGCAGTGCATGCTGAGCAATGGGGGAAATATGAGAAACTTCCAAGGAATTCTCCTGATATTTTTGCATCCATATGCATATATGTTTTTTCCAGTGTTTTTATCCTAAGAAGATCCTTAAAAGCAGACACAGGCGTGTTCCGCGTATGTACAGCCAGGAGATATTTCCCAGAATCTGTCCCTCTGCCATTCTTTCATCTGCATTTTATCTCTCAGCCTGAATAAGTTGCCCAATAACTCCTGTGATTATCTGCAAGTCTCATCAAATACACTACTTGATGCCCCAAAAGAATTTATAAAAAAGAAAGAAAAAACGATTACACCTCATGAGTATCAATACTCATAGATACTAATTGCAAAATATAACTTTTTGAATTGAATCCTTTTTTTAATTAGGGTTGCACAGAGAAGAACATTTTGTTGGTAGCCTTCTTGAGATTCTAAGAGGGTTTCAGCTTCTGCCGCCGAAGGAGGAAACCATGGCTGCTCTTGGAATCCTGCTCTGGGAGAACGCTATACAGTGCTGCTTTCCATAGCGAGCTGATTCCCACCGGCCCCCTTTCCTGAGGGAGCTGGGCCGAGTGGGGTGGTAAGAGTAGAGACAGGCTGAGGCAAAAGCTGCAATGTCCTGATTCCCTTGTACTAGAAATTTTATTACAGGTACTTTTGCCCATCAAATGCATTGCTGGATCGAAATGTCCCATGTTCTTCACAGATGTTATTTCAGATTAAGCCACAGGCAGCAGGGAGTGGACATGGCTCGCATTTTCCTCTTCACTCAGTAACATCCCGTCTCCCAGCAGTCACTTGCAAAAGCAATATTACTTACATAACAATTGAGCTGATCTGATATTTTAGATTATGATGTCAAGATACATTATACTGCAGCCTACTGACTTAGAAAACAGCCCAAGCAAGAGAAGGACTAGGGCCAAGATGGGATTGAAAAGGACCTAAGGGAATGTCATCTGTTAGGAGAATCTTAAAAGCTTCTAATGACCTTGTTATTCCCAAGAGGCTCTTGCTACTGTGACTATTGAATTTATTTTTGCTAAACAAGCTCTGCATTTAATGATAGCCTTCTTTATGGTCTGAAACTCACAAGAATTTCTTCTACCTTTTTCTGAATGAAATACTTGGTCGGCAATTCATCATGCAGACACCATTTATGCTTCCATCACTATGTTTAATATTATATAATAAATGTATTTATGAGTTCTTCTGTTAAGGTTCTTATCTGTTTTAGAATATTTGACGGGCTATATCTTAGAGGCTAAGTGTCATCTTTGCTCTTCTAAATATAGTTTATATTCTTAAACTGAAGATGTTGTCCTGAACATTTTCCTGCACAGAATGCACTGAGAAAAGCATAGAATTAAGGTAAAGCTTTTGAAAATAACAACCATGATTGCATCACAGTGTTTTAAGGGTAACACATCCTATGAACAATTGCACCGCCCTCCTACATGGTGAGTCCTATGACAGCAGAAGACTTGTCTGTTTATCCATGGCTGTATTTTCAGGTACATAATGGGTGGGTATTTAGTAAATATTTGTTGGATGAATAGATGGATAGATGGATGGGTGGGTGGATGGATGGATGGATATAAGTCTCTGGTTTGGGGCTAGGGGCTATTTTTTCTGTGAGCCTAGCCTTAAGTCAGACTCTTTAGAATTACGGAGCTTCACAAACATTGACTGGGCGTCAGTGTCCTGCTGTCCATGTGAAAAAGGGAAAACTTAGAGAGCTAATGAACCCTTAGGAGGTTGACACGTCTTTCCCTCAAGTGAAGCCACTTTATTTTTGGCTTAGAAAATAAGTTAAAATTTGAAATTGCTTTCCCCCAAATGGTTGCAGTCCTTCAATCTAACGGGCCACCCTGAAATTGGAGAATAAATAAAAATGTAGAAACATCCCTGAATCCAATTCACCGAGTGAAAGAGTCCTTCCTTTGGTGGGTACGCGCACAAGGATGGAAATGGACACAAAGGCAAAATGGCAGCCACTTCAGACATTTTTCTGAAATGACTTTGGGTGTGAGTTTCTGAAACAAATCACTTCCACATGGCCTTGAAAAGAACTTGGTTAGCTCAACTCCAAGGAAGACTAAGAATAGGGCTGGGAAGCGAAATAATGTATTATTCTGCTGAGTGTGTTAATATTTGGACAGAAAAGGGTGGATTCTTTTGTAGTTAAGCATCATTTTAACATGCACACTATAGGTGGTGGCTTTTTTTTTTTTTTTTTTTTTTTTTTTTTACAGAATAATGTAGCTGTCCCCTAACGGGAGCAATTTCCCTTCATATTTCTTGCAGCTCTTGTCCCATGAGGCGACAGATGAGTATGTGATAGCAATACTGATTCCAGTGCTGAGATGCCATCTGATCCACCGGGAGAGCTGGTGGATTCAAATCAATGTCAGTGCATGCCTTCTGGGTAGCAGTCTTTCAGTGCAGGATTTGCTCTATGGATCAGAAAAACAGCTGGCAACTTGCAACATGTTATACAAAAGACCTTTTAAATGTCTTGTTGTTTCCAGCTATGATGTAGTGTGTCACTTCAACTATTTTTTTTTTAATTTCTGTGCCTGCTTGATGGAGCAAAGTCCTGTTAAGCAACTGGTAAAAACGCAATACCAGTTTAAACTGGTGTCTGCAGAATTCTGAGGCCTATAAGGGGCTAGAAATAAGCCTCTGCCTTATTGCACATTTTTTTTAATATAAAAGTTTTATCCATAGAAAGCATTTATTGGAAATCCAGTCCTGAAACTGCCTGTAAAACATAAGCATGTGCTAAAAAAATAGAAACCCTGTGGGTTATTCAGAATTCTTGGAAAACAAGAACTTTCACCCAGTTATTTTGCTCAGCTGCAAGATGGAGTTATTTATTTCCAGTGTATGTTGTTTGCATATGACAGAATTTTGGAGTCTCTTCTCTGTTTTAAGTTTTTCCCCCATAAAACATGTATAATAATTCCTATGCATGTTAAAAACACATTACTGTGTTTTCTACTCAATGCTTTCAACCCCAGAAGCTAAACTTCTTTCCCCTCATTTTGTTTTAATCTTCTTTTTAATCTTTTTGTTGGTGTTTTTCATGAGGTTTCTTTCTCACTTTTTTTCAATATTTCATTTCCTGCCTCTGTAATCCGAGTTTCTGGTAACAGTTAGGATCACTAGTGCAGATATACCATATATGTCTAGATAAAGAGGCAAAGAGGAAACTAGCAAGATTTTTGGAAGATCTGGATGGACTAAAAGAGAAGGGATTGATATTTTCTGAGTGTTTGATAGATTTCAGTCTAGTTAATGGATATTTGGTATCAAATCGGTATCCCAGGTCGGATGTGATAACCCAAATTTCGACATCAACATTCAGAGCAGCCAGTGCCAGCGTAATGCTCTCACATATATCAATTCAGTGACTATTTATAGCTTCCAAATTATTTTCCACAGCTCTCAGTGGAATACTTTGATGAAATAACTAAACAGATGTCAGCCATGTGTCTCTGTGGATGAAGAACTATGTGAAGTACTGTCGTATTCAATATTTGTAGGGTGTGAGTGTTGTGACTGTAGTTTTAACAGGGTGTCTCTCGCTGCATTTGACTGCAAGTATAATTAGCTGTTGGTGTTTAGTGTGCGAAGAATTTTGATTGATTGGTTGGGCTGTGTTTTAGGTGTTGTGGACATGGACAAAATATATCACTGAGTTCATCCATCCTGTATAGCTATTTTTATATGTACTTAATATTCCAGCAATACTGATGTCCACTGTACATAATGTCCTCTAAATAAGTAAGAAAGCAATTCCTTGATGAAGATGAGATTTAAAGGAGGAAAAAGAATACCAGACCAAAAAAGCATTTCTGGAAGTGTGTTCAGGAACATTAATTCTTGGAGAAATTAGTAGGACTGGGGGCAAAAAGTGAGTGAACCAGTTTGGGAAACACAGAGATAAGCTGTGAGTGGATTGTCTTTATTTTAGGACTCATCGGAGCTTCTACTATGCTATGAATGCTGTAAATCTTAAAAAGGGAGAGCTAGATGCAGTGCTTCCCCCTCCTTGTTAGATGGAATACCTCGCCTGCATCCACCCTCTAACTTGTCCCCAGAGAATATTTTGAAAAACAATACTCTGTGATGCTTGCTTGGTAAATGCAGACTTAAACACTGTGCTGCAGTAATCAATAAATATTACTTCTTTATAAAGTTGAACACCAACTGGAACAACTAAATACCCACATGCAAAAAAAATTAATCCAGACAGAGATTGCTCTCCACAAAAATTAACTCAAAATGGATCAAAAACGTAAATGTAAAATGCAAAACTATAAAACTCCCAGAAGGTAACTGAGGAGAAAATCTAGATGATCTTGGGTTTGGCAGTGACGTTTGAGGTAAAACACCAAAGACATGATCCATGAAAGGAAGAAGTGACAAGCTGGACTTCACTAAAATAGAAATTTTCTGCTCTGTGAAAGATGATGTAAAGTGAATGAAAATACAAGCCACAGATTAGGAGAAAATATGTGCAAAAGACATATCTGATAGAGGGCTGTTATCCAAAATATAAAAAGAAACATTAAAACTCGGTGATTAGGGGGCTTCCCTGGTGGCGCAGTGGTTGAGAGTCCGCCTGCCGATGCAGGGGACGCGGGTTCATGCCCCCGTCCGGGAGGATCCCACATGCCGCGGAGTGGCTGGGCCCGTGAGCCATGGCCGCTGAGCCTGAGCGTCCGGAGCCTGTGCTCCACAATGGGAGAGGCCACAACAGTGAGAGGCCCGCGTACTGCAAAATAAATAAATAAATAAAAGGCAGTGGTTACCAGGGCTTGGAGGGAGGAAGTGATGACTAGGTAGAGCACAGGATTTTTAGAGCAGTGAAACTACTCTGTATACGGTAATGGGATGCATGTCATTATACATTTGTCCAAATTCATAGAACGTACAACACTAAGTGAACCCTAATGTAAACTATGGACTTTGATAATGATGTGTCAGTGTATGTTGATTAGTTGTAACAAATGTACCACTCTGGGGATGTTGGTAGCGGGGAAGCAAGGCATGTGTGGGGACGGGGGCATATGGGAAATCTCCGTGCCTTCGCTCAATTTTGCTGTGAACCTAAAACTGCTCTAAAAAATAAAATTATTTTAAAAAAAAATACATAAGAGTAAAATTTTAGAGAAAATCTAATCCAGTGAGTTATTTGGTTTGGGTTTGTTTTTTTGTTTCGTTTTGTTTTGTTTTTGGCTTCATCAATTTTTTTAAATAAATTTATTTATTTATTGTTTTGGCTGCATTGGGTCTTCATTGCTGCACGCGGGCTTTCTCTAGTTGCGGCAAGCAGGGGCTAGTCTTTGTTGTGGTGCGCGAGCTTCTCGTTGTGGTGGCTTCTCTTGTGGAGCACAGATTCCAGGCACGTGGGCTTCAGTAGTTGTGGCACATGGGCTCAGTAGTTGTGGCTCATGAGCTTTAGAGCTCAGGCTCAGTAGCTGTGGTGCACGGGCTCAGTTGCTCCACAGCACGTGGGATCTTCCCGGACCAGGGATCAACCCCGTGCCCCCCGCACTGGCAGGCGGACTCCCAACCACTGCGCCACCAGGGACGTCCCCCATCAATTTCTTTTTTTACCTGTCGTTTATTGAGGGCTTGCTATGGGCCAGACACTGAGTTAAGTACTTTTACATATATTTAAATTAGCAATAGTCCTAGGAAGTAGAGTTATTTTCCCTATTTAATGGGTAAGGAAATGAAGTTAGGGAGATTTAGTGACCTTCCCAAAGTTGCAGAACTAGTAAGTGGTGAAAGTGGAATTCAAACTTGGGCCAGAACTGGCTCCGTTAACCATGATATTATAACAAATAGGATAATAATGTATGCAAAAAATGGCATATATCTGTGTATGTGATAGAGAGATGGACGAGTTTTCATCCAATTCTTAAAGAATCTGCAATCTGAAAAATTTCAAGATCACTTAATCCAGTCTCAACGTGTAGAGGCCCAGAGCAATGATGTCATTTTCTCAATGACATACCACTAACTGGTGAAAAAATAGGAACTAGAGCCATGCACTTTTGACTTCCTTTTGATGATAAGGGAATACAAGATGCCACATCATCATTGATGGCCTTTAAGTTAGTTGATTTCAGAAAATGAAGGAAGACAATCTGCTGTTGAAAGTCTAGAACCATTTTGTTGGTAGATTATGGGAATTTGCTGTTAAGCTCATTGTTTCATGATGGAACACTCAGAATGTTTCATATCCAAAACCCAGACTATTAATATGAAGGATATTTAAAATGTTTAAAATTATCTAAGTGTCAAGGTAAGAAAATATAATATCCAGGAAAAAATAATGTCAAACTCTGGCATTTGAATAGTAAATGATTCAACTAAAGTAGAAGTTGATTGTTATTTTTGAAGATCAAAGCATAAACCCCTCTTTATATAGAGGGGTAATAGTCACCTTTGTAGTGTAATTTGAGATGGGACAGTACCATCTTGCCTCACTGTCCAAATGTCTACTCTTCCATATGCATTAAATTAGATTAAGACAATGCGTTTCAGTAGCCATTTGTTTAAATGAAAATAACTGGAGTAGACGTACATAGAGTAGACTCTCAAATATTAAACCCAGTGTGAGCCTAGACTTGGCATGTCTCTTTTCATTGGTGTCAGAAAATAAAAAAGATAAACTTTGGTAGGAGGAGGCTCATGGAAATGGTCAGAAAAATGAAAAAAAAAAAAAAAAAAAAGCTTGAGGCAGGCAGTCTGAGTCAAGTCAGCAATGATGAACAGCAGCGTGTAGGGCATATGAAAAGTGAGATCACCCAGAGGAAATGACCTTAGAAGGAGATGTTGGACCGTGCTAAAGACAGTCAGTGTTTTACCTTTCAGTATATAATCTGATATTAAGGATTGCCTCTTTACCATAGAGCAACATATATCTATAAGCTTTTCAGCTTTTATAAATTGTTCCACACCAAAAAAAAAAAAAAGTCTTGGAAAGGGAAAGTTTCAAGGAATATATCTCTGGCACTGTCCTTGAAGATCTCATCAGGTATAACAGCTGCTGTGTATGTAGGAGAAGAGGGGGAGGACTGGGAAATAAAATAAGCTATTCCAGTGTGATCTCCTGAAATAGATAGAAGACTTGCAATTTCACACCAAGATCCACAGCCTGGCCTTGTTTTCTGGTTGCAAATAGCAGTAATCCATCTGTCAGCCTGACATCTTTTTATGCTCCCTTTCAATCACTCCCAGAAAAAAAAAAATTCTTTTTAGATTGATTCTGATTTAGCAGCTTTCTAGTAACCATGCTGCACATTAGCTCTCCAGAACTTATCTTGCATAACTGAAAGTTTGTACCCTTTATCAACATCTTCCTATTTCCATTTCCCCCTGCCCTAACAGCCTCATACTACTTTCTGCTTCTATGAGTTTGACTACATTAGATTTCATACATGAGATCATGCAATATTTGTGTTTCCATGTATTTCACGTAGCATAAGTTCCCCCAGGTTTATCCATGTTGTCACAAATGATAAGATTTCTTTCTTTTTCAAGGCCTAGGTGTATATATATATATACACACACACACACACACACACAGATATATATGTGGTGTATGTATATATAAACTTCTTTATCCATTCATCCATCTGTGGACATTTAGGTTGTTTCCATAGCTTAGCCATTGTGAATAATGGTACAATGAATATGAAAGTACAAATATCTGTTCAAGACCCTGATTTCATTTCCTTTGGGTATATACTCAGAATTTGAATTGCTGGATCATATGGTAGTTCTACTTTTATTTTTTGTTTGTTTGTTTGTTTTAGGTTTGTTTGTTTTTGTGGTACACGGGCCTCTCACTGTTGTGGCCTCTCCCGTTGAGGAGCACAGGCTCCGGACGCGCAGGCTCAGCGGCCATGGCTCATGGGCCCAGCCTCTCCGCGGCATGTGGGATCTTCCCGGACCGGGGCACGAACCCGTGTCCCCTGCATCGGCAGGCAGACTCTCAACCACTGAGCCACCAGGGAAGCCCTGTTTATTGATTTTGTATCCTACAATTTTACTGAATTTGTTTATTAGTTCTAACAGTTCTTTTGTCAAGTCTTTAGGTTTTTCTACATATATGATCACGTCATCTGCAGAGATAATTTTACTTCTTTCTTTCCAATTGGGATGCTTTTTATTTATTTTCCTTGTCTAATTGTTCTGGCTAGAACTTGTAATACTATGTTGGATAGAAATAGTGACAGTGGACATCCTGGCTTTATATTTAGTTTTAAAGAAAAATCTTTCAGTTTTTCCTCATGGATTCTCGTATTAGCTGTGGGCTTTTTATATATAGCCTTAATTGTGTTTCAGTAAGTTTTTCTACACGTATCTATTTGAGAGTTTTTATCATGAATGGATGGTGAATTTTGCCAAAATTTTATCTTTCATTCTGTTAATGTGATGTAAACCATTGATTGATTTGTGTGTGTTTAACAATCCTTGCATCCCAGAAATAAATCCCACGTCTTCATGGTGTATAATCCTTTTAATGTGCTGTTGGATTTGGTTTGCTCACATTTTATGGAGGATTTTTCCATCTATGCTCCATCTAAGAACTTTGGCCTGTAGTTTTCTTTTCTTGTGGTGTCTTTGTCTGGCTTTGGTATCAGAGTGATGCTGGCCTCATAAAATGAATTTGGAAATGTTTCTTCTTATCTTTTTTGGAAGAGTTTAAGAAGGATTGATATCTTCTTTGAATGTTTGATGGAGTTCACCCATGAAGGTCCTGGGACTTTCTCTGTTGGAAGGTTTTTGATTACTGATTCTGTCTCTTTATTAGTTATTGGTCTGTTTAAGTTTTGTATTTCTTCTTGATTCAGTCTTGGAAGTTTGTATGTTTCTAGGAACTTTGCAAGTTCTTCTAGGCTATCCAATTTGGTGCTATATAATTGTTCATAATAGTTCATAAGGGTCTTTTTCCCCTGAGGCATCAGTTGTAATATCTCCTTTTCATTTCTGATTTTATTTATTTGAGTGTTCTCTCTTTTCTCCTTCGTTCTATAGCTAAGGGTTTGTGAACTCCTAGTTTTGTTTATTTTTTTCTATTTGTTTTCTATTCTCTATTTTATTTATTTCTGCTGTAATATTTATTATTTCTTTCATTCTGCTAACTTTGGCCTAGTTTGTTTTTCTTTTTCTAGTTCCTTGAGATGTTCCTTTTTTGATGTGTGCATTTATTTGCTATAACCTTGCCTCTTAAATACACAGCATGACATGTGCTTTTTATTCTCTCTCTCTCTTCTCCTGTAAGCACAGGCCTCTATTTACTTATGAAAACTGCAAGTCTAATTTAAAAAAAGGTTCTTTGAAAATGAAATCAATATGCTTATTTTTTAAGATAGACCACTTAAAGTTCTAAGTTTTCATACTTTTACTTCTCAAGTTAAGTAAGGCACCAATTTAAGTTCACATAAATAAAGTTGGCCCTCAATAAGTATTTGCTAAATACTTTTTTTTTGCAATTAGTATTTGCTAAATTAGTGTACACAGTTCTGCCACTGCTATTTAGAGGAAAATTAAGATGAGAGCCCATGTTTTTCAAATCAGATGATTATAGTTAGAAATAATCTTGCCACATTTAGAGAAGAAAGTAATTTGTAGTGGAGGATACACTCGCAAAGGCTCTAAGTTCCACTGTAGTTTATCAAGTTTATGAACAAACTTTTATTTAGCTCTCTCTGTATAGAAAGAGCTAGCTAGTGCTAAGATTATAAGTCAGTTTGAAAAAATAGCAAGAGGGCTTCTATGATGGCGCAGTGGTTGAGAATCCACCTGCCAATGCAGGGGACACGGGTTCAAGCCCTGATCCAGGGAGATCCCACATGCAGTGGAGCAACTAAGCCCATGAGCCACAACTACTGACCTCACGTGCCACAACTACTGAAGCCTGCCTACCTAGAGCCCATGGTCCACAATGAGAGAAGCCACTGCAATGAGAAGCCCATGCACCACAAGGAAGAGTGGCCCCCACTCGCCACAACTAGAGAAAGCCCGCGCACAGCAACGAAGATCCAACGATGAAGACCCAATGCAGCCAAAAATAAATAAATAAAATTTTAAAAAATAGCTAGAGCCATTAAATGCTTATAACTTAGTCCAGAAAGAAGGAATGAATGAAACTGAATTATTCAGCACAGCCTTTAAGGCTTATTCTCATGCTACTCTGCCCTCCCATTCCTGCTTACTCTTTTAGCACACAAGACCATGTTGTCACTGGATGGAAACACTTATGCTCTCTTGTTGCCTTTCTTTCCTCGTGCTAACTTGGCCCATTTGGCCAACGTTGGTGCCGTTTAGAGCGATAGGAAGCTGAGGAGGAGGTTTTGAAAAGAAGCTGATGAGTTGAGGGATGGACATGTTGCGTTTGAGGTGTTAATGGAAAATGCACATAAAGGTATTGAGTGACAATTGGAGAATAGTATTTAACAATTTGGTAATCACATGTGGACTAAGGGAAAGGAAGTGTTTTAAGCCTAGGTTACTGGAAGAAAGATGACAGAAAGTAGGAATTCAGTGATAGAGCGGATTTTGAGAGAAAGGTGATGAGATCAGTTTTAGATTTGTTGAGTTTCAGATGATGATGAGACGTTAAAATTGATATCGTTTATATGATCTTCAGAATGAAGGTGAAGGAGAGATTGCAGAACTGCTCCAAATTGAAGGAGATTGGAGAGACATGGCAGTCAGGTGCAACACAGGATACTGGAATGGTGCTTTTTCTATAAAGGACATGATTGGGACAATTGGCAAAATTTGATTGGTGTCTTTGGACAAAGGGTATAAAAGAATTCTTTGGACTACTTTTGTAATTTTCCATAAATTCAAAATTGTTTTAAACTAAAAAGCAGAAAATAAACAAATATGTAACCTCATTTTGGGGGACCAAAATTGGACACTGTCAATATACCCTAAGATATATGTAAGATATATAAGATATACATATCTTAAGATACATGTAAGTATTCACAAACTGGAACCCAATAATTCCACTCTGAGTCTCTCTCCTGAAGGAATAATACTATGCATTATTTGAGACAGCATTATTCTTAATTGCAATACTAGAAACTATCAAACATCCAAAGAAATGATAAAATAAACTCTGGCCTGTCCTCTTGATAAATACGCCTCAGCTGTATTCTAATTTGATATATGACTAGACAGCAATGTGCAAATGTCTTTGAGTTAATATTAAATGAAAAAGTAGAATGTAATCTGAGATATTAACTATGATTATTATTTTAAAATGTAGATATGAATTACACCAAAATAATATGGAGCTTTCAAAATGATGGAATTTTTGGTGATTCTTCCCTTTCTAATTGCTCAATTTCTCATAATGCGTTTGTATTGCTTTCATGATTTTAAAGATACTTTAAATCAGAAGGTCAAGAAGTAGTTAGAAGCACACAAACTCAGGACTGATGATTTATTTTAAGGATTATTTGCCAGAGTTTTAACCCCAGTGGCCAAAGTCTTTGAGAAAGAGGATATAGAGAAGGGAGATCAGAGTGGGCCAAGAGGGAGCCATAGAGTGTTCCTGCACTTGGAGGAGAGGGAGGTGGTGTGTAGAGTTGATAGAGAATTGACTAGAGGAGAAGGCACTGAAAAGTGTGTTTGTGCTGGTGGGGCTGAGAGACAGTGGAGCTTCAGAGTATCACCCCCTGAAAGAGGGCAAGGAGAAAAGAGGCTGAATGCAGACTTGGCTGTTTGCTCACTGAGCATTTCCCACCAAGCAGCCTTCAGTAAAGACAAACTGGCTTTTATAACTCCACAAGAACACATGCGATTTTTTAAAGTTAATTCTTATGGTTTGCATTGTGATATTTTAACATGGGAAATGAAGTTTAGAAACTGCAACAAAAGGGATTTGAGCCATGATAAAATATTTGTAAGCTTCTCCCAATGACTTTGGAGAAGACGTTGCTTTCCTGTGTCACAGAAGGTTCTGGACTGCCTTTTCAGAGCATTTTATCATCAGAAAATGGTTCACTTCATAAGGTTTATAACCTTCCATAAAACTGCAGAGCATTTTACTCTTTTTTCATTAAGCCACCTTTGGAATTATTTTGGTCCTTTATAGTCTCTTATTTAATCTGTTTTTTCATGGACTAGAGGGAGAAAAAATTCTATCAGTGGTCAAAATAGTAATTAGATAGTATAAGTCACAGCCTAATGGCTTGAAGGCACATATACTTACTAGTTATCTCCCCCATCTGCCTTCATCAGTGAATTCTTTTAACTCCCAAACACATCTTTACCTTCTTCTTAAACAATGGAAAAAAGGAATTACCAAAATGTACATTTTCCCAATTACAAGAGTTACTAATGTTTGTACTTTTTGTCTATTAAAGCATAATTCCCATGTTGCAAAAGCTCTTTTACCAAACTCTAAGGAGAGCATGAATTAATAAAACATCAAGAGATTTTATTTCCTATATTGAAAATCTTACATTTGCATAAAGTCAACAACCAAATCTTTCAGAAATAAATTTAATCATGAGGAGAGGACCATAAAAAAAAAACACTGCAAAATAAATCTTAAAACCACATTCAGGTTTAAAAAGAGGAAAATATCATTTCTACTTATTCCTGAAGGATTTTTTTTTAATCTTTTAATTAATGACAGCCCTCAGGGCACTGAGCAATTGTTAATTAAAACAAGGAGGAAAGGGAGAGGAAGTAGGCAAGAATGCTGAGATGAACACATTTCCTTTTCTCTGCAGGGGAATAACATTAGTAAGCCAACATTAATAAATATGAATATTTTTGAGAGAAAGTATATAAAAATGTAAAAAACAAATCTTAAACTCAGCTTGGCACACACTAGCAGGTGCATAAATTAATTGGGGCTCCTCAAGAATTATAAACCCCAGGGTGTCACCTTTTGTCTAATTGAGTGGTGGTAGTGATCTCCCACCCATGACAGGATGGAGTACTGCCTTTTTGGTACAAGCTGACTCCTGTCAGGGGATAGTGCCTGATCAAAGGTCTTCTAAGGGATTTCATTCACTTTCATTCTAGCAATGGGCGGGCAAGCACATGGGCAACCACCATCATTATGAAACATTTCTTAAATGCTTAGAGTTAGGAGCTAGACTCACAGCCCATTCAATTCATTGCCCTTTCTCTTTTCCACCATTAAATTTTTACTTAGAAAAAAATAATTATCAGATCTTTTGGTTCACCCCCCATGCTTACCTAATTTGGCAGGTTATTAGTGATAACAGTTCTCAGTCCTTCCCTACCACTTTCCCCTGCACCCCACATGAAAAAGGCTTTTATCTTTCTCCTGCGCTCAGAAATCTACTTAACAAGCCGAGCTTTAGAAGCCAAGAACAAAAAGAAACGTAAGAAGATCTGTTTCTCACTTTATTTGGAAGCTGACAGAAGCCAGAACCCATAGGCTATATGTTTAGCATGAATAAAGTCGTTTTTTGAAATTAGGAAAATCTGGGATCGTTTTCCCCCATTTTTTCTATGACCCTAGTTTTACATAATCTTATAGGCTTTTTATCATAGTTGTCTTTTCAAAAACAGAACTCATTCCCTTAGGGTTTGGTGGTGTTTTGGAGGGGCGTGTGGGGATAGGGTTATTTTAAATTTTTTTCCCATTTCCTGTGTGCATGCATCCATTTGATGTTCTGCAAGCTAGGATGTCAGGGTCAGCTCATGGGGGTCAGTGTCATTTACAAAATTTCTCAGATGCCAGCTAAGATCAGTAGCTAGGAGACAACTTTGAATTTCATTTGCCTTTTGTAGTCAGAATACATTCTTCACCACAGACAAGACCTTGCCTCCGTGGTGCTCTATCTCTAAGAGAACAAATTCTAGGTAATCAGAAAACTATATTTCGTACAAAATACCAAATCTCTGCTTATTTTAGCAATACCTAGTCAAGCATAGGTACCAGGACAAAAAAAAAATTGTTTTCTCTTTTCATTGCGTTAATCATTTCCATTGGAAAACTGATTTTTCTCAGATGCCCTAAAAAGCTTTGTCCATTGCTTGTGCTAATATAGTAGCTAAAGGAGGCACAGAGGAAAAATATCTACAACCATTTACACCGTGTAGTTTTTTGTTGTTGTTGTTCTCTTCACTTGTTCATGGTATCTACTAATGTTTCATTGGGGGCACTGATTTATATATTATTTAAAAGGAAAAGGAAAACTCTTAACTCTGTTTTTCAAAGAGGACCTAAATAAGAATTGCCAGGAGCAAATCTTTTCTTCATTCCCCTCCCCAACTTCACAAATCTGAGGATGGGGCCCACGAATCTATATTTTTAATAAGTGATCGTCATGCACATTCAACTATAAGAGCCACTGACAGGCCAAATGCTTTTATACGCTAACATGATTTTTAATCATATATATGTAATATATATTATATAATAGGTTTTATTGATAGTTTCTTTATATATAAAATAAGTATATTATTAAATATATGTAGTTATGATATGCAATTGCAAATATATATGAAACTCTATTCAAACTCCTATCTGTCAGTAGTAGCGGGTACATCAGACTCAGACATAATAACTTAGAGTCAAGGTCCTGAAGTTTGGGCCCTGGCTGGAGGGCAGAGTGCAGGGTCAGATTACAATGCCAAGATGGGATCTGTGGAGAAGGAAGAAGAAAAGGTGGAGGCGGAGAAAGAGTAGGAGAAGGAGAAGGAAGGAAGAGAGAAAAACCAAGATACCAGGACTGGGAAAAGACTTCAGGTGGGTCAAACTCAGGGACCTTCCAGCCAGGCCCAAACATCACTAACCACATGCCAGGTTCCAAATTTTGACTTACCTTCCCCTACTGGAATTTTTAAACCAGGGGCTGGTATTAGAGGCGACCTATTTACAGTTAATCTCAAACCTACTCTCCAACCACAGGGAAAGTGAAACCAGCATCCCTAAGAAACAAGAATGGTGGACTGTTACAATTCAGACTACACTTTACTAAAGTTCTGAAACTCAAGAATTGGTTTTTGCCTCCATGTGACCCACAAAGAGATGTCAGTCTCTGAATCCACCCACATTCATTTGAGAACTCATTGAATAGAACTTTGAAGTAAATTTTAATGAGTACCCAATGGGGATTAGGGGTGGAATGGGGGCAGAATTATTTTTAACTCTAGTTTTGTTTCACATGAGGTAGATGGTACCTAAATTTTCCAAAAAGCTTTAAAGAAGCTTTGATCTCTCAAAGGTTTCCTCAGCCCACTTTAATCTCATTGATTTTCTCACAAAGTTGCCTCTGGGATAATGCATTTGATATCAACAAGTAGGAACACAAACTTCCAGATGCTTCTGCAGGCTCATACACTAGGTCTCTTTAGACTTTTGCTAATGAGAACTTGCTCAGGAAGAAAATTAGTGAGCTGTTTCCAAATTGCCTACCTTCTAAGATTTGTGTAACTGTGACAGATTTATTGATGCAGCTTGGAGAAGGGTTTTAATCTTTTTTTTAATGTTCATTTATAAATATAGGAGTCTGTACTTTTCATAAAAGTATATCCAGAGACCTTTTCAATATATTGATGGCTTAAACTAACAATACAAATAATGTTTAAATACACTTATCAGTAGCAGCCCCACACTTCACACCTTTATGTTTGTACAAATTAGACTTAATTGTTAAACCTGTGAAGGTGTCATGGTATTGGGGAATTCGGATTTTGTTTCCTTGTATCATTCAGGAATGATGTATTTTATATTTTTAAATAGGTAAATACATGAAGAGAATGTTATGCTCTGAAAGGGCAGACCCTGTTACTTACCACTCTTGCTATGATAGCTCTCTCATGCCCTTCCTAGTGTTGCAGAATGGGGCACGAAAGGATGGTCATGTCCCAGGTCTCGGGCAAGTCCCTAGGATGGACTGCTAAGTGAGGGTCTGGGAAAAGACTTCAGGCAGGTGAAACTCAGGGACCTTCCAGCCAGGCCCAAACATCACTAACCACATGCCAGTTTCCAAATTTTGACTTACCTTCCCCTACTGGAATTCCTTCCTGCTTCACGCAGGAAGGAATTCAAGAGTGAGCCGTAGTAAGTGGAAGCAGGTTTATTTAGAGAGATACACATTCTGTAGACAGAATGCAATCCATCGGGGCAGGGTTGGTTAGTTTTTATGGCCTGGGTAATTTCATACGCTAACAAGTGGGAGGCATATTCTAACTATCTTGGAGAAGGGGCAGAGATTTCCAGGAATTGGGCCACTGCCCAATTTTTGGCCTTGTATGGTCACCCTCAGAACTGTCATGGCACCCGTGGGTGTGTTCTTTAGCATATGCTAATGTATTACAATGAGTGCATAATGAGGCTAAAGGTGACTAGAAGTCGAATCTTCTGCCATCTTGGGCCTAGTTGGTTCTGACCAGTTTTTGTCGTATCCTCAACAGCTGTGTCATTCTTTTAATGGTTGTGCCCTGCCCCTATCCCACCTGTCTCACTAGCAGAGCTTCCCGAGTTACTTCCTACCGTTATAGTCTCTGCTTCCTCACCTTTCCTTCCCTCCACAGCTTGCTTCCATTCTTCTAGTTCTCAGCTTTCCAGAGACCTCCTAATGACCACATCCAGGGGCCCCTGTTTCCACTTTTCTTTCTTGTCCTCAACTGTTTCCCTTGCACCTCTGGATCACTCTCCTTCGGACGCACCCATCTGGCCGCCCTTCTCCTCAGCTCGGGTCACTCCTTTCCATCGTCACTAATTTCTCTTCCCATGTTGACTTGTCTAGGAAGTATTCACTGTGTTTTCCTTTATTTTCACACTCCCAATACTTCCCAGATGTGTGGGTATTTTCCCACACTAACAATTCTGTGACACCAGCTGGGTGACCTACAATTCAACTCAATTCTGACACTAATCAGAGTTAACACAGACCTCACTGGTTAAGGGCTCAGTCCCTCAAGACTGTCCCCACTTCAGATGCTAGTCTCAAGTAGTGTGTCTCAAGGTTACCCACAACTTCTATATGACTTGGCTACAAAGATGAGGTTCCCATGACCCTCCCTCCTCAGGTTTGATAATTTGCTAGAGTGATTCACAGAACCCAGGAAAACAGTTTCCTTACCATTGCTGATTCATGACAAAGCATACTTTAAAAGATGGAAATGAACAAGCACAGGAACTTCATCCTGATAGAGCTGGGGTGCATCACCCTCCTGGTGTCTGGATGTGTTCACCAATGAGGAAGCCCTCCAAACTAGTAATTCAGGGGTGTTTAGGGAGGCCTCATCATGTAGACATGATCAATCATCAACTCAATCTCCAGCCCCTCTTCCCTCCCCAGAGGATGGAGGTAGGGCTGAAAGTTCCAAGCTTCTAATCATGCTTGGTCTTCCTGGTGACCAGCCCCAATCCAGGAGCCTGCCTCTTAGAGCAAAAGATGCTATCTTTTCCCATCACCCAGGAAATTCCAAGGGACTTAAGTTCTCTGTGTCACAACCAGGGTCAAAGGCCAAATATTAGCAGGAACAGGGGCCAAAGACCAATATGCATATATATTTTATTAGTTCACAACCCTTTAAATGCTGTTATGCTTTCACAGGCATCATGCCCATCTTCTCTCTGCCCCAACTCCCCCATATTCCACATTTGCAGATATATAGTATCGCTAAAGTGTACCATTTATACTCTGCCACTTTTTTATTCTCTTCACTGTGCATGATTATTTACTAGTTATTAATTAGGGGTAGCAGTTTGCAAATTATTTAAAAGCAAAAATTAAAAGAAAAACACTTTGAGGTATTTTTCAAAGTGGACCTATATGAAAATTCCGGGGGGCTCCTTAAAAATGCATTTTTGGTTCTCCCCCACTTTACCAATCTGGAGGGGAGGCCCAGCGGTCTCTATTTTTAACAAGGATCCCAGTGATTCCCTGCACATTCAAGTACGAGAACTACTTGTAGGTGAAATTTTTTTATAAGGTAATATTTTTAGGGAACCAGAAACTGAGGAGATGTCTCCTCATTTTCCCTCACCCTGCCCCACATCCAACAGGTTCCTAAGTAGTGTTGATTCTGTATGCTCTCTCCTGTACCCTTCTCCTCTGTTCCATCCCCTCTTTTGCACTTTTGGGGCCCTCATTCATTACATGTGGTACTTGTGTCTCCAACCTACCATCCACAGTGTCTGTGTGTCCTTGGTTAACACCAAAACCGGATTGTGTCTCACCAACTTAAATTATTCACTGACTCCATAATGTTTATAGACTGAAATTCAAAGTCCTTAACGTGGCTTACAAAGGCGAGCCCCCAAACTCTCCTTCGTCCCCATATATCCCGCTTGACCCGCTCCGCTCATAGCCACACAGAACAGCTTTCATTCTGTGAAGCCACACTCTCTCCTGGTGTACCTTTGGCCTTGTCTCCACACTCACACCCCCCGGGCCACCCCCTTGGCTCCCACCTCACCACTGCCCTTTTCCACTTAGGGAATCCTGTTCAGCTCTCAGCATCCAGGTTTCCTTCTCTTTGACATGTGACTCCCCTAGGCTGACCCAGATTTCTCTCTGCACCCATGCCCCCTGTACAGCCATCAATCTGAGTTCTCTTCACACCATATTGCAGCTGTGTGCTTGTCTCTTTGCGTGGCCATGTCTCATCCAGGGGCTAAGGGAGCGAAGAGACCTCAAGGACCTGGGCCAGGTGGGTGCCGAGAGCCAGGAGCGAGTCAGAAGCAGCATTAGTCCCAGAAGTGAGTGCTCATTGAAAGAAGGAAGAAAAATTGGGGCCAGGAAGGATTTTTTTAATTTAATGAATTTAATTTTTTAAATTTTATTCATTGTGCCCACACGAGACCAAACATAGGTTTAAAGTAAAGCAGAATGTGTTTCAGTTGGACATAAGGAAGGGTGGCTTTACTGCAAAGTTGATGAAAGACTGAAATAGAATAGCAAGAAAAGTTATGGAGCTGGAGTCTCTTCTAGGCTATCTTTAAAATGAGAACCGGTAGAAGTTACCTGTTTGTGAGCCATGAGCTTGGGGAAGATTTAATTTACATTCTCTGATCTTTCCATACCTCTTGAACAGTGTTGAATTTCATTGTTAAATGTATGCCTACTTCTGACAATTTCTTAAGGATAATTTTCTAAAAACGGAATTAATAAATTAAAAGATAAAAGCATTTTGAATGTCCTTAATGTATATTGCTAAATCAATTTTCAGAAAACTCGTATCAATATTCCCTCTTCTGAAAAGTGAGAATGGTACGCATGTCATTTTACTTTTAATTTCTTGGTGAGCTTCTCAAATATTTATGTTTATCAGCTACTTGTATTTCTTGGTTTATAAATTGACTGGTTATTTGGGGATTTTTTTTGGTCGTTGCTCTTGCCCATTCCTCTCCTGAGATCTTAGCGTTTTTCTTATTTATTCGAACGAGTTCTGTGTCGGTAAAACATATTAACCCTTTCTTTTTTTCATCTCTGGCATTTTCCCCTTGTTTGATATTTGACATTTAATCGTATTAATGTTGTTTTGACATATGAGAATGTGCCCCAATGACAAATTCACTCCATACAGTGCTTCAGTATGCAGATACGTACAATGTGTTTATCTGTGACTTTGCTTGTCTTCCCTACGAACTCTCACCCATTGGATAGGTAGGTAGAAATTAACTTTGAGGGCTTTTTAAAATTTTTGAATTGTGTCTGAGCTAATTGTTTAGCCCTTTTAGGCGGTTTTGGGTTTGGTGAGATACCTGGGTAAGCGCTCTGCTTGCTGATCCCCTTCCCTAGCTCTGATCCAAGATGGAGTTGAGTATACTGGTCACCTGTTTGTGGGGGACTGAAGAGCAATTCGGATCCACATGGTACCACCTACTCTCTGTCTCTGTCTCTCTCTCTCCTCAGCCCAGCCCAGTGGTGCTGCCTGGCTGGCTGGGCTTTCCTAGGCTGGTTGTGGTAGTGCACTCTGCCACATTCTTCTGGACACAGGGAATCTACCCCTAGCTTCTGCTGAGAGGTCTCTCACCCTCACCCCGGTGCCAGGCTTGTAGGCTCTCAATTCAGGTCCAAGACCTTGGATGGGGCAGGTCCCACACACACCACATGGGAACCAAGAAGTAACCAGAAAAGCTCCACTTCCAGTCCTCCCTGGGCCTAACCAAGCGCACCAGCCGTTTCCCCCAGTGTGGCTGCCCCTGGGTTGGTAAAGTGCAGCCTGAGAGGCTGTCTCTTTCTAAAGGACTAAATGGAGTCAGAAACAGAGATCCTTCCTCCTTCCAAGTCCCCCAGATCATAGGGTCTCAGCCAGGACACACACTTCAGACCGGTTCTTCTACCTGCTCACTTCCCTCTTCCCTGCACAATCCCTCTGGCTTTTGATTTCTAACTTCCCTTGTGCCACACATTTTTCCAGCACAGAGCAGCAAGCCTCCTGGCCTCAGCCTCAGGGGCAGAAGTGGTGTCTTTTCCTTACTCTGGGAGAACTGTAAGATCTGATCAGCCATGCCCACCCCTTGATATGTAAAATTATGCCTAAACAGATGGAGGCATTTAGCAATCCTCACTCTCCAGACTTTCCAGCCTGGCTTGAGAGAGCACAATCTCTTCCTCCCCTGCTCTGGGCAAGTCAGTCTGGTGGCTCCACCCTGGAAGGGCCAGGCTGCATATGGGACACGAGTAAGAGGGAAATTAGAATGCATCTGTTTGATCTGGGCAAAATATTGTCCTGGTTACATAAATTTTCAATTTTTATGTCGTCGTGTCTCACATTGCTTTTACTGTTGGAAAGTTCTTTTTCATTAAAATACCAGGTAAATATTCATCTGTAGTTTCTTTTAGTTTTTAAAGATTCGTTTCCTTTTTTAAAAAGTCTTTAGTCCATATAAGATGTATTTGAGTAAATACTGTGAATTTTTAAACTCCAAGTAGTTTTATTTTTTAACAGTCAGTGTTCTCACAGCCCTTGATATATTCTCTTCCTTGATTTCACAAGCTTCAGTTTTCTAATATTTCAGTTGTTCTTCTTCCTCTCTGTGCCTGAACGCGGACATTCTCTAAGTCTCTATCCTTTTCCCTTTTCTTCTCAACCCTCATTCCCACGAAATCACATATATACTTTCAACTTCAACTCTCTCCAATATGTAGGCACTAAAAGATGTTCAAAAGGCTGCAGGCTGTGTTTCCAACTGTCTATTGGACTTTTTCACTAGGATCTTGCCCCAGCCTTCGAACTTAGTGCATCCTACCCTTATGCTCCCAAACCCCAACCTGCCCCTGTCCCTGCCCCTCCCCCCCACCTTCCTTGTGTCTGTCAATGGGTCACCAGCCCCACTCCCCAGACTCCAGAACTTCCACTCACACCGACACTTCCCAGCCATCCTGCACCCCTCTCTGCCACCCTCTAGTCAGTTTTCAAGCACTCAAGGTCCTTTCTTTGTGGCATTTGAACTGTTAGATTCTTTTGTCCCTTGAAATCTTGCAGGCTCTTTGGAGCTTGTTTGAAAGATAGTCCTTTTCTGGAACCTTCACTCTGTGCTCCCTCCAGATCAGAGCAATCTCTGATATAACTAAATTCTCACAGCACATGGTACTTTTCTGATAGTACTCATCTCACTTGACCTTGTATTATAGATATTCACATAGGTCAGTTTCCTTTATATTTTAAGGGTCTGAGGTGTAGGATTTCTATGCTACCAAATAATGATATAAAAAAAGGAGTGATACTTTCTGAATAAAGTTTATAGTTAAAATTAGGAAACGTGCATAATGAGGATTGGATTAATTCACCATACAGAATTCATAAAACTAGAAATAATTTAGGTTAAGTTTATGATCGGCCTTTGGACCATGACATGCACTCTCTCCACCACTCCCTCCCCGGTCTCTCGTCCCTTTTCCATGCACAAACTGAAGGACAGGAGCCACATCATATTTTGTCTAATCTGCAGGTCCAGGCGAGTACCTTAAATGTTACAGATCTGGAACACAAATTCGTTAAAAGAATTAATGAATGATTGAATGGATGGATGGATGAAAGCAATGATCCTCTAAAACGAACACGAAATTTATTGATACAGGACCATGAAATACACATTTGTATGTGTTCTCCTCTCTCAGAAGATGCCTTCCTTCTGATGTTCAGTGAGGTGGTGTGCTCACCCCTGGCCCGCCCCTCAGCAGGTCAAGGTTATGAGCAAGGAGACGGTCAGCCTAGACCCCCTTCTTCCCAAGTCCAGCTCCATGCATGTAACTAAATTTAGGGTGAATCTCATGCTGCTTTTCCTAGGCTCCAAAATATTCCTTGTAAGAAATGACTAGAGCCATAAAATAACAGGGAATAGGGGAGCTCACTGGAGGTATGGATAACAAAACATAAGACAGCTTTCACCTATACAGGGCGAAATAATTCTATATAATCAAAATTATGTGAACCAAAACCTCCCCCACTGTGTGTCAGAATGGCCCGTGTGTCAGCCTGTGCTTCATTTTGACTGCCATGGGCATGTAAATTTCCAGTCAACCCCGATATTAACTCTGTGTCACCCAGCTAGGCAGAAATTTGGTCTAAGGAATGTTAGTGTACATGCAGACACACCCTCTTTAGTTAAGGGAACCAGCTCTCCACAAGCGACTTGTAGACGTTGCTAATCAGAAAGGCCTCAGAACAAAGGTAAGTGGGATAAATTCCTATTTACTGAATTAATATTACTGGTTCCCTGAATGCTACTTCTCCTTGGAAGCACTTCTAGCAGTCTGATTTGGGATTCTTATCTGGCGCTGTTCTGAGACTGGGGCTTTGGGACCTATATTAATTTTAGATCCTAGTCTGTAGAGATTAGTCAATGCTCTGAACACTAATGTACTGGTGAAATAGTTTTCCGGAGCAAAAGTGCTTCCTTATCTGATCTGTCCTCTTCGGTATGAATTCCATCTTAACATTCCATGTTAAGGACAAGTATGATTAATTCATTACCCAAGATTACAGCAGTATGCTAAAAGCTACCTGGAGGCATTTCTTTTGGTGTGAAATATTAAAGATTCAACATTTACATCAGTGCACCTAATTCATATTCCTGAGCCTGTGGGCTGAGATAGGAACTTGGAAATATTCAGTCATTTTCTACATTGGTTTGTTAAAATGTTTCAGAGGATTACTGCTTTAACTACCTCTTTGATAAGAACAAGGAGAACTCTTTTCAAGAAGGCTAAAATGCGAAAACAAAAAGCCATAGTGTCTTTTATTTCTAAAAAGTGTTATAGATCAGGTTTTGACAATAGTGGACCATGAATTACCTGAACAGTAATACTAATAAAAACTTATCTGACGAACAGAAAGGCTAATACTGTATGGTCGCTCATAAATAGAAGCTAAAATATAGAAGCCCATAGGGAGTAAATGTGAGAATACTCTATATTGTTGGCCATTTCCAGAGCAGGAAATAGAAGTTTGGTTAATGCAACTGAATTTCCAAATTTCTCTGAAGTGGCTTTAGAAATGTATTTTAATGCTTAGATTTAAGCCAGAATGTGACTGAAATTCACTACCACTTCAAGTAAAATAACAATATCAAGTAATGATGCCATACTATGAAGAATTAACTTAGAGAAATGTCTATTTTGGTCTTCTGCCCATTTTTCTGTTGGGTTGTATGAGCTGTTTGTATATTTTGGAAATAAAGCTCTTGTCAGTCACAGTGTTGGCAAACATTTTCCCAAACATACAGATGGCCAACAGGCACATGTTAAGATGCTCAACATTGCTAATTATTAGAGAAATGCAAATCAAAACTACAACGAGGTATCACCTCACACCAGTCAGAATGATCATCATCATCAAAAAGTCTACAAATAGGGCTTCCCTGGTGGCGCAGTGGTTGAGAGTCCGCCTGCCGATGCAGGGGACACAGGTTTGTGTTCTGGTCTGGGAAGACCCCACATGCCGTGGAGCGGCTAGGCCCGTGAGCCATGGCCGCTGAGCCTGCGCGTCTGGAGCCTGTGCTCCGCAATGGGAGAGGCCACAGCAGTGAGAGGCCCACGTACCGCAAAAAAAAAAAAAAGTCTACAAATAATAAATGCTGGAGAAGGTGTGGAGAAAAGGGTACCTTCCTACACTGTTGGTGGGAATGTAAATTACTGCAGCCACTATGGAAGACAGTATGGATGTTCCTCAAAAAACTGAAAATAGAACTGCCATATGATCCAGCAATCCCACTTCTGGGTATATATCCAGAAAAGATGAAAACTCTAATTCAAAAAGATACACGCACCCCAATGTTCATAGCAGCACTATTTACAATAGCCAAGACATGGAAGCAACCAAAATGTCCATCAACAGATGAATGGTTAAAAAAAGTAGATAAAGAATATATATATATATATATATATATATATATATATATATATATATATATAATAGAATATTACTCAGCCATAAAGAAGAATGAAATAATACCATTTGCAGCAACATGGGTGGACCTAGGGATTATCATACTAAGTGAAGTAAGTCAGGCAGAGAAAGAAAAATATTATATGATATCACTTATATGTGGAATATAAAAAATAGTACAAATGAACTTATTTACAAAACAGAAACAGACTCACAGACATAGAAAACAAACTTATGGTTACCAAAGAGGAAGGCGTAAGGGATAAACTGGGAGTATGGGATTAACAGATGCACACTACCATATATAAAATAGATACACAACAAGGATTTACTGTATAGCAAAGGGAACTATATTCAATATCTTATAATAAGCTATAAAGGAAAAGAACTTTTAAGAAAAATATAGATATATACATATATATGTGTAACCAAATCAGTTTGCTGTACACCTGAAACTAACACAATATTGTAAATCAACTATACTTCAGTTTTTTAAAAAAAGAATTAACTTAGAAGCTGGACAAAGTACACAGCTTCCAGCTCCTACCCCTTGGCTCCTGTCTGGTAGAGAAGACCAGGATGGTTGAGCTGACTTTCAACAGTGTAAACGTGGCCAGTGGTCTCACTCTCACCTTTGGGTAGGTAGGGAGGGATGTAATCAGGCATAGAGTTAGATGGTGTTTCCTTTTCTCTGTTTAAATCATAAAATACACATTTAGAAGAATGTATAATATATATTTGTCAAATGTTAAGGAAAATTTGAAAGCAAATACCTGTGTGACTGCTACCCGTTCAAGAACTAGATTCATTCCAACCCCGCCTATGTGCACCTCCTCAGTCCCCCAAAGTGGTTTTCATTAGAAATACTTTCTAGAAGCTTCAAAGGAATGATGACTTAATTCCCCTCTTTTAAACCATGCTCCCACTACAAGTCCTTGCTGAGCTAGAGATAGTATCTAAATGGGGCAGCACTGAGAAAAAATAAAACCATGTATTCTTCCCTGAATGGCAAAAATTCAAAGATTTACTGAAAATTAATCCTTTTAGGAATAGTCTTTGGGAGCAAATCATTGTGAGACCACAGAGAAACCTGTGTAAGGTATATACATAAGGAGTATATTAGAGGAATTCAGACAGAGCTAATGTTTACCAATTCAAATTCCCAGGCAATTATTGAGCAACAGCTGAATGCAAGACAGCATACTAGGTGCTCTGGAACATGTGAGTAGTGGCTATTAAAATAACCACTATTGGCTAATAAGTTTCTGTGGACAAATACATTAAGAAGTCTTTTTCTCAAAGAGAAACTTTCATTTCTAAAAGAGGTATGTTGCATAAAATGATTCCCCAAGTTTTTTGACTGAAGTTGGCTTTTTTTGGAGGACGAATCAAAAAGCCATGTTTTATAGGCACACTTAGATAAATTCTGTCCAAGGATATCAATATAGATTATCAATCAAGTGTTTATAGATCCCCAAACCCAATTTGAAGTAGGCTAGGACATTAGAAATCAGAAAAAGATTTTTCTAAAGTCTGAAGATCTTCTGAGTCATCAAGAGTAATCTGCAGTATGGTTGGGGCATTGCTGCCCCATTAGAACTGGTGGCCTCTTCCTTAATTCAGTGCCATCGGCAGCATACTTGGGTAGAAAGAGCCTTGGCCTGGTAACCTGACATCAAGGTGACCTTGCACAGGTAATCAACCTTTTAGGTCACTAGTTTTCTCAGAGGTAAAATAAAGGGTTCAGATGGGATTATTCTAAATTACCTAAATCAATGTCCTTGATTGCAGCTCAATATCAGAAAAACAAACAACCCAATCCAAAAATGGGCAGAAGACCTAAATAAACATTTCTCCAAAGAAGACATACAGATTGCCAACAAACACATGAAAGGATGCTCCACATCACTAATCATTAGAGAAATGCAAATCAAAACTACAATGAGGTATCACCTCACACCAGTCAGAAGGGCCATCATCAAAAAATCTACAAACAATAAATGCTGGAGAGGGTGTGGAGAAAAGGGAACTCTCTTGCACTGTTGGTGGGAATGTAAATTGATACAGCCACTATGGAGAACAGTATGGAGGTTTTAATTTTCTTCTTGACAGCTTTATTGGAGTATAATTGCTTTATACTGGTGTGTTAGTTTCTGCTTTATAACAAAGTGAATCAGCTATACGTATATATATATCCCCATATCTCCTCCCTCCTGCGTCTCCCTCCCACCCACCCTATCCCATCCCTCTAGGTGGTCACAAAGCACCGAGCTGATATCCCTGTGCTATGCAGCTGCTTCCCACTAGCTATCTGTTTTACATTTGGTAGTGTATATATGTCCATGCCACTCTCTTACTTTGCCCCACCTTACCCTTCCCCCTCTCCTTGTCCTCAAGTCCATTCTCTACATCTGCATCTTTATTTCTGTCCTGCCCCAAGGTTCTTCAGAACCATTTTTTTTCTTTCTTAGATTCCATATATATGTGTTAGCATATAGTATTTGTTTTTCTCTTTCTGACTTACTTCACTCTGTATGACAGACTTTAAGTCCATCCACCTTACTACAAATAACTTAATTTCATTTCTTTTTATGGCTGAGTAATATTCCATTGTATATATGTGCCACATCTTCTTTATCCATTCATCTGTTGATGGACACTTAGGTTGCTTCTGTGTCCTGGCTATTGTAAACAGTGCTGCAGTGAACATTGGGGTGCATGTGTCTTTTTGAATTATGGTTTTCTCTGGGTATATGCCCAGTAGTGGGTTTGCTGGGTCATATGGTAATTCTATTTTTAGTTTTTTAAGGAACCTCCATACTGTTCTCCATAGTGTCTGTATCAATTTACATTCCCACCAACAGTGCAAGGGTGTTCCCTTTTCTCCACACCCTCTCCAGCATTGATTGTTTGTAGATTTTTTGATGATGGCTGTTCTGACCTGTGTTAGGTGATACCTCATTGTAGTTTTGATTTGCATTTCTCTAATGATTAGTGATGTGGAGCATCCTTTCAAGTGTTTGTTCGCAATCTGTATATCTTCTTTGGAGAAATGTCTATTTAGGTCTTCTGCCCATTTTTGGATTGGGTTGTTTGTTTTCTTGATGTTGAGCTGCATAAGGTGCTTGTAAATTTTGGAGATTAATCCTTTGTCAGTTGCTTCATTTGCAAATATTTTCTCCCATCTGAGGGTTGTGTTTTCGTCTTGTTTATGGTTTCCTTTGCTGTGCAAAAGCTTTGAAGTTTCATTAGGTCCCATTTGTTTATTTTTGTTTTTATTTTCACTTCTCTAGGAGGTGGGTCAAAAAGGATCTTGCTGTGATTTATGTAATAGAGTGTTCTGCCTATGTTTTCCTCTAAGAGTTTTCGAGTCTCTGGCCTTGTATTTAGGTCTTTAATCCATTTTGAGTTTGTTTTTGTGTATGGTGTTAGGGAGTGTTCTAATTTCATTCTTTTACATGTGCTGTCCAGTTTTCCCAGCACCATTGAAGAGGCTGTCTTTTCTCCATTGTATATTCTTTCCTCCTTTATCAAAAATAAGGTGACCATATGTGCGTGGGTTTATCTCTGGGCTTTCTATCCTGTTCCATTGATCAATATTTCTCTTTTTGTGCCAGTACCATACTGTCTTGATTACTTTAGCTTGATAGTAATGTCTGAAGTCTGGGAGCCTGATTCCCCCAGCTCTGTTTTTTTTCTCAAGATTGCTTTGGCTATTCAGGGTCTTTTGTGTTTCCATACAAATTGTGAAATATTTTGTTCTAGTTCTGTGAAAAATGGTATTGATAGTTTGATAGGGATTGCATTGAATATGTAGATTGCTTTGGGTAGTATAGTCGTTTTCACAATGTTGATTCTTCCAATCCAAGGACATGGTATATCTCTCCATCTGTTTGTATCATCTTTATTTTCTTTCATCAGTGTCATAGTTTTCTGCATACAGGTCTTTTGTCTCCTTAGGTAGGTTTATTCCTAGGTATTTTATTCTTTTTGTGGCAATGGTAAATGGGAGTGTTTCCTTAATTTCTCTTTCAGATTTTTCATCATTAGTGTATAGAAATGCAAGAGATTTCTGTCCATTAATTTTGTATCCTGATACTCCACCAAATTCATTGATTAGCTCTAGTATTTTTCTGGTAACATCTTTAGGATTCTCTATGTATAGTATCATGTCATCTAACCAAACCAAAAGAAGTAAGCTTTACTTCTTCTTTTCCAATTTGGATTCCTTCTATTTCTTTTTCTTCTCCGATTGCTGTGGCTAAAACTTCCAAAACTATGTTGAAATAATAGTGGTGAGAGTGGACAACCTTGTCTTGTTCCTGATCTTAGAGAAAATGGTTTCAGTTTTTCACCATTGAGAACGATCTTGGCTGTGTGTTTGTCATGTATGGCCTTTATTATGTTGAGGTAAGTTCCCTCTATGCCTACTTTCTGGAGGATTTTTATCATAAATCGGTGTTGAATTTTGTCAAAAGCTTATTCTGCATCTCTTGAGATGATCATATGGTTTTTCTCCTTCAATTTGTTAATATGGTTTGTCACACTGATTTATTTGCGTATATTGAAGAATCCTTGCATTCCTGGGATAAACCCCACTTGATCATGGTTTGTGATCCTTTTAATGTGTTGTTGGATTCTGTTTGCTAGTATTTTGTTGAGGATTTTTCCATCTATGTTCATCAGTGATATTGGCCTGTAGTTTTCTTTCTTTGTAACATCTTTGTCTGGTTTTGTTATCAGGGTGTTGGTGGCCTCGTAGAATGAGTCTGAGGGTGTTCCTCCCTCTGCTATATTTTGGAAGAGTTTGAGAATGATAGGTGTTAGTTCTTCTCTAATTGTTTGATAGAATTTGCCTGTGAAGCCATCTGATCCTGGGCTTTTGTTTGTTGGAAGGTTTTTAATCAGTCTCAATTTCTGTGCTTGTGATTGGTCTGTTTATATTTTCTATTTCTTCCTGGTTCAGTCTTGCAAGATTGTGGTTTTCTAAGAATTTGTCCACTTCTTCCAGGTTGTGCAATTTATTGGCATAGAGTTGCTTGTAGTAATCTCTCATGATCCTTTGTTTTTCTGCAGTGTCCGTTGTTACTTCTCCTTTTTCATTTCTAATTCTATTGATTTGAGTCTTCTCCCTTTTTTTCTTGATGAGTCTGGCTAATGGTTTGTCAATTTTTTTTATCTTCTGAAAGAACAAGCTTTTAGTTTTATTGATCTTTCCTATCGTTTCCTTCATTTCTTTTTCATTTATTTCTGATCTGATCTTTATGATTTCTTCCCTTCTGCTAACTTTAGAGGGTTTTTTGTTCTTCTTTCTCTAATTACTTTAGGTGTAAGGTTAGGTTGTCTATTTGAGATGTTTCTTGTTTCTTGAGGTAAAATTTTATTGCTATAAATTTCCCTCTTAGAACTGCTTTTGCTGCATCTCATAGGTTTTCAGTCATCGTGCTTCCATTGTCATTTGTTTCTAGGTTTTTTTAATTTCCTCTTTGATTTCTTCATTGATCTCTTGGTTATTTAGTAGGGTGTTTTTTAGCCTCCATGTGTTTGTATTTTTTTTTTTTTTTTTTTTTGCGGTACGCGGGCCTCTCACCGCTGTGGCCTCTCCCATTGCGGAGCACAGGCTCCGGACGCGCAGGCCCAGCAGCCATGGCTCACGGGCCCAGCCGCTCCGCGGCACGTGGGATCCTCCCGGATTGGGGCACGAACCCGCGTCCCCTGCATCGGCAGGCGGACCCCCAACCACTGCGCCACCAGGGAAGCCCCATGTGTTTGTATCTTTTACAGATATTTTTCCTGTAATTGATATCTAGTCTCATAGCGTTGTGGTCAGAAAAGATACTTGATACGAGTTCAATTTTCTTAAATTTACCAAGGCTTGATTTGTGACCCAAGATATGATGTATCCTGGAGAATGTTCCATGAGTCCTTGAGAAGAAAGTGTATTCTGTTGTTTTTGGATGGAATGTTCTATAAATATCAGTTATGTCCATCTTGTTTAATGTATCATTTAAAGCTTGTGTTTCCTTATTTATTTTCATTTTGGATGATCCGTCCATTGGTGAAAGTGGGGTGTCACAGTCCCCTACTATGATTGCATTACTGTCAATTTCCCCTTTTATGGCTGTTAGCATTTGCCTTATGTATTGAGGTGCTCCTATGTTGGGTGTATAAATATTTACAATTGTTATATCTTCTTCTTGGATTGATGCCTTGATCTTTATATAGTGTCCTTCTTTGTCTCTTATAATAGTCTTTATCTTAAAGTCTATTTTGTCTGATATGAGAATTGCTACTCCAGCTTTCTTTTGATTTCCATTTTCATGGAATACCTTTATCCATCCTCTTACTTTCAGTGTGTATGTGTCCCTAGGTCTGAAGTGGGTCTCTTGAAGATAGCATATATACGGGTCTTTTATTTTTTTGTATCCATTCAGCCAGTCTGTGTCTTTTGGTTGGAGCATTTAATCCATTACCTTTAAGGTAGTTATCAATATGCATGTTCCTATGACCATTTTCTTAATTGTTTTGGGTTTGTTATTGTAGGTCTTTTCCTTCTCTGTGTTTCCTGCCTAGAGATGTTCCTTCAGCATTTGTTGTAAAGCTGGTTTAGTGGTGCTGAATTCTCTTATCCTTTGCTTGTCTGTAAAAGTTATAATTTCTCTGCTGAATCTGAATGAGATCCTTGCTGGCTAGAGTAATCTTGGTTGTAGGTTTTTCCCTTTCATCACTTTCAGTATGTCCTGCCACTCCCTTCTGGCTTGCAGAGTTTCTGCTGGAAGGTAAGCTGTTAACCTTATGGGGATTCGCTTTTGTGTTATTTGTTGTTTTTCCCTTGCTGCTTTTAATATTTTTTCTTTGTATTTAATTTTTAATAGTTTGATGTGTATCTTGGCATGTTCCTCCTTGGATTTATTCTGTATGGGACTCTCTACGCTTCCTGGACTTGACTATTTCCTTTCCCATATTAGGGAAGTTTTCAGCTATAATCTCTTCAAATGTTTTCTCAGTCCCTTTCTTTTTGTCTTCTTTTTCTGGGACCCCTATAACTCGAATGTTGGTGCGTTTAATGTTGTCCCAGAGGTCTCTGAAATTGTCCTCAATTCTTTTCATTCTTTTTTCTTTATTCTGCTCGGCAGTAGTTTTTTCCACTGTTTTATCTTACAGGTCACTTATCTGTTCTTCTGCCTCAGTTATTCAGCTATTGATTCCTTCTAGAGAATTTTTAATTTCATTTATTGCATTGTTCATCATTGTTTGTTTGCTCTTTAGTTCTTCTAGGTCCTTGTTAAACAATTCTTGTATTTTCTCCATTCTATTTCCAAGATTTTGGATCATCTTTACTATCATTATTCTGAATTCTTTTTCAGGTAGAGTGCCTATTTCCTCTTCATTTGTTAGGTCTGGTGGGTTTTTACCTTGCTCCTTCATCTGCTGTGTGTTTCTCTGTCTTTTCATTTTCCTTAACCTACTTGTTTTTGGCCTCCTTTTCGCAGGTTGCAGGTTCATAGTTCCTGTTGTTTTTGGTGTCTGCCCCCAGTGGCTAATGTTGGTTCAGTGGGTTGTGTAGGCTTCCTGGTGGAGGGGACTGTTGCCTGTGTTTTGGTGGATGAGGCTGGATCTTTTCTTTCTGGTGGGCAGTACCACGTCCAGTGGTGTGTTTTTGGGTGTCTGTGACCTTATTATGATTTTAGGCAGCCTCTCTGCTAATGGGCGGGTTTGTGTTCCTGTCTTGCTAGTTGTTTGGCATAGGGTGTCCAGCACTGTAGCTTGCTGGTCGTTGAGTAGAGCTGGGTCTTAGCATTGAGATGGAGATCTCTGGGAGAGCTTTCACTGTTTGATATTACATGGAGCCAGGAGGTCTCTGGTGGACCAATGTCCTGAACTCAGCTCTCCCACCTCAGAGGCACAGGCCTGACACCCACTTGGAGCACCAAGACCCTGTCAGCCACACGGTCATTTTTGAGGGAGGCCCTGGTTCTCTTCAAGCTCAGCCAAGGGAAGCTGCAGGGAAGGCCTCCAAACTCCAGAACTCCACACTCTAGAGGCCCTCCTTTGGACATGTTACCTATCCCCTTTCACACAGGTCCTAAACAGAGGCCCTTTGATCTTTTTTTAAGAGTTGAAATATTTCAGACAAACTGGCCTTGATCTCAAAGTAAATGATCTAAAGTAGAAGAAAATCATGCAACAAACTTATGACATTTTAATGTTGTATCTTTTTTTTTGTTTTTTTGTCCTACTGATTGTTTAATCAAATGTCAGCACCTTCTCCCAACCTCAGAGAAATCAGCACCGAGTGGAATTTTCTGTAAGCCAGTGTGTTGTTTTGCTGGTCATTCCTAGAAAGTGTGAGATGAGCATGTTTAGCAAGGCTGAGTGTACTTGTTTACCAGATTGCTCTTCCCTGTACATAAATAATTAGTTAAGCCTTATCAGACCCTGAGGGTAATTTGTCAAAATAATGTGTGTTTTTCTATTTCAGTGTTAACTCCCATTACATATTATTAATAGATTATTAACTTAGTATAAATAGCTTAGGGAAAACCATTCAGTTAGATTTGTTTGTTTTCTAATATTTTAATTGGGCAAGAGAAAGTGATCTTAAACTACTGGGCAATTATACACAGTACACAAGGTTTTAAGCATAAAAAATCTAGCTCATCTCATAAGCTGGCCAAAAAGGGCATTATTAATCAATTACAAATTATGAACTCCAAGAAATAATATTCTAAATATAATACAGTAGCAGTATCCCATGGAGAATATATTTGGAAAATATGGGAATGGAAATAAAAAAATTGAATTTGACTGCATCATTTAGTTAGAACAAAGGAATAAAAGCACCATGTTTCCTCTGCTCTGAGTTATTAGAAGACCTCTAGATATTCTGGCCTTTCAGAAATCCTAGTCCTACCTTAGCTGGGAGAAGAATGGAAAGTGTAATTTTGCATTTAACTGAAATATTCAATTACTATTTTTCTTTCTTGAGAACTGTGGTCTGAGCATCATGTGCTTTGGGGACAAGAAAATACAAGGGCAATTAGCAATAAAGGTCTCCCTTTATGCTAGAGTCGTGACTTTGGGGAATAAGAAGGAGATCAAGATGCATTTTCACAGTTGAGAACAGACAAGCAAGATAGATTGCTCTGGGATGGTTGATGGCTCTGTAAATATAAATGTGGGGAAAAAAAGAAAGAAAGAAGGAGCAGTGACACTCCAGGAGTGGATATTTACAAATGTAAATGCGTTTTGCTTTGCTTGTGAGCACAGAGCACCTGGCACTAATACTATTTGCTTCTTTGGATAAAGATCACTAGAGTATATTATTAAGAGGAAAATATCAGAGAAACTACATGAATTAGTGATCTGAAATGAATTAAGAAAATACGTTGTGGGGAATTCCCTGGTGGTCCAGTGGTTAAGACTCCATGCTTCCAATGCAGGGGGCATAGTTTCAATCCCTGGTTGGGGAACTAAGATCCCACATGCTGCTCAGTGCAGCAAAAAAAAAAAAAAAGGAAAGAAAGAAAATGTATTGTGTTTACAAAGCTTTCAGCAAGTGATCTTTCAATACTTCAACAACAAGATTGTCCAGAGGCTGTGAAAGAAGAAATGAACACTGTATGAGTCAGGGTTCTCCAGAGAAACAGACCCAATAGGATATATGTGGAGCTTTATTATGAGGAATTGGCTCATGTGATGATGGAAGCCAGGAAGTGCCACAATCTGCTCTCTGCAAGCTGGAGACCAGTGGTGTAATTCAGTCCCAGACTGAAGGCCTAAGAACCAGGGTGGCCAAAGGTGTAAATTCCAGTCCAAGGGCAGGAGAAGAGGAAATGAGACGTCCCAGCTCAAGTAGTAGTGAGGCAGGACAAAAAAAAAGGGCGAATTCTTCTTTCTTCTGCCTTTTGTTCTGCTCAGGCCTTCAACACATCGGATGCTGTTTACTCACATTGGGGAGGGCAACCTACTTTATGGAGTCCACTGGTTCAAACGCTCATCTTATCCAGAAACACCCTCACAGACATATCCAGAAGTAACGTTTAATCTGGGCATCTTGTGGCCAGTCAAATTGACACGTGAAATTAACCATTACAAATACCAAGAAGCGAAATTCACATTCCAGTGATAGTATAAACCAAAGAAAGTGGATAATAGAATCTGGACTCTTCTAATTTGGACTCTGATTTGCTGCAAATTCTGCTTCCATAATGGCATAAATAGGAAAATCTGTAATTTCAGTTCTAGATTTTTAGCCACAGGTCTCTTTCCTGAAAATTAAAAAAAAAAAAAAACAGAAAGAAAGAAAGAAATGATGTCTGTTTTATACATTGAGGGACCATAATCACACAAATAATTTATAAAGTCACTTGGGGTGACTAAGCATGGGGTGCACTGGTGAGCAGGTCAGGCTGAGGATAACCCAGAATCACCTGGAAATAAATGGTCATCATACTAAGCTATGAGCTTAGAGACCTGATTAGTATGTTATCATCATTTTCTAACAGCATAACATATGTTTGCTTTTTAATTGTTTGGCAGAATAGATTCTACGTTGAAGGTACAGTATAAAAAGCCAAAGTGTCAAATCTGGGATCTTTAAAAAACTGGGCATTGATTTCTTGGGTCGGTTCTTTTTTTTTTTTTTTTTTTTTTTTTTCGCCATACGCGGGCCTCTCACTGCTGTGGCCTCTCCCGTTGCGGAGCACAGGCTCCGGACGCGCAGGCTCAGCGGCCATGGCTCACGGGCCCAGCCGCTCCGCGGCACGGGGGATTCTCCCGGACCGGGGCACGAACCCGCGTCCCCTGCATCGGCAGGCGGACTCTCAACCACTGCGCCACCAGGGAAGCCCTTGGGTTGGTTCTTAATGATAAAACCTGGAGCTTCTTTGGAGGAAGGGTTGCAGCACTTGTGTCATCACTCATTTTTCAACCTGTTGATAAACTTGACTGTGACTGTAGCGAGTAAGTTGAGTCCTAGGTCTGTGTTTCAAGAGATGCTTTTATAATATATTAAATTTGCATTCTGATACTGCACATGATTTCTATCACTGACTACAAAAGGAAAAACATCCTTATCGTGTGGTGGCAGGTTGTCTTCTTATATCTACAATTGGAGATAGATGTAAGAAAAATTATTCTTTGAGGTTTCTTCCAGGGTTGGTGAAAATTTGAATGCCAGCCTTCATGGAAAACAAAACAAAAGAAAACAATCTTGTGCAGAACTGTTAGCAGTTTCGGAAAGTGAACGTTTTACATCCTTTTGAAGATAGAGGAAAACTGCTACTGGAAGTCAATGTAACATGGATACCGTGTTTATAACAAAGCCATCTGCCGTAACTCAGCATGAGCAGCCTTTATTGTCTTCAGTTACCTAGTAATCAACAGAGTAGAGATCTCCTGGAAATTTGAATATAATTTTTAAAAAGTGTATACATCAATCTCTGTATTTTTTTCTCTTTGTCTTCATTATAAAACTTGAAATGAGTAACTCAAGTTAAAAACAAATCGCCCCTAGCTCACGGCCTTAGCGCCATCTTCTGAGAAACCTCCCCGCCAATAAGAGGCAAGTGGAGGAAGAAGCGAATGCACAGGCTAAAGTGCAAAAAAAGAAAGATGAGGCAGGGGTCCCAGGAAACTGCCAGCTTATGTGCTCTTGGAAGCCACAGGAGCAGAAACAAGGAAAGCCAGAGGCCGGGGATGCTGGTACCAACTGTTGGACTGCATGCCGACTGTCTAGAACTTGTCTTAGTGGATCTAGAACATCCATCACATCCACCACCTTTGAGAGACCCACCTTGCTTATATCAAAATGGTCCCTTTGGTCCTTTGCCTTGGACCTGTGACTTTCTGGGCCAGTTCTGTTCTGAGTTGTGGCTGCATGTACAAACATGTACAATAAATCACCTCTTCTGCTGTCTTAGCTGAAGAAAAAATATTGGCCCCTATATAACAAAATCACACATAAGAATGAAGCTAGATGATTAAAAACATATACATTTTTCACAATATAACTTGTGGAACGACATTAAAAATTTTTGAAAGGAGGAAAAAAGAATTATCTGTCTCTCTAATCACTATACACACTTTAATTTCTCTTATTTTTTATAGCTTTTGATAGATGTGATCAAAGTATATACACTTGTCTCTATATTTTCCAATAACACTATAACTTAAGTTTTTCTGGATTGCAACTAGTATTCATAACCATTTCTTTAGTGGCAACCCTGAGTGGATTAATGCATTAATCATTTCTTTGTTGTTGAACGTATAGGTAGACATAACCAAGCCTCTTAAGATGCATATTTAAATGAGAATCAGTCATTACTAGAAAAGGTACTGCATTTACTAAATAACAAAATGAATATCCTGCAGCCAAGATACCACAACAAGCACTCTCCCTATCAGGTAGTTTAGCGTAAGCAAGCATCTTGCTTCACATTCCCACGGCACCTGCTATTCTTGTTGGATTGATATGAATTGCATTTTCTTCTGTCAGGCTCTGTTACCAGCTGAGGAGTAAAGAAGGAGGCTTTTTCTATCTCACATTTTATTTTTGTTTCCTCTCCCTTTTTGAAACTCCACTATAGTACCCTATCTTCTTCGCCTTTCCCTTACAGAATCTTTCTCCACTATGAAACAGCATACTAAATACTTACAGTCCAAAACATATATTTTTAATGTGAAAAAATTTGGAGGTAAATTTAGCATTGATTTTTCTGCCATACATACACGAATTGCTCTCGTGGAAAATTAAAGATGGAGCCTATGCCAGCCAGGTAGCTGGGCGCTCTTTCCTGGGGTAGTGCTACTGGCCTGGTCCCACCAACGTGAATGAGAGGAGCTAAAATCCTGTGTCCATCAGTTTAAGGCAATAGACAGTTAATTCCTTCTGTGAGTTGAAAGCTCTTTAGTGCAACCCTTCTCAAATATCTTACAGAAGAAACAGATCCTGCCAATAACAAGTTTGGGAATCACTGAATACCATGGTCATCTCGCAGAGATTCAAGCTGTGAGCGGTCCTACAGTGACAAAAAAAAAAGCCCTTCTCATTTAACCCAGCATTTACCAGATTTTTTTCACTCAGGAATTCTGTTTTCATGTCAAAACCAATTATTTCATTTATTGTAGAACTAGTGAACCTAAAACCTGCAATAGAGAACATGGATATAGTGTAATTCCGTATTTTGAGTTGACATTTTTTAAAAAATGACAGCTTTATCCTCATTACTTCATTTTTATTCCACAGTATTAAGCACCTACTGTTTACAAGGTCCTGGGTTTCACTTGACCTTCCTCTACAACCTCATCCATGTACTCTCCAGTCAGGGAAGCACTAATAGTAAGAAATATGTTGTAACAACCCTACAGGCACCTTTGACAAGGTGATTTATCATTGAAAGGGAGAGGAGAGAATTGTTTATCAGCAACGCCTCCCTGTTGGATGTGCCCTAGGGAATGAGGCAATAAATGGAGCTCTCCCCACCCACCTTCAGGGTCTCTTACCTCTCTTTAGGAGAGTTTTAGATTATTAATCATGAAGAGGAGGACTTTCCTCTCCTTTCATCCATCCCCAAGGGGAGCGTCAGCTGCTAGGTATCAGACCAAGCATTGCTTTCAACGCAGGGGATTAAGGGGCACTTGGCAAGAGGATCTATTTCAAAGAGCTGGTAGAAGATGATCAATGATCTAGGAAATCAGAGTTGAAGAAGGGACATCGGTGCCTTGAAATGTTCCCTAGAGCTCTGACCCCATGAGGGTTTTAACTAGATGGCTACTTAGTTTATTGGATTTACCCACAGCACATATTTAAATGAAATGGATGGAGGAAAGAACCTCTAAGCTACCTGTCAGAAAAATGACGAAAAGCTTTTGAAGGTCAGGGAACATCGAACAATCACTTTAGACGAGTGGGCACATGAAATTCTTCTTGGGACCTTGTAGACCTGATGGTACTATCAATTTTAAAATGGATATGTTTCATAGTAAGTGACTATGTACTGAATTATAATAACTTTGGGTCTCCACTTGATAACTTAATGAATGAGTTGCATGAAATGTTAATATCATTAATACCAGAGGAATTATTTATTTATTACTGTCATCACATAATACAAAGCAGAGCTTCCAAAATCCTTGGCAAAAAAAAAAAGAGAGAGAATCCAGCAACACTGATCTGAAAGGAAAAGGTATCTAATCATAGAATTAAATTTATATCTCCCGATTTTTTCTGTTCAACTGTTAGCAGTCTCATCATCTCTATATCATCCTACATAGCAGGAAACAGTATTTGAATTTTCTTAGCAAACTGGATAGACAAGAAGGGGCTTGTATCTCATGACGTGATTTTAAAAGCAAATAGGATATTTTCCCAGTTCAACTTACACATTTTACTATAAGATGAAAACATCCATTCATACATCATAATGCACTAAATTCCTAAATAACTTGATGAGGTGGCATTCTCGGTGTTTGCGAATGATATGTTAAGAAGCCTTAAACTGAAGAAGGTAATAATCTCTGAGGGTGTGTGTGTGTGTGTGTGTGTGTGTGTGTGTGTGTGTCTGTGTGTGTGTGAATGGATAGCTAGACATGTCCTTTTCTATAGTGTATGTATGTGTATATATGTACATGTAAACATAGTGCATTAGTTTTCCAGGGCTGCCTTAACAAAATACCACAGACTGGGTGGCTTAGATAACAGAAACTTATTTTCTCACAGTTCTGGAGGCTGGAAGTCTAAGATCAGCAGGTTTGGTGTCAGATGTCAGCAGGTTTGGTTTCTTCTCCTTGGCTAGCAGATGACCATCTTCTCACTGTGACCCGACCTGGTATTTCCTATGTGTGCTCGAATCCCTGGTGTCTCTTTCTGTGTCCAAGTTTTCTTAAAAGGACACCTGTCAGATTGGATCAGGGCCCTCCCTAATAGTCTAAATTTAACTTAATCACATCTTATAGGCTGTATCTCCAAATACCAGCACATTCTGAGGTACCGGGGGTTAGGGCTTCAACATACACATTTGGGGGACACAATTCAGCCCATAACCCATAGTGTATATAGAAATGCATAACTGGGGGGAAACTTCTATTTCTATCACCAGTGTTTATATTGTTCCTGGATGCTGCCACTGTATGGGCACCATCACTCATGCTGCTCAAGTGAGATGCCAGTGGAAGAAGTAGTAGATGCATTTCCTTCCTAAAATTGAACGGCTACCACCAGTCTGCCAGAAAATCTCTGTGATCAGCAGTAGATGAAAACTGTGATTCCAGAGAACCTTTTGTATTCTTTCCTATTCAAAAGTTGTGAGAGCTCTGGGGGGTCGGGGGGGACTCAGCGGCCTCAGGTGGAGGCGGGAGCCCACAGGCATCATGGACAAAGATAGAGAAAACTGCATTTCGGGACCTAAGACTGCAGTTCCTCTTGGTGATGATCCAGAACGTGTTCCCATGACTCAGCAGTTTCCTTCTCCGAATCTGGTATCTGCGAACAGTGCCAGGCTCAGTGGGTCTTCTTCCCTTCAGATTTCCCCCAGCTCATTCCTTCCCCAGCACAAAAAAAGCTTGTCTGCAGCCAGAAACCAGAACAAGAATCTGAAGCAGAATCAGTTGCCTAACCAGTGTCCCCTGTCCTGTCTACAGGTCACTGAGTAACAGCACCCCCCAAAAAAAAAGTTGTGAAAGAATTTACCACCTAAACATGGTTAATTAGTAAACGGAGATTAAAAACATAAGTATAATTTGAAAAGAAAATGTTACCTTGAAATGGGGCAGAAATTCTAATAAGCATACGGATTTAGCTTTGGAACAAGCATTGTAGCATTTCCTTTTCTGATGGATCCTTTTTAAGAAACTAAAATATCACATGGAAATGTTAATAATTTATCATCTGCCAAAAAATCATATTTACCTTTGTTAATGATTTTAGAAACAGTTTTGACCTTAGATTTATTTAGGCATGATACAATCATAGGGTTCTAGGGCTGATAAATCTTGAGCAGTTCTGGGTTAGGGATTATAAAACCCTGCTATTCCATGAGAGACTTCACTGTGGGAGGAATGCTGGGCCTGTGGGACTCTGAGTTCCTCTCTTGCCTTTGTTTCAACAAGAGCTGTTCCACTCTTACCTACGTGCTTTGAAACATTAAAGAAAACCTCTGACATGGTAGTCAGTTCCGATTGTGCAGTCAGGAAACTGAGGACCAGACAGGTTAAATGACCCGCCCAGGGTCACACAGTTAGGTTTCCTGATTCCCAGATCAATTTTCTTCTAACCATGGCAATTACTCAAATACTATTTGATAAATTCCCGTGCCATCCATACAAATAGGATTTCACTGTGGTTTTGCTTGACAGGTAAAAAAGTCAAGGTTGAGATTATGGTCATTTAGGGATATTGACAGAAAGCCAGGATAAGACTAGGTCCCCTGATTTGTCATCCCTGTCATTTTATTTTTCGGTGAATATCATCTTAAGTGCTTTTCTTAGTTCTATATTATCCACAAATGAAATTTTGTTTCTTCTTCACTGGCAATTTTTTAAGCTGATTTAGACTGAACTCAGATTCAGGAAACTGCTCAAATGGCAGGGCTTTCTCTAGCTCACCAGAGCACACGTCTGTTTTGTTCAGCACTTTTTGAGACTTGTATTGCTTTATTCTCTAGGTCTAGGACTGGTACTCTCTATACTGCCTGCATGTGAGGTACAATGAAACCTACACAATGAATCAAAATATGCTTGAGCAAATGTATTTCCGGGGAAGTGGCACCACCTATGACCCTGGGAAGTAGCTACATATTTTATTATGTTTGTTTTAATTAAATGTTTCAAGAGAGATGAGCTTTACCTTTGGTTCTGCTACCTTGGCATGCTCCCCCCGTCACCAACCCCTTTCCTGTTTGAAGACCTCCTCTTACTGGGCTGTGAGTGGGAAACAGAACAGGGAAACCTGGACAAGATTAGCATATCCTAAAGAGGAATTCTCCTAAGCCTCGCCTTGTAACACTGAACTCATAATGTCTATCTTTTTTTCCTACCCTAGACAACTTGAAAACTCCTCCCACTGTAAAAGCAGAGAGCGTTTTACTGAAGGCAGTCATTCATTTAGCAAATATTTTTGAGATCTACTCTTTGCTAGGCATTAAGCCCCATGACAGGAAATCTTGTGTGATTTATCAGTAACAATTCGAAAATGAAATATCTCAAGCGATGAAAATAAAATTGACATTGTAAAAAGAGGGTGGGGATAGATGCAACAAGATTGGGAAAACGATGATGGTTGAAACTCAGTGACAAGTTTATGGAGACTCATTGTGTTGATATAATGAAGATGCATCATTCATTGAATCATGAATCAAATTCAACTTTGTGCACATTTGGAAAGTTCCTAAAAAAAAAAAATTAAACACAATATTTAGGTGGTGACATCTGGGTAGGTCCAAGACCAGAAGACAATAGCAGCAATGAGACTTGAGAGGGAGGAGTCAGATCGGAATAATTTTTTTTAAAAGAGGAAAAAAAGAATACACATAAGAGCCCAAACAGACATTAGAGGACCCTCGCTAAGGTTTTCCAGCTCCTGTAGTAAGATGAAGCTCGTGGCTTGAGGCAGAACCAGGCTATAAAGTTGTGACTTTGTGTCATTTCTAGTGCTGAGTGCATCTTTATGAGTAAGATAACTGCTCCATAATTTATATTCCATTCTCTTCAAAGTATTTGATACTTCTTTTCTTTCCAGACTTTTTTTAATCTCCTAAAAATCAGAGGACTGATTTTGCTCACCTTTGAACCCAACTAATTAGATCAATAAGTGGCACATACTAGATACTTAAAAATAATTGTTGAATAAATGTTTTTTATGCCCCTATTTAGAGGTTCTTGCTCTCATTTTTTCTGGAGAGCAGCCTGAATGGTGACCCCATCATCATCATCCGTAGGTATGATTCTGGAAACCCATATGGCTAGGGTGGGTTCACGGGGACCCACAGAGAAGATGCCGCAGTAACTGTCAGACTATAGCATTCTTTGCATCTAACCTCCAAATTAATTTTTTTCTTATCATGTCTTTTTCCTTTCTGGTTCTTGGACTGATTATATGACAATGCTGAATCACAATGTCCACGTGTTTGATTTTTGACAGCCAGCCAGAGATTTTCTCTGTGAAAATTCAGCAACTCTTAATCCCTTTACACGAGGTTTGTGAGCATGTCCAGTTGCTGACATCATTATGTGATGAGTTTATGATTACTGGGCAGGGAGCCTCATAGGATATTCTAACATGGAACTTGAATTAAATGACACTTCTATGATTTTTTTAGCAGACTCTTACAAGTCAGCCTGTAAGATTTACGGAATACTGACTATGCAGAGCCCTATTCAATGCTCTGAGTACATACAGAGAAATAAGAGAAACAGGCCTTTCTTGCGTAGGACTTACCATCTGGTTTGGAATTTTAAGCCTGTCTAGTGTTAGTCAAAATTATGCCCTCTCCTTAGATGCTGTTTTCTTGTGTTACTTCAAACTGTGATTAAAATAGGTTGATAACTGGTTTATAGCCTCCTTTATAGAACTTTCATTGTAGCTCAAGAGCTAGAAATAGCAATTTAATTAGAGACTTACTGTCATGCATTGCATAGTGATAAATGTCTTGTGAATATTTAGACTATTAATAAAGGTGAAATATTTTTGGCTTTCCTTTAACTTATTTAATATTTTCCTTTTCTGGAATCTATTTCCCCAGCAGATGTCAAACTCTTATTTCAGATGAAAATAGAGCCAGTGATGCCTTATTGTGAGGCTAATTCTAATAACTTACTATGTATTAAAAGTTCACTGCTACATTTCTTCCCTAGAAATCATCAACAGTAGAAAACTTTAAAGAGAAACATTCTCTTTGCTCTTAAGTATTAAGGGCTTAATTGATGTATAACAGTTATATATATATACATATACACACACATATAAACACATAGGTGTATATATATACATATATACGTACATCTATATGAATTTTATTTGAGAAAGACATATTTAAAAATCCACCCATTGGGCTTCCCTGGTGGTGCAGTGGTTGAGAGTCCGCCTGCCAATGCAGGGGACACAGGCTCGTGCCCCGGTCCGGGAAGATCCCACATGCCGCAGAGCAGCTGGGCCCGTGAGCCATGGCCGCTGAGCCTGCGCGTCCGGAGCCTGCGCTCCGCAACGGGAGAGGCCACAACAGTGAGAGGCCCGTGTACCAAAAAAAAAAAAAAAAAAAAAAAAATCCACCCATTATGCGATATTTGGATTTAATGTATTTCTTTTACATAAATTTATATTGCTCTACAGAGTATTTTTAGCATTTTATTCCAACTGTTTAATTAAAAGAATTTGTGACCAGGGGGTAATATTTCAGCAGGAACTGGTACCACAGCCACTCTCTGCTTAGGCCTTTGCAGCAAGGGCATAAACACTGGGTCACAAATTTAGTTAACTAGGGCTCTGCCTGTGGCTTTGGCTCCACCAGAAACTGCAGCAACCTCAGGTCTATGGAGTTTACACACACAAACACACACACACACACACACACACACACACACACACATGAACACACACGTGCAATGTCCAGAGTCCCCATGTGATGCTCACATGTGCTTATACATCGGCTTCTCTGCAACCCATTAGTCCCCTCTGCTCTCTTCCCCTCTGTCTGCTGCTGTGCCCCTAATGCCCTGAAGGTGTGTCTGAGCTGTTCTCAGGCCTGGGAAACCAGCTCTGCCTCTGCTCAAGCCATGGGTGCCGCCTCCTGGGCTTTCTGGGCACTGCCTTCCCAGCAGCCGAAGGGCCTGTCCCCTCCTTGGTCCAGACGCAGGCCTATCCTGCCCACTCAGCTACATGCTGCCCAAACCAAGTTCAGCAATCATCCTAAAACACTCTACACCTCCCACCCCCTCCCCGACACAAAACAACAAAAGCAAAAACAAAAAACAGGACTACATTCCATAATGGAGAGCCTTCAAAGCTCCCAATATCTTACCAAAGTTTTTGTAGAACAACCATTTAATTTTTGCCTGCTGTTGTATTTTAGCTCCGTCACCTTAAGATTGATGCATGAGTCCTAGGGGAACTAAACCTACAGTTTTTGGTATCCAATTTGAACTGCACAGTTCGGTATTTTCCTATATTTGAAATTTAAATTGAGAACACATCAGTCTTGGAAATGCGTCCTTTCATTGCCTTATCATCACCGGAGCCTGTGTGCTGTGCACAGGAGTTCTTAATTACCCTCTGGGCCCTTCTAGCGTGACTGCCCCAGAGACAAGAGTGTGGGCCTCACTGGCGTGTCATGGGGAACACGGCCCAGCGCTGCCCTACAAACAAGCCCTTCAGCCCAGCCCCAAGTCCACACTGATTTTACACCCTAACCAGCCAGTCTGCAACTAAGAGGAATGGGAAATATTTTGTTGCATACATGTACAATTCAAATGGGGTTCACCTTGTCCTGTTTCCACCTTTCCCAAATATCTTGGCAAGCTTTCAAGCTAAGGACTACTTGGCAACTTTCACACAACTGGCTGCCTTAAATGAAGATTTTTCTTAATTCCAAATTTCCTTAAGGAAGAGTCTGTTGTTAAGTCTCGCAGAATAAAAATTATATTTACTTTATAAAAGAAATATTTACTCTATCATGTGGATAATGTATTTGCCTTTAAAACTGGATATAAACAGTTCAGAAATTAAACATGTTGTTTCCTTAAAGGTTTGAGTTTTGCTAGTTGTGAGAATTTTTTTTCTTTGGATGAATCTGGGTGTTTTCACGGAGGAAAACCCAGCTCCCTTCAAATCCTGTTTATGAGAAAGTCACTGGCCTGGACATGTTCGGGTCCCTTGAGAGGACATTTCTTCAGAAGTGGAAAGACTTGTTCAAGAAAAAACTCCGTGTGTCTAAATTTGCTACATTCATTTTCATATTGTTTCAACTTCAGTAAGAAATGCCTGGGTAGAAGGAATTTTTGTTTCATGGGTAGCTTTTGGATTTATGGCTAAAATGAGTCTCTGAGTAATAAATTTCATGGACTTTTAAATGTACGTTTCACTAGTTTTAAAGCAAAACATTTTTTTTGAGATATTTTGGTAAAGCCCTACAGCCTCAGGGGAAGGAGACAATGTTGTATAAATTGCCATTGATAAATTCCCTATAAAATATATAAGTACTATAGAAATAGTTATGGCTATTGACAAATCTTAGCAGGTGTGATTTATAGTTAAGTCCAAATGATAGGCATCTCGCTCTACACAGAAGCAGTGCCCCTTGCCGAGGCCCTGTCCTTGTATATCTCCTTCTTCTCTCAGTATTAATTCTTGCCCTGGGGGCTTCTCAGTCTCTCACAAAAGGACCTTTTGTCAAGCTATCACACAGGCACCTCCATGCATACCTGAATCCTAATCTGAACAAACTCTTGTTCAAATGGAGACCCTACTCCATATATTATACAGGTCATCCTGACACCATAAGCAGTTGAAATATTTGCCAGGTGAGTAAGTGTGGAAGATCTGAGCTATTAAAGAGCATCAGTAATAATACAGTGCGGGCTTTGCTGTTTCTTTGTAAATAACGATCTTTATAGCCTTCTTTTTTTTTTTTTTCCACAGACTTAAAAAACAAATTTATGGTTACCAAAGTGCAAAGGTGGGGGTTGGGGAGGGATAAATTAGGAGGTTGGGATTAATAGATACACTATATATAACATAGATAATCAACAAGGCCCTACTGTATAGCACAGGGAATTCTACTCAATAATCTGTAACAATCTATATGGGAAAAGAATCTGAAAAAGAATGTATATATGTATATGTATAACTGAATCACCTTGCCATAGACCTGAAACCAACATATCACCTATATTTCAATATAATATAAAAATTTTTTTTAAAAGAGCAAGGGAAAACCCCTGAAAAAATAATAGAAATAAGCAATTTACCACATGAAGAATTGAACATGTTGGTCATATAGGAAAAGTATTTATGCGCATAGTGACCACTTTAACAAGGAACTAGAAAATATAACAGATACCCAAAAAAATATCGAAATGAATTCAATAGATGAAATATAATTATAAAAAACACTAGAAGGAATGGATAACAGACTGAGTAATACAGAAGAATGTATAAGTGATCTAGAAGATACAGTAATGGAAATCACCCAATTAGAAAACAAAAAAAATTTTAATGAAAACAATTTTAGAGGTCTCGGGATAACATTAAGCTTATGAGGATTCACATTATAGGGGTACCAAGAGGAGAAGAGAGAGAGAAGGGGATCAAAAATGTACTTGAGAGGTATAGCCTTCTTCTTAGTTGTCTGTATCCAGAAAGGTAGAAAGTGGTCTTGACTCTCTTTGGAAGAATGAGTTTGCAGCATCAGCCATTTATGATCCTAACAAGGCATTTTGTATCCCCCTCATCTTAAATACCAAGGTTTTGAGCTTCTTCCTCAGCAAATATGATTCGTTATATACTTAGTGTGACTAGAACAGCTCTAATTCATTTTCTGTTGTACTAACCGTATTTGTTACCTTTTTAATAATTACACTCAAACCCACTTCAGAATAATCTTTTCCCTTTTGAAGATGCTTATTGAGTTTTTACAAATTAAAAAAAAAATGTTCGGTTCCAGCTAGCAGCATCCCTGTCTTTGAATGCTTGGTTTGGTCATCCATGTTCAGTAGCAGACCGGAGCCTTGTCTCCAAGATCACACAACTCAACATGGCTGTTGTGTCTTCAGTTATTTCTAAGCGGAAGTTAAATGAGAGCCTTATGTTCTGGGGGCATTATTTTTTATTCCCATCATGGTTCATAATTCTTCAAGGAAAAAACGCAGAAGGTTTGTCCTGCGGCTTCAACGTCAAGGGCTTTGGGTTTCTACGCATCTCCCACATGCTTTCTTTGTGTGTCTGTTGGGGAGGCGTTGAGTTTTTAAAATTTTATTGTTAATGGTAGGAAAAAGTTTGAACAACACTGTTTAGTTTATCGGGGCTGCTGTAACGAAGTACCACAAACTGGGTAGCTTGAAATGACCGAAATGTTGTCTCTCAGAGTTGTGGCAGTTAGAAATACAAAATCAAAGTGTTGGCAGGGCCATGACCCCTCTGAACCTTCAAGGGGAGGGTCCTTTCCTGCCTCTCCCCGCTTTTATTTATGTCCCACCTGCTTTAGACAAGTCTGTCTCACTCTGCTGTTCTCCCCATCTACACGAACGTAAAGGAAGCGTGGATTCTGTAAGAGTTGGAATTCCTACAGAGAGATGTGCCATCTAGATTTAAAGCAGAGCTTCTATTTTCCTAATAGCTGTAATAACAAAATGATGGTGAAATGGTTTGTGTGAGCTCTTTCCCAGCATATTAACATTCTGTCTGAAAGGCAGAATGTCTCCTTTCCAACCCTGGGAACTGCTTACCATCCAAGTTGCCGCCCTGAAAGTAGCTGGGATGCATGAAGAGGTGAAGCTGAATCACCTCCTGGCCACCGCCCATTGTATCACCTGCTGCCTTAGTCCATTACTTGGCTGAGAAGGCTTCTGAGAATTCCTTTTCTGCTTGCCAAAGGAATAGTATAGCTACGTAAGAACAATTTCTTTCCTAGCCTCAAACCCTAGTATTAACCACTAGATTAAATGCTACTTTTCAGGCCATGCGCCACTTATTTATTATTTACTTGAGAAAAAATTAAAACTTGGTTGACCTTCAGGATCTGGAGGAGGACATGGGGAAGCGGTGCTGAGTTTAATTTAATGTCTAACAAACAAGGGAAAAAGATATAGAGATACCGATTTTGCAGGGAATGTTAATTATCTAAAGCTTAATTACAGATAACATCATGAGGAGAATACATAAAAGGCTTGAAATGCAGCCAAGGCATTTCCCTAAGAACATTAAAAAAATGATTGTTGTTTACAATTCACAGATCACACAGACATAAAGCTGAGATGGGAAAAAAGAGTCAGGCTTGAAGTAAGAAGCCAACCTGCTCTTTTAAAACCAGCTCAGAGGAGAAGTGATAATATTGCAGTTAGCTCATGTTTTCAAAGCAAATGAGATTCTGTACATGTTTCCCCTTTAAAATAAAAATTAACAGATCACTGGCAAACACACTGAAGTAAAATCCTAGGAGACGACGTAACCCAAATAAAAATAAATAATTTATGAGGTCTCAAAATGGGAACTACCAATCAAAGAGAATTCACAGACATTTATCTGCATGTAAGTACAATAGAAATAAAGGGAGTAAGATGTTTACGTTCCTGTCCCGTCATTCCTGAATCCAATGATAGGAAAATCTACCTTTTCACTCATACGTAATTTTCATTCATTGCAGCAAAGAATGGCTTATATTTATTTAGTCTCCTCTTTAGAGATGCTTGTTGGTCTTTCCTGTACAATTGGTATCTATTAATAGTCAATTACCTTTAAAGATGCGTTTCAGGATAATGGAACATGGCATTTTGGAAGAAGTTTGCATGTAAGGAGGTTATAAGAACCAAGTACCTGGCAGTCTCTATTTGCCTGAAGCCAATGAGACATGATGTTCTTGGGATGGATGCGGTCTTGGGTTCCAGGGCCTTGGGTGTGGCAGCCAGGGCTCCTGGTTCTGGCAGGCTGGGCCTCAATGGTGTTGCATTAGCTGTTACAGGAGAGGTATTGGGGATGCTTCCAGAAATAGTAGAGTTGCAACTAGAGGTCTGAACACTTGGTACTTTTTCAAAGCAATGGGAATGTAGTGAATTTTTGTGTGTGTCTGAGGGATTTGTAAGCATTTGTAAACATTTGGGTGAGCGACAGGAGAGGGCAGGGTTATCACAGGGGAAAGAGAGAGAATGATGAGCCCGTTAAGTCACACGTTTACCAGGAGAACAATTAGAGATGCGGTGATGCTGGCTTGCTGAGTGTGGAGAGAAGAAACAAAACAAAAATTGTATTAACATGATAAACATTTATTGAATGAATGAATGACCAAAGAGACTCGAGGTCTCTATTTGCTGACAGCTACGAAGTAGAAGTTGTTTTGTCCTGTTTCTTCCTGTAGTCTTTCTTTTTTCTCACCTTAATTCCCTTTTCTTTAGTTGAGGCGAAATTCATATAAAGTTCACCGTTTTAAAATGAAGGATTCAGTGGCATTGAGTACATTCACAATGGTATGCAACCAGCACTTCTGTTTAGTTCCAAAACACTTTCTTCATCTCAGGGTTTTTAATTCAGAATGCTTTCAGCAGCTTTTCCAAACAGGGCTTTAGAATTCCACAGATCATTTGACAATCGAAAATAGCCCCTGCTTGTCTGGCAGAATATCAGTCTGGTTTCAGGGACTGACACAGGAACCTTCGAAGTGAGGCCCCACTCAGTAAAATCATGGGACCACTCCCCGTCTCCAGCTGGGGGTCCCGGTGACCCAGTGCTGTCCTTGGCGGCCATGAAAACAGCGATACAACTGCCCCAACTTGGCAGCTGCTCTCACACGAGTGGGGAAGGACCCTCCGCCCACCTCTACCACAGCGTCCATATCCTAAGAGGGTGCCCGAGTCATCTCATCTCTATAGCCCCATCTCTTGAGGAACTAAGGGGTCCCGAACGCAGAATCATCAGAACCTCCCCAATGCTACCCCCAGCTCCCATCCTCTACGCAGTAACCAGTCAGGGCTGCAGGGGTATCCAGATAAAAGCCTCCTTGAGGAAACTTCTCTGTATCCTGGGCCTTCTCCACAACATTTGGGACAGTCTTTGCTTCCATTTATTTAAAATAATTTTGGGGGGGTTACATATAATTGACATGACATTATATTAGTTTCAAGCGAACTGCTTCCATTTATTTATTTATTTTTTGGTTTTGTTGTTGGTTTTGTTTTTTTTCCATTTATTTTTAAAAGAGGCTTAATCTAGGTTCCTGTCAGAGCTGTCCCCCAGATCCCACGCAGTCATGCAGTAAGGATTCTGGGCAGCCTGCCTTGGTGCCCTGGCTCCCACGGGGGCTGTGGGCCAGGGTACCAGCCACTCCCTAGCTCAAACTACATTAGCTTTCACTGCTTCATAGTCTTTTTCATAAAAATTTAAATTAAACACTTTAATTAAAACTTTAAATTGAAAGTAAAACAAATTAAGAATTTACTTAAATGTATTAAAAATAAATTGTAAAAGAAATTAGAAAGTTAAATTTGAAAAACTCGTGTCGTGCTTCCCTGGTGGCGCAGTGGTTGAGAGTCCGCCTGCCAATGCAGGGGACACGGGTTCATGCCCCGGTTCGGGAAGATCCCACATGCCGCGGAGCGGCTGGGCCCATGAGCCATGGCCGCTGAGCCTGCACTCCGCAACGGGAGAGGCCACAACAGTGAGAGGCCTGCATACCGCAAAACAAAAAACAAAAAAACAAAAAACAAAAAAAACTCGTGTCCGAGGAAGACATTTACAACTGTCTTCAGGAAGCTGTTGATGGGTTCTGAATGGCCTGGCGGCTCTTCCTTAGGCCTAACTACAACTGTCCTTCACGATTTAGGTCCAGTGCTTCCTGCCTGGTCTTCAGGTTTCCTCACAGAAGACCTTCTCCCCTAAATGCAGTGGCTAGGAGTGCAGACTGGGGTGGAGCATGAAGCTGAAGAGGACCTCTGAGTCACTCAATCTGGCCCTCCCTTTCGAGCACAAATGCCTGGGCCGTGTGTCCTTACGTCCACAGCTGGCTCCTTCTACCATTCCTTCAGCAAAGAATGAGTGGGAATCTCATTTCTCACAGGCCTTTTTTGGATCTGTGATCACTCACTCTGTACCTATGATCTTCTGGTCCAGTTATAAATTCTTGGGGTTTTTGTTTTGTTTATTTGCAAGGTTTTCTGGCATATAACAAAGAAGCATATTGCAGAAGGCTGGAGTGAATTTTGCTCATAGGTTAGAAACTGCAAGGAAAGGGGCCTGAGTTAACTGGATTACTTGTGACTATGGAAAAATGACTATTTACAAATGTTAAAAAGCAAAAATAATTTTTCATCTGTTCTAAAATCAGAACTGCCTTCGTCAAGAAATTGTTATTTAAGCCTGAATGAGAATCACATGGAGAAATGAACTATCGGTTTCATACTTTCTCATTCAGAGATGTAAAGAAGTTCGTGGATGATCCCACAAACACAGCCCTTTTGAGGTCTTTTAACGGAGACGTGTAGTGTTACTTATCTTGTGAAAATTGCTGAACGATCATCCCCTGTAAAAAAATTGAATGAGCCTGCCTGGGTATATTCAGAGTAGGCAGCACAGTGCAGACTGTGTTCCTCTCCAATCTGGAAGTTGGTTCAAATTAAAACCCGGTGACAGGGCAACATTTAAGCCCTTGTTTTAAATAGGCCCATGTGGAAACAAATGAAAACCAACCAAATGAGAAAAGCAAAGGCTATTTATTCAGAGCTTGCTAGAGCCTGGGAGTCAGCCACCATCACTCACATTTGGACAGACTCTGGCTGCCGCCAGAGGAGTGGGAAAGCTTCATGGTGGTGGAAGGGAGGCTTCAGGTGCGCCCTGATGGAGGCTGTGACGTGGGGAAGCTGCACGTGACTTACTAGAATCCTGTGTGATTGATGAGAGGTACATATTTGGCTTTCTCCGGTTGGTCCTAAGCTAGAAGCAGGGACAAAAATCAGGAAAGCTGTCCGTTATTAATCAAGTCCCAGCCATTTTGAGCCCATTGTTACAGGGGTGATTGTTTGGCTCCCTGGATTCTTACGGGAGATAGTGGTCTGGCTTCCTACAAGCCTAAGGTACAGCAGGCTGACTTCCTGGGCACTGGTTACTATAGATGATGGGCCAGGTGCTGCAGCCTGTGGGTCAGAGCTCTATTTTTATGCATGGTCTGGCCATTGTCTGTTTGTATATTCATTCAGTCTCTCATCATTCAGCAGAGTTCACATGTGCTCACCTACGTTTCTGGAGAGCACCTTCATCCACTCTGCACTTTGAGCCTTTCAGCCAGCCAGGAGCAGGTTCTACAGTAGCCAGTCCCCCTAAGGTACCTCCACTGGTGTTGGGTGCACTTACCAAGCAAGGGCTCCACCATCTGTGAGCAGAGCTGCTGCCTTGCTGCTCCGCCAGGCACAGTGCACCATCCACTGTGCTCCGGACATAACCACCTTAGATATAAGTGGCCCTGTGCTTTCTCCACAGAGTTACAATAGGTATCACATACTGAATGCTGCTACATGCATCGTGATAAATATTTAAGTATATTTTCTCACGTATTCCTCACAGAAAAACTCTGCAGTAGGTAGATACTACTGTTGTTCCATCAGTGTGTAAGTGGTGAAACTGAGACTGGGAGAGATTAACTAAGTTGTCAGTGGCCACATGGCTAGGAAATGGCGGGGCTAGAATTTGAACCAAAGTAGCTTTAATCCACATTGAGCCACTGTGCTACTGTGGGAGTGAAGGTAGGCAAAATGTGCCTTTTCATGTGCTGAGCACCTAAGAAGGAGAGTCTCATCAAACAGTGCTTGAATAAGTAAAGGAAGATGTGGATATCTTCTAAAGCCTCTAAGGAAAATTCATGACAATGATTACTAATCAGTCAGGGCTCCGAGAGTTTCCCATGGGGCCAGCACTCCAAGGATGCAAAGAGGTGTAAGAAATAATTCTTGCCTTCTTTTATTGTCTGGCAGGGGAGCCCAAACTGGAACACGGGAAACTATTGTTGAAAAATTAAGTGCTATCCTTTGTGTATATAGTGAGTAAAACAGGAACTAGAAAAATGAGAATAGATAAGGGCGGAGAGTAGAGAAGATTTCATAAACATGGGTAGGACTGAGCTTTAAAGGGCAAGCAGAGTAGACAGGCATGCCTGGGGATGGAGGATGTTCCAGAGAAGGCTTGGCATGCTCATGAGTATGGCCTGGGCAGGATCAGAGACTACCCTGAGTGACTAGAGGGTGGCACAGCAGTGGGGAGTATGTTTGCATAGCATGAGATTGGCTGAGACTGATTATTTTGAGGACGTTGAAAGCCAAACAAAGAAAACTGGAAGGTATACATATTATGAAATAGAGAACAAACACAGATTCTTTAAATAGAAATAATATAATAAAAGTCATGGTTCAAGTGCATTAATAATCTTGTCAGTGGTATGTGAAAAGCGTTAATAGGGAGAAACATGAAACCCAAAGCCCATCCAGGAAGCTGCTAGAGTAACGTGGGTGTGAGCTTCTGCATGGGGCAAAAAGGGAAGGGAGATGGCCGTGGGTTTAGAGAAAAAAAAAAAAAATATATATATATATATATATGTATTTGAAACACTTTTTGGAGGAACAAACAAGAAGCTTGGTGATAGACTTGATCAAGAAAAGGGGTGAGGGGCTTCCCTGGTGGTGCAGTGGTTGAGAATCTGCCTGCTAATGCAGGGGACACGGGTTCGAGCCCTGGTCTGGGAGGATCCCACATGCCGCGGAGCAACTAGGCCCATGAGCCACAACTACTGAGCCTGCGCACCTGGAGCCTGTGCTCCGCAACAAGAGAGGCCGCGATAGTGAGAGGCCTGCGCACCGCGATGAAGAGTGGCCCCTGCTTGCCACAACTAGAGAAAGCCCTTGCACAGACACGAAGACCCAACACAGCAAAAATTAATTCATTAATTAATAAACTCCTACCCCCAACATCTAAAAAAAAAAAGAAAAGAAAAGGGGTGATTTCAGTTGTCTCCCAGTTTTCTAACCAGGGAGACAAGAGGAGGAAGACACTGTATGAGCCCCCATCAGGAAGGAAGGTTTTGCTGCTCCATCTCCAGCAACAGCTGGCAGGCAGCCCTCAAGTGTCAAGTCCCACTGGGCGTTGTCTCAGCAGAGGAGAGCCACTTGCACAAGATGGCACCCACTCCTGGGCGGCTGCATCCAGGGACTGACGAGGGGCTGCTAAAGATTCGGCTCTCCTGCCTCAATCAGCTACAGCTTGGAGGAGTCATCCCGTTGTCAGAGCTCCCGCTAAGGTGGCCGAGGCTTCCATCGCAGCTCAACTTCTCAGTCTGTCCAATTCTGCTTTTCTCTCTCCTCCCTTTCCATGGGTGCTGATCACAGTGAAACCCTAAGAAACCTCCAGGGTGCTAATTTCCATCTCAGAGCCTGCTTTCCTGGGGAACCCAACCAGTGACACTAAAAGCATGGGCATATCATGGATAGAAAACGGGGAATTGAAAATTATGCTGCTCTGGTGGTAGAAAATACATTGACACATTCCTTCCTAAAAAGGAGCCTCTGGTAATGATCAAGAGACATCCAGAACACCATCGCTGTGGATCATGAATTGTATCTTCTTTTTTTCAAGAGATGAAAATAAAAATTGCTTGATTTTTTTTTTTGCTTGTTTAATGAAACAAAATATATATAATCAACCATGTAGATCCCTTAATACCTGGTTTATACTTGTAAAAATAGTACTTCCTATATACAAGATCAAACCTATCTAGCATGCATAACTTTTTGATGTTTAATGTATTTTTTAAAGCCAATTAGAAAAAGTAAAAGCGTAGACTATCTTCATAGGGAACCGTGGTGTTTGGCAGTCAGGACTGTCTTCCAAATTTTCAGAGAAAATTAAAGTCATGTTTTAGACAATTATTTAGTGATCTGGAGAAAGTTTGTTACATATTAAATAAAAGTGAAGTTTTAAAGGATATATCGCATGATTCCAATTTAGAAACAAATAAATATATCTTTTCATCCACATGGGAATAAAGACTGAGGTGACATGTTGACATCAATATGTCAACAGTGATTATCTCTGAATGATAGGATTGTGGATAACTTTTATTTTCTTTTCTATGCTTTCTATATTTTTCAAAAATTCAAGAATCAGCATGTGTGATTCTATTACCAGAGATAAATTTTAATGTAACAAAGGTTAATCTCTAAATTTAGCATACAGATGTAGCAGAAATATCAATATAGAAGAAGTTAGGAGATTTCACCATTGTGTAATGCTTTAAGTCTCCTATATAAATATATTTTTTTAACTGCAAAAGTTGTTTCCATTACAATTATTTGAAAACTGTGGCCTCTGATGTCTCTCACTTTCCTAGAAATTTCATAGGTTGGTTTTTTTTTCCTGTTTTCTTTCTGTTCCAAAAAAACCTTCTCTGCTGTTCTGAAAATTGTAGTTTCAGAATGAAAAAATTTCTATTTCGTTTTTGGAAAATGGGGCCTTTTGTCAAATTAATTAAAGTGGCTGAACTTCTGAGTTTTTTTCTGAAATTACAGTTAATCCTTATTTGAGCAACAGAGACAAAAACTTTTCTTCTTCAACGGCTTTTCTTCTTGAGCTTAAAGTTCAGAAATATTGTTCTTTCTTCATCTAGCAAACCACGTTGTTTTACATCTCATCCATGTCACTGGGAGACCTTTGGCAATCAACTTTTCTATGCCTCTTTATCCACTCTTTAAAATGGAAAAATCTGAGGTGGGTGGGTCAGACAAGTGCTAAGTCGCTGTTCTGAAGATAGAATCAAAAAGAGCAGTGGCACCAAAACATGTGCAAATGAAAATAACAGAAGTGTCTATGTTTATTTTAATCTTAATTGCTTTCTTCTACTAAAAAAACCAATACATATGTAGCGGGGAACTTTCAGCTTTATTTATTTTAGTCAAAATTAACAATAAGGCAAAGATTATATTATCCTACTTAAAAAATTCAAAACATTGAACTTGTGTATTATGAATTAAGTAAAATTAAAAAACAAGTGATTCTCTTGCCAACATTTGATAATCAAAGTGTGACGTGGTAAACCATTCTTCAAAGTGGCTTTTGTTAGCTTGCAATAGTTACAAAGTAACAACTCCTTGCTGATGGCACTAGACTGCCTTTTTTTTTTTTAGACTGCCCATTTTAAATGTCGCTATTGTAAAAACCAACTATTTTTATGTTTAAATGTTCCTTTTACATAGTTAGTATTCAAAGAATTGACACAACTTTATTGTCTGTATTTTATACCATAATCATATTCCACATTGCTAACATAGTTCCTTTTCCATTTAATTTTTATATTTATCAAAGCAATGCATGTTGATAGTTTCAGTAGATCAATGGTGCTATACGCCTGATAAAGAAAACAAGTGTTCCATGCCTCATCCTTCCTCACTCCTCATTTCCCACTCTTCAGAGACAACCACATTCAACTCCTTTAGATACTTAACCCCACATGAGTACATAATGAGATTAACTGGATATATCTCTATTTTTAAATTACAGACATTATTTATTGACTTCCTTTTTCCCAGTCTTAGCCTTCTTGCCCTCCTCTTACACACACATTTCTTTCCATCGTACTTCCAATGAAGTTTCAATTACAGTTTTTATTTCTATCAGTGTTATCATGATAACAATCATGTAAATACTATGCCACAGCTGAGCCCTGTAGATTACTCTAATATTATTACCTGTCTTACTCAATGTTTTGTTTTCTCTGGAGTTAATAATTATCTTGATCTCTTAACTTGGTTTCTTTACATAGTTTTCCTTGTACTCATCACTAATTCAACCCTAACTTTTCCAAAAGAACTATAAAAACTCTTCCTAATGTTGTCAAAAAATAAAATTACTTCCACTTTTTTTCTTTGGGAGCACTGTTTCTGGACCTCTTGCTCTTCTGTTCTAACCCCCACGTTTTCTCTAGAAGCACCATCACTATTATTCTGGGAACTCCCTTCATTTCTTTCCTGTGTCAGATCTCCTGTTTCCTGGATCCCATATCTTTCTCTTACTTGATTTACCCTCTCATTTGGGCGGAGCACATTATTCAGTAGCTTCCTGAGAATGGTTACAATGGGGTAAACTTTTGTGACTTTTTTCTGTCTAAATGACTTTTTTTTTTTAATATAAATTTATTTATTTATTTATTTTTATTTTTGGCTATGTTGGGTCTTTGTTGCTGCATGCGGGCTTTCTCTAGTTGTGGTGAGTGGGGGGCTACTCTTCGTTGTGATGCATGGGCTTCTCATTGCGGTGGCTTCTCTTGTTGCGGAGCACGGGCTCTAGGTGCGCGGGCTTCAGTAGTTGTGGCACACAGGCTCAGTAGTTGTGATTTGTGGGCTCCAGAGCACAGGCTCAGTAGTTGTGGTGCATGGCCTTAGTTGCTCCGCTTAGTTGAGCTCAACTAAGTTGAGCTTAGTTGCTCAAACCCATGTCCCCTGCATTGGCAGGCAGATTCTTAACCACTGTGCCACCAGGGTAGTCCCTAAATGACTTTTCTTTATTATCACACTTGATAGTTTCGATAAGCATTATATTCTAGACGGCAAATGATTTTCTCTAAGATTTATTGAAGTCTTTGCCCTATTGTTTTAAGTTTTCTAGTGATACTCTTATTCAGGGCCATTCTGATACCCAGTTCTTTACATATGGTATAGTTCCCCCCAAAAAAACTGTTTTAGGAAGTTCTCTATAACCTTAAATTTTTCTTTTTTCGGTACGCGAGCCTCTCACTGTTGTGGCCTCTCCCGCTGCAGAGCACAGGCTCTGGATGCACAGGCCCAGTGGCCATGGCTCACGGGCCCAGCCACTCCGCGGCATGTGGGATCTTCCCGGACCAGGGCACAAACCTGTGTCCCCTGCATCAGCAGGCAGACTCTCAACCACTGCACCACCAGGGAAGCCCTATAACCTTAAAATTTTACAATGCTATGCCTTTGTATAAATCTTTTCTATTTATTGTACTGGGAACATTGTGGGCCTTTTCAATCTGTAAATTTCTGTTCTTCATAAATTCTTGCAATTTGTTGTATATTATTGATTGGATAAATTCATTCTCTCTCCTTTATCTGCCTTTTGAAACTCCTCTTAGTTTGATGTATGATCCTATTTGATATATTATTCTAATTTTCTTATCTCTCCCCTATTTTCCATCTCTTCAGGATTCTTTTTGTTTGTTTATTTGTTCTACTATCTGGAAGATATATTGTATTTTATCTTCCAACTTTTCTATTGAAATTTTAAAAAATTATTATTAAATTTGCTTTCATTTCCTTTTTAATTTCTAAGAGCTCTTTCTTATTTTCTAAATACCCCTCTTTTGCTTCTCAACTTTAAAAGATATTAATGATAGTCTTTTAGGAATATTTTTCTGCTGCCTGAATTAAGCTGTTTCCTTGGAGTTCCATCCTCCGCGTTTTGGGGTTTTCTCACAGTCCCATGATGTTTGATGGCCCATTCATATCTGAGTGAAGGGCTCAAATTCTGGTCAGAAGCTTTTTGTATACAAATGAAGCTTGTGTCTGGCCAGGGGAACTGGACCTTGCTTTGGCAGACTCCAACTATTAATCAGGCCCCCGCCTTTTGTTGATCAGTTTCCCCAGAGAAGAATCACCTAATCTCTCCCGCCTGGAGGTGATAAACATGGATAACAGTGTTCTGAGGAGTAAAGGGGGCACCGGGAGGAGGGGCTGGTAGGATGCGCTCTTTCCTCTAACTCCATGTTTTCGCCATCCTGTCTCCTGGCCATCTTCAGCCAGAGCCTCTGTGATTCATCCTCTCTGGAGAGTAAACAGGCTTCTGCTGGGAGGTGAAAGGGAGGGTGCCTGGATTCGTAGGCTGGAGGAGGGGGTCCAGGGGCCCCACTACACTTTATACAACTAGTTCTTCACTTCCAGCTCCAGGTACCTCCAGCAGGCACCTGTTGCCTTCGATTCCTAAGGCCTTCTGGGGTTCTGTGGTGCCAATCACAGGGTTTCTTGCTGGCACCCTGCTGACAGCCTTGAGTTTTGGGTCTCTTCTCTCTGCTAAGTCTGTTACCACCTGTCATCAGCTGTCCACGAATTTAATCAACATCTCTTGTCTGCTCTCTCATTCTGTCTTAGCTCTTGTGTGTTTATAGCATTTTTGTTATTAACTTCATTACCTTTATAGAGATATTTGGACAGAGAGCAAATGTGCTAACCTGACTTAACTAAAGTTTCTCTCTCTCTTGAATTTATACACTGATTTTCCATACCAGAATATCCTTGAATTTTGTTCAGTGTCACGGTTGTGCTCTGAAAGATGTGAGGGGCTATTCCATGGGGGGAAAAGGGGCTCCATGGTCAAGGAATGGTGTATACCATGCATTTGGTTCTTGCTTCTACTTCCCTTTGTGACCTTGGTGAATAGTATGCTCTCGATTCTGATTTAATTTCCAGTTATGTTTATTATACATCCCCAGTGATACTCTAAGACCCCTTGAAGTTATATTCTATGCTTCCTTGTATAATATATTATGTTCACTGTAGTATATAATGACGTCTATCTAGATACCTGTCGCTCCTGATTAGAATGTAAGGCTTTTGGGTAAGAAGTGTGGTTTAGTCATCTCTGTATCCCAGCACCTGGCAGAGTCACTGGAACATCACAGGGATCAATAAATGCCTGCTGATGAGTGAGTGGGTGAGGGACGTGCTTTCTAATACAATCCATAATCCCTTTTCACTGCATAGCTATGGAGAGTTCCTGAAAGCACAATATCTTTCAGCTGAAGTCTTTGTGTGCTCCTAAATGAAAAAGACGGGTAATACTGGGAGTTTTTTATGAGACTAGGACAGGGATAGGGTAGGGATTTGGGGAAGGGACATAACGTTCTCCCCTTCTCCACACCATGAACATGCCTGCCCCTGCCTAGTACCTGTCCCCAAGGAGTACCTGCCTAGTCATCCCATGCAAACCCTTTGCAGCCCCCAATCAGAAGGTGGGTGGGTCTCCTGCTCTGAAGGAGAGGAGGTGTGTTTCTGACAGTCCTGCGGCAGACCTCAGAATTCATTTTCCCAGAGAAATAGTTTCATAAATAGTGACCTAGTACAAATGGTACTGTTAGTAAAATACTTCCAATTCAGTATGAGTTAAACTGATTTTAGGGGTTACCCTTGAAAACTAATTATCATTTTTTTAAAAAACTGATTCTGTGGAAAAATGCATTTTGAGTTGCAAACACATATATAAACTTCTGGAACATTGCCCACTCGTATGCTGGGGACTGATTATATGTGTTTGTAGTCCACTTGGGACTGTGAGAACAAAAGGAAAATCAAATTATCAACTGGATAATACCACTACTGGGAACAACAAATATAAAGTTACAAAACAGCCTATAATATGGAATATCACATCAGAATAAAAATGAACATTTTATACAGTTTGTGATATTTGTGGGCAGGCTTGGTGTCCACAAGAAGGAATATCTTATAAAATTGTACTGCATGGGTCTAATGAAGTTATGTTTGAGTCTGTCTTAGGCCCTGAGATAATATAACTTAATTCTGAGTCTGGAAAAATGATGAATGGGCACCGTGGTATATACCCACCTTTACAGTGGTCTGAATAATTAATACATTTTTAAAAATCTTTGGAGCCTTATGAATGGACTGGGATTGGCTTGGAAGTGGAAGAAAGGATCTCAGAGGTTAAGAGATCCATTCCTGAGTGAATCCTTAGATTCACTCTCTGAATTTGGAACTGTTACTTTTTTATTTATATCATAATAATATGACCATTTTAGTAGTCAATTCAGTGTTTCGAAGCAAAATGTGGAATTCAGAACATTCAGAATTTTGTGATGGAACAACACAACACCAGCAATGGAGCCATTGCTTTTTACACCAAAGTATTATGTTTCCTAAAAGAACATTGCATTGCAAAAGCAGTGAGTGGTAGAAACAGAAGAAAAATGAAATGAGGGAATGTTTCATAAAAATAAAGTCTAAACAGAGACTACTTTCTCCTAAAATTAAAATTATACTGCCAAAGTATATGTCTAATTATTTATCACTGGGGTAGCCTGAAACCTTTTCATTTTATAGGTACAAATATATATACTGAGTGTATGTTTTGCTAAAGCCTTTAAAAATCCATTTAAAGTTATTGTAAAATTATTAATGATAATGGGCAGGGTCTACAAAAAACAACACATTCAGTTTTCATTCAGGGAACAGATATTGATTGAGTGGTTTATTTGGGCCAGACACCAGACTAGGTGCAAACTTTAGATTAGATGTTGGGCTACAGGGTTTAATAACACTGTTTCATAATCTGTTACTGTTGGGCTACAAAATATTGAGTGACTCTTTTGAATTAAGTATCTGTATAATTGTTAGTATTTATTTTATTCAATATATTGTTTCCTAAATAGGCCTAATATATGAGTTTTTTTGAAATTTTATATTGTATCTGCATTTTTGATTAAAGGAAATTTTGTGGTCTTTTACTTTTAAAACTAAAGCTAAAGTACACATACACTCAGCAGGTTATTGCTGTCAAATTTTCAAGTTAGGTAAATTTGATTAATTTCATTTAATAAATGAAGAAGAAAGGGTAAAAGACTATTAAGTTACTAACTAAATATGTCCTAAAAAGTAAATGATAGCTTTAAAAACATAAAATATTCTTGACCCTCACTACCCTACAGAAGCACAAAATCTCCCAGTGGTTTGTAGATGGTGCTAATCATCATAATGGGTTTTTTCTTGGCAGCTCTAAGAACATATTACCTACCATAGTGGTTGTGTAATGTTAGTAAAGGAAAAAAAATTTAAAGAATATGCAAAAAAAAAAAAAAAAAAGAAAGCAAATCTCATCAAGAGCTAACATTTTCAAGTATTAAGTAGGAAAGGTTGAGCTGATAATGTCCCCATTTTCCAAGAGGAGATGGGAGTTGAGTGAGCGCCTAGCTCTGACCTTCACATGACCTTGTGCATGACCTTAACTCCTCCAAATCTGTTTCTTCATTCTTAAATTGAGGACACCAATCTTCTCTGCCCCAGAGGTAAGGGTCAATTAAAAGGTGAGATTACCTGTGTGTAAGCATTTTGTAAAGTGAAGGACATTTTATTTTTCTTCTCATCATTATTATTCCCCTGACTCATTTCCTGTTGTGTCCCTGAAGGTGGGTGGCACCTGTGGAAGCCTTATATTCCACTGGCATTCCAGTGACTGGAATTGTCACTGGCTCAGTTTCTGTAGGTGCTTCTGGGTAACCTTGCTCACTCCTGCATGGAAGGATAGACGTGGGTCAGACAGGATGCCAGGCTCCGTGTTGCTTTTTCTTTCCCCCTCACCAGTCCTGCCTGTTCTTAGAACTGAGTAGCCCCTGATCGTTCTTACAAGTGCGGGAAGATGCAGGGTACCTCGGTGTGTCCACCTTTACACGCAGACACATTCCGACTCTCACACCTCATTCATAGTTTTGAGAGTTGCCTTGAATCAAGGCAGACCAGAGCGAAACAAGGGGTAAGAGGCTGCGGTCGGTACGTCGAGGCTCCAACCGCAGCATGTTCTCGTCAAGGTTGACCAGCTCTGCTGTGCTGCATCCTTCACACTGATGAGCTCAGAAGAAGGTATTTGCTCCGAAGTATGTCAGTTAAACGTAGTAATTACTTCTCTTGGAAGGGAAAAAGGCAGTAAGCAGTGCATGCTCACTCACCAACGTTATAGCTTGTGCTCCCTGATCACAGCAATAGATTTGGGCTGATTTCCTATTCTCAGGCAATCAGTGATGGGAGGAGAGAGAGCGATTAGCGGGGTGCCTTAGTTGACCTTCAGCTAAATTTATTGTTCCTTTCCCCTCCTGCCTTTCTTTCAATATAAGAGAGAAGGGAGTTGAGTAGCTCTCCATTAAAAAAATAAATAAAAGAAGAAGAAGAAGAAAAGGAAAGAAAACAGGTGCATGGCCAGAGCTGTCTAGCAGAGGGATTTAATTGATGGTGACAACAGCATTCTTAGTCTGACAGCTGTTTTGGTTGTCCCACCCCTTGGTGTCAGCAAATAGGAAAATAACTTATTAGAGCTATTCATGTCAGAGATACAGTCCATAAATATTTGTTGGGCTATAAGTACTGAATATTGCTTTAAGTTATTTTTATTTTTTAAAATATTTTTAAATACCCAAAAATATTAAAGGCAAAGATGCAATCTAATTCGTTATGGCAGTAGCTTTGCCCTGTGCAAATAAAGCACTGACGCCAAATGACAATCAGCAGGTTTCAAATACATAGCTTTGCTATGTCCGAGATGTCCTATCCAAAGGAAAGATGTAAATCAGAAATATTGAAAGCTCAATGCAATGGCATCCCACATAAATGTCTCTCAGTCTGTGCAAATGAGTACCAGTAAGTACAGTTTGAAACTTGGATAAAAGTACATTACTGTCCAACAATTGGTATTGAAGATAAAGCTACTGACAACTAGAGCCATTTGGGGAGATTGGATGTTCTCTTGTTACAAGTTGTGGAGTGTTTTCTATCACTTGGGGAAACCTTAGAGGTGCTTTTCAGCAGTGCTGTGTAAGATGAAATTCTCCTAACAGTCTATCTCATTGTTATTACAGACAAGTTCAGCATGAGTAGTCAAGAAGGGAATATAACTGCTAAGGGCACTTGGTGCTAATGGGTAGTGGAGTAGCTTAGGTGAACATAAAAAGCAGTTAGGAAAGATGTGGGACTGGCCACAATTAATCTCAAGTAGAACCCAAATAAAGACAAAAACCATAAACATAAATCATGGCATTCTCTAGTTAGTTCAAAGGGAGATAAGTTGAGAATTATTTTTGTTAAATTCTTTGAACCAAAATATGGGAAATCCCCATATAGTTAAGTTCTTGATGTCAGCTGACTGATATAAATCTATTTCCTGACACTCTCTACATATAATGGTCAACTCTGTGAACTTTCTAAATTTACTACTAAAGGCTGAAATCAAGCTATAGATAAAAAGGAAATCAATATTCTGTAAGTTTTTATGAATGTATTATACAAAGGCAGCATATTTTGTTTTTATATGATGTTTGATATATAAAAATGAATCTATTTAGAATTTAAATATGCTCAAAGGAACCCATTACTCAACTTAAGAAAGAGAACTTTACTAATATTGTTGAGTCTGTCTGGAAGTTCCTCCCCCATCCTTATCCCTCCACTCCAGCTAATGTTATCCTCGTGTTTTGGGTTTTTTAAAAAAAATTTATCTACTTTGTCATTCATTTTATCATTTTCTTTATGATCTTCCACATCTGTATGCATTCCTAAGTGATACATTATTTGGTTTTGTACTTTATAAAGTATTTTATACTGTATATATTCCATTGTTGCTTATTTTTTTAAGTTAGTTATTTTTATCTATATTACACAAACATATAAGGAGGCAAGTAGTACCATGTCTTTATACATAAAAAAAAAAATCAGTTCCCACCCCAACATCTACTTCCAATTTCAGCCTTTTTAATGGATTTTATAAATACTTACCTATATATCTTTAAATAACATGACGCTTACATTGTTACTAATAGGTTTTTTTCAGTTTTAGAAAAACACCTATTTTCTTCTCACTTTGAAATATCAAAACTTAGCTCTTTCATAGACATCACATCTCCCCACATGCATACTCACACTTCTCATCTTCCTCACCCTCCCTGTAATCTTATATCATATTTGGTTATATCGTTAGTCAGAGCTTATATAATGATGACTATGTGAACACCATTCACAGCCTGGCCATGTGGTACATATGATTACTTTTTATTTCTGTGCACTTTCTGTTGCATTTTCCTTAGAATTAATAATTAACTTATTTTTTCATTCATGTAGTTTTCTATGTGCCCATCATGAATTCAACACCAAAATTTCCCCCAGTTATGTAAATCTCCTTTCAAAATGTTCAAATATATTAGTTTATTCTTTTTACCTTCTTGACGAAATTGTCTGACCTGTTCTAATCCGGACTGTCAGCAGCTATCATTAGGGACCTCATCCTAGGGCCTGTCATTCTAGGGAATTCATTCAAGGGACTGCTATTGTTTCTCTGTTGCAGTAGATCTCCTGTTTCCTGGCCTCCAGGTCTTCCTGTCTCTTGGTTTACACTCTTGATTTGGTGGAGCACATGTGCCAGTAGCTTTGTGAGAAAGGATGCATGAATGATAAATTTTTGGTTTGTGAACATCCAAAAATGTCTATGTATTTTTTATTTATTTTATTTTTGGCTGCGTTGGGTCTTCATTGATGTGCACGGGCTTTCTCTAGTTGCGGAGAGTAGGGGCTACTCTTCATTGGGGTACGCAGTCTTCTCATTGCGGTGGCTTCTCTTGTTGGGGAGCACGGGCTCTAGGCACGAGGGCTTCAGTAGTTGTGGCACACGGGGTCAGCAGTTGTGGCTCGTGGGCTCTTCAGCGCAGGCTCAGTAGTTGTGGCACACGGGCTTAGTTGCTCCACGGCATGTGGGATCTTCCCGGACCAGGGCTCAAACCCGTGTCCCCTGCATTGGCAGGCGGATTCTTAACCACTGCGCCACCAGGGAAGTCCCGCAGAAGTGTCTTTATTGACTGGTGACAGATGTAGGTTGGAAATCATCTTCCTTTGGAATTTTGAAAACATCAGCTTCTAGTCTTGCTATTGAAAAGTCTAAAGTCTTTCTTGATCCTTTGTATGAAAGCTGTATTTTTCTTTCTGAAAGATTGTAAATCTACTTTTTGTTGCAAATGGTCTGAAATTTCATGACAATGTGCCATTCCAAGATAGGGGCTGTTTTCATCCATTCTACTGGGTACTTCTTGAGTCTTTCAATCTGGAAAATCATGTTTGGTTCTGAAGAATTTCCCTTCAACTATTCATTAATAGTTTTCTTCTGTTTAATTTCTCTGACCTCTTCTTATGGGATGATTATTATTCAGATGTTGGATTTCCTGGTCTAATCCTTGTGTTTTCTCATTTATTTCTCCTATTTTCCATCCCTTTGTCATTTTTTCTATTTTCTGGGAGTTTTCTTCAACTTTATCTTCTTATCCTTCAAGTTAGTTTCTCATTTCTGCCATCAAGCTTTAACTTCCTCCAAGAGCTCCTTTATTTCTTAGAATTTTTCTTTTGTGTAACATCCTGTTATTTAATAGATACAGTGCTTTGCATACTCTAGGATTTCAAAGTTTTCTTCTTCTAACATATTCTCTACATGCTCCAAGTTGTTTTACTTTCCTTTTTGCTGCAGTAATCTTTGTTTTTCACATTTAATGCTTTCCTCAAAGCCTGGAGATCCTTTTCTGCCTGTTTATGTTTGAGAGTGGTGTGCTAAATAGCATATTAGAATCCTAGTTGCATATGTTAAAGATATCTTTCCCAAGTTCATGATTTGTCTTTTCACTTTCTTTATGCTATAGTTCCATGAACAGACTTCTTAATTTTAATATAGCATATTTCAACTTTTTTCCTTTAGGTTTTTTGCTTTTTTTATTTCTTATTTAATAAATCCCTCTTGATCATAAAGATATTTTCCTCTATTGTCTTTTAAAAGTCTCATACTAATAGTTGTTCTTGTTACATTTAAATCTTTAATTCACCTGGAATTAAATATTGTGTGTGGCAAAAGATAGGCAATTTCACTCGTTTCCCATATGGATAACCAACTGCCCCAGCACCATTTACTGAAAAGGCCATTCTTTGCTCACCGATAATGAATGTCATTACTCAAGTTTGTGGTTGGGCCCGTTTGGGGCTCTCTCTTCTCTTCCATTGTTCTAATTGTCGAGTTCTTTGTCAATACTATGTAGTTTTATAATAAGACCTGATAGAACAGGCTTTCCTACCTTACTCCTTATCTAGAATAGGAATATGAAAATAAAAGGATAAAACCACTCCTAATGTGAAGTAAATGATGGGTTTGACTTCAGTCATCCATTCACTCATTCATCAAAAAGTAGTAAGTACCAAGTATGTTTCAGACAAGCTCTAGAAATTGAAAAATAAATGAGACACAATCCCTGCCCTAAAGGAGTAAGCAACCTAGGAGGGGAGACTAATAAAGAATTACATTTTAATTCTGTTATAAGCAAGAATAAAGAATGCATAAGATACTGTGTGTGTGCAGAAAGAGAAAGGAAGTAATTACGCACAGGAATTGTCAGGAAGGTCTTGACAGGTTTGACCAATAAAGGGTAGAATCAACTTGGTCTCAGAAGGTAAATTGGCATTCAATAGGAGAGTGGGGGAAGGAATTACAGGCAGAGGAAACTCCATGGAGACATAAAAGTGCATGATCTGTTTCAAAATAAAGGGTCAAGCGAAGGGGGAGATAGGTTAGAAAGGAGGTTAAGGCCAGATGGGGAAAGACACTGTCTACCCAGCTGAGAGGTTTGAACTTTACCCTGTAGACAGAAATAGACTGAGAGGGTTTGAAGTAGGAAGGTAATATCACTTCTGCTGTGCATATGGCAGTGGGAAAACCAGAGCTTATTGGGGGGGGGGGGCACTATGTACAGATAAGCCATTTCCAGTTAAGTTGTCCGTGGGAGAGATGGTGACATCTGAACTCAGGCAGGAGAAGGGAATGGAGAAAAGGTAAAGACAGATCAAGAGACATTGGAAAGGAGAACGAACAGGGCACCGTGAAAGTGGCTGCCCCTGGAAGGGGAAGAGTTGAGTAAATGACGGCCAGGTTTCGAGCTTGGGTAACTAAGTGCATGGGGGCATCACTGGCTGACCTTTGGAAACAGAAGTCTCTGTGCTGGAGGAAGATGACAGGGGTCTGATAGAGGAGAGGGATAATCCGTGACTTTGATCATGTCAAGTTTAAGGGGCCCCTGGACATCTGTGTGGAGAGATAGGGAGGCGCTTGGCGCTTAAGAGCTGCCCCGCATCAAAACCCTAAACATGCCCAGGGTCCTTCTCATTCCCTGAACAACCTGGATCCTCAAATATACCAAATCCTTTTTCTACATCCTGCAGTTGTTAAAGACAGATTTTCCAAATGAATATACTTAGAGTTTCAGAGTATTTATCCTCTGTGCATTTTCAGCCTTAAGACTTAAGATAGAACAATAACTTACTCTGCTTTTCATGGGGAGGGTGGTTGCCCAGTGACTCTCTGGGGACTTAGTAATACTAATTTTCAAGAGGTGCTGCCATGGGAAAGAGTCTCCCTGGTGGGGACATCCAAGTCCTCAACTCTTACAGAATCTCTGCCACCCTGTCAGGAAAGGAGATGTCCTGCACCTTGCACCTCACTTGCTACAAAGTTTCTGCCAGCATCCTTTAGAGTACTTTGGGGGCCCAGAATGAATCATGGACAGAATGATACTGCCATGACAAAGAGCACTGGGGTGCAGGAAGCTGAAGGCATTCGTGTATTTAAATCATAGGCTATTAATACAGGTGTCCGTTTGTCTCTCTTGTGATTAGAGTGTGAGGATTATGTTTCCAGAGGAAAGTAGAATAATTAAAAGAGGTTGATTTCTAGCTACTTATAAAACACTTAAATATATGCTGTTTTCTTTATTTCTAAACATATCAATGGTACTTTTCTAATGATTGCCATTAATATTAAATTTTAAAAGTGCACTGACATCCCACAGGAATTAAGTAGATAGCCACTGCCCTTGCCTTAGACACAAACTTCAGACACAATGTGTGAACGTCGTCTACCACTTCAGGCTTGAACTCATCAATGCTGTGCTGTGGATACAACAAATTTTAAGCTATAATGTATGGAGTGGTTACTACAAATCCAGGTCAGTTCTCACTCTGGCCAACATTAAGGATATGTCTGTTGCCTTATGGTGTGGGAGTTTAAAAGTACCCATATTGTTTGGCCTGAGCAACCCATCAGCTGAGCATTATAAATCCTTTTCTTCTACTGTTATTTACACTGGGATATATTGGTTAAATGTGATTCACATCGTCAAGAGAGATGAAACCAGAAAACGTTAAGATGTATCTGTAGGCTGAACACATTTATATCCGTCACACTCTGCTTTAGGCTTCTTCCTAATCAAATCACTAAAAGGACAAAATGTTATGCAAAGAGATCAGGAAACCTACTCTTTAAAAATCTTGATGGACAATTCCTCTTAAAACAAGACTTTTTCTCCAAGTTTGGCTGCTAAGAGGTACATGAGTGTTCTGATATCAAACAACATTGAGTCATATTTAAACTGCCCTTGTTTTTTGAGTTTGATGAGCAGTTGATCAGGAGGGGTAGGCGTTTTGAGAAAGACTCCCGAGCACTTCCTGGCAAATTCAGTGCTGGGTTCAACCCTCTTGCAGCAGCTTGCTCACATCTCCAAAATAGCACCTCCTACCCGGCTTTACAATGTATCAATATACGGTAACACACATCTCCATCCTAGAGTGTGCATATGCGCCATCATGGCAGACCCGGGGCTCCTGCATCAGTGCCTCGTCAATGTTGGGGCCACTATGAGGATCTCAGAGTGTGCTAGATGCTGGGCCTCCCACATGCTGACTCACCTGCTGTCCAACTAGCCTGTTATGGGTTGAACTGTGTCCCCCCAAAATGCACGTTGAAGTCCTAACCTCCAGGACATTAGAATGTGACGTTACTTGAAAATAGGGTCATTGCAGATGTAATTAGTTAAGGAGGTAGAATGAAGTCATATGGTGTAGGGGGTTGGAGCCCTAATCCAGTGCGACTGGTGTCCTTATAAATTTGGGCACAGACACACAGGCAGAGAGAATGCCATGAGAACACAAAGGCAGAGATCAGTGATGTGTCAATAAGCCAAGAATGTCAAAGATTGCCAGCAAACCACCAGAAGCTAGGAGAGAAGCGTGGAACAGATTCTCCCTATGTCCTCAGAAGAAACTACCCCTCCTGATCTTGATCTCAGACTTCTAGCTACCAGAACTGAGACAATAAATTCCTGTTATTTAAGCCATCCAGTTTGTGGTTCTTTGTTATGGCAGCCCTAGCAAATTAATACATAGCCTGTATCCTAGAAAAGAAGCAGGGGAATGACGAGGTTATTATTTTCAGTTCATAAGGACAGAAATGACAGCTTTCTAACGGAGCAAAATTAATCATTTTTGGATTGTTTACTTTATAGCCTTCAGATTCTTAAACTTGTAATTGCCATATGCACCATTACCGCATATGGAGGGAGAAAAGGTCTGATGGAAATGTGTTCTTAAATGAGTGATGTATATTACACTGTTGGATGGTTGATGGATATATTTGAGAGAATGAGGCCCTGTTATAGTAAAACAGGCTCAGAGCTATACATAATCTAAACATATTGGTACCAAGGGCCCAATACATAAAGCTTCTGCTTTGGTATTAAAGTGGTGCATGTGTTATAAAGACTAAAGAAAAATGCGCACAAATAATCATAGACCAGTTTTTCATTAGTAAAGAGGAGACGTATGACCTCGCGTATTTTGCTCCCACATAACTATGGATCACAATTGAACATGAAATATCGATACTACTGGAAGGTGAAATTGAAAATAGAATATTTTCTACTCTGGAGGCTCAGGGGAGAAGATGGAGAGAGCACACATTTTAGAGTCAAATAGAGCTGGGTTCTAGCCCCATTTCTACTATCTCCTAGTTATATGACCTTACATAAGTCATTGAACCCTCTAGGACTCTGTTTCATAACCTGGAAAGTGAGGACAAAAATACCTCTCCAGTTCCTTAAGAAACTACAAATAGAACTACCATATGACCCAGCAATCCCACTACTGGGCATATACCCTGAGAAAACCATAATTCAAAAAGAGACATGTACCAAAATGTTCATAGCAGCCCTATTTACAATAGCCCAGAGATGGAAACAACCTAAGTGTCCATCATCGGATGAATGGGTAAAGAAGATGTGGCACATATATACAATGGAATATTACTCAGCCATAAAAAGAAATGAAATTGAGCTATTTGTAATGAGGTGGATGGACCTAGAGTCTGTCATACAGAGTGAAGTAAGTCAGAAAGAGAAAGACAAATACTGTATGCTGACACATATATATGGAATTTAAGAAAAAAAAATGTCATGAAGAACATAGGGGTAAGACAGGAATAAAGACACAGACCTACTAGAGAATGGACTTGAGGATATGGGGAGGGGGAAGGGTAAGCTGTGACAAAGTGAAAGAGCGGCATGGACATATATACACTACCAAACGTAAGGTAGATAGCTAGTGGGAAGCAGCCGCATAGCACAGGGAGATCAGCTCGGTGCTTTGTGACCGCCTGGAGGGGTGGGATAGGGAGGGTGGGAGGGAGACGCAAAAGGGAGGGGATATGGGAACATATGTATATGTATAACTGATTAAATTTGTTATAAAGCAAAAAAACTAAAAAATAAAGAAAAAAAAAAATACCTCTCCAGAGAACTGACCTGAGGATCTAGTAAGATAGTATCAGTGCAGCGACCAGCACAGTGCTTGGTAATATGCTCAGTGGTACTGCTCAGTAACGAGTAGCTGTAAATTTCATATTCATCCTTGCTATTACTTGATGCGACAGTTCTGCAATCTGGCACAAATCATTTTGGGAATCCCAGACTAGGAGGTCCATTTACTGGAGTCTAAATGGTAACGACACTGGTGAGGCCTATAGGAGAATCACTGAAGTTGCTATTAACCTTTCCCCCCCTTTTTTTTTTTTCTTTTTTGCGGTATGCGGGCCTCTCACTGCTGTGGCCTCTCCCGTTGCAGAGCACAGGCTCCGGACACGCAGGCTCAGCAGCCATGGCTCACAGGCCCAGCTGCTCCGCGGCATGTGGGATCTTCCCAGACCAGGGCACGAACCCGTGTCCCCTGCATCGACAGGCGGACCCCCAACCACTGCGCCACCAGGGAAGCCCTAACCTTTCCCTTTTTCTTTCCTCCTTCTTAACCACAGAGAGTACCCAGATTGGGAGCTGAAGCCCTAGAGTACACTGGCATAGCGTACACTGGGTTTGAATGAGCCCTACTTAAAGTTAATCCAGGTGAATCCTCAGTCCAAAAAAAACCCTCATTCTAAAGGACAAATTAAAAATAAAATTGACTCTGTATTAAAAGGAAAGATGATTAGGAGGTAAAGTTTTAGAAAATTGAGACTGCACAGCAGGCTCTCCTTAACTTCAAGGCAGTCTTTCTTTAACTCACTCAAATATAGGCGATGCTTTTAAACTTGATTCCAATCAGTGTAGCCTTTGTATGTAGTCTCTGAAGGAGGTGGGCCGTGAGGCAAGGAAACACAAAGCAGGGAAAAGGCCTCAGGGAGCAAAATATATTTTCTGACCATCTACAGTGCATCCTTGGGCAACCTTTTTCTGCAAGGGAAGTCAGTGTGCTCCATTTTAATTTCCAGTCAGCAGGCTGGAAGTTATTCTGGGTAGTTTGGGGTTTAAAATAACAATTTTGTTGAGAAGGAACCAGCCAACAGACTCACGTGATGTCAAGGCACCACTTACCGAAGGGCTGTGCAGTGAAGCTTCTGTTACACGTGCCTTTTGTCCTCACCAAGCTCCATGTTTCAGTCCCCTTGGTATTTGAACCCTCTAAGTTCAGCATTGCCATGTGTTTTCCTAAAACGAGGTTAGTATTTTCCGATTTGAATTTAGTGAATTACTGCAGGTAATATTCCTCCGTCCCCTTCTGCCAACCCTCTCTACCGCCATGTTCCCTGTTGTAATTGCCCATTAATCAGCCTTGAGTTTGCCAATAGGAAAACTCCTCCACAGGGCTAGGAACTTGAGGGGATTAGAACAAATTAGCCTTGTGACACACAGTGACAGGTTCAGGTTGTTTGGCAAGCCTGGAATGCACAATTTGGTGGGTGGAAAAACATCCTTTAATGAAAGGGCTACAGCAAAGCTGTTGGTGTGAAATGTCCATTTGTCTTGAACAGAGAGATACAAAAGGAAATCTGAACAGCTTCTTCACTAATAGATAAAACATAATTTGGATAGTTTTTACATTTAGCACTCCAAAACCAGAGACATTTAGAAAGTTTAAGAGTTAGAGGAGGGCTTCCCTGGTGGCGCAGTGGTTGAGAATCTGCCTGCCAATGCAGGGGACACAGGTTCGAGCCCTGGTCTGGGAAGATCCCACATGCCGCGGAGCAAGTAGGCCCGTGAGCCACAACTACTGAGCCTGCGCGTCTGGAGCCTGTGCTCCACAACAAGAGAGGCCGCGATGGTGAGAGGCCCGCGCACCGCGATGAAGAGTGGCCCCCGCTTGCCACAACTAGAGAAAGCCCTCGCACAGAAACGAAGACCCAACACAGCCCTAAATAAATAAATAAATAAATAAATAAATAAATAAATAAATTTAAAACACATAGTGCCATGTCCCGCCCCAGAATTCCTAAGTCAGTGGAGCTGGGGTAGGATCTGAGAATTCGCTTTAAAAAAAAAAAAAAAAAAGAGTTAGAGGAGACCTTAAGCGTATCTAACCTAAGTCCCTCGTTTTATAGATGGATAAACTGAAATCCACACTGGGAAAGTTACCATGTGTGAAGTGCGGCAGAGCTAAAACCTAACTCTCCTCCTTCCTAACTTAGGAAATTGATCCAGGTTATCAGTGTAGGAAATAGATCATTTGAAGTGTGCCTAGGTTCTAATGTTGCCTTGCAAATAAGTTACCCATCCACTAGCCCAGTGAGAGAGGAGGTCCAGACTTAACGGAGCATCTCAGGGCTGTGCCTCAGTCTCTCCCTTACTTTGCCTGGAACAGGGCACTTGCTCAGTACCAAAGACCTTCAAAGTTCTTGCTTCCCCTAAAGAAGGACTTCAGGCTCTGTCTTCACCTGCTGGAATCTGAGCTGCCAGTCATCCCCAGCACCTAGCACGCCTTGAAGGGGGACATTTTCAACTCCTAGAGAACTGGCTGGTGGTTGTTTCTCTCACAGAATAGCAAGTGGTAATGGAAATGGGCAAAGAGAAAGGAGTTTGAAATGACAGAGCCAGCTGAGGCAAAGGAAGTGCTCCTCTGATAAGAAACTGTCTTAGCTTGGGTTGCTGTAACACAGTACCATAGTCTGGGGGCCTTCAACAACAGACATTTATTTCTCACAGCTGTGGAGCCTGAAAGTTTAAGATCAGGGTGTCGACCTGGTTGCATTCTGAGTGAGGGCCCTCCTCCTGGTTCACAGATGACCATCTTCTCCTTGTATCCTCACATGGTGGAGAGGAAGGAAGCTCTAGTTTCTCTTCCTCTTCTTATAAGAATGCTAATCCCATCCTGGGAACGCTACCCTCAAGACCTCCTCTAAACGTAATCACCTCCGAAAATCCCCACCTCCAGACACCATCCCACAGGGGGTTATGGTCCCAACATGTGAAATCTCTGGGGGTCACAGACATGTGGTCCATAGTGGCAGCTTACAGGCAGCATTGTGAAACTTTCTTCCCTGCAGACCTTCAAAGAGAGTTTATTGCTAGTACTTATTTGTCTTGATTATGAAAGTAAAAATCTACCTGGAGTTGGAGGGAGGAACAGATAACACCCTGAAGTTTCTGCCAAACTTGAGATTGAATTTCTTTCATGTTAAAGAGTAAGATGGTTGGGGGAGCAGGGGCCCCTCGAGGCCACCAGCAGCTATGGAGGAAGGCACCTGGTCAGGGCATCGGGGCTGGTGAAGAACATTGCCAAGCCTCCCTCTCATCTCTCTCTCTCTGGAGCATCTGGCTGCCGATTTCAGGTTTCTCAGAGGTGGAGGCAACATTTCTTTTTTTTTTTTTTTTTTTGCGGTATGCGGGCCTCTCACTGTTGTGGCCTCTCCCGTTGCGGAGCACAGGCTCCGGACGCGCAGGCTCAGCGGCCATGGCTCACGGGCCCGGCCGCTCCGCGGCATGTGGGATCCTCCCGGACAGGGGCGCGAACCTGTGTCCTCTGCATTGGCAGGCAGACTCTCAACCACTGCGCCACCAGGGAAGCCCCAGAGGCAACATTTCTTCAATAAATTTACTTGACGCACACAATCAATGACAGACGTGTACATCCTTAGGACCCCTCCATCCTCTCTATCCCCATGGCAGTCAGTTGGTGGCCCTGTTACTGGGCCTCTGCTCTTCACATTCTGCAATGTAGAATCGCTTATTTACATGCCTGTCTCCTAGGAGACAGGAAAGCCTTTGAGGAAAGAAATGACACAATAATAGTTCATGGATCACAACCTTTATTTATTACAACCTGCCGTCCTTTGTGTGATTTCACTTCTGGAGAAAGAAATTCGACTCGAATATTTTCAGGATTTGAATGGAATTTTAGAATGTACTCTTGCACATTTAGATTTTAAATGTTTCTTAGAATGCAACCTTGCTAGCACCCTGCCCTAAATTTCATGAAATTTGTTTGCAGGTGGGTTTGTGACATTTACTGCTGAAAGAAGTAGTCACCAGGATATTAGAGGCACTAGGAACCCTCTTATATGTCCATACGACGTCGCAGCTTTGAGAGCCAACATTCTACCTACCGTGGAGGCCACACTGCAGCATGCAATCTATCCCAGCCAGCAGCTTGCTTGGCACAAGCTTGTTTGCAGTTGGCTCTCCATGTGCATGGCCCTATACTTAACACAGCCCGGACGCTGACCTCTTTTCTGACATTGTGCACCCTGGGCAGGCACCTCACTTGCCCCACCCTCGTGTCAGGCCTGACCTGTGTTAATTTCCAATTCATGTTGAGCCTTCTATCCTCATCTGGTGCTGCATCTCAGCATCATCCCATTGTCTACAGCAGTGATTCTCCAAGTGTGTTCCCAGACCAGCAGAGCCAGCATCACTTGGGAAGTTTCTGGAAATTCAATATCTCACGTCTCAGCTCAGACCTGCTGGAAACTCTGGGGGTGGAGACCAGCCATCTGTGTTCCCCTCTGGGAGATTCTGATGCAGGCCTGTTTGAGAAAGGCAGAGGCTGGTGCTAATTGTTTTTCCAGTGTCTGTATAAGAATCTCCCACAGTTTCTGCCTCCCACTCCCTCAGGCATCCCACAGACTGTTGCCTGCAAACAGCTGGAAGCAGCGCCCCACCATCCAGGCCTTGTTCAGCTTCCCAGAATAAGGTGACACCATCACTAGCATCAGATCCCTGAGCTCCCACATGTCTGGAAGTGAGGTCCAGATATATAAATCCAAAGATTACAAATCTTAATCCAAAGATTAAGAATGGACATGATGCACGACTTCAGATATCTTAAGGACCATGATGTAGAAGACTTAAAATTATTTTTTATTTATAGGTTAGAAGCAGGAGCAATAAATAGAAGTTACAGGGACCAAGGTTTTTGCCGAATAGTAAAGAAGAACATCCTGATACATAATCATGGGTTTACACACAGAATGGGCTGCCTGCAGCCATAATGGTTTACCATCGTTGCTGGTGTTCAGGCAGAGGCCGCAGGACTCTTATCAAGGCTGCGGTAGAGCTGCCTCATGATAAGGCCAGGGTTGCCCTGGATCACCTTCAGGTTTCTCCTGACATTCTGTAATCTTAGTGCCTTACAGATAATAGATACTAACACACATAGGAAGGAAGGAAAGGAGGGAGGGAAGAAGGGATAGTGGGAATAACCCCCAAATTATTTATGATTATTATATTTGATTATAATTTGATGTTATATTTGATGTTACAAATGTAACATCAAGTTCACCCTCCTACTATGTGCTGTGTTGGTGTGGTGTTACTTTTTATAGTTAATATGCATCTGTTAGTCCATGTAGAATAAGATTGGAGAAGCAAAGGGGTGACTCAGTGATTTATACAGCATGTGCAATGTGCCCCATGCACCAGGCACCAGCAAAGTAGGGGGTGAGGATGCAGGAAAGACTGAAGATGTGGTTTCTGCACTGAGGTTCTCGGGCTGGTTCGGGACACAACCGGGTAGACAGGTCCCTAAAAAGGGAGTTCCCAAATGGATGAGAACATAGAGGAGGGCTGGGTTCAGAAAGGTTTGATGGTTAATCCCAAGGCAGAATATTAAACACACTAACTAAACTAAATTACTAATTCCTATCACACTTGAGAAAACATTGCATTTAACCATTGAATTAATTTTTTTTAAATAAGAAGGAAAGGTAGGTTTAAGAAAGAAGGAGAAAGAAAAAGTTGTGTAGTACTTTTTAAAAATTGTTGGTACTAAGGAATAGTTAATATTTTAATCATTACAAGTTGAGGACCTATATGGGAAAAGAATCTAAAAAAGAGTGGATATATGTATATGTATAGCTGATTCACTTTGCTGTACATCTGAAACTAACACAACATTGTAAGTCAACTATACTCCAATAAAAATCAAAAAAACAAGTTGAGGAACTTACGAGTGGTCTCCAAAAGCTGTAATTTGTCCTCAGTTTTCCAGCCCCTGATGTTTGGGCTACTCCAGACTCTCAGGGAAAAGCACTTTAGGTTTTTAGAAAGTTTGGAAATCAAATGCAGATTCATCCACAGTTCCAAATACAAACTGCATTTAAGGATGTTCAGAGTGCCAGTAATAATTGTTTTTTTTTTGTAAAAAGCTACCTGGTTAGGAATCTTTTAGCTTCATTTTTAAGGAGCATAAATTCCTGTCGTAAAAATTACGTGTGTGTGTGTGTGTGTGTGTGTTTCACTATATATCAAATGTCTGTTTATGCAGAAAGGTCAAGGAAGTGATGTGCTGATGAAGTGAACATTCTGGAAATGAATTTTCAGCACACTAAATGAAAATGTCCATTTCACATTCACCTCACAGCCCTGAGCGGCATCAAACAGACTTTAATCTCTGCTGATTTGGAGGCACATGCCAGTCCTTCCCTTCCAGCAATCCACCCTTCTGGGCATCAGTCTTGGTTGTACAGTGTTGTGGTCCAGGAGATGAGCCTGAAACTGTCTAATCTCACCCTGTGACAGCCCTGGAAATTGCACTTTTTGAATCACTCCCTGATAACTCTTTGTTGGCTTCACATTTGCCCTTTTCCCACAAATGTCTGGTCAGAATTGGGTGGAGAGTTGCCTCACCACTGGGTTGTTCCAGCTGTTGAGATAACATTGGACTGAGGATTGTTCTCCTGTGATGATTCAGCCGGTGCTTCTTCCACCCTGTCCTTCATGTGCTTGTCACTCTGTGAGTGTTCATGGGTGGCTTGGGCCTCAGGCTGCATCACAAGCAGGAGAGCAGCTCCCAGCTCCGTTCCCACAAGGCGCGTCCAGGGCGCCATCTTTGTACACAAAGAACTGCCTATTTTGCTTCTGTTTCAATATTACCTTTAAAAGTCTTTCTTCTCTAACAATGTTATATGTGCTGAATTTATTAAGAGGGAAAGAATGGAAATATTTATAATAGTCATTCTATCTCTCTGTTCAGATAATTTACCCAAATATTCAGGTTAATTTAAACAATCCCTTTGTCCATGATTTCTATACTACAGATAGTTCCCGTGTACCAGTACATTCAAAGCTGAGAGTGTATGTTTCACAGAGCTGGTGTTGCTTTTTTCTACTTAGGCCCCCACTGTCTTTCTAGGCAACCAGCTGCATGAACTGTATTCCTCCCTCCCTCTCTCTGCTCCCCTCCTGCCAAGATCCCATCCCCACATCCCTCTATTCACTTTCCACTCAGAGGCCAGGTGCTTTTTGCCTGCCTTGCTAATCTCTCTTGTATTTATTCCCCTGTCCCTACACCCCTGCTATTATCCTAGCCAGGCCTGTGGTTTTTGGAGCTGAAAACAACCACCTGGCCCAACCTTTTGCTTTTTATAGAAGGAAAATGACTTAAAGAAATGAAGTTAATGGTCTGGGCTTTAGGATGAAGCTTAGCTAGGACCACCCAACTGCCTCTCTCCAGAATTACACACCATTGCACAGCCAGTTTCTCTCCATTTCCATCCATCCTGTGCAGATTCCAGGCTGTTCTTTCTGAAGCACTGCTGCTAGACCCCTCCTCAGCTCAGAAGCCTTCAGTGCCTCCAGAATAAATCCAAACTTCTGAACCTAGCATTCAACATCAAGCGGACTTTATTGCCAATCCTCCCTTTTATATACACGTTGCAACCAAGCCAACTGACCTGACCGTCCCTGGGTACTCCTCACCTGCCCCAGGTGTGCTTTTACTCCCATACCTATCCGCCTGCGGTTTGCAAATCTGGATCCCATGCATCCTTCAGGGCAGTTGTTGAGTGTCCTGCTTCCCAAAAGGCCTTCCCTGATCCCCCCCACCCCCCAGTTAAAAGTAATCTCTCCACCACTGTAGTGTCACAGCTTTTCATCCATAACCCCTTCTGTTACCCATTACCTTGTATAACAACTAGGTGAATACATGTTGATATTTTCTGCTGGTCTCAAGCTTCTTGAGAAGAAGACCCTAGTGTGCTGGACTTTTGCATCACCCAAAACCCTTGCACATAGCATTCACTCACCTAGGATTCAGGAATAAACCAATGTGTTCTTATTTTTTCAGGTTATTAGCCAGTATACATAGAATGCCATAATTTCTCCAAGCCAAATGTTAATTTTTTTTTTTTTTTTTTTGCGGTACGCAGGCCTCTCACTGCTGTGGCCTCTCCCGTTGCGGAGCACAGACTCCAGACGCGCAGGCCCAGCAGCCATGGCTCGCGGGCCCAGCCACTCCGTGGCATGTGGGATCTTCCCAGACCCGGGTACGAACCCGTGTCCCCTGCATCAGCAGGCGGACTCTCAACCACTGCGCCACCAGGGAAGCCCCAAATGTTAATTTTTTATTCATCTTTTTTGTTACATATAGTTGAGGTGGATAACAGTTATGTTATTTTTTGTTATGATACGCAGCTTAACTGTTACGATAAACGATGTCACCCACTTGAAAGCATTTTAAATCAATTATATACTACTGGATTTATTTGACACAAAAATATAAAACATCAAATAAATAAAAATCTTCTTCTAGATCAAGTCTCACTCCCCTTTCCACAGCCCTCCCCACTCCACAGCACCCCATTCAGGCACAAAAGACTAAAATAATCCTAGAAACTCAGCAAACATTTACTGCCATCTTGTGGACAGAGACACACCTAAATGGAATGGTCCTTTGCTTTCCCAGGCAGCCTCTGCTTAAATGCTGCATGGTTAAACCAAAGGAATTAGTCTCTTCATTAATTAAAACGTTTGCCCAGAAAGTGGTTAGTTGAAGCCAGAGAAGCCTTAGCTAATTGTTCTTTATCATTACAGAACCCTAAAATGGTTGTCAGAAATGTGCACACAAATTATCTTAATTTTCTCATTCCTAACATCCAGGAAGAAGGGGGTTGGTGGGGGGTAGGGGGTGGGCGTGGGGAGAGTTGGGAAAAGGTGAGGGGGTGATTTTTATAGGCTTTGCTTCTTGAAGCAAAAAAGCCCAAGAGCTGTATTAATTAATGCATTAGCAGTTAGCTGTTTGCACCCCAAAGTACACAATTCACTGTTGATGATTCAATAGTCTTCTTGCCACATTTCTCCCAAACAAGTTGATGTCGAAGCTGAAGAAATGCATTTTTCTCCACGTGACTATAAAATCGATGTTTCACAGAAGGGACAACGAGAAGCCCATGTCATAGCCACTCACGTATAGGAATTCAAGTTAATTCCTATGAAATGGGCATGAAATAGGGAGAATGAAATGAACCGTTAAACAAGGGTCATTTCACTTTCTGTGGGAGGAGAGGACCCCATCCCTGCAAACCTTTCTTTCCTTTGGTTTTTACTGGTACAGTGATCTCCTATTCCAAATGACATAGGTGCTCAGAGTATTTTCCTTCTGTATTAAATATAGTCCTTATTCAAATACTGAGCCAGGCCATATCTACAATGTGCTCATACTATTATTATGTCTCCAGGGTGCTTTATTGCCTCCTATTTGGCCTGTAATGAAACTCATATGTGGCACTGAACTTGTCTTAAAGAAATGATCTCTTATATGCATAAAATTAGACCCGAAAGAGAATCCGTACACTTCAAGCAAAGCTGATTCATGTGGGTGGCACTTTGCCCAGCACGTGCTGCATCTCTCTGTTCCCTTCCCCGCTCAGGCTCTCTGGGGGTCAGGATCGCCTGTGTTTTGCATTTCTTTCTTTCATCCTTGCCTGCCTTTGTTAATCACTCCAGAAAGGTTGTTCAGATATTAGCTGTCAGATAAGGCCGTTTGACAGAAGAGCATGCATATTAATTTATTTATTCACTGAACTAAAATTTATTGACCACTTACTATATACCAGATTCTCTGGTAGCCATAGGCGTATAAAGATTGCAAAACCGCTCCCCTCCAGCAGCTCAGTCTGAGAGGGAACTAGTAAACTGTTACAAAACCACCTGAGAAGTGCAATGCCAGAGGTATAGAGATGCGGTGACAAGGAGCTTGCAGTTGCCAGATGTAAGGTGCACCAGAAGGAAATAAGGGGTGATGGTCATGGAAAAGGAGAGGGAAATCGTATGGTAGAGGAACTTTGGTCAAGACTGGAATCAGACTAATGATGAAAGCCTTCCATTAATCTCAGCTACAGTGATCAAACCCTGAGCTAAGCAGTGGGAATGGACAAGAGGGGACAGATACTCAGCTCCTAAAGAGCTAGAAATAGCAAGAGTTGGTGACAGAGTCTAGAATCTGAAGACACAGGGTTGTCAATGATTCCCTGGTTTCCAGCTTGGGTGAGTATGAGAAGCACGGTGCCATTTTAATGAGGGAGGAAATAGCAGTTTCGAGAAACAAGCGTGAAGGTTGGAGTGATGGCAGCCAAGCGTCCAGAAGCCAGAAGTAGGGAAGCTTCAAGGTCACCAAAAAGGAGACCTGAAACATAGTTATGGACTTTTGTCATTAGACTATGGCATAGACCAGAAGTGAAAGGGTTTGAGGAATTAATAGAAACAAAGATAAACCAGTAGTTCTGTACTTTGACTGCATATTAGAATCAACGGAGGATCTTTAGGAGCTACCAATGGCCAGGCTGCATCCCAGACCAATTGAAGCTCCCCGGGCGATTACAACGTGCCTCCGAGGAGAGACCAATGTTATAGACTCTTCCTTGTAGAAGCTGTAATAGAAAAGAAATGAGCAAGATTAAAGAATACCGTGTTTCTAAGATGAGAGATGTTTGAGCATTAACTAAGGGGGCAAATACTAGTTGAGACAGAGAAAAAGAAAGAGGAAAGGGAATCGGTGGTGGTGAAAGCTCTAACAGGAAGTGAGAAGAACAAGAGGGTATGTAAGATTAGCTCTGGATGGGAAAGAAAGATAACTGGAAGTGAAGTTAGTAAGAAAAGATGGGTGTACATACGATTAGGTATGTAGGTAGAAGGGTGAGAAGAGTTTTCATCATCAACATGAGAGTAATTAAATGCATCCTCAAACGGACCAGTTTGAAATATCTCCTGCTGTGAATAAACAAACTTGTTAAGAAAACATTTCAGGAGACTCATTGCCAGAAGTCTGGGGATGGGGGTGGGCAAGGTAGATGCACAGAATCCTTCAGTTCTTCTAGTTTTTGCCTCGTTTGTATTTTCCGAATTCTCACCCTGCCCCCAGTGTTGAACTCTTCTCAGTGCACAGCAGATCTTGCAGAGGTAGGTAGTGTTCTCTTTCTATATCCATTACCACTTTTGTCTCCTTCACCACCTTCATTAATAGAAATGTTCATGAGCGTGTGACCATATTAGGTTTGGGGAGAACCCATTTAGGCCATATTTTGCCCTCTGTACCTTTGTGATCTGACAGAGAACAGTGGTATAGATGGAGGAGCTAAACATCCAACACGTGACAATGCTGGCCAATGATGAGCTCAGTCAGTTTACTCTCTGTTTTTAGTGTGTGTGTGTGTGTGTGTGTGTGTGTGTGTGTGCGCGCGCACGCACGCAGTGCTTGAAGAGCCCAGCCCTATATTTGTCTCTGTGTTTTGTCCCATTAACAGTTTTGCCAAACGGACCAATTGTAGTTCCTTTTAAGGCATTACATTCCTTTTTTTTTTTTTTTTTTTTTAGTTTCTTCTTTATAACAAAGTGAATCAGTCATACATATACATCTGTTCCCACATCCCTTCCCTCTTGCATCTCTGACATGTTGGCTGATAATACTGCGTAGAAACGTGTCTTTCTTCAAGCTGCCTCCACACTGTTCTCATAGCATCCTCGGCCGTGAAGGATAGGATGCTGTCCTCTGTCCCTTTCCCCTTTCTAACCAGTGAAGCTGCACTGTGCAACACACCACGTGCAATGTCAGTCCTATAGGTGTGACGGGTCTAGGACCTATGGATGAAGGGCCAACCTGGCTCCCTCATAAACCGTCTTATTGGCGAGACTTCCACGCTCGGAATCATCCCTTGATTGTTTCAGTTCTGTTGAACCTGAACTTGAGAAGTTCAACTCAGAGCAAAGTGGAGCCTCTTGCATTTGAATATGTTGGACACAAAGGCTCTCAAGGTCTATTTTAGGCTTTCATTTCATGAAAAAAAATACAGTACACAATAAACTTTTATGATTCCACCCATGATCTGTTAATCAGATTATCATCTCGTTTTCCTGATGGAATCAGCAGAAACAATCTGGGCCTTTGGGGAAATGCTTTAAGGAAACATACCCCTAATAGAAAAAACCTAGAGATGTGTTCTTTTTTTTTTTTTTTTTTGCGGTACGTGGGCCTCTCACTATTGTGGCCTCTCCCGTTGCGGAGCACAGGCTCCGGACGCGCAGACTCAGCGGCCATGGCTCACAGGCCCAGCCGCTCCACGGCATGTGGGATCTTCCTGGACCGGGGCACGAACCTGTGTCCCCTGCATCGGCAGGCGGACTCAACCACTGTGCCACCAGGGAAGCCCTAGAGATGTGTTCTTGGTTATCTCTCAGCCTCTTCTTTAAAAGCTGTATATTGCAGCAGGTAAGGACACGAGCTTTGGAGTCCCACAGATCCACTGATCCACTGGCTCTGTCACTCCTGCCTCAAGCCAGTCTTCATCTATGACGCGGCCATCTTATCTACCAGCCGGTCAGATGTTTGTGGTCCTGAGGAGTGAAATACTGTGAGTAGAGCGATTTAGCACAGTGCCCACCTCTCCGTCAGGGCTTGGTAAACACGCAGTATCATTGCTTTCATTACTATTAGGAGAAGACTTTTGTTTGGGAAGACACAAGTGAGGAGGAGTGAGAGATCCATCCCACAAGAGGGAAGAGCAGAAGTTTTTTCTTTCTATTCTATCCCTGAGTGCCACCACATTGAGGGAAAATTCCTTTCTCATCTCTACGTAAGGCAGTTCTTCTTCACTTGAACCAAGGGGTTTTTGTTTGTTTCTCTCTTTGTTTGTGTTTTCTATATAAAGACCCACTCTTGTAACTGACCATGTTTTCCTCTTCATATTTCATGCTAGAAAATACCTAGGACTATAGGACAAGCTTTTTTAAGACTAATCTCACACCTGGCACCCTCTGATTTTCATGCACTTTATTTTCTCTTTGCCTTGTTTTTTGGTTTTTATTTGAAACCTCTTTAGGTAGCTATATTATTATGTGCAACTATGTAGCTGCTTTAAATCGTTTTTTTGGATAAAGGATATCCTTGATCAAAAATAAATAATGGATAACCATATATACTTTTCCCCATTGGGGTCTGGCTTTGAATAATCCATTATTTATCCCAGAAATCATCAAGTCAGACTCTTGCTCCAAGCCAGCCAAATCATCCAGGAGTGTGCTCCAGAATTACTGCAGAGGTCACCTATAGGCGTGAATGGACAGTGTATTTTAAATGCCCCATTCATTCTGCCCTTGGCACAGCTGCTGTAGTGGTTAATTATTTTGATGCTAATGTATGTGCATATCTTTTTTAATGTGGGTACCAGACTGAAAATTTGGATTGAAACCAGTAATCAACAGATGGCCATCACTCGGGTGTCCTGGGCTGGGTTTTCACCAGTGACTCTTAATATAAGCCCCAACCTGGCCAAGTAGTAACTCCCTCCATGTCTGTCTCCCCACCCAGAACCGTCTCACTGGGCAAGTCTGTGACTGTTCTCCTTAAAAGAGAAAAAAATCTCCTGTATGCACTGGCACAAGGGTCCCAAAGTGGAGATTATAGAAATATTTTCACCATCAATGAACTTAAAATGTCCAATACTTTTGTTTCTTTCTTTCTTTTTTTTTTTTTTTTTTTTTTTTGCGGTACGCAGGCCTCCCACTGCTGTGGCCTCTCCCGTTGCGGAGCACAGGCTCCGGACGCGCAGGCTCAGCGACCATGGCTCACTGGCCCAGCCGCTCCGCGGCACATGGGATCTTCCCAGACCGGGGCACGAACCCGGGTCCCCTGCATCGGCAGGCGGACTCCCAACCACTGCGCCACCAGGGAAGCCCAGAAACAGGCTTCTTTATGTTAGGCGATGCTGCCATATACCCCTAGTTTCTAGAGGCTCAAGAATACATTTTTCTGACAACAGTTCAGGATACAGGCTGGTCGTCTGCCAGCTTTCTTGCTGTTAGTTCATTTCTTTAACAGCATCGTGGGGAAAGTCTTTTCAGAATCCAGGGTCTCCAGCCTCAACCCTTTCTATTAACTAAAAAACCCGGAATAACTCTCCATATGGTGCGGCCATGACGTTTGATAAATACCTTGCTGATTATTTATATGGCTTTACGCTTATTTTGACAAGTTGATCACATTAGTCTGTCTTGCAACCAAAGTTTTATCATAAGCCTCTTCCCACAGCTCCCTATCGCTGGGTTAAGTGGTCTGCTGAATTTCTGCCACACCAAACTTGGGGGAGATGAGAAAAAGGAAAGTACAGTCTAAAACTAAAGCAGACAAAAGCAATTCTGAAGAGCAAGAAAAGGGACAAGACTCTATTAGAGATCCTGGTGAATAGATTTGTACCTTCTGTCAGCACGGCTCTTGACTGTAAACTGCCTTAACACCAGGATCAATAAAGGGCAGAGCCTGGAGATGGTAATTATGCTAATTGGTAGTGACTAGAAAACAGGCAGGCAGCAGGATAAGCAGACAGCATCTTGGGAGGAACAGACACATTTGTTAAGAAGGGCAAGATGTGGTGTGGTACCCTCGCTGAGGTTTCTTCTATAATCAGTTTTGTAAGAAATGCCAAATGCGGCACTTCCCTGGGGGCACGGTGGTTAAGAATCCGCCTGCCAATACAGGGGACATGGGTTCGATCCCTGGTCCAGGAAGATCCCATGTGCCACAGAGCAACTAAGCCTGTGCGCCACAACTACTGAGCCCACACGCTGCAACTACTGAAGTCCACATGCTGCAACTCCTGAAGCCCATGCGCTCTGGGGCCCGCGTGCAGCAACTACTGAGCCTGCATGCTGCAACTACTGAAGCCCATGCGCCTAGGGTCTGTGCTCCGCAGTGAAGGGTAGCTCCCGCTCGCCACAACTAGAGAAAGCCTGTGCGCAGAAGACCCAATGTAGCCAAAAAATAAAAAATAAAAAATAATTGTTTTTAAAGAAGTTTGTTACCACAGTAAAGCAAAGCAAAAAGACTGATGAGATGAACTGCCCCCTCCCCCCAAAAAAAAGAAATGCCAAATGCATTTGGTCAACATCATTTGAGTTCTTGCCTTGGTAGAAGGTTATAGCAGGCACTTCTGGACAATATCAAAGAGATGAAAGACTCAGAACCTGCCTTCAGAAAGCACACAGCTTAGCTCAGTCTGCAACAGCACACTAGCACATGTGTGTGCACACACATGCACACACACACAGAAAGCCATTTTCACTGTAAAAACATGTCAAGAACTGAGACCATAAATTCCAAGGTAGTATCAAGAGGAGAGGGACCAAAGTCAGATGGGATGAGTCTCAGAAAGCCTCTTGTAGGCACCATGTTTGGGATGAGGCTTTGACCAGAGAGAGGATGAAGACATCTCAAGGCCATAGACCTTGCTTTTGGTAAAGGAAGTTAAGAATCTCTAACCACAAAACCTGCCCAGTTGTCATTATATTATAGTTGTGAAAAACATCTTACTAGATGTGGAAGTGTAAAAGCGCTCCATATATGTGTAATGTCTCCATGAATGTAACATGGACACAACCTTGGAACTAGTAACCGAACCAGTTAACCCAAGTGTGTGTAGGTACCAAAAGAATAGACGAACCAGTTGAAATTTTAAATTAATTACCCCACTGGGCTGCTGTGAGATTCTGAACTTTCTAATAAACTTTGACCAGTAAAATTTTACATGCAATTTTTTGATCATCTGAATTATATTTAAGGCTCAAATATTAATAAAGTCTAAGTAAAACGTCAAATTCATGCATATTTAGAAAGATGGTTCTAAAGATGGTCTGACTCTGTAAATATCAAATTTACTTCTTTTAATTCCATCTTAAATCACTGGCTCTAGTTATGAAAGAATCTTTTCCCCCAGAAACTAGACTACAGAACAGTAACAAAAATTTTCTATTATTTTTATTTCAGGAAAGAGATGTAGGGAATCATAAATACCACATATATCCGAGAAATCATATTTCAGCATTTAAGGAAAATCTGATAGTTCTAATTAAATGGGTCAGATCTGAAGGATAAGATTCACCATAGAACACAAGACTATTTTTAAGAAAAATATATATTTACACACAGCACAGTGAGGGTAAGCACTGTCTATTTTGGAACTGTGAATTCTAGGTGTCGGGTGTTCCGTGAAGTAAGGCAGTATAGAAGGAGACCTGAACTAAAGCTGTGATAATGAATAGGTCATTTCCCCTCCAAAGGCCGGCTGCAGCTTCCACTGTGCACAAGGGGTGGCGTGACAAGGGTAGTGTGACCTGGATCATCTCTGAGAGCTTTAGAACTCTAAACATTTCCTAGCAGATACTAGAAACTGGGACAGAGGAAACGTCTGTTTGCAGGGTTGCATAACCACTACCAGCAGGGGGCAGCACTGCTTAGATAATCACTTTATTTTTGCCCTTCCTCATTTAGGAAAACTGTGGGGAGAAAGGGATTTATCCCCTTAGCTCTTAGCAGCTCAGTAACATATAAGTGAGCCAAAGCCAAGGAACGCCCTTGCCCCCAAAGATTACATGTCCAAGGCACCAACACCTACAGCAACAGACGTGCTGACGACCCACATTTCCCGTGGACACTTTGACTGATGGTATGGCTTATGGTTGATTTTCCTTTTTATCTTTGTCTTCTCTTTATTTCCTACTTGTTTCTTGTCGGGGAGGAATAATTGTATAAGGAATTTTAAAATTTAAGAAACATGGGAATCTTTACCAATCTTTCTCTCCCTAAAATAAAACCCCCCATTTGAAGTGGAGTTTGAGATAAGGACTTCTCAAGAAGGGACACTTCATGCAATAAAGAGCAGAGATGATGACATTTCAGGGAAGGAAACGACTCTCCCCCTTTTGTTAGGAAAGGACAAACACACACACACAAAAGCCGTTCACTGACCAGTGCTGCCCCCTGCAGCTGAAAGGAAATGAGGCTGAAACAAGTGAGTGCCTTGTTCCCTGAGTCATGTTTTATTTTAATGATGTAAATGTTTCTTTTAAAATTCAACTAGCTTATAGCATAATACTAAATCACATCTTCTAATTAATTTTTAAAGCTCAGATTTGATAGTAAGATTAATGTTAGCCTTATTTTCAAGATAATTTAAAAATTACTAGACAACATCCGTTCCATTTAATAAGAATGTATTACTCTACAGTAAATTTTAATTCTGATTATACGTAGGGCTTTCATTTTGCTGAAGTGTGAACCCTTGAAATGCTTCATTTAAAATTAGAGATAGTTTTCCATAAAACAAGAATGTTTGGGGGCTTGAACATCTAAAACTATTACCTAAAGAGCAACAGAGGTGGTGGTCTAGAGCTTGCTGTCATCAGAGAACTATTGTCACTTATATGAAAGCACTTCTATCCATTTCTTTCTTTTCTCTTTATCTTTTCTTTCCTTGGACATTATTCACACACAGTAATCATTTCAAGCAGGGTTGAATACTGTGAAAATTCTGTGCTTTGAGCCAGACATACCAGGATTTAAAACCCAACTCTGCTGCTTATAATCTGTTTGACCATGAACTAGTCATGCAACCATTTTGAGCCTATTTTGTCTTCTCTAATATAGGGAAACTAATAATACCTGTCTTAACAGGTCATTGTGAGAATTAGTTGAGAAAACATGTAAAGCTGTATAAAGCACAGAGTAACCACTTGATAGTGGTCGCTGGGGAACTTGCCTCAAGGAAACCTGGGATAGAAAGTCTCCAAGATGTCTGCCATCCATTCCTTCCCTCCTTGCATTCACATGGTGCTCCTTACATCAAGAGGTAGAGTCTGATTCTCCTTCTCTGAATCTGGGCTGGCCTTAGTGACTAGTTGGACCAAAAGAATACAGTGGCAGTGACAGTCTGGGACTCCCAAGGCTAGGTCTTAAGAAGCCTTGAAGCTTCCAAGGCTACAAGTCTCTTGTATGCTTGACCTTGTGATGTTCCCTCTTAGAATCCAGCCAGTGGGCCTAAACCACATAGAGAGGCCACATGTAGACATTCTAGTTGACAACCAGCTGGGCTCCCGGTCCACAGCCAACATCAACTGCAAACCACGCAAGGGAGCCCTATTGGACATCTAGCCCGCATGGACCTTTAGACCCTTCCAACACCTGTCACCATCTGACTGCAGCCATGTGACAGATGCTGGACAACAACTACCCAGCTGAGCCCAGCAAATCCACTGGACTATGAAGGATAATCATAAATTGTTATTTCAAGCCACTAAATTTGGGGCTGGTTTGTTATGCATGCAATGATAGATAACTGGAACAAAGCCGCAGGGTAGATGTCTATTTTGAAGAGCCACTAGTAAAAGCCCAGAGAAACAGCTGGGGGGGTGGGACTCTCACTCTAAACATTTATCTGTATTTCATAATTTTGTTTCTCAAGTCATTGTTTCAAAACTTCCAGAAAAGTCCAATTCGATTTTGAAGGGACATGTGGGGATTGAAGAAATGTTGGTTTGGACGAAAAAGGGAATGAGTGAATGATCGAATGTTTCCTGTGATATAAGTCCTCTCGCAGAAAGCATCTAATGACCAGCCATCAATCTAGAAGTTTCATTAAGAATCTATTATTTCTAATGCCATTTGCAGCAACGTGGTTGGACCTAGAGATTATACAAAGTGAAGCAAGTCAGAGAAAGACAAATGTCCTATGATATCACTTATATGTGGAATCTGAAAAAAATGATGCAGATGAATTTATTTACTGAACAGAAACAGACTTACAGACATAGAAAACAAACTTATGGTTAACAAAGGGGAAAGGGGCCGAGGAGATAAATTAGGAATTTAGGATTAGCCAGATACACACTACTAGATATAAAACAGATAAATAACAAGGCCCTACTGAATAGCACAGGGAATATATTCAGCGTCTTGTAATAAACTATAATGGAAAAGAATCTGAAAAAGGAAAAAAATGTATATATATGAATCATTTTGCTGTACACCAGAAATTAACACAACAATGTTTGTTCCCTTGACCTAAAAACTACACATGGGGGCACTCGTACATGCTAAGGGGGTATCTTGTGGTATGATGAGGGGGCACCACCATATCTATGTGTTGCCACGGCCATTTTCAGAGCATTTACATTTTCATTGTAATTTCATTAAGCCCTGTGAAGCAGGTTGAATAGAAAACTGCAGTGTGGGTGTGGCCGTCCAAGGTCACCCGACCAGCTGGTGGACAGCCCAGACCCAGGTCTTCCGCCTACCAGTCAGGTTCACACCAAACCCCTCTGCCCTCTCCAGATCTTATTTTGTCCAGGACCCACCAATGTCTTCAAATGACCTTGTTTACAGCACACAATAATGCCATAAGGCTGCTTTTTAAAGATGTTTTGAGAAATAATGTTAGAAATAATGGTACTGATTGCTAGACCAAAATAGAGTATGTCTATCACTGAAATAATTCAAAAAGCTATTTTTGTGGGTCACATTCTATGTGATAAAAACTGTCATCTTAGTTGCCTTTAAAGGACACCTCCCTCCGTACATCCATACAGCGTCTGCATTCTCGGCTGAATGGGACTCCTCCACAAAGAGTATATAAATGACTCTGATTCAGAATGGAGGTAGAACAGATAAATAAAGTTGACAGTTCAAGGAAGAGGTCTTCATTACTAAATTATTCGGGGAGGTTTTGTAAGTCAGGAAAACTAATCTGCAACTAACGCCCCCTCGGTGCCCCTTATCCTGTATTCATGTCCTCACGCTGACTAGGAAAGAACAAGAGCACAGAGTTTTGCCTCCCCATCGTCAATTACAAATATGTCCTTTTTTTTACCCTCTGTGTGAAATTGTGTTTCTTATAAATTGCCCTGTGCTGGTGCCTCGTGAAGTAAACATCCAAGTTCCTGAGGCATCTTTCTGCCTTAGACAATGAGGGGCATGTGCCCCGTTGGTGCTCTTAGAGCCAGGCTGGCCCTACGTGTGGTCCTCCATGAGTGGGAGGCCAGCGGAGGCTGGGAGGCCATGTGCCTGGTTATGAAGCTGTTCGTCCACTTTCCACATTATTGAGCTATAACAGCTGCTTGGCTCGCAAGAAGCTGATGGCCGTGGACACAAATCAAACCAGTCTCCCTTCTGCCCGAACCCTGGAAAAGCACCTTGCTGAGGCTGTGCGGTAGGAAGGGTTGGGGCTCTGCTGTAGCACAGATGACAGGAGAGCTGGCATGCGCACCCGGAGAAGGCAGGAGCCATCTGTGCATGTTCATTGGAGGCCAGTTCCCTGCTAGGAGACCTTTATGCTTGGCTCCATTGGCTAGGAATGACTGCACATGATTTAAAGATCTGAAAGGATTAACTGTGTGTTTCACTGTCAGTCATCTGCTGGATGACAAAGAGTTGACGTTAATAGGAGAAATCTTTATTCTGAAATCTAAAGGACCACCTGAGCAGGTCTACAGTGATGCTTACCAAAAAATGGACTTATAATCATTTAAACTAATTTTAAACATTTGTAGCTGCATGGTTAGATGGTCCAGAAGAAAAATACAGCCTATGAAGATCATTTATGTTTTCCCTTTTTATTCTCAAGCATGGCTCCAGACATGTACTCCTGTTTGGGAAACCTATTCAATTTGTTTCCCTACATAAATATTATGTGCATAGTAGAAATGGCTGCGTTACTACACATCAGATTGTTTCTGTCCTGTATGACTAATTCAGTTTGGTTTCATTGTGTTTTAGCAATTCCAGAAAGTAAGGGCAGAGCCAGCCCTACAACATTTTTTTTTTTTTTTTTTTTTGGCTGTGTTGGGTCTTCGTTTCTGTGCAAGGGCTTTCTCTAGTTGCGGCGAGCGGGGGCCACTCTTCATCGCGGTGCGTGGGCCTCTCACTATCCTGGCCTCTCTTGGTGCGGAGCACAGGCTCCAGACATGCAGGCTCAGTCATTGTGGCTCATGGGCCCAGTTGCTCCGTGGCATGTGGGATCCTTCCGGACCAGGGCTCGAACTCATGTCCCCTGCATTGGCAGGCAGACTCTCAACCACTGCGCCACCAGGGAAGCCCCAGCCCTACAACATTTTTATGTAACACCTGTGCTTCTTCAAAATGCCTCTGAACTTAGAAGACCTAAGAACTTTATCAACTATTTGCTCAGGTTATGCTTAAAAGAACATGAATTCATCAACATTCAGATGACTCAAAACCCCAGTTTTCTGGGAGATCAATGTAGATGTGTTCTAGGCTCAGTGCATAGAAATGGCTTACCTTTTATGTTTTTTCTAGTGTTCGAGAAAAAATGTAATTGAATTTTTTGGTGTTCTCTGAATTGGGGGGGCGGTCACTGTTAAGGAGTCAGAGGATAAGTCTTGGTAGGTGCTGGTTATTGAGTTTAAAAGAAGATGGTGGTGTCTCCTCATGAAAGTTTAGATTATTAGGGCCAGAACTGGCAAGCAGGCTGAGGAATTCCTGTCACCTCCCTTGTCAGGTGGCTGCAGGTGCTGCTCTGATATTTCCAAGTCAACCCCCAGCCTTCCACTAGAGGCAGAGGGAGCAACTGAAAACAGCATTTGCTCCATGATCATGGAACTCCAATCTGGTCTTAGATGGTCTTAGGCGGGCCCAGTTTCAATAAGCCATTCCCTTCCTTCTCTTGCCTCCAAATAGGACTGATCTTAGCATGTCCTTTTAAATAGCCCCTTGCACCTCATATGGGAAGGAGCTGTGGATCAGATTTAACACCCACACACTAATGCTTCCACGGACTGAGTTTACCAAACTGGGCTTACCAAAGTTGGAGATTGCATATCCTCTAACTGGCTTGCTTAGTTTTTAACTCCCCAAAAACCCATATCTTCTCTTGACTATTACCAGGTGTTGGTTTTAAATCAACATATTCAAGAAATGTGTACTGTTAATTAGAACTTTCCAATAATGAACACTAACATCTGATAAAAGCAAGATATTCTCCCTAGAGAATGACCTTTGGCAGTGACAAGCTGACCAATTTAAGGGGTTCTATTTTTATGGTTTAACTGCCTCCCCCAATCCATCTTAACTACCTCTGCAATATGTACTTCATATGTACATGTAGTACTTTAGCACAAACTAAATAGTAAAAGGCCAACAGGAATCAGAGTGGAGCTCAGAGGAAAGGAAGCATATGTCAGAATTATTTTGGCACATATCAAAGCCTGATTTTGGTGTAAACTTAGCCAGAGGGGTAAATGATGTCTTTGCGGCTCAAATATATTGACACTTTAATTAATGGCCTAAGAAAATACACTGGATATTGGGATGAAACCAATGGACTATTCTTTTGTCTTAAATGTGCTATGAGAAGGGTCCATGAAAGATGGGGTATCTCCATTGCCAAGGAGAGGACTGGAGTTTCCAAATCCTGGCCATCCCTATCTTTGTCCAGCAGAAACTGGGTTAGCATGTAATGCAAAACCAAGAGAATTGTAGCAACACAAAATGAGGCCATATTGTACATTCTAGGACTTTATATAATTGCTAAGAATGGGTCATAAATTTGGTGTTAATCTGTTAATCAACTATCACCAAGAAATTTAGATCCTGTCACTACGTGCAAAATACTATGTTTTCCTTGACTTTTCATATGGGCAGATTTGATTTCAGAAAAATATTTTGGGATCATCAGAAACAAAAAGGATTTCTAAACAAAAGGTGACTTATTTTATCATTACTTTCCCCTCTTTTCCTTCAAGGGAGGGAATGAGGAGAGAGAACAAGGTAGCAGAGAGATATGCCCAAAGGACTATGACCAGGAATGGGCCCCAGCATGTCCACGCCTGGCAGGAGTGACCCAGGAGGCAAGCTCAGGGCTGCTGTGTCTGTCAGAGGCCATCATCCACCTGTAGATCTGGGTTGTGAAGTTCCAGAGGCTTATTCTGCATTTGGCACTGTGTCTGTAGTTTGGGTAAACTGCCTTAGATGGGCCATGGTGCCCAGGACCCCATGTCCAGATAACTCTGATTGTCTAGGCAAGAATAACTGAGAGAGATTTTCATCTCAATTACCTTTTCCGATTTTTTAAAATGAATCTGTCACTAATTTTTACATTTTAAACAATGGGATCTATTTGAGAGCAAGATATAAAGAAATATGAATTAATAAGTAAAGAAATATTAGCCAGATGGTATAGGCTACCTATTCTTTTCTGGCTTTCAACTCTTGCCAATTACTATTTATTTAACCATAGCATAGTTTCTATGTTTATATAAAATAACTCAATTAGACTTTATAAGAGGTAGGCCTTTCCTGTATCTTCTCAGTGGCTCTAGCACACAGCAACTTTTACCAACTTTTTATCCAAGGCCCTCTTAGTTGTTCTCTGTTTAAACTTTGTTTTTTACCTTCTCTTTATGAAAACAGTATGGTTATTTACAACTTAAAGAGAAAAGAGCAACATGATACAATGAACTTTGAAGTAAATTAGCCTGGGTTTAAATCCTGACTTGATATCTGAATAAACATGGTCATGTTATTAAAACATTCTGAGATTCTTTTTTGCGGGGCGAGGGGTGAAGTAGAAAAGAATAGCTCTATTGCCTTGCCAGGCAAAGGGGGCCACAGCGGGCTAATGCCCTCAAAACTGTGTGTCCCCCAAACATTCTGAGATTCTTAATTTGCAAAATTGGAGTGAGACCTTGCTTGCTTGTTGGACAATTAAATGAAATAAATATGTAAAGCTCCTAGCACGTACCGGGGTCGTGGGCTTCACTACTACCACTTCAACTATTTCCACTAATTTCACTATTACAGCAACTGCCAACTGAGTCACCATGGGGAATCCAGGTAACTCTCTGACCCTCAGTTTTCTCTTCAGCAAAACAAAGATATTAATGTCTACCTCCCAGGGTTATGAAGATAATGAAATGTGAACATCTGTAAAGTGCCCAGCACATGCCATGTATGTTCAATAAGTGTAGTGCAACATCTTTCCCTCTTTCCCCCTCTTCTTAGCAATTGCAAGAAACACTTCAAGCACTTGTTATTCCCAGGTTGGTAGTTCACTCTGATCCTGAGATTAGATTAGAGCCTGCAGCGTTGCCTTCAATGCACTGTAAATTGAACCTGATGTCTAGATTTCTGTCCAGAAAAGATTCATACACTCCTACGAGGCTTGCTAGGTCTAAATCAATCTTTAGGTGGTAGAGGAAGCAAGAAATGTACGTAGCACACAAATATTCCTCTCCTTTCTCCTTTCTCCTTTTCCTTCAGACACCCCTCATGGCCAATGTCCAACACAAGTTGCACAGGCAGAAAATATCCCTACACTCTTCCTTCAGGCCTCTGTTTTGCTCTGTTTGCTCAGCGGTAAGAGGGTATTGCCTCCCACTGCTCGCCATTTCCTGACCTCCCTCACCATCTCCTATTGACAGACACAAGAAAATGGGCCAGATTTCCTTGCCTACAGGGACCCTGTAGTACCCCCAAGGGCAGCTTGATGCAGGACAAGATGCAGCTGACCACAGCAACGTGACAATTGCCATGTCCTACGCTGCTTGCAGAAATAGCCGATTAAAATGAAGACACATGGACTTCCCTGGTGGCGCAGTGGTTGAGAGTCTGCCTGCCGATGCAGGGGACACGGGTTCGAGCCCTGGTCTGGGAAGATCCCACATGCCGTGGAGCAACTGGGCCCGTGAGCCACAACTACTGAGCCTGCGCGTCTGGAGCCCGTGCTCCACAACAAGAGAGGCCACAATAGTGAGAGGCCCGCACATCGAAATGAAGACACAGTCTCAGCACATAGTTTATTATCCACCTCAGCATAGGCTGTTCATTACCCCACCTCTCTTATTCCTGTGTCCTGTGCACCTTCCTTCTGAGGACACAGAAGGCTCTCTTAGTCCATACCTGTGTGGCTTCCTAGACTGGGGAGTTGATGTTTTCTATTGCTTTGGGTGTTCACTTAAGTTTCAGTATGTTTGCTTTACTCACGCTTCTATGGGTCATTCAGGAAAGACTGAGGAATGTCTGGTTTTATGTTGTCAGATAGGTGCCAACCCATATGGCAGGGGTTTTTGTTTAATTTTTATTTTTTAGTTGCACCTGTCAAAGGTCCCAGAAACTCTTTGGTAACAGACATGAGCAGTATGTACTGTAAATTTCAGAAACTGCCACACTTAACATAGGAAGAGAAAGGCCAGATCAAATTGTGGGGTGAGTGTGCCATGCTCAGTATCCTAGGGGGCCTTTGATAATTGATCCTAAATGGACCTTTTTCTCTGCCATAGAATTTTATTTGGTCAAGATGTGCTTTCTATCTACTGTGGTCCAAAAGCTAAAATCACAATGAACACAATAACCACTTCTGATTCAGAAATGTCACCATCTGTTGTTTCAACTTGTGCCACTTACCTCTGCAGAGCCAGGAAACCACAGCAATAAACTTCCCACCCAGGAGCCCAATGGTGAGGGTCAAGGTGATGCCCAAAGAGCAAAGGCTACCAGGCGACCTTGAGTCCAGGAGTAAATACATGGCATTTATCTAGCTGTCTAGTTGTAATACTAGAGATGTGATTCCCCCTGCTTACATAGAAAAACATGGCAGGCTTTCCAAGGCCTCACCACATTGCTTGGCATCAGAATGAGTAGCTGATACAATCCTTGTCCTCAAACTCAAGTGAGGACTAAATGTGACTTGATTTATATTTCCTTTAAAGCAACTTGGAGCCCCCAGCTGCATTTCATGTTTGTCCTTGTTGGGCTTTCCTCTCCTTCCTAGGACTTCACCAGATTCAGGAAGGGGTACAAGTGCCCAGAAAGGCGAGGGGCCTTGGCTGTGGGGTCTGTCATGGTCTCACTGATACCATACCGCGTGGGCCTCCAGGGCTGCCTGGACACCCCGCAGTCCTCTGCTGCTCCCATGTCCTCCTGAGGCATGAGGATCATTGTGGAAGCTGTGAGTCCCAGGCTTATAGTTTCTCCTCTGTAGACACACCACAACTCTTCCTCCCTGGGACACTCTGCTTCCCCAGGGCAAAGCCAGGGAACCACCCTTCCCTGGGACCTTGGAACCTCTCTCTACCCCCAGACCTGTTTCTCAAAGATATTCTGCTCCTTCCTTTAAATTCAGTCTTCCCTTTGGGAGTCAGACTCTTAGAAAAAAAAAAGCCAGGAAATCTTGCAGCTGGGTCTGGCTTCTACCACACTCAGTGAATGAGGCACAGAGACGGAGAGGAAAAGAAGCATACAGAGAATGAGAGGGGGAAACAACCCTAAATTCAAACCTCCAAACTTTGTTATGAGTGTGTGTAGTAGCACGAAACACAGCACTGCACTCCATGCGCGGGTCTAAGCCTTTCTCCAAGACCAAGTGGAGTCAGCATTTCACAAAGAGGAGACTTTGGGTCCTCCACCCACTGCATTTGTGCAAGGAAGTAGGGGGGATTGAAGCCGCATTTTCAAGTCACCACTGGTTCATCCTTTACAGACTGCGCTTTGCATCAGTTAAACCTTTTGGACGATGTAAACCGATTTTGCATCCTCTTTTTCTTGTAAATTGTTTGCAAATGAGTAAAATTCACTGATACTCAAGAAAGCTCTCATAACCACTCTCTGTGCAAAGGACGACCAAAACGTGCCTGTAGAGTCAGTTTTGTGTTCCAGTGACATCAGTTGAGTCAGTCACATCAGGCTGAACTCGTGTCCCTCAATTTAAGACAATGCAGTCTATAAAACCTCACACTTGCAAAGTTGTTTTCCCTCTTAAAAGTGGATGTGCCGTGGATTCCTTTAAGTATCAAGATGCCCTTGAATTTTTAAAACATATGACTTAATTTAGAACTGTGGGTCTGTGTGTAGTCTTTCACAAGTGTAGCTATTTAATATGAAGTGTATCTATTTTATAAAAGTACCTATGTCCCTACTCAGTGAAATGAATAGTAAGCAGATAGAACACCAGATTTCACCAGTGGGAAAGAAGACTCCCTGCCAGAGCGAAATAGTTGCTTCACGTGGTTGGAAAAGTTGCCCAGTGTTCAAATGACTCACCCTGGCTACAAACATCAGCAGTTAGAGATGGACTCAGCTGTGAGGCAGGACCCGCAAAACAGGTTCTGATGGGCGCAGTGGTTCATGGAATGGTTACACTAATTATAGCCCTCCTCGGGGCTTCCAGGGAAGAAAAGTAAACAAGTACTTTTAGATATTCCTCCAACAAAATCATCTTTCTTCTCTTGAAAATGTGCTCTTCTTTACCAGCTTTCCATTTCCCCAGATCCCTTGGTTGTCAGTAGTTGTTTTTTTTTTTATATTTAAGCAGTTAATCTGACAAAGTTGAAACTAATTTGGGGCATGAAAGAAGTGGAGAAAATGTACCAGACATAGATAACTGCTTTCCAGGGTGAAACTCTATAAAACTAAGCGTTTTAGAAAGCCCTACCCGTATTAAAATGAGGAGAGGAAAATCTTCCTGCAAGAGAATAACTATCAAAGTGGTTTGTTTCGTGTTGGAACAGCAGGGTGTTGGCTTCTGATTTTCCACCCCAGGCTTTGGAAGTAAAGCTCAGCAGTTGACCACAGTCAGGTTTTACTGTAAAGGGCCACTGCTCATTAAGTCCTGTGTAATTAGAAACTGGCAAAGGACGGAAATGTTGTTAGAACACTCAGGGGAAGGTTTATCAAAGGATATGTATTTTGTGCACTTGAATTTTGCTTTTCATCAGAAGCTCTGACAACTTCATTAAATCTAAATATCTGAGAAATGTTCATTGAACATGTAAAGGTCATGCAAGCCCAGAAAGAAAGAACTTCAGTTGTTCCAGGTCTCTGCCGTCAGGCTTTATCTAGTCTCTGCTTTTCCTTCCTTTCCTGTTTCAGCTTGCAAGAATCATGGGTAGAGAGTGTTAAACCTCTCTATTGGGACTTCCCTGGCCATTCTGTGGTTAGGACTCTGCTCTTCCACTGCAGGGTGCTTGGGTTCAATCCCTGGTCGAGGAACTAAGATCCCGCATGCTGCATGGCCAAAAAAATTTTTTAAGTTTTTTAAATGTTTAAAAAAAAAACCTCTCTATTTACACATATGTTTCTTTTGAGTGACCATTAGAATAGTCAGCACTAATGAAAACAGGAGTGTCTCATATCTGAGTTATGCCTACGATGATAACCACAGATCCAATTCTCTGGGACATTTTAAGGAAGTTATTTCTTCTCCAATCTCTCATACAAAAAAAGTGAGACTATTACAAGCACATTTATCTTTATGAGGCTGTTAAAAAATCATATTTTACCTGTTCTAACAGAGCACACACAGGATGAATCATGTAGTAGTCAACTTTGGTTAATTTTGCCCACAATAATGTCAAAAGCTGTCTCCCTGACCTTGCAACCTTAGACTTGCATTCCAGATGTCTATTCTTCTGTTACTGTGCACACCTTCAAGTGAGCTGAGAGGTTTATAGTTGCTAGAGTCTGCCATGAAAAAAAAAATGCCAGAAGGAGCTGACACCACCCACTGTAGGTTTGTTCTTGGCACAGAGACTGCGGTGTGGTACATTGGCACAAGGCAATAGGAGTTGTCATGTCTTAAGTGGCAGCAATGCTAGGGGATACTTTTCTTCTTTGAGTTATATTATTATCTCCCTGAATGAAACATAACTCGGTTTTGAATCATAACTATGGGAAATGCCCACACCCATCTCACCCCAATGTATGTAAATTTCATTTCTCCCAAGACTCCCAGTGATGAGAGAAAGCAAACCATCAGTATTATGAAAGCAGCTTGGCTGAAGTGTTTGCTTCCCTGTGCTCAGTCACTGGAGCAGTCCAAGTGACACATTTGACAAGGCAGAACACGAAATTTATCTCTTCAATATGGAGCATTTTGCAAGGGAGGCTGAGTTTTGGAGCAAACTAATGGTAAGTGGAACGAAGTGTTTAAATATCAAGGGCATCATGCTGGGCGTTTTCCTTGTGGCTTTTCATAGAATTAAGATGAAAGCAGAATTTATAATCAAAGGACTGTAGCCTTGCTCATTATTTTAAAGTGAAACATGCCTTCTACATACCAAATGGTATTAGTGATAAATGACTTTGGATGAATTGTTTGGGTGTAAATTTTTCTACTTTTATTGATGAACCATACCACATAGCTTGTGGGCATGTAAGACATTACCTTATTGAAGCAATACGATTCGCTGACAGAAAGGGATTGTAATGTCGAACTAGGTTTTTAACACAGATGAAGCGTTTCTTGGAACTCTGGGTTGGATTGTTACTTTTGATTTTCTTTAAATGTATCTCATTTAGGATTATATAAATACACCTGTCTGTGTGTGTGTGTGTGTATATATATATATATATATATATATAATGATCATAATATATACTATTATCAGAGAGCATGAAAAAGGCGCATACTAATGTCTAAAGCTAATTTTTATGATTTTTGAACTGGGCATATTCAGACCTCCTATTTCTTTTTATGTCACTGAGAACTATTGAGTTTACTTCAGATGAATTGGTCCAGTTCTGAAAGCCTGCCAGAACAACACAGATTCCCAGGCCTCAGGGACCCTGGCTGATCATCTCATTTTATAACTGAATAAACTGAAGTTCCCCTACTTGAAGAACCCAGAGTTGGACTACAGGATCCTAGACCCCAACCCCAGTGCAGTGCTTTTTCAATTAGTATATCTCACTGTTCCATAGTATAACTTTTCATTATGTTTTCTCCTTTCTAATGTGAATTTGAACTTCATTGGAAATAGAAGTTTCTGTTGCAAACATGGGTGATTTTTATTTTTATTTTTATTTATTTATTTTTTTGCGGTACGTGGGCCTCTCACTGTTGTGGCCTCTCCTGTTGCGGAGCACAGGCTCTGGACGCGCAGGCTCAGCGGCCATGGCTCATGGGCCTAGCCGCTCCGCGGCATGTGGGATCTTCCCAGCCCGGGGCACGAACCCGTGTCCCCTGCATTGGCAGGCAGACTCTCAACCACTGCACCACCAGGGAAGCCCCCATGGGTAATTTTTAGATCCGAATAAAAAATTCTCTTTTGGTGGCAGCAGTGTGATCTACCTGTCTTTTCCCTGGCAGTAGGACTTATATTCTTTTATAACATAAAGTTGACTCCAAGAACAAATGAAAACATTGGTTTCTAGAATAATCACTTCTGTTCATTAACGAATGCTCACCATGCCCGGTGTCTTAGGTTTTCATGCTATATCTTGGCTGGCAAGCCATGTTGCACATTTTTGGAGAAATCAGGGTAAAAAATACTATACTGTTCCCAGCATAACTAAAAAGGCACAATTTTCAGATCCATATGCAAGCTTTGGAGACATCCACCTTCGTTTACCCAGGTCATTCACTTAGCAAAATATTATCAATCAGTTGTATTCTGGAGACTGAACCATTTCTGTGCTCTTGTAATATTTCGATTGTTTAAACGCCTTAGTTTTTATTAAGAGCTCATTTTGACAAACCAGAAAAATAAAAAGGGCTTTTTCCTGCATGCCCTCAGGGCAGGAAGGGATGTCTGTGCTCCCAGGGGCTGGGAACTGATGGAGCAGCTGGCTCTGGTTGGGTCCAGGATGCGAGGACAGCCCGAGGGGCCCAGGCAGAGGCTGGAACTCAGGAAATACACAAAGGGGTGAGGTGTAGGTATTGGTCTTCCCCACTTAGACCACACCCCCCAGTTCCTTGCCCGAGGAGTTTCCAGGTAAGATACAGTCAGTCACATGAGAGAAGATCAGAATTGTACAGTAAACACCTATCACAAATTCAAGCTCGCCTGTTGTTCAGTTCAACCTTGATTACTCAAACTGCCGTTTTGAAAATTCTCTCCTCTTTTGGAAGCTCTTCAGCCTCTGGCTCCATCTCGGCAACTACATGTTGTCACCAGTTGCCTTGGCAAGTGGGTGGCCACTTACCGCCAGGCCATCAGGCCCCGACCCTGCCTTGGGTTGCTGGCAGCAGCTCACCAGTCTCCTCTGAGCTCCTTCCGGGCTGTGCAATAGGTAAAATACCTGCCAACTCAGACAGCCAGGGGAAGGCACAGCCCAGGGCAGGAGGGACTGAAATTCATTGTGACCCTGTGGCTGCTCAGGGGCCTGTGTGCATCGACAGAAACAAAGTTTGGAGAGGCTGGTGTACTTTCACAGTGTCTTTCTATCATAATTAATGCACCCAACCTCTCTTGTGGTCAGCGGGGTGTTACCTTAACTGCATAGATGGTGAGACCCAGAGATTTCATGATGGGTTAGGCGCTGTCTGCGTATTGAGCAGACAGTGAGACGGAGTGAGAAATATAAGCCTCTGCCGTCAGAATCGGGTCATTTCATCCATAACGTTGGACATTTGCTCTCAGCCTTCTCTGCCTGGAGGACCAGAGTAGTTCCTCCATGGAACTACTAGTTATTCTTTCTTCTTAATGCATTTGAATTTCTGCGTGTCTTTGGTCTTGCAGACTGCTTGTGTCACTTAGAAATTCACCTCCATGCTGGCCAGGACCAGATAATCCTCTCCTCTAAGAGGATAAGAGCAACCCCTGCAAGTTCAAATTCGGGAGCTTGCCTCCAGGTGCCGTTTCAAATCCTCAAGGTTGTGTGCTGCTCAAGGACAGTTGATAGATCAGGTCCCTGCCCTGCACACAACTCAGCCCAGTGGTTCTACACGCCAGCTTCAGCACGGACGGATTAAATATGAGGATGCAGTCACCAGTGGGTGCTATGTACAGGCAGGCACAGGTGTTTGGGGGAAGTAAACAGTGGTAACTGACTCTGTAGTCCTGTGTGATCATCATCACCCCCGAGACCCAAACCGTTTTTCTTTTTTTCCAACCTAAAATCCCCATTCACCCCCATTCCCTCTCTCGAAATGAGCTCAACTGAACAAAGCATCAGGCCAGTGCTCACTGAGTCTGGCTTCTGTACTTACTCTCTTGTTTCTGCAGAAAACACAGAGGAAGAAGACATGCTCTTGATTCACGAAGGTCAAAATATAGTTGAGAGACCAGCTATCTGTACACGAAACAATTAGAGAACAAAATAATATATAAAAGAGGATCCAAGTGCATGGTTCACACACTAAATGCAACAGGGATTCTGAAGTCAGGGAAGTTGGAGAAGGTTTCATGAAGGAAATGGATCAAGAAGGATGGATAGAATTTTGAAAGGAGAGGGAGGGGCATCCAGGTGAAGGGGATGGTGTTGAATAAATGCTGGGATGCGGAAACACCCCTTGTGCTGGGACAGTACTGAGTCACTGAACAGGAAATGCATGTGAGGGTCGGGGAGAGATAAACTTGAGCAGGTCCTAGAGAGCCTTGAAGGCCAAGCAAAGGAGTTAAGACTTGGGAGCCATGGAAGGTATGGGAACAGTAGAATGGCATGATAAAAGCAGAGTTTAAGGAAAAGTAGTCTGTCCACATAGATTGGATTCTGAAGATTCTGGAGGCCGTTAGAAAGCTGTTGTTACAGGACCTAAACATGAGATGACAGGGGTCCCAGGCCAGAGCGGTGTAAGTTGAACAGGGAGAAAGAAGCATATTTCTAAGGAAAAATATGAAATGCTGGTTGATGAATGGGATCCTGTAGGGTGTAAACTACATCAAGTTAGAAATTATGGCTGTCGTGTGTACTAGGTAACAGTCTGTCTCTGCTTAGGATAAAAGAGAAGTCTAATTCTTCCCCTTAGATCTACTCCTAAGGCCAGCAAACCTTTCTGATACTTCCCTGTTCCTTGAGTTAGTCAAATCTTTTCTGCAAAAATCTCAAGGCACCAATGCCCATCCTAAGAGCTCAGAACAGAATTTCTCTGCTAGCAACACTCCTGCCATATGGAACATTTTGCATTCTCAAAAGTCCTCCTCTCTCTGTTTTCATGACATTGTAGGTAAGTTTTCCCATTTCTCCTTCTTAGCGATTGGTTGCTAAACATGAAACATTTTTATTCTTTCACACTCACTGTGTTAGTTTCTCTCTAGTTAGTCTGCTTCTCACATCTCCCCCTCTCTGGCTTTATTCATATCAATTTGCCCACTGAAATCTGGTTACCTGGCAGCATCCTTTGCTTTAGATGATCGACTTCGCCAGGCATACACATAGTTGTATTACTTAAACTCTCTTCTATCCACAAGAGTAAGAGGTACACAATTCACCTGAGAGTTTGAAAGGGGAGGCAAGTTATCACAAGTACACAAGTGAAGAAAATCAAGAGGTTGCGTGTTGAGACTGAAAAGTCCTAGGTAGGTTTTAAAGGTAATTGTGGATCATAGAAGGTGGAGAACTTTAAGGGGCCATACACGTGTTCTCTTTCACCTTCAGAGGTTTTTTTTTAATGTTTATTTATTTATTTATTTGGCTTTGCCGGGTCTTAATTGCGGCACACAGGATCCAGTACCCTGACCAGGGATCGAACCCGGGCCCCTTGCATTGGGAGCACAAGGTCTTAACGAGTGGACCACCAGGGAAGTCCCTGCAGAGTACTTTTAATAGTTTTTTCTTTTAATCTTTAAGCCAACATTTAAAATTCAGAAGACTTGATGTAGCAATCCAGAAACATATTTCCTTGAAAAAGAATCAACAGATATGGCAATAATCAGCTGGGGCTGAGCACTGCTGTCCCCTGTGGATAGGGTGGCTACACATCCTCCTCCTTCCCTGCATTTCTGAGTACCTGTCAGGCCCTCAGGACATTTGACATCTATTTCTAGTTAGTTATGACTCTGATCTAACCAGTTTCTCATTTTACAGAAAGAGAAACTGAGGCACAGAGGTTAAATAACTTTTTCAATATTACCCAAGAGATTGGTAGCCCTACAGGGGTTAGAACTGAGCTTTGCTATGACACCTGGACCCGCTTTCCCTCCCTGTCTGGACAGTAGTTGTGTTTTCTGAATACAGGTTGGCAAGCTGGAGGAAGGGAACAACCTGCGTGTGGGAATATGCACATCAGTCAATAAAGCTATTGAACAGGTGTTCCTGAGGCAGGAACCTGGAGAAATTCAGAATAATAGTATTTTTCAAATGTGACCCTTGATTTAATTTTATTTTACTTTATTGTACTTACTACTTAGAATTTCAAGAAGGAACATAATTAGGTTTTCCTCTTTATTACAATTTCTTAACTTTATTTTTTTAAACTTTTTATTTTATACTGGAGTATAGCTGATTAACAATGTGACAGTTTCAGGTGCACAGCAAAGGGACTCAACCACACAGATACATGTATCCATTCTCCCCCAAACTCCCCTCCCATCCAACCTGCCACATAACATTGAGCAGAGTTCCCTGTGCACAATTTAACTTTAAAAAAAAGTATACTTGAAAATATGGCAGTGGTGATATAACACTGTAAGCATTTGTATTTAAAATATCCCAAATTTTTAAATGAAACCTACTGATAAAAAAAAAAATCTGTGTGTTTTTTCTCCTCCACTTTCCTCTCCTAAGCTCATTTCATTCTCTTAGACCTCTGGCCTGCACTGATAGAGTGTCCATCTCCAGTGTGTTAGCACGACTTTGGCACTTGGCTAGAGGCTCCTGCAGACGCTGCCTCCTGCGGACTCAGTGGTGATGGGATCTCCGTGGGCTCACAGGGCGGGCCGGAGGGGGCCACCGCGATCAGCCTGCTTATCATTATTGATGTGGCTTCGGCAACCTCTGCTGCGTTTCTGTCCAGTGCGATTCTGGATGCAATTCAGAAAACACCTGCCGTAATCCTTGCGAGAAATCCATGCACGTGCCAAGGCCAGGTGATTGGTGTCACTCGTGAACGACCTGAAGGTCAGCCTCTTGGCCCTGCTTCAGCTCTTATTTTAATGAAAGTCAGAATTCTTTATTGAGCGGATTTTAATACAGACCCAGCACAGGCTGGCATTTCTACTTTTTGCGTACTTATATTTAAAATAGTCTTTTAACTAAAACGGAAGAAGGGTGGAGATTTTGCAGGGCGTTTAAAATTGGAGGAGGATTAGGAAAGAGATTCTCTGTGTTCTTTGAAATATCAGAAAGCTTAAAATTTACGTTTGATCTCTCCTTTCACCACTTCAAAGGAATCGTACCTCTGTGATTGCTTCCTTCCTTTCGGGGGGGATCTATCGTCTTCCTCCCCAAACCTGTGGAGCTTTTAGCTGATGTAACAAGATCACTTCCTTACATCAATGAGGGTGTTTCAACCCTACCATTTATGCTACTGTTTTCAGTACACGTTTTTTTTGTTTTGGGGTTTTTTTAAGTACAGGTTTTACTTTTCCATTCACTATGTAAATATATGAGTTGTAAATAAGAGACAGAAACTCTAGAGGAATTTGACACTGAGTGTGCACAGTAGAAACTTACCGTACACTAAAAGTTCATTTGGTCTTAGACCACACTGAAAAACTTATATAATTAATATAACACATTGATTAATGATGACAGTAATAACTAACATGCATTACATATTTAGTAAGTGCTAGGAACTGTGCTAAGTATTTCATGGGTATTTTCTAATTTAATCTTCATAATGCCCCTTTATTCTTCTAAAATGAATGAGATAATAGTCTATGTGGGTCAAGGTTTAGTTTTAGGCATGCAATTTAGGAAGAATACAGGCAAACTGAAGCACATGGCAAAGTGAAGATGAGAGCAACCAGAGAGAGCAGAGGTTCTCAAACTTGAGCTTGGGGACTTCCCTGGTGGTGCAGTCATTAAGAATCCACCTGCCAATACAGGGGACATGGGTTCAATCCCCGGTCCAGGAAGATCCCACATGCCATGGAGCAACTAAGCCTATGCGCCGCAACTCTGAGCCTGTGCTGTTACCCCGTGAGCCACAACTAATGAGCCTGAGTGCCACAACTACTGAAGCCCGTGCGCCTAGAGCCTGTGCTCCACAATAAGAGAAGCCACCGCGGCGAGAAGCCTGTACACCACAATGAGAATATTTGCAAACGAAGCAACTGACAAAGGATTAATCTCCAAAATATACAAGCAGCTCATGCAGCTCAATGTTAAAAAAACAAACAACCCAATCCAAAAATGGGCAGAAGACCTAAATAGACATTTCTCCAAAGAAGATATACAGATTGCCAACAAACACATGAAAGGATGCTCAACATCACTAATCATTAGAGAAATGCAAATCAGAACTACAATGAGGTATCATTTCACACCAGTCAGAATGGCCATCATCAAAAACTGTACAAACAATAAATGCTGGAGAGGGTGTGGAGAAAAGGGAACTGTCTTGCACTGTTGGTGGGAATGTAAACTGATAACAGCCACTATGGAGAACAGTATGGAGGTTCCTTAAAAAAGTAAAACTAGAATTACCATATGATCTAGCAATCCCACTACTGGACATATACCCTGAGAAAATCATAATTCAAAAGGAGTCATGTACCACAATGTTCATTGCAGCACTATTTACAATAGCCAGGACATGGAAGCAACCTAAGTGTCCATCGACAGAGATAAATGGATAAAGAATATATGGCACATATATACAATGGAATATTACTCAGCCATAAAAAGAAATGAAACTGAGTTATTTGTAGTGAGGTGGATGGACCTAGAGACTGTCATACAGAGTGAAGTAAGTCAGAAAGAGAGAAACAAATACCATATGCTAACACATATATATGGAATCTAAAAAAAAAAAAAAAAATGGTTCTGACGACCCTAGGGACAGGACAGGAATAAAGATGCAGACGTAGAGAATGGACTTGAGGACACGGGGAGGGGGAAGGGTAAGCTGGGACGAAGTGAGAGAGCGGCATGGACATATATCCACTACCAAATGTAAAATAGATAGCTAGTGGGAAGCAGCTGCATTGCACAGGGATATCAGCTCAGTGTTTTGTGTCCACCTAGAGGGGTGCGATAGGGAGGGTGGGAGGGAGACGCAAAAGGGAGAGGATATGGGGATATATGTATACATATAGCTGATTCACTTTGTTGTACAGCAGAAACTAACAAAACATTGTAAAGCAATTATACTCCAATAAAGATGTTAAAAAAGAAAGAGTGGCCCCCGCTCGCCGCAACTAGAGAAAGCCCATGCACAGCAACAAAGACTCAACACAGCCAAAAATAAATAAGTAACTAAATTTATATAAAAAAAAAAAAAAAACCGAAAAAAACACTTGCGCCTGCAGCAGAATCTCCTGGAAGGCTGGCTTAAACACAGATTGCTGGGTCCACCGCTGTGCACCTCCACCCAGCAGCCTATTAAAGGGCTGGACTGTGTAAGTGATACCCTTGGGACAGTGGATGTGACATTGGCCAAAAGGTATGGATTGAGACCAGCACACCTGAGAGTGAGGGAGAGCAGATGGAGTGGGCTGCACATGGAGGAACCTGGAAGGTGCCCACGCGGAGGAGGGTGATGGGTTTCTGAGCAAGAATTACAACCTGGTGGCCCCGAGGCTGAACGCATCTGCAGATGGCTCTGCTGTGAGCATGCAGGGCTGCTAGGTGTTTTCATTTGACTGCATCCATCCTCCAGTTCCCCATAGCCCCCACTCTCTCTTAGCCTTGATGATTCATCCATTTATGCTCACCGGCCTGGCCACAGATGACCCTGGAGCTGAAGGCCCCTGAGGTACAGGCTGAGCGAGCAGCAGGTGAATGCTGGATTCGATTTTTTCATTTTATTTTATTTTATAGTGGAGCATAGTTGATTTACAATGCTGTGTTAGTTTCAGGTGTACAGCAGAGTGATTCAGTTATACACGTACATATGTCTATTCTTTTTCAGATTCTTTTCCCATATAGGTTATTAGAGAATACTGAGTAAAGTTCCCAGTGCTATTCAGTAGGTCCTTGTTGATTACCTATTTTTATATATAGTCGTGTGGACACGTTAATCCTAAACTCCTAGGGATTTGATTTTTTTTCCGTAATCTGCCATCTGGACTCTATAGAATGAGAGAACGGTCATTTGGTAAACTGATCCCAGTTTGTTCACTTATAGGAATTGCACACTGGGGGAGAGGACCCACTACAAACTGTGCTACCATGGAAGTGATTCGAGTATCGCCCATCATTGTGCTGTTTCCTAGGATGGCTGTCTCCATCGAGCACAGCTCTCTCGGTTCCCCCAGTCTCCTCCAGGTCTTCTCCCTCCGAGGCTTCCTTTGGTTCAACGTTAGTAGGGTTGACCGTTGGTGGACACAGGACCTGAATAGCAAAGCCATGCCCCTCCTGTCCCTCCCTGCAAACAGCACCCCAGGACTGCTCTCCCTGAGTCCAGTGGGCTCGTCTGCCCTGCAGGGACACACGTGGGCCTAAAAAGCCAGACACTGAAAAGCCTTGGAAGACAATGACCCAGCCTTGGCAGGAAGAGGCATAAGGAAGAGAAGTTTGGGGTTGATTACAAAACAGCTTGTGTCCAAAGTGGTAGATTCTCAGGAGAAAAACCTTATCTAGGAAGTTCCAGGGCAAGGAAGAGTAAAGAAAAATGAAATGGCAGAGAGAAGGAACAAGACCAAATTAAGAAATGGAAGATCTAGATAAATTGTTAGGAGGCATATATGGTCTGTGATGGATGCTTTGTCCTTGAGACATTTAAAATAAAATCAGGAGAGGCCTTCACTGACCACTCTAAGTAACTTGATTAAGCCTTTTCCACCTTTGCCTCCTGGGTTTGGTTGCTAGGTATTTAGCTATCTCAGTTATGAGCATTCTGGGGTCGGGCTGCCTTCTAGATGGGGAGCTAGGAACAGGGTGCCCTCTCTTCCTTGGACCAGCTTTCCATTCTTTCTCTCTTTCTTTCTGACTTTCTTTCATCCCATCCTTCCTTTCCCTTCCTTCCTTCCCTCCTTCCCTCTCTTCCTCCCTTCCCCCCTTTCTTCCTGTCTTCCTGCACAAAAGGGGAAAAAAAACTTGAGGAGACCGCTGGTGCAGGTTCCAGTAATAACCATGGCTGGTAATTTTTGCACATCCGGAGTGAGTCATTTTCTTATAAATGAGATCAGGGGCTGTAGTGCTCCCAGAAGAAAAAACACTTATATTGACGTGTTTATGTATTGGAATGATAATATTTGTCCATGTGAAAAGACGTGTGATTCCTTTCTGCCACACCATATGGCTTATTACTATTCATAATCCAAATAGTAGCAGCTGCTGCAGAATGCGAGAATGAGTTTTCCTGAAGTAAAAATGGGCTAACTCTTGGATGCCACATGTACTTTCCACAGTATCACCAGCAATTCACCAGAAACCTACATATGGGTCCCTTCCATTAATCCATTCCTTTCTTTATTCATATCTCAGAAGTTCATTTTTCTATCCACTTCCATTCTGTCCATCTCACCCAACCTACCCCCATTCAGCCTGGGCCCCCAAGGGGCCATTCCATCTCGGGAACATGGATGTGTATTATTTGGAACTGTTGGCAACTGAAGGTTTCACTTTGGGCCTTGCTGACCACTGACAACTGCCAGAGGAGATGGCAGTGAATTTTCGCCCTGGTTCCCCGTGTGGCTTCCTACACTGCTGAAGTGCATTATGTATTTGTAGTTAATCAGACACATGAAGGCACTGAAGCAGTTAATGACTCCCCCCCAGGCCGACTTGGCCCAACTCTGAGGTAATGGAACATGTAAGGCAGCAGTTTCTACAGACCACTGGAATGTGGTTTGCGGAAACCCTTGAGGTTTAAGAAGGAAGCCATTTGTGGCCTAGGTGCTGGATGCCACTGTAGAAACCAACACAGTCACCAGCGCAAAATAACCCAGTTTCAGAGAGGAGAGGTATCTGTGGACTTATGGTATCATGACATGGTCATTCTGAGTTCCCCTGAAAGCTGGAGGTTTTAGAAAATCAAAACACTCTTTATGCTGATTCTACACATCACAGTGGTAAATATCTAGACCATTTAACCAAAAGAAAAAAAACAAGTCCTGACCAAATCTCCCAAAACTTGAGCCTAAAATGAAAGTATATAGATAATGACTTTCATTTTCCACTTCAGTTGGTTAAGTTATAATAATACCTTGCACTTGCGTGATGTATCAGAGTTTTCAGGGTGTTTTCATGTATATTAATAGTAATTGAGACTTTTTTCCAAGAAGACTGTCAGGTGACCTGAATCGACGGACATTCGTGAGATTGGTGTATTATCTCTGTCAGCTACGTTTTGTTCTGTTCCTCCCACGGCGGGTATCACTAATTTCCAACTTGTATCGGCCATCTTCCTGCAGCCATTTGTCTTTTTCAGGTGTGTATTGGTCAGTTCTCTAAGTACCTGTTGCTTTTTTTACAAGTGATCATAGGGTGATTTATCAATGTCATTCTTCTCACTTGGCAATGAGAGAGAAACTACAAGGTATTATAGAATCGGTCTGCATACCTGGCCTTCAACCACAGTTCTCCAACTTGAAATGGCATTTATACCCCTTCATCACAGACCTTGTCGAGAGGTCCTGGAGTCAGCAGCCTTCAGTTAGCCCGTCTTTGCCTTCAGGGTGCGTTAGGTAATTGTTTCATAAACTTCTTTTCCAAAAGGAATATCTGACCACATTCCCAAGTCACATTTTGTGTTTAGGAGTTGCTGCCTGTGTGTGTATGTGTATATCTGCTTCTCATTTGTGTTTCTTATCATCATAAGAAGTCTGACTCAGGCCAAGTAGGTGATGGTCCCTAAACGCCATGATGTGATTTCAGGGCTAAATAGCCCGAATAGGTCTTCCTAATTGATGATGACTGAAACCCCATGATTTGACTATCCTGCCTTTCCTCTGTACCAGCAAAACTTCCCCCTGTCCCAGCAAAACTTCCCCCGAAGGCTCAGCTCTATCCACTCCCAGAACCCATCCTGACCTGCAGGTAGTCATCACTTGAACTGGGATTAGTCCTCCTGTCCTAAGCCTGGTGTCTGGCGGGCCTAGGCTGAGCCCTGGGCACCCTGTCTGCTGACCTGCGCCTTAGCTCACACCATGCTTAGCTGGCGGGCATGCATGGGATGCTGCTGTTGCTTTCTGATTTATACTTATTCTTTCCTGCTGAAATCCGAGTCCCCCACCCCTGCCCACTGACTATGCTGCTGAGCAAATGCTACCCTTCTGTGTCCCGTTGCCTCAAGGTTCCTCCCATGTGCACCTAAAAACGGGGTACTGGTATGATTTTCATGGGCCCCAGGCACTTTTGGCTTTGTGGGCCACTTCCTGCATTAAAAAATGTTGAACGTTATGTTTTACAATTGGATTGGTATAAAGACAAATATGTTCATACTCTCTATATATATTATTTATGAAGACATTTCTTTGACTTGAAAGTGTATTTTTTCTTCAGACTTTAATTTCCTTAAAAGACATTAACACGTTGGCATGGATCTCTAAAAGTATTGTGGGTTCTGGGCATTGTGCCTGGTGCCCCTGATGGTTAAGGTGGCCCTACTGAGAAACAGACCAGTGTTTCAAAGTTCAAAGTTATAATCATAAGAAGTCTGACTCAGGCCAAGTAGGTGATGGTCCCTAAACGCCATGATGTGATTTCAGGGCTAAATAGTCCGAATCAGTGTTTGTTTCAAAGTTACGTCCTTTGCAAACCACATTTAGGAATTTCACCAGATTGCTCTTCTCCCACACTAGTTTTCATCTAATATTTTTCCTTAAATTTACCCCCTTTGAAATTGTAATAACTGTATTTTGAAAAGAAAGTGGATGTCAGTAGCATAAAGCCAGTATAACTTGCTGTTAGGAACCATATGTTTATCCTCCCCCATCAGAAATTCAACTGTTGAAAAACCCGACTCCTCAGTGTGAGGGTTTTGGAGGTGGGGTCTTTGGGAGGTACTTAGGTCATGAGGATGGAGTCCTCAAGGTGGGATTAGTGCCCTTATGAGAAAAGACAGGAGAGAGCTTGCTTCTCTTTCTGCTCTCCACCAAGTAAGGACACAGTGAAAAGGCAGCTGACTGCAAACCCGGAAGTGGGCCCTCACGCAGAACTGCCTCTGCCGGCACCCTGATCTTGGACTTCCCAGCCTCTAGAACAATGAAAAATAGATGTTTGTTCTTTAAAGCCACCTGTCTATGGTAATTTGGTGTAGCGGCCTAAGCAGACTAAGACACTTGCCAAAAATAGAAAATAATCATTAATAATTATTAACATAAATGTTATGTAATTTTTAAAATTTATGTGCATGTTCTATCTAACCCCAGTGTTCTGAGTTCCTCAGCATCTCTTATCCTCTAGTAGTCCTTGTAGAGTTAATGATCAGATCAACCCCAGCTCAAAGGTGCCTACGCCGTTCAGGGTTTTCCTTTATTCACTGTCTGCCCACCAACACCCAGCTACTGCCCACGTTCTTGCTCCAAAACAAAGGGACCAGACAGACCTCCCCAACTCAGTGTAAGCATTGACAGAGCATCCCTGCCCATTAGACTGGATTTTCCTGGGAAACATCATTGGGTGTCACAATCCTGACTTACCATTTCCCACTAGAACAGACTGTCTAATAGAACTTTCCATGATGGTGGAAATGTCCTATGTCTGCACTCACCAGTTCAGTACCCACTAGACAGATGTAGCTACTGAGCATCTGAAACATGGCTAGTGAGACTGAGGAACAACATTGTTACTTTAAATTTTAACTCATTTAAACTCTTTAGCTACATGTGGCTAGTGGCTACCATATTGCACAGGACAGCAACGGAGTGTTTGATTTTGGCTGTGACCATCCTTCTTGGATTCTCCGTCTCCATCCCAGAACTGATCAGTTCTAAAATTCTTTCCCTTTCTATGAGGCCTCTCATGTCACACAGCCAAGTTTATTAGTGAAATGGATGACACGTATGCTGCTATGCTGCTATTAGATGTTCACACCATAGTGTGAAAGAAGGCTCTGGGAGGAGGTATGGCAGAAGAAAGCAGGAACAGAACAGAGAACTCTGTGTGCTGCTGGGAGCTTTATGGGTGTGTGGTGAGCGGGGATAGAATGGAGAGAACGAGGTATCAAATGTTAATTCCCCCTGCTTTCCAGTTTTACAAAGCTAACAATACCCTAGATCTAAACTGTATTAATATCATTTTATTTCCTCCTCTTTGTCCTTTTAAAACAATTGTCAGTTGGAGTCAGAGGTTCAGATTCAGAATAAAGTCTGCTTAACAGTTTGTCATTGGGACTTCCCTGGCAGTCCAGTAGTGAGGAATCCTCACTTCCACTGCAGGGGGCCTGGGTTCGATCCCTGGTTGGGGAACTAAAATCCTGCAAGCCTCGCAGCGCAGCCAAAAGACAAACAAACAAACAAAAACAATTTGTCATTAACCTGCTAAACCTAGAAACTCCAGCTTGAGCTGGCTTCAAGCCCCAGGCTTTAGTGGTCACGTCGTTAGACCAACCGCACTTATTTAGCGGATGTAATTCTATTTCCATTGTGGAGAAGGTGCACATAATAGCAGCTTTTGCCCCAAAGCAAAAATCCTTTGGGAAATCTGCCTGCACTAATGCATATATCGATATACATGCATATTTCCCATTAATACTAATAGAACCTAATGAGACTGTATAAATCACCTGAAACTTGATGCAGTGTGAATCTGATGTTGGATGCTTCGAGATGAACTCAGAAAGTCCATTTGTCTGGGAGCTATTTCTTAATACGCCTTCATCTTTTAGCCGAATTCTAATCCTGACTGAAATATTAATCAAAGACTGTTTCTGCATCTCACATCATGTACACCTGCCTCTCATCATCGGAAGAGATGAAGTAGACTCATCCGTGTGACCGTGTGCCTCTATCTAGGCATAGTTTAAGGTTCTGTTGACAGAAATAAAAAGGGAATGGACAGAAAAGAGAAATTAAGAGAGATTTTCCTTTTCCTGGGGAGCAGTGTGCAGGGCCAGGCTAAATTAAGCGTACACATGGTCTGGAATCCTGGAAGGAGCGCCGGATCACATAGGCTGAGTGTGAGGAATTTATACATCTTTATTCCCCACATGGTCCTCACCCGTTGTCAACTATATGGAGCATCTTACCTCCAGACCTCCAGAGCAACATGTTTTACCTACACTATCAATGTCTTCTGGGGGAGAAATGCATTGTGTTACCTATCAGGGCAGCGGAAGTGCTCTCCAACCAGTGTGCCCCCCTCGTTCTTCAAAAATGGGCCCTTCCAGTCTCCTCTATTACCTGGATTCTAGTCACAGTGCTTTCTCATGGCGACTGCCTTTTGTTTTACTCTATTATAGGCAAAAAAAAAAAAAGTGTACGGTAGTCCCTTCTTATTCACGGGAAGTACGTTCTAAGACCCCTAGTTGATGCCTTGAAATCACGGATAGTACCAAAGCCTATACGGTTGACCCTCTGTAACCTCAGATTCCACATCCATGGATTTCACCAACCACAAGTTTAAAATATTTGGAAAAAACATTCCAGGACGTTTCAAAAGGCAAAACTTGAATTTGCATCCCACCAGAGGGTTTTACAAAATATTTAGGTTGTATTCACAACTATTTACATAGCGTTTACATTGTATTAGGTATTATAAGTAATCTAGAGATGATTTAAAGTCCAGGGAGAATGTGCATAGGTTATATGCAAATGCTACAGCATTTTGTATAAGAGATGAACATTCATGGAATTTGGTATCCACCAGGGTCCTGGAAGCAGTCCCTCACAGATATCAAGGCACAACCTTATATACCATGTTTTTTCCCTATACATACATTCCTATGATGAAGTTTAACTTATAAATTGGGCACAGTAAGCGATTAACAACAATAATAATAAAATACAACAATTATAACAACATACTGTAATAAAAGTTACATAAATGTGGTTTCTCTCTCAAATTATCTTATACAAATTTAATGCCTTTTCCATCTTAACTAAGCATTTACCACATACTGTGGCTGTAACTTTGGCAGATTGCAACAGCAAAACTAGCACAAATTTCTTTTTTCTTCTTCACAATTTCACAAATAGAAGATTTGTTCTTACCGTAGATCTTAGCGTTATCTTATGATTTCCTTCCTTTCTTATTAAATCAAGAACTTTCACCCTTTCACTTAAAGGAAGCATTTTATGGTTACTATGTGGCATATCCAAATTGCCAACATCACTACTCTTGCACTTTGGGGCCATCAAGTAAAGTAAGGGTTAATCAAACACAAGCACCCCAATACCACAACAGTCGATTTGATAACCGAGCCAGCTGCTAAGTGACTAATGAGGGTGAGATACGCCGGACAAAGTGTTGCTTCCCATCCAGGGCAGGACGGAGCTGGAAGCCTCGAGATTTCATCACTTTATTCACAACAGCACACAATTTAAAATTTAAGAATTGTTTATTTCTGGAATTTTCCATTTCATATTTTCAGACTGCAGTTGACCAGAAGTAACTGAAACCTCAGAAAGTGTAACCTTGGGTAAGAGGGGAGCTACTGTACTATAAGAAAAAAGAAACACACACACACACTGCATTTTTTTCCCCCGAAGTTTCTTTCAGACATAGCAAAAATAAGGATCAGACAGAAAGAAAAATGTAGATTGTAAGTAAAAACCTTGTTTACTGCTGGACTGCATAATCTTGGAATTATGGAAAATTAGCACTGGAAAGGACCTTTGGCAGTCTATCACAATAAGGTTACATCTAGCAGCTGCAGCTTTTCACAGCTGGCAGAGCCCTGGTGTTTCCACGGGTGTCTCGCATAGGCATGGCAAATACTGTTAGTGCCCCCTTCACAGATAAGGAACTGAGGCTAATTAAAAATGCTACAAAAACAGCATCATTGATTTCTATATTGATAAATTGGAATCATTTAGTTTCTTCTCTAGTCCAAGAAAACAGAAGAATAACTATATGCAAAGCTGCTTGAATAAGCTTTTAAATCCAAGGTGTCTTAATTTCCAAAACCAGTGAAAACCCTAAATGAATCTTGGGGTCTACAAAATATTTTAGAATTAGTTTGGTCATTATAATCTGCTTGAACCCAAGAGAATGCTAGAATTAAATTAAGGTTTAATTAATAATAGTTGAGGATTAGTGAAGAAGGTATTGAGCTGTAGTAGATCTTCAAGTCTTACTCTAAATTGAGACATCTTTTAAAAATGCAACACTTTGGAGGGAGGGGAAATTGGATGAAGGTAGTCAAAAGGTACAAAGTTCCAATTATAGGATGAATAAGTACTAGGGATATAATTTAATGTACAACATGATAAATACAATTAACATTGCTGTGTGTTATATATGAAAGTTGAGAGTAAATCCTAAGAGTTCTCATCGCAAGGAAAATAAATTTTTCTATTTCTTTAATTTTATATCTATGTGAGATGATATGCACTAAACTTACTGTGGTAATCATTTCATGATATGTAAATCAAATCATTATGCTGTACACCTTAAACTTACACAGTGCTGTATGTCAATTATAGCTCAATAAACCTGGAAGAAAAAGAAAGAATACACTGGTTAGGATTATATTAATATGAATGATAAGCATCATTTATGAACACAGATCTCTGTTTCTGTAGCTATAAGATGGAAACAATAACATTACCTACCAAATAAGTTGTCATAAGAATTAAATGAGACAGTTGAGTAGAAGAAAGACTTTTCATTCTAATTATTAGGATGTAATACTCTGTCTATAAAATTACAAGTTCCATATAAAAAAAACATTATTATTGAATGGAAGAGCCTGTGCAGTCTCCCTCTGTTGTCCACATCAGAGGGAAAGAAACATGGTTATTTGGACCAGGAAGCTCTGGCTCGGGCATCCTCACCCTAGTTTCCTCTTCTCAGACTGTGGATATCTGATTTAGCAGGAACTAAAGGTGTGCTACCAACTGCAAAAACAATTGCATTCATGTATTCACTACTTTATTACAGGCTTGCTTGCTATGGGCCAGAACCTATGCTAGAAATAAATACAAGGAGAAGATCTGTTCCTGCCCTGCAGGGGTCTCCCGGACTAGTGAGGGAAAGTCTAGGGAAGGGCACTGAAGGAACGGCCTGGATCATTACTGGGACATTTATATAGGTTAGCTGACATACTCCTAATTACAGCCCTAGTCAAGTGGGTAATGTTATCCCCATTTTATAACTGAGGCCCAGAGAATTCAGAATAACTTACCCAAGGTCACACAGCATGTGAAAGAAGGAGAAATCAAACCCCCATATGTCTGATCATCCCCTTTGCACCACCAACACTCAACCGTGTGATCCCACGGCCAGGTAGCATCATGAGGGCAGCCTTCGGCAGCTGCTACCTGCCACCGACTGTCACTGAGCTCCTAGAAGTGTCACCCTCGGCTGTCCTGTTGATGTTGGAGCCCATCTTCTTTCTCTTGGGACACTCTGGAATGGGGGAGAGAGGCTCAGAGTGCCGTCCGGGAGGCTTTGCCACGTCGTTCCTCTCAAGCAGCTCTCAGGCATACCTGAATGAAACCGCGGAATGTCTCGTCTGTCTCCAGGAGAAGGTGTTCTCCTCACCAGCGTACCTGCCGACGTCACTGGGAGTAACTTTGAGAGTTTCCGAGAATATATTAAACAGGAGGCGGACAGCCCTTGGAATAGGGGAGCCATGGGAGAGAGATTGCCTCGGGAACTAGGAGAGGTTGAGACAAAGCCAAGAGAAGAGAGGAGTCTTCTTCACTCAGAACCGTAGTCGGAGAGGGGACCCACGGGTCAAGCGGAACACGGTTCAAATGAGCATTATGGTAAGAGAAATACGCTGGGTACCAGCTTCAGCCACAGGCCCGGCGCCAGTGCACAGAGAATAGAAGTATGAGGGCAAGCCAAGGTTGGTGACTCAGCAATGACAAGAATTAGGGCCTTGGGAACTGAAGAAAGTAGGATTCTTCAAAACAGGCTGACGCTTGCTCATTCTCAATCCCCAAATCCAAAATGCTCTGAAAACTGACATTTTGGGGTGGCAAAACCTGTCCTGAATTGACATAAGGCCGTCTGTAATCTTGGTTCATCCTTCTTAATGTGAATATTCATAGTTTTGCTGTAGAAATATCCATTTATTATGGGTTATGCTGGTGGTATTAAATAATGTATAAGATAGGAATATATTACATTTCTTAAAAACCTGAATTCCAAAGGCTGAATTTCAAAACACATCTGTTTCCAAGGGTTTCAGATAGGTGACTGTGTGTCTGCATTACTTCCACATTATCTCATTTAATCCTTACATAACTCTTGAGAGGATATTATTATTTTCCCCATTTTATAGATGAAAAAAATAGGATAGGGAAGCATTTATTTGACCAAGGTCATGCAACCAATAGAAAGTAACAGATCGAGGATTGAACCCCACGCATTGAAACCCAGCTCTGTGCACATGCCTGCGCCATGCAATGTGCTGACGGGGACTGTAGGGTGGCCAGCAGTGGCTCCTGGGGAGGGGACTCAGAGATACTGTCACCTTCTCCTGCTAAAACCTGTCCCTGATGCTGACACCTCCAACAATTGTTTTGGTTTTCATAAAAAAGAAGCAACTGCTGGGCTAGAACCTCCTGTCAGCATAAACTTCTAGAAAGTGCTGAGTAAGAGTGAAATAGGATCTTTTTTAACTCTCATGTCCTTCAGCTACACTAGAGGACCAGTATCTAGGACAGTAGTTTTGGGGCCTTAAGGGGTCTCAGGTTCCTTTGAGAAGCTGATGAAAGCTATGAACTTTCTCCGCAGGATATTGCACATGCAACTCCACCGAGTAAATACTTCATCTTGTTTCAGGGGAGCGTATCCACGAACCCCAGATTAAGAATCTCTTGTTCCCAGCCTTTAGAGGATTAGTAAAGTTTCCATGAAAAAAGTTATAGCAAAATTCAACTTTAAAGAGTGAAGATCGTTTTCATTAATATAATTCAGTGACTCAGTTAAGATGTAATTTCTGTAGAAGCCTAGAATTCTCTGGCCAAAGTGTGTGTGTGTGTGTGTGTGTGTGTGTGTGTTAGGGTGTTAAGAGGAAAGACTGGGTGGGGTTGAGTCCTCTGACTTCTCAAGTAAATTACCCATACAGGTATTGTTAAAGGCTTACAGTTCTGTTGCCTTCTCTGCTCATATAAACAACCAAATGGTCCTGAAAGCAGGGATTGCAATAGAGGTGACTTTCAGTTCAAGGATCTTGTAATTATCTTTGGTCTGTGTGAGCTTGGAGACTTTGGTTCTCCTGGGCAGATTGCTTTCCACCATCTGCAATACTAAAACTTGCAAACCGCTGTCAAGGCCCAACTATAAAGAATCTCCAGCTGACATTGTAACTTTATAGTTTATTTTCCCTCTTGCTCTTTTGATTTACTAGGATTCTAAACCTAAAACTAAATGTTTCCTAGTCATTTATATCTCTGGTTTGATAGTGATGATAACCTAGTCCCAAGAGTATAAAACTGGGAATGATAGGGCTTCCCTAGTGGCTCAGTGGTTGAGAGTCTGCCTGCCGATGCAGGGGACGCGGGTTCGTGCCCCGGTCCGGGAGGATCCCTCATGCCGCAGAGTGGCTGGGCCCGTGAGCCATGGCCGCTGAGCCTGCGCATCTGGAGCCTGTGCTCCGCAACGGGAGAGGCCACAACAGTGAGAGGCCCGCGTACCGCAAAAAAATAATAATAATTTTTAAAAACTGGGAATGATGAATAGAAGAAGGGTGTTCATCACTAGCTGGTACAGAAAACAACTCCTCAGAAATTCAGGAACTGGATAATGGCAGATTTTGTTTTTTACATGATTACCTTTATGACAGTTCTGTCACTCCACACCGAATGCAATATATTCGAGCTGTTTTTTCTCTAACGAGAGTAACCATGGCTCATGACACTGGGCTGAGCTGTGTTTTTGATTTGTGCGTTCGGTAATTGGTAGAAACTGACGGTGCATGCATTTTGACGTGAAGTTAAAAAAAGACATGTTCAGATGAGGAGAACACTTGTATGCTCCTCATTTCCCACATGTGAATAGATAAGATTAAATGATAAATGCAGATTAGCAACAGTGGTTACATTCTTAGACTCTGGAGTTAATCCAACCCGGGTTTGGGTTTCGAATCCATCACTTATCAGCTAAATGACTGTCGACAGTTACTTCTATGCCTCATTTTCTGTAAAAATGGTATTAAAAGTGGTATTTCCCTCTAGAGATGTTTTAGGGATTAATTGAGATAATGCATGTAAAGTACTTAGCACACTGTCTTTTTCAACACATGTCAGCTAACGTTATCGCACAGGATAATAATGATTTCCCAACTCTGTTCTCCTACAAGAACCCTCTCTGGCATTATTTGGACTTAAATACAACTGGGTCCCCAGATGTGCCAAGATGTATATTTATTTGGTCTTTCTCCCAGCTCTGAGTTATCAGAGACTTAGTGCTTGGATGAGAGGAGGGAGACGAATTTCATATTACCAAAGTGCTTTGCGTGAGAGGGAGATTGCAAGCCTCCATGACAAATAGTTTTTTGTATGCTATATGGCAGCCTGGCAGGGACTCAATGTGTTTCTGCTGAACTGAGCTGAATGGGCAAGACAGAGAGAATGCCTGGACCCATCCCACCTGCCCGCACCCTGGCGCCTTGTCCATCCCAGTTGTGGCCCTTGGTCAGCACAGGTGAATGGACCCAGATGTGTTCCAAACCAAAACATTCTAGGGAGGCAGGTGGGCCTGTATCAGTCACCCTGGGTCCCCTGTAGCCCGGAGGTGCGAGGTTCATCTGAAGTCAGTGTGGGGATCACCTGTCACCTGTCTCTGCAGAGCTAGAGGGCAGAGCCTGCAGGGTTCTGCCAGCACTTGCACAGGGTCTCTGTGAGAAAGGCTGCTGGCCTTGCTTTATTATTCTGTGAGCCTTGAATAGCTTTGAGCCTAAAACCACCTGTCTCATTCCAACCGAAATCCAGTGAGTGTTTGAAAGAAAATAATTCCATTTGGAAATCGGTGGGAAACTCAGTCGATACCTTTCCTGGTTCTGCTAAATTGTGCAGAACTTAGCTTCTTGGGAAATCAGTAGAATTTCCAAATGTGTATCAAACAAAAGCAGAGGTTCTAAAAAAGGGAAAGTGTATAAGACTAACTGGCTTAACTTAATGGAAAATAGGTCCTTCATAACGTACTTGGCAAAAACTAACGCTGTGTGTTTCTTGGGATTTGGAAGTGCGCTCTGGAGAGGAGAGAGGCTGTCTTTAGGACATTTAGAGAGACTCTGCCGGGCTGCCTTTCCTTTTGGCTGGTAACAAGGAAACTTGTAATAGGTTAAAACATTTAAAAATGAGATTCTCAGTAATAAACAGCTGTGTATGAGGTATCATGGAAAGCGACATTTTAATGACTATCTAATTACTGATGATGAATTATGGCACAGTTTTACTGTATCCCCAGATGTAAGGTTCAAATGTAAAATCAGTTAGAATCAACTCACAGAGCAAGCCTGTACTTTTCCACAGCACTAAAATTTATTTATGATACGTATACAGTGGGCAGAATTCGCAAAAAAAAAAAAAAACTAATTCAGAAAAAACAAACCACCTTTTTCCTGGCAGAACTATAACCAGCATTATCTTCTAATATGTAATTGTGGACAGTAATTTTCCAGAATATGGATAACATGAAGGAATTTTACAGTATTCCTTTCTCACATCTACTTTTACCACTTTTTAGCCTTTTTTTTTTTCCCCTACTACTTTTATTTTCTGAAGAAAAGTGCCCAGATTTCTTGTTTACTTGGCCTTCTGGACTTCCTCGTGCTTGTGCAAATTAGGTTTTTAATACTTATTCATTTTAGAAACGTTTTATTATTAGAAGACTTGTGGCCGGAGGAAAAGAAAACATGAAGTATATTGAATTACTTACAGTGGCCGTTGATATTGTTATCATAATACCATGAACAAAAACATAAAACAATGGGCTGGAGTCAGGGCACGTGGGCTCCAGCCCATGGGTCTCCAGGAGCCCCATTGGCATCCTGGGGACATTTATATGAGATGACCGCTCAGGTCCGTCCAGCTCTGAAGGATCTATGCCCAGCGGCGTGCAGGGAAAGAGACTGGGGGGCCAGCCTCTCTCAGCAGCCTAAGTCCTCCCTGACCTCATTTGACCCTCTGATTTCCCTCATCTCTATCACAAAGCTAGTAATAGCATCCCCCAGAATGGGAGTTCGGTTAGGGAGTTAAATAAAATCCTGTGCTGTGAAGTGCTTACTCCTGGTGTCTGAAATAGAGTATGCACTGCTCGTTATGTACCACCCAGCCCCACTGAGCACCAAACAGTGACCCAGAGAGACCCTGGAGCCAGACTACTCTGCCACTTACTGGCTGTGCCACCTTGGGCAAGTTACTTAACCACTCTGTGCCTCAGCTTTTTTATCCACAACCAGTGATAATAATATTAATAGCAACCTACCCTGTAGGACTCTTGTAAGGATTTTAAAAATCTAGACAGAAATAATACCACTCTTTTGGGATGTACTGAGTGCTTACTCCATGTTAGTCACTGAACGGAAATGATTTACACACTTTATCGCTTGTCAGCCTATGAGGTGCTGGTCCATTCTTACCCCCATTTTACAGACAAGAAACTTGCAAGCATTGTCTGTGATCACACAGCCAGCATGCAGTGAAGGCAGGGTTCAAACGCAGGTCGCCCTACTCTAAAGCGTGTGCTTTCCAGCCCTACAGTCTGTGCTGGGCCTGTGTCTCCCCCCCGAAAATAGCGTGGGCAGGTTCAAAATGCTGACAGGCTTCCAGGGTAGGTCCAAGCAATAACAACCCCATGGAAATCAGTCCAAAATCAAGCCGACTAGCACACCAGCATCTTCATTTGCAAACCAGATCTGGGGCTGAGTACGGCGGTGGCACCATCAAGAGAGCACTGCGTACTCTGCTTAAAAGTCAAGCACTTTTGAAAACATCTGCTTGAAATTGTGTGCCACTGATTGAAATGAAAAACAAACTCAGATGCCAAGCAACGGTGGGAAGAGGACAAGAAGAGAACTAGTGACAAACAACTAGTTAGCGCATCACCACCGATGGTCGCAATAAGAGCCCACACGAAAAAAATAACATCACAAGGAAAATTATGGAGGTCTTGGCCACAAGGTATTTTCTGTTCCAATATGTAAAATAGAAAACTGTTATTTTTCTATCAAATGGCACAAATTTCTTTAGTGGGAAAGACCTTTAATTTGTTGGTTCTATCACAACACTGCAGCCCTAATGCATCTGACTTTTGCAGCCAAGGCTCCCTGGCCTTTGTCCTCGCCTCTTTGGCGTAGCAGAAGGAGGGCTGGGGCTGGCACCCTGGAGGGACAACTCCCCCACCCCCCACCCCCGCCCCCTGTTCCTAGCACCCACGTCAGGACAGAAAACCCTCATGCTACAGTACTTGGGAAGAAGTTCCGGGCCAGACTTTCTAGGTCATGTGGCTGGTAAGAGGCAGGGTCAAACCCAGATACTTTGGAGTCCACGTCACCCTGTCATCTGTTTTTTGGTTTTTTTGTTTGTTTTTTTTTTTGCGGTACGCGGGCCTCTCACTGCTGTGGACTCTCCCGTTGTGGAGCACAGGCTCCAGACGCGCAGGCTCAGCGGCCATGGCTCATGGGCCCAGCCGCTCCGCGGCATGGGGGATCTTCCCGGACCGGGGCACGAACCCATGTCCCCTGCATCAGCAGGTGGACTCTCAACCACTACGCCACCAGGGAAGCCCTGTCATCTCTTATTTAACCTTACCTGACCATGACCTGAGTACCTGCCTCGGGACTGACTTGTTTATCCTTTCCTAAAAGACGCCTACATTTTTATAATCTCTGAAACATCCCCCTCCCACCCCAAAATTTAACATAACTTAGAACTCATAGCTAAAATTGCATTCCTGTACTCAGCCTGACAGTGGATAGAGGTGCTGAGGTGCAGAGGGGGCTTACTCGAAAAGACCTTGAGAGAGAACCCAGGTTCGTAGGAGTCCTGAGAAGTCAGGCTTGGCACTGGTTGCAGAAACAGTGATCCAAGCATACCCACGCCAGGTCCTGACTTCTCAGAAAGAGGAGCCTTATGTAAGGTGTCTTGGCCAGCTCGGGCTGCTATAACAAAAATACCGTAGACAGGGTGGCTTAAACAACAGACTGTTACTTCTCATGGTTCTGGAGGCTGGGAAATCAAGATCAAGGTGCTTTTAAATAGCTGTCTTTTCGTTGTATCCTCACATGACAAAGAGACAGGGCTAGCTCTCTTCCTTTTCTTATAAGGACACTAATCGCATCATAAGGGCTCCAACCTCATGACTTAATTATTTCCCAAAGGCCTCACCTCCAAATACCATCACATTAGGGCTCCAAGATATGAATTAGGAGGGGGCACAAGCGTTCAGTGCATAGCACTAGGAATAATGCAGCCAGCCACATTTCTTCTTGCAAAACCATCTTTGGCCCAGTTTCTCCATCTCCCTTGCCCCCTGCATCTAATTGGTTGTCTCTTCTTCTTAGATGTTGCCTGAACTCCTTTCTCTCTGCTTTCAGTTCTCATTACTTCATACCTAAACTCTGCAGTCAAGTCACTCCGCTCATCTCTCTCTCTCTCTCCCATTTCCTCATTCTCCTTGCACACAAACGTCTGATCATGTCTTCCTCTACTTAAGAGTTCAGAACCTTCCATTGCCCATGGGATCAAAGTTCACAAAGATGCACAATCCATCAGCACCTTCTACTGGCATTACATCCAAATTATATTCCAAATATTCCAAATATGACACATCCTGCAATCTTCCCTGCTAAAACCCCAGTGTAAGGCACCATGACTTTGAATCCGGACTATGCCTCTGCTCTTGGCCTGCTTATGGTCTATTCCCCCAGCTGCCATAAGACCTTTCTGCCCTGCTTAAAACCCTCCAATGGCTTTCCACTGCGATTAAAATAAAATCTAAACCCATAACCTGGCCCCCGTTGACTCTCCAGCCCATCTCCTGGATCTCTCCCTCTCATCCTCTACTTCAGTGACTCCTCAAGCCTGCCTGGCTTCTTTCCATCTCTCAAACAACTTGTTCCAATCTCAGGGGCCTGTGAACTTGCTCTTCTCTCTATAGCAAGTTTTTTCTTGTTGCCTCTTTTTTCTTGTTGCTTATTTCTTAGTTCGTATGTTATCCTCCCAGAGAGAACTACCCCAACTTCCCTAATGAAAGAACTTCCAAGTCCCATATTATCCCCTTACTCTATTTTATTAATTTGTTCATGTAGAATTGGATTCCATGAGAACCAAGTCTTTGTTTTGCTCATAACTGCCTTCCTGGTGCATATAGTCGGCACTCTGTAAATTTTGTTAAATGAATGAATGATTGCAGTAGAATGTGATTTGTGCAGGGCGCTGCAGAAGCCATTGGAGAAACCTAATTTTACCTGGGGAGAGTTGGTTTTGACTACAGCCTGGGTTTGGGGAGGTGGGGTTGTTGGGAAATGTGAAGACATAGACAGGGTTGACAATACATTTGATCATGCTAGAGTTTAAACTTTAATCTGAAATCCAGGAGGAGTCATTGAAGGGTTTGAGCAGAAGCGTATGACCAAATTTGTCTCTTAGAAGTGACCTGGGGTGGAGGGGGAGGAGAAACCAGGGAAGGCAAAGATGGAGGCAGGGATTTAAGTCAGAATGAAGCTTACTGTTTAAAGGAGGGAAGAGGATTTCTATCAGGAAGATAAGAAGTAGACAGCTTTAGTCAGCAAATCCACACGTAAGCCTCCCTGCATGTATAGTCAGGGTGAAAAATTGGGTAAAGATGACAACTGCATGGAGGGAATGAAGGAGATGGAGCCATCTCTGGTGACTGCTGGGTTTCAGATTAGATGCAACCTCTCTCAGCCTGGATTCTTGGAGAGAATCAAGCTCTGATGTCCAGAGGCACCTACTGTGTGTAGTTAATTAACTTCTCTCCTAAGCATCTAGAATGGTTCTGGATACGTGCCGTTGTTGGAAGAATTGAGAAAACAGTTCCTGTGTTGTGTAGGTCAGAGGAGAACTCCCATTTTTTTTTTGGCCGAGCCACACTGCACGTGGGATCTTAGTTCCCTGACCAGGAATCGAACCCATGGCCCCTGTAGTGGAAGCATGGAGTCCTAACCACTAGACTGCCAGGGAATTCCCAGGAGTCCCATTGAGAGTTGGGTAGATCATGGTATCACTGGGGAATACAGAGGTAGAAACGTATTTAGAGGAAAAATACTGAGTCAGGTTTAATCATACTGAGTTTGAGATGAGGACTGAGTGGTGAGTTATGAAAGAGAGAGAGAGAGAAATCAACATATAGGAGTTAGTTGATGCCAAGGGTGTAAAGGAGGTTGCCTAGAAAAAGGATAAACCAAGGAAAGATCCAGGGCAAAGCCCTGGGAAGCCTCATTAATTAAGGCTTACCTTAAAGTTGCAGGTTAAAAAGTTGGCTAAGTCAAGAGATCCCAAAAGGAAGACCTAGAAGAAGACAGAACTTTGCAGAGAAATAGTACAGAATGAGGCTTGGTATTGGGGCAGCCAAAGTAGTTTCAAGAAGAAAGGGATGGTTGATAGTGACAACCATAACAAAGGTGAAATAGGAAATGCACTGAAACGTACATGTGGGTTTGGTAATATGAAGGTCACTTCATCTAATTCTGGGAAAGCACCCCATAATTCTTCTCATTCTGAAGTCATGTTATCATCATCACCATCATCATCATCATCACTACTGCTACTAGTAGTGGTGGTCCTAGCAGTTTCAGGGGTTGGATGGGGAAGACAGGAGTGACTTACCCTAATGATGTTAGAAGTAGTTTCTCAAAGTCTCAGAAGGTATGGTTACAAGACAGATTATGATGGACCTTTCACTCATCAGAGCTGCAGCAATCCATTCTATGAGCTGGCTTCTTAAAAAGGTCCAATAGATCCTACATCCAATAAAGTGTTTCTGTGTAGTTCACCATTAAAACAAAATCCATCTTTTTTCTCCAGTGATGTGAATTTAATTTATTCTCGTTTATTAAAGCTACTTCTGGGACTTGAAAATGCTTTCTAAATGTTCATTCCATTTTTACATTCGCAGTCCATTTCATTCAACACGCCTTACTGCAGATTGAATGGCTTACTAAATTTGAAAGAGATCAATAAATAGCAGCAAAACTACAGGAGGTCATTTAATTCTTTTTTATTAACAGACCCAATAAACCTGAGCCTATTTTCTTCAAATAAATCAGCTGGAAATAAAAAAACTGCTTTTGGGCAATTTAGGAGGTTAAATCTAAAAAAAAAAAAATTTACTTTCATTTGTGTCCGGTATTAACATGACAAAGCTTCAACAGAGCTTGCTTAGTACTGAATTTATGTCCCCTATCTGCACAAATATCTTTTGCATAGCTGTATACAGGTTAGCGAATAGATTTGAAAGGGAACAGAGTCAAACTAAAAATACAGTCTGTAGAGAGGAGTTCTCTGTATTTAAAAGTTTTAGGGTACATATTAAAAGTCTGATTTGTAGGCAGCGTTTTTATCTGAAAATGACCTGGGTCCCCTAGAATTTACTGTGGCTACTTAAGGCAGAAGGAGGGAAACTTTAACCTCTAAGACTGGTTTTATTTGAGTTCATCTAGACATGGGGTGATATTGCTTTGGCTACACCAGGAGCATACTTTTCCCTTTGGTGAGCTATGGGGGCTGAGAACAGTGATTAATTGGCTAATCAGAATTTTCAAAGGGCAGTGATAACAGTGGCGAACAGAATGTAGTTACAGAAGTTCAAGTCCATTAAAACACTTTGCAATGACTAAGCCTTTCCCCCATCTCTCCCTGTTCTATAGTCTCCTCTGCCCGCTGGTCTCTAAGCCTCACCCTCGCCACTAGCCTTCCTTTTTTTCTGTATACATTTCCCCAGCCTCTTTCTTTACATCTTCACTACCCACAAAATGAAACTGAAAAATATGAATCTTTTCCTTTTTTAAAAAATTTTTTATGTTACTTTATTTTATTTTTGGGGGGCGCACCGTGCAGTTTGTGGGATCTTAGCTCCCTGACCAGGGATCGAACCCTGGCCCTCGGCAGTGAAAGTGCAGAGTCCTAACCACTGGACCGCCAGGGAATTCCCTTTTACTTTTTAAAATTTTATTTTCCCTCCTCTTAAATTCAAAACAAGTTGAGCTTTTTGGGTTTTTTCCCCCTCCCAACCTACAATTGTTCTTATTTTTGTGGGACACCGAGATTTTGTCTACCTCCACTGCATCAGTGGACCACAATATCAAATGAACTCCCAGGCTAAAGGGACTCTGAGGTAGCTTAGGAATAGTGAATTTGTGCAGATAAATCAACGATTAGGATTTTTTCCCCCCAGACACAGTCAATATCACTGTCTTTAATAGCCTAGCAATGTGAAACTATTCCACACATTTTCATCCTCACCTACATTAAAACCTGAGAATCAGGCAAGTGACTCAAGCGATTGCTTAGGTAGGGAGTGTGCCTGCACAGAGCCGGGTGTGACTTGTCTCAAGTCCGGCTCCTCAGCTGGAAAGGAAAATGGGGCCATGCCCCTTGGGAAGAGACACCGAGGGCCCTCACCTTGCTCAGCCCGCAGCTGGTTTACCAAGCTAATAGCCACAGCATTATGCCTATGACTATGTACATGAGAATACATTATTCCCCACACAGGAAGTTGACTGAATATATGAAATCATTTTGCTTCCATGACCTTATAAATGATCATTGCAGTCACAGAGTTTTGCACTTCAGGTTTCTCTCCCTATGTTCCCGTCAGTGATATTCATTCTCTCTCTCTTCAAATCTGTTTGCCTAGCGACTCCTGGGGATGGAAACTTTTCTTATGATTAGATCACAGGGCTGGGGACTTCTATAGAATTTTCAACTTGGTCCCATTTTCACTTAACTGACCCTTTGTTCCTCCTTTCCTTATCTATATAATGAGGAAATAACACTTTGCGTGGAAACTGATTCTCAGATGAGAGGTAATTGAATGTTACTGTTTTCATCATCCTCCGCAAACAGTGGACATATTCTAGGTGTGGCCAAAGCAAGAAGGGGATGATCCTGAGAACTTCCTAAAAAAGACCCAAGACTTGAAAATGTTTCTGGAGAGGCAGCTGTAGCTCAGTGATTGAGAACACAGCCTGAGAGAGCCGGGTGGACTACATTTGAATGCTAGTTTTGCTACTGACTAGCTGCCACAGTTTCCCCAAGTGTGAAATGAAGGCATACTAGTGACCCCCTTAGCACTGAAAGTAGGATTATACAAGTTAATATTGATAACATTCTTGGGGCAGTGCCTTCAGTCTCAAAATGCTGTGCAAACAAAAAACTTAACATTTCTGATTATACTAGAAAGAAAGGCCCCTCTTCTCTGAAAAGATGCAGTTCTGGTCCTTGTCACTCATGAGCAAGAATTGAGTTCAAACACAGGGGGTTCCGCTGATGAGAGAAAGAAGTGACTGCATGATGGAGACCCTAAGAATCCATCAACTACTGGTCTTTAAACGATTTTGCTTCTCTACCTACTAAAGAAAATGTTTGTTCGTGTAACTCACACAGTTTAAATTTGATATTGAAAACTGTATTATAACTTTAAGTAAGTTTATTTTTGTTATTAGGAGGTAGAAAATATGAAATGAGATGAGGATCGACTGTAATTGCAAAAAATATCTCATGATTTGATTTTTAAAAAAGACTTTACCTACCTTATATAATAAAGCATGACAAATCTAAAAGAAATTACATAAGGTGTTGATGTGTGGATTTATCAAATATGTCACCAAAATTTTTGGTAGACTCACAAAAAACACTCTAGTTGCATTTAAAATGATCAACTTCAGTAGGCTATACTGCTTTGGCTGTCTGGAATTGAGATCATCCATCCCTACATGATCTAAAATATCACTTTACCAGCACCAGTGTTTTACAGAATTGTCTATAGATGGGGAAAGATAATAAGCCGGATGTGTTTAAGTTGTCGTGACAAATCAGTAAAAGGGGCTTCCTCAAACTGTTATTTCTATTTATACTTCTGTTTAGCTGTCCAAAAATGTTTGCACCCCTGGGCAGTGCACTATAGTAAGAGTTGGCACAGGTGATGGGTATGATTTTCTTCTTTCTAAACTGATAGGAACGATTTTACTAGAATCTTTTCTAAACAGTAATGAACCAAACTCCCTCTCAAGTAAGTCGTCTTCAGAAAAAAAAAAAAAAATATATATATATATATATATATATACATGTATATATATATACATATATATATATATGTATATATATATACATGGAAGTTGAGGATACTGAAACTGATTCCTTTTGAAAAGCTGGACATGTGTATAGATGACCCATAGTTCCTGCACAACTTCCCTCTTTCTACCAAACAGATGGATGGAAGGAAAGGGGATGCTTTTTATCTTCCCAAGGGCCACTGAAGGTTGGTGATTAAGGGAAGCAAGCAGGAAGAAATATGTATTATGGTTGCTTGTTGCAGGTTTGTAAGATAGAAAGAATAAACTGGAAGATGATTCCAGCAGGAGGTGTCACTGGTTCTTGGTAGAAAGAAGACCTGTGATTGTTTTAAGCACGAGAGGCTATTTTCATCACTATACCGTCTACTCCCTCTACCCACCATGCCTCAGATGTTAGTTATAACCGTGTTCCAAACTGCAATATACCAAAGGTTATGGATAGAGTTACACTTACAAAAGTAACTTTATAGGGCTTCCCTGGTGGCGCAGTGGTTGAGAATCTGCCTGCTAATGCAGGGGACATGGGTTCGAGCCCTGGTATGGGAAGATCCCACATGCCGCGGAGCAACTGGGCCCGTGAGCCACAACTACTGAGCCTCCGCGTCTGGAGCCTGTGCCCCGCAACAAGAGAGGCCGCAATAGTGAGAGGCCCGCGCACCGCGATGAAGAGTGGCCCCCGCTTGCCACAACTAGAGAAAGCCCTCACACAGAAACGAAGACCCAACACAGACAAGAATAAATAAATAAATTTTTTAAAAAAAAGTAACTTTATAAAGACTATATATTGAGGTTTTTTATAAATATAATTCCTTACCATTTGTCCTTTGAAATAAAGGTTGAATTGCTAAATAACAACCCAGTAAGGTTGTTACTGCCTTTCTTGTCCTTCTCCAGAAAAAGAAAACAAACAAATCTTTATAAATATTCAGAAGCTTTGACTACATCAAAGTGACCAGTAGAAAATTGCAAATGAGAAACAGAAAATATTTGCAAGACAATTGGCATTTCACTTTTAGAGAAAGCTGTTTTCTGACAGCAGTAGTTTAACATTTTTGCTTTCATTTTATTTAAAAGGAGAAACTGTAGTTTAGAAGAAAAGACAGTATGAAAAGGAGCCCAGTTTCCCCTCTCATCACCATACATAATATATGCTTGTGGGAGAGCTCTCTGGGGGAACAAACAGGCAATTGATTGCAATGACTATTTTCTATTTATTCCAGTGATAAAATGAAAGGCTGGACTCAACATCAGATTTTTTTTCTTAAGGAACTTAAAGAAAAATTGGTTTATTTGATGTCTTATTATGTCTTCAGCAGTTAACAAATCTGTAAGCATCTATTTTATTTTACTGTAATGCCACTACATATTGAATTGATTTTTTTATTGTAGTAAATTCAGATCTTTATTTTCAACCCTGAAATTTTCTAATTCTACCGTTGCTTTTGCCTGAAGTAAAAATAAATGTTACAGTCAGAAATGGAGAGGGGAGATAACTTATGCCTACACATACATTTAATCAGCCAGCCAGACTGCTCACTATGTATGTGCATTTGTATCTACTTTTATCTGTTAAAATGCTTTAGGCTGCTAAAACAGAAAAGGCATTATCTCACATAACTAGAGGACTCAAAGTGGGGTGACTCCAGGGTTGGACAGTTCCATGGCTCAACTCTGTCATCAAGAAGATCACTCCTTGGGAATTCCCTGGTGGTCCAGTAGTTAAGGCTTGGTGCATTCACTGCCGTGGGCCCAGGTTCGATCCCTGGTCAGGGAAGTAAGATCCCACAAGCCGTGAGGTGTGGCCAAAAAATAAGTAAATTAAAAAATTTTTAAAAAGATCCCTTCGTTCTTCTGTGCCTTCTTAGACATGTAGGTTTTGTACCCGAGCTGGCTTCTTTGGCGTTGCAAGATGATTGTCACAGGTACAGGCGTCTCATCCAGAGCATCACCAGATTTCCACGGGTAGAGAAGACCACCTCTTCTTCCTGTGTCTTCCTTTTTCTTAAGAGCCAGGAAATCCTTCTCAGAAGCCTCACATCAGACCTCTAGTTTCATTAGCAAAGATTGAGTCATACGCCTCTGCCTAAAACAATCACAATCAGAGAGAATAGGATTATTCTGATTGGTATAGAGGATTCAGATTAGCCTCTAAATTCCACGGGAACAGTGTAAACTCAACAGAATTTTGGATTATTGAGTATGGAAGTTTCAAGTGGGCAGTGATCTGACGTGTCAGCTGGCTGTTGAGAAATATCCGTACTGAACATATATTGGCATAAGTATAGATCTATGAAGTGTGAATTATTAATTCAGAAATGTTCATTGGGGTCGTAGGGACTCTAGCCTTTAAAATGAGCAACCTAGAATTCAGACATCATGTTGTTTTATTTTCTTAATACCTGTCAGAAAAGATTTTATGTACAAAGTTGTTTTTGGTCTCTCGCCTCCGCTGGAATGTAAGTTCCTTGAGAGTGCAGACTGTATTTGTCTTGTTCACAGCTGTGTATCCAACATCTGGAACAGGGTAATCAGCACATGGTAGGCACTCAAGAAATATTTTTTGAGTAAGTGATGAAAATTACAAGGAGGAGATTGTAATCCCTCTCCAGCCACGGTATGGAAATCATGATTTAGAAATTATTTTTATATTGCAAAAATGTAAACTCTTCCGCTTTTTATACACATGTTCAGTATGTTCATCCCCTGTAATGGGAGAATACCACAACAGTTATTGTCCACCATTTTGTTAAGGTGATTTTGTGACATGGTGCAGAGAGAAGAGGTTTAATTGGGCTACGCTCCAGTAGGACTGAGGAATGGAAGAACACAGCTACAAAAACACACCTGTAGGCACCACATCAACATAAGATGGCAGAGCAGTTAGCCAAGCATTGGACCAAGACTGACAGAAACAAAACAAAGAAAATACAAGTGCAAGAAAAATTAAATTTCAAGCTAGTATGGACCAGTTTGAAAACTCTAAGATGATTCATTCTTTAAACTTTAAACATAATGTATGATGCTTTTGCAAATTATGTCATGAATAATTGAAGAAGACTGGGGAGAGGTACCTACTCTAGCAGGGGTTTTGATATGGACTATTTCAACTTATTTTAAATATTTGACATAGTTTTTCAGATATCTAACCCCTGAAGGTGTTGACATTTAATAGTAGTTCTAACAGCACTGAATATTTTATTTATCTGTTATTTATAAAACTTATTAAGCACACAAATTCTAAGAGGCAAAAGTATCAAAGATATCACCAATCCTCTTTTTAAGTTTCTTATGGTCTAAAACAGCTGCTGAGACATGAGACACATACATGAACAATTATAATTCAAGGTAGTATGTGGTCAATCTCTCAACAGGAGTACAAACAAAATATTACAACAAATTAAATAGAAGGAGAAAGATATTCTGGCTGCAATGATCAGGGAATGGTCCATGAAAGAGATGGCACTGGATCTGAGCTTGTCAGATGGATTTAGGAAGGTGGGTGGAAAAACACTCGCAAGGAAGTTCTAGCCACTGGACTAGATTATAGTAAAGTTAGCTAGAGCCATTCACTAATCTATCTTCAGGTAGTTTTCGATGTTCCACCAGTCTTTGACCTCAGCTCTCTGCTCTTCAATGTTTTTATCAACATCTTGGAGAAAGCCTTATAAGTCTTTAATAATAAACTTATAAGTCTTTAATAATAAGTGTGCTTATTCAGATTTGTTTGCAATGCAGAGCAGGTAGAAATAGAGACTATACTAGAAACAGAGAAATGATCCAAGAAAGTCTTAACTGGCTAGAATGACTGATATTATCTAAGAACAGAACATTTACCAAATAAATGTAAAGCTCTTCAATTTGATTAAAAAATAATGTATTGCCCAAGCACAAGATGGAATTGCCCTGGCTTAACAGCAATCCACATGAGAAGAGACTTGAGCAGGATTAGTTGATTACCTGCAAGGTATTTACCCTAAAGCAAATGCAGACTACATTCATTTAGCCTAAAATTTATCCATTCAATAAACATGTTTTAATTAAACGCTCTGCACAAAATATTATCCAAGGATATGGAACTATAACAACTAATAAAAATGATTCCTGTCCTTAGGGACATATAGCTTATGACAATACGATTAAAATATAGTACTGTAAATATAAAAATAAAGTATAGGCCTCAAAAATAACAAAGAATCCCAGAGAAGAAATATTGGTCAGATCAAAGCAGAGTATAATGCTAAATTTGTACACACATTTTTTTTAAAACAGCTTTATAATTCACTCATTTAAAGTGTAAATTCAATGGTTATATACATATATATTTTTTCACAAAGTTGTGCAACTGTCACCATAATCAATTTTAGGACATTTTTATCAGCCCTAAAAGAGACCCTCTAACCATTAGCAGTCATTCTCTGTTCCCCCCCAGCCACCAACACCATCCCCAGAGTCCTCAGCAAACACTAATCTACTTTCCATCTCTAGAGATTTCCCTATTCTGAACATTTCATAAAAATGGAATTATAGAATATGTGGTCTTCTGTGACTAGATTCTTTCATTTAGAACAATGTTTGGAAGTTCATCTATTTTATACCACGTATCAATATTTCATTCTTTTTACTGTTGTATGGATATGCCATACTTATTTATCCATTTATCGGTTGATGGACATTTGGGTTGTTTTCAGCTTTTGGCTATTCTGCAAAATGAGCCATGTTCAAGTTTTTGTGCCAACATATGTTTCATTTCTTTTGGGTATATACCTAGGGAGTTGAATAGTTAGGTCATGTGGTAACTCTATGTTCAACATTTCGAGGAACTGTCAAACAGTTTCCCAAATTTGCTATACCATTTTACATTCCCACCAGCAATGTATGAGGTTTTTGGTTTTTCCACATCTTGTTACTGTTGTCTTTTTGATTATAGCAATCCTAGTGGGTGTGAAGTAGTATCTCTTTGTGGTCTTTACTTGCATTTCCCTAATGACAAATGATATTGTGCACCTTTCCATGTGCTCATTGTCCACTTGTACGTCTTCTTTAATTTTTAATATTTATTTATTTATTTGGTCACACCGGGTCTTAGTTGCAGCACATGGGCTCCGTAGTTGTGCCATGCGAATTCTTAGTTGCAGCATGCATGTGGGATCTGGTTCCCTGACCGGGGATCTCACCCGGGCCCCCTGCATTGGGCGTGAGGAGTCTTAACCACTGCACCATCAAGGAAGTCCCCACTTGTATGTCTTCTTTAGAAAAATGTCCACTTGGATCTTTTGCCCATTTTTAATTGGGTTATTTATCTTCTTATTATTAAGTTTTGAGTCTTTTATGTAATCTGAACACAAGTCATATCAGATATATGATTTGAAAATATTTTCTTCTATTCTGTGGGTTGTCTTCTCACTTTCTTGTTGGCATTGTTTGCAAAACAAAAGTTTTTAATTTTGTGTCTAACTTATTTTTTGGTTGTTGTAGTTGTTGCTTTTGCTTTTGGTGTCCTATCTAAGAAACCATTGCCTAACCCAGGATCATAAAGATTTACTTCAATGTTTTCTTCTAGGAGTTTTATGATTTTGTTTATTGTGGCTTTGTCCTAAGTTCCAAAATTGGGAAGTGTGACTTCTCCAATTTTGTTTGTCTTTTTAGAGACTGTTTTGCCTATTCTGGGTCCATTGCATTTACATGATCAGCTTAGGACAAAATATTTTAAGAAACATATTGATAAAGTTGAGTGGACCAGAGGACATTCAAAAACAAACTTCCAACAATTTGTGGTGTTTAAATCTGCAAGGTGAAATATAAAAGTGGAGCATGAGAGATGATTTCATAGACTCACAAGGCTGTTGTAATGTGGAAAATGATTCCGTGAATACTGTATTACTCCAGAAGGTGAAAATGATGCAAGGAGAACCTCAGTTCAATATAAGGATGAACTTTATAACAACTAAACTTAGTCATAAATAGATCTCACACGCTGATCCACCCATCCCTGAAAAGATTCAAGCCAAAGCCAGATGACCTATCCATCAGTAACGTTGTAGACAGAGTTTCAGCATTGAATAGAGGATAATATAACTCTATGATATGTGGGTATGGATAGCAGTGAGAAACTAGGCATTGTCACTGGACATTATCTCAATTAATCCCCCCAACCATATGAGATGGCTACTATTATTATCCCTTTTGCTGGATGAGGAAAGAGGCTTAGGAGGGTTTAGTAAATTGTCCAGCAGCACAGTTAAAAAGTGACAGAGTACAGGGAGTTCCTTGGTGGTCTAGTGTTTAGGATTCGGAGCTTTCACTGCTGTGGGCTGGGTTCAATCCCTGGTCCAGGAACTAAGATCCTGCAAGGCGTGCCGTGCGGCCAGAAAATAAATAAATAAATAATTTTAAATATGAATAAGGGATTCAAAAAAAAAAGTGACAGAGTGTTCACTCAGACCCAGTTCTGTTTGACACCAAAATCCATGCTCTTAACCTGTATGACCTGGATATGAGTTGTGGTGGCAGATATAGGAAGATAAATGAGTATGAGAGATCATATGAAGGAAGAGGAATAGGAGCTATTGAATTTGTATGTTGCCGAGGATGAGTTTAAGGTTTCAAGCTTTAATAATTGGTGGGGAGAAGAGGCACTTATTAATAGGAAAGGAGAAATCAATAGGAAAAGCGGGTTTTGATGGATGTAAACAGCAAGCTCATCCATCCAGCGGCACATAAGTGTCCAGGTTCAGGTTTCGGCTCAAGCCTACTGACCCAAGAGTCCATGGTTTGACCACTCTTCTAGATGTGTCAAGGATCGCTGACTCTGAGGCTTTGAGCCTGGAGTTTGAGAGAATGAAAGTAAAATTAACAGAGAGGAGACCAGAGAGGAGACACTAGTTTGAGATTCTTCACTTGGTGTTGTCGAATATGTTACACTTGAGCATAAAATAGTATTTTAAAAAGTATAAAGTAGAACATCCAACTGTACGGAAGATAATTAAAATGTGGTGTTGAACCTTAGATCAGTAGATAGGATTGTCCTTCAAGAGATGGCTGAAGACAAGAAAATATTAAATCTCTGAGCCAGACTGTAGACAAGGAAAATTGGAGAACTTGGCATTTAGCTTCTCATCCTTCAGTCCTACTGCACATCCTCCAGAGCTTACAGGCTTGTATGCCTCAAATTCCCTGAAGTCAGTGCCCCTTGGAAAACTAGCATTTAGTTAGGGTCTCCTTATTCAGGACTCTGAGCCTGGTACCAAGCTGAGAGCTTTTATGGAGAGTCTATGATTTGGTATTTACAACAAAGCTCTGATGCAGGTGGTATTCTCTCCAGTTTATAGATGAGGAAACTGAGACTCTGAGATGTTAAATAATTAGCCACAGGCAGGGGCAGAGCAAAGATTGAAACCCAGTCTGTCTGACACCAAAGTCCAAGCTCTTCTAGGTGCTGTAAGTCACCACGCTGCAGAGTCAACCTGCTGTTTCCTCTGATCTGCCAGAGAAAGAGAGGAAGCTTTCATGCAGGCGCTCGCCCACCCTACTCCCACCTCTGTTCCTTCTCTTTCCTTCCTTTTATTCTTCCATCCGTCCAAATATCCATCCACATCTTTTACAAATATGTATTATGTGTATACTATGTACCAGCCATTGATGATACGAGGAGGAACAAGAATCACGTCTTACCCACTTGGTGCTTACAGAGAAGAGAGAGAGAATGAAATTAAGCAACTAATTACACACTGATTTAAATTACCTAAACGTCCCTCCATTTATCAGAGTTATACAAAAAGAGAAAAGAGTTGCTTAGTCATGTTTGCTGTAAAATGAGAACCACTTAAGGTAATTAAAAGGTCCAACATTTAGTTTTAAAGCAAAACCAAATTCAGTAAGAATTACTTCCTTCTATGTGCATTCTGCATTGTAGTCCTTCTGAAACATCTTAACCAAAAAAACTAGCAAACTTAGCAGAATTTTTAATTGATTCAAGAGGTTGTGGGTCTGTGTGTGTATTTCTACTGAATATCCATTACTGGAATATCCATATTTGACTTCTGCCAGTGAAATTTCTGCATGGTAGGTAGGGTCTGGCATGACCCTTGACCTCACTCTGGGACTGTCTGGTGCTTGGCTGAGCTAAGTGGGGGCGGGGAGGTAAGGACAAGAAGAAAATGAGAGGGAGAGTCAGAGCTAAGGCCAAGTAAAAAAAAAAAAACCTTGCAGGGCCTGAAAATCCTGGTTCTCAATGGTCTTGAAAATATCTGAAATATGCTCTAAAATTCACTCTTGATGGGGCCATGGGCTATTTTTTCCCCAAGATATAGTAGAATAGAATTAATTTTGGAGACTCATTTAACCATCTCCTGACAATGCATGGACTCTCTATCTCCCTCAGTCAGCACCTCTATCATAAAATTTAGACTCAGATTTCTAATGAAAACAATGGTCCACACCTCAGGGCCACTTGTGTCATAATGATGTGTCAATTTTAATCACATAACTAAACTCAATTCTGCACAGAACAAAAATTTAAAAAGGCAATTGGCATGTTCTTGGATTGGAAGAATCAATATTGTGAAAATGACTATACTACCCAAAGCAATCTACAGATTCAATGCAATCCCTATCAAATTACCAATGACATTTTTTACGGAACTAGAACAAAAAAATCTTAAAATTTTTATGGAGACACAAAAGACCCCGAATAGCCAAAGCAGTCTTAAGGTTAAAAAAATGGAGCTGGAGGAATCAGACTCCCTGACTTCGGACTATACTACAAAGCTACAGTAATCAAGAAAATATGGTACTGGCACAAAAACAGAAACATAGATCAATGGAACAAGATAGAAAGCTCAGAGGTAAACCCACGCACCTATGGTCAACTAATCTGACTAATATGACAAAGGAGGCAAGGATATACAATGGAGAAAAGACAGTCTCTTCAACAAGTGGTTCTGGGAAAACTGGACAGCTACATGTAAAAGAATGAAATTAGAACACTCCCTAACACCATATACAAAAATAAACTCCAAATGGATTAGAGACCTAAATGTAAGACCGGACACTATAAAACTCTTAGAGGAAAACATAGGAAGAACACTCTTTGACATAAATCACAGCAAGATCTTTTTTCATCCACCTCCTAGAGTAATGGAAATAAAAACAAAAATAAACAAATGGGACCTAATGAAACTTGGAAGCTTTTGCACAGCAAAGGGAACCATAAACAAGATGAGAAGACAACCCTCAGAATGGAAAAAAATATTTGCAAATGAATCAATGGACGAAGGATTAATCTCCAAAATATATAAACAACTCATGGAGCTCAATATTAAAAAAACAAACAACCCAATCCAAAAATGGGCAGAAGACCTAAATAGACTTTTCTCCAAAGAAGACATACAGATGACCAAGAAGCACATGAAAAGCTGCTCAACATCACTAATTATTAGAGAAATGCAAATCAAAACTACAATGAGGTTATCACGTCACACCAGTTAGAATGGGCATCATCAGAAAATCTACAAACAACAAATGCTGGAGAGGGTGTGGAGAAAAGGGAACCCTCTTGCACTGTTGGTGGGAATGTAAACTGATACAGCCACTATGGAGAACAGTATGGAGGTTCCTTAAAAACCTAAACATAGAATTACCATATGACCCAGCAATCCCACTACTGGGCATATACCCAGAGAAAACCACAATTCAAAAAGACACATGCACCCCAATGTTCATTGCAGCACTGCTTACAGTAGCCAGGTCATGGAAGCAGCCTAAATGCCCATCGACAGATGAATAGATAAAGAAGGTGTGTTACATATATACAATGGAATATTACTCAGCCATAAAATGGAATGAAACTGGTCATTTGTAGAGACGTGGATGGACCTAGAGTGTACCATGCAGAGTGAAGTAAGTCAGAAAGAGAAAAACAAATATCATATATTAACGCATATATGTGGAACCTAGAAAAATGGTACAGATGAACCGGTTTGCATGGCAGAAATTGAGACACAGATGCAGAGAACAAATGTATGGACACCAAGGGAGGAAAGCCATGGGGGGGTGGGGATGGTGGTGTGGTGAATTGGGCGATTGGGATTGACATGTATACACTGGTGTGTATAAAATGGATGACTAATAAGAACATGCCATATAAAAAAATAAATAAAATAAATTTCAAAAATTAAAAAAAAGAAGAGATGAAAAGCCAAACCTGATTATTTTATTCCTAGTGACATTTTATATAACTAATTATTTTATAAATTTTTCAGTTGATTATATTGGATTTGATAGGAATACAGTAATGTAAGCAGCAATTAATAATAATGTTTGTCTCATCCTTACCAATATTTACCCCTTAAATTATCATTTCTCATGTCAAATTCCATGGGCTATTTCTAGAACAATATTAATAGTGGAGATGATAGGCATTACTATCTAATTCTTATTCTGGATATGAAAATAAAACTTCTAATGATTTACCATTAAACTTGTTGCTAGACATTTGTTTGAGAAATATATATTCTTGGTAAATGGTATAATATTCTTTTAATGTACCACTATTCTATTTGCTAACATTTAGTATTTCTGCCCCAACATTAATAAGACTGTATTGAGATTGTAGTAAGTAAGAATATTGTATTTTGTCATCTGAATCGGATTTCTATTTAAATGTTGTGATGTCGTTGCACAAAGATTTTGAAAGCTAGCATTCTTCATGTTTGGAAAGCTTAAATAATTTTTAAATTTTCCAAAAAGAGCTGATTTGCAAGAACTACTCTTTGAAGACCATTTGACTCTGGAAATGTCTTTTTGCCCTAACTTTTTAATAATTTCCTAAATAATTTTCATAGTTAGTCATCAACTAGAAGTTTCATCTCTTCTCTGGGGACACATTTGTTAATTTTTAGGTTCCTAAAAATTTGGGAATTTTTAAATGCACTTTATAGAGATTTCCAATGTAACATTTCCTTGATGCCATTTAAAAAAAATAAAAAGGCAATTGGCAGGTGGTAAGGGGAAAGACAAGGGGTTGTAAGTAAATGAACAGACCGTGATTGCTGACCTTATATAATCATATGCTTAATCTGGTCAGGTGTAATCACCTCATGGAAAGAAGAGACAAAATCAGAAAAATAAAATCTCTCTAATTAAAAAGATATTTTTTGTTACTATAACCCCTTATTGTCCTTTTTGACCTACTCAATTATGGAGAGATAGCTAATACTCTTGTTTCTTTGGAATGATTATTTGCCACAGAACATGTTAAACTGATTAGAAACTGCATAATTTTAAAAAGAGGTATTTGTGTCTCAGTTTTAGATGTCTAAGTTGTACACTAACTCAGCAGTTTCCAGGCTTTAATAACATGTCCAGGGGCCTTAGGGTTGACTCTTATACATTATGATGAGTCAAACCCACAACTCCTTATTTCAGCCCACTTTGTCAAAGGGACCAGTACAAACATGTTTCTAGCAATTATAATCAGTAGATAATAGTACATGCAAATAGTAGGAGAAATCTCATGAGCCAAGACCTTGACTCTCAGAAGAGCTCTTACTGGTTCCAAAATGGCCTTGAATTTTCCCCCTTGGCTAGTTACATGGTATTACTAGACCCTCCAAGCTAATAGGTGGAGAAAGTTAGTCAAGCTTTGAAAAGTCTATACCACAATGAAAATATAAAAGATACGTGCAGAAACACCGTAGGCTTATTTCTCTCTCTCTCTCTCTCTCTCTCTCTCTCTCTCTCTCTCTATATATATATATATATATATATTTTTTTTTTTTTTTTTCTGTAGTACGCAGGCCTCTCACTGTTGTGGCCTCTCCCATTGCAGAGCACAGGCTCCGGACGCGCAGGCTCAGTGGCCATGGCTCACGGGCCCAGCCGCTCCACGGCATGTGGGATCTTCCCGGACCGGGGCACAAATCCATGTCCCCTGCATCAGCAGGTGGACTCTCAACCACTGCGCCACCAGGGAAGCCCCTCTCTTTATATTTTAAAATTGCTTCCTTCTGTACAAGGACTCTGAAGGACCTTGTTCACTCACTATGAATGTCAGGGTTCGGGGAATAATAACCTAATACAGGGACTATTAAGAACTTCATAGCACCTGGGCTTCACACTTCCGTAGTAAGGATGTGGGAAGAAAATCGTGAGGTGGTATGTGGGAAATTCTCCCAAAGGTCACAGAACAGGAAGGTACAAGACTGAACTAAGATGCTGGAAGCACATAGCTTATGCAATTGCTTGAAAACACAGAGAGGAAAGCAAAGGGAAAGAGAAGGGGTGAGCTTGCCAGGAGGAGGTGCAAGCAGGTGGCAGCACCCCCTATCCGAATCCTGTATTTTGAAGGTCCACATGTCCTGTCTCTTTCTCCACAGTGATAAGGTGGTTATGGGACCAGAGGCAAGGTTTGAGCAAGGGAGCCCATAGCGGGATGGCCTCCTGGACCAATGAGGCACATTTGCTCTACTGGAGAGATGCAAGGATGAGGACCCCAGGCCACAATCTGTAGCTTTTACCAATGATCATGTTTAACAGGGTAAATGTTATCTGCATCTTTTTTTTTTTTTTTTTTTTTTTTGCGGTACGCAGGCCTCTCACTGTCGTGGCCTCTCCCGTTGTGGAGCACAGGCTCCAGATGCGCAGGCTCAGTGGCCACGGCTCACAGGCCCAGCTGCTCCGCGGCATGTGAGATCCTCCCGGACCGGGGCACGAACCCACGTTCCCTGCATCGGCAGGCAGACTCTCAACCACTGCGCCACCAGGGAAGCCCTATCTGCATCTTTTGAGCACAGCTCTTGTGGGGCCAGAATGGGACCATATTGAGGGTCACTGATAAATGACTAATAACATAGGGGTGATGTAGGTGTCAGCCCAGAGATAGTATGATCAAGACTTAGGACTTGATATTTCCATCCATTTCTATCTATAGGTGACATTCTTTCTTGCATCACATAATCCTTTACTCTGTTTATCTTCAATATGTCTTAGCATATTCTCAATTACTTTCTACCTATACTTAATACATGCTATGAGGTTTGCCTGTATCGCATAAGGAACTAGCTTACTTACTATCTTTGCCTAAGATTTCTTGTGGACTTCATCATTCCACTTGTTTTTCTGGCCTCTAGAGCAGAGCTGAATATTCCAAATAACATAGCAAGCACATTATAACGGGTATCTGTTCTGATGGTAACTTTCATTCCCAAGTTCAGCAGGGGCTGGAGAATCGAAAAGCTACCATGCAAATAAAGGCATGCCCGCTTTTATAGTTCCCTCATGGAACTCACTTATGAGCTACTAGACCCAAGTAGCCGAGGAACAGCCCGACTATTTTTAGAATTTGTGGTCTCGGTAGCCGCGAGCAATGGGGCTGTTTAAAAATCCCCTGTATAGTCATCTAGCCTTCCCACATAGTTAGTCAAAAAGAGCCTGAAAATACCTGGCCTCCATTTTCTGACTGTCCCTGTCTCCCTGACCCCCTTGCTCTCTCCAGAATGCTCCCACCTCGTCACAGGTCTGCCACCTTTCCCACTGCCCCCTGTTCATGATACAATTCCAGTGGACACCATTGATCTAGAATACCAGGAGGATGCCATACCCCAAAAATGGGCATCGTGGTGGCCCTACTCAGAGCCAGAAATACTCTTCCCCACATCGACTTAGGGATTGCTACTTTGTCTTGCAAGTTTTTGCTCAAATGTTTCCTTCTCACCAGGCTTTCTTTTGTCACTTTATTTAAATTACTTCTATCACTTCTCACCTCAAAGCTTCCTATCCTCTTTTTCTAGTTTCACTTGATAACACTCATGACCTTCTAATGTACAATATAAAATTTTCCACTTATGTTGGCCATTATGTCTTACCCACCCCCATCTCAATTACACACACATATACCCACATCAAATTATAAATTAAAAAAAATTTTTTTAATTATAAATTAAATGAGAGGAGGGAGTTTTATGAGTTTTACTCACTGCTGTATTTCCAGGACTAGAAAAATACCTGGCATATACTGGCTTCTCCATCAATATTTGTTGAATACATATACTTCACCCTTATCACCACTGTATACATTTCTCTCCTACTGGCTCAACTTGCATATCAGGTTAGTTGGGGAAAAATCAATGTGGGTCAGCTCAAAAATAGCTCCAAAAAATTACTCTGGGAATTGTGGGCATTCACAAACCAAGTTAGCAGGCAGATTATAGGAAGCTGGGCAGGGTCAAGGTCAGGTGGAAGCAGAGACACAAACTGTGACCCTGCAAAGTACCAGGCACTTTACTGGCCTGCGAGTTTGTCGAGCCAGACGGTTGGCTCAACCAGGGATATTAGAATTATTTAACTTCTATCACTGCATCGTACTTTGAGGGACTTCACAATTTATGTGAGAGAAGACTATTTTGCTCACTGATTCCAAGCATATTTGTTTGACTGAAATAGATAGTTCCTTGGTCTTAGGTGAAGGTTATTATTCTGTAGGGACTCATGGTGGCTAGATAATTTGGGGGTGTTGACACTTCCTGAAGGAAATGTTACTATAACATCATGTGGTCCTTCTGATAGGAAGATAATATTGACCCATTCTCTTTGTGACCTGGCCTTGGGATGTTTCCCTGGAGGGAGTGCTGGCTGAGCACTGACCCTCCCACACGCTCTCCCATGACCCAGGGCGTGGATCTGAAAGAAGTCTGACCAGCTGGACCACAGTGGAAGGGAAGCTGGCTTAGCATCTTCTTCCTTTCCAAATTTTGAACTTCATTTCATTGTCGGAGCTCAGGAGCAGGTATTGGACAATTTGAGTGCTTCTCCAGGTCCTGCTCTGATTTGCTAATTCATTTCAAGCAAGTCATTATGTCACTGTCTCTGTCCTTCTCCATTTTAGTTCTTTCTTCTGTAAAAGTGGCACCTTGCTAATCAATCTCCCGGCAATGACATAGAAATCAGCTCAAAAATGGTTAATAAAAACGATGTTAGGGGGCTTCCCTGGTGGTGCAGTGGTTGAGAATCTGCCTGCCAATGCAGGGGACATGGGTTCGAGCCCTGGTCTGGGAAGATCCCACATGCCGCAGAGCGGCTGGCCCTGTGAGCCACAATTACTGAGCCTGCGCGTCTGGAGCCTGTGCTCCGCAACAAGAGAGGCCGCGATAATGAGAGGCCCGCGCACCGCGATGAGGAGTGGCCCCCACTTGCCGCAACTAGAGAAAGCCCTCGCGCAGAAACGAAGACCCAACACAGACATAAATAAATAAATAAAATTAAAAAAAAAAAAAAAAAACGATGTTAGGACATGTTGTCATTCTGTAACAGTGCTTCTCTATTCTCTCTTCTCCTTTATTCAGTCTTCTGACTCCCTCCTAAAATGGAATGCCTAGCCATCCAGAAGACGTCGCGCAACCTCTCAGGTACATGGGAGGCGACGGACGTCAGGGCATAATCAACCCTCAAGCTGCCTCTACGTAACCTGCATCAGTTCAGCCTCCCAGGATGTTGACATGTGACCGTGAGAGAGTAGGCTTGTCCCATGTGTCATTCTCTCCCATAGAAAACTACAGAGTTAAATCAGAGAAATATCATTCAAAGGTTCTAAACTAAGTAATTTAGAGGAGGAGCATTCTGGTGTCTTTCTTTTTCTCACCTGAATCAGCATCTCACTGAGGAAGAGGCACACTCATTTGCTTATAGCCTGGGACAAATATTCTCCTAACACAGCATCGATCACTTGACCCGAGGTTTGCACAGCAGTGTTAGTTGTCTGGGTTAAGTATAGGGTAAATTCAAATCCTCACTGTTTTCATGGAATTATCACTAATGAATATAATCATGTTTCGATATAATTTGTTTCATTTGCAAGTTGGCAGAAATGAAAAAGGCAGCTTTCTTTAGAAATGATTAGACCATGGTTATTAGGGTGAGGTCACTGTTTTACAATTAAGTCATTTTTTTCCCCTACAGTTATAATAATAGTGATGGATACCAGAATCTTGTAGCTGGCTCTTTGGCAAAAGAAGGAGATCAAATTTGCAGAGTTTGGGCTGCCTTCCCTGAGTTGAAGGAATAGTTTCCCACACCCGAGGCTGCTGGTGGGTAACGGCCCCCTCATACCACAGGCATTACTCTGTGTATCAGGACTCCGCGTCCAAGTCAGCTCTCAGCACTCGCCAACTTGGGGCTGAAGCCTTTACAGCACGATCAAGAGAAAGACATTTTTAATGTCAATCCCAGATTGGATTTATTGTCACCTGATCTGTCCTATACTAATAGGGAGAAGACATATTCTTCAAAGGGAGAGAGAAAGCATAGCCAATGATTTTGTGCTCCCCGAGAAAGAAAAATATCTTCCCACTGGGGTCAGGAAAAGTTATCAGCTTCAGACCTCTAGGCATGGGATTTAATTTCCCATATCATTATTTTTGCCTGCATAGTCATCTTTTTTTTTTAAGTTATGTTTTTATCTCTTTCCCTCTCTCATACAGAAAACATTTCATGGTCTCCACAGACCTATTTTTGGCAAACTCTAAAAAAAAGCCCATCATGGGGAAAAAATATCTACTAGAACTAAAACCATCAGATTCTCGGTAATCATTGAAATTCTATTGCTCCAATTTGCTTCTATCTGTTCTTGGGCTTAAGATGAGAAGAAACAGTTGGAAGAGTCCTGAAATGGGAGATGAGACTTGTGTTTTCATCCTGGCCACGTTCTTAACTAGTTGTCAGACCCTGAGCAAGTCTCTTAACCTAGCTGAAGAGGTGGATTAAATACACTTTACGACCTCTCACGGTCCAAATGTCTCTACATAAGGGCATACACACACAAGCGCTGAAGTCAGACATTATGCCGTTGCACTGCTAGAATTTTCCTAAAAGATGTTCCTTGAGATGAAAACTACTAGGTAAATGATATCTCCTCCTGCTTTTAAAACTTCAGATTTACGGACACCTTAAATTGTATCTAAGACATTCCCTGGAACATGCTCATTGTGAAGCCTCGGGGTACATGTTTATATTCTGTTATAGATGTTTCAACAGAGAATTTTGAACATCAGTTATCAAAGAAGGGGTAAGGCACAATATCGTACAGCTTCACAAGGCAGTAAAGCTTCATGGTGGAGAGTGTGGGTTCTAGGGTCACATGGTCAGGGTCCAATGCCTGTTCTGCCACTTGTTAGCTTTGTGACCTTGGGAAGTTGGCTTAACTTCTTCATGCCTTCACTTTCTCAGCTATACATGAGACTGATTCCAGTATCTACCTTACACGACTGTGTAAGGATTCAAGGAGATAATATATTTGTAGCACACAACTCCATTATTGACCAAACAAGCATTCAATAGATGTTAGGTATTATTTTTACAAACTGAGAATTGGGTCAGAAATGACTGGTGTGAGCCCCACATCCATGGATTATTGTGTTAAGTTTTACTCATAACTGAAAATCTGATAGAAGGAGTTAAATAAAACAGTCAAGAGTGACCTTTGTTTGTTCCTTGGTGCCTTAGTTGTTTCTGAGTGTAGACATTTTAAAAGAATATAGGTCTATTCAGGATTAACTGTAGTCTTCTGGGCTCTTGCTATGTAGTTAGTCAGCAAGCAAATGGTGAGGACTTGACTACTAGTGACAAGCAGTAGTTGGAAATGAAAATTTTTTCTTCATGGATTTATTTTTTAAATAAAAGTGGGGAAGGGTACGTTTTATCCATTTATCCACGAAAGCACCTTCATTATAGAAAACATGCTTATTTAATTCCATTAGACAACAACCCTTAACTTTTTGTGTTATTTACTGCCAGTATTTTTTCTGTGCATAATTTTTATTCCATAGTGGCAATCTTGCAATATTATATACTTTTATTTTTATTAACCTTCTTTTTTAACCTGAAGACTGGTCTTCAGCCTGATTTTAAGGGACCCTTTTCCTTTTGTAAATAACAAGCTAAAATAAAGTCATTGTGATTCAGAGAGACCAGAAAGGGTGGGAAAATATGTGAATGACTTCTCCATTCCAGTGGGAACCTGGATGGAAACCCTCTTTTTGGAAGCCAAGAAGGCAAAGTTCCATTTTTTTCTTGGCAAGACACTTTATGAGACTCTGAGTGTCTTTGGACCCTGCATTTTGGTAGCTTGGAATGAGCCTGAGAACGCTTTCATGTCCCAGTGATTTCAGAATCTCTCCCCTAACAACAAAGGCTCCAATTTCTAGTGTTCAATCTAATTTCTCAAGGCCAAGGAAAGTGCGTGTTTGCATCCGTCCCAAGTCCTCTTTCACTTGTTCCTCACACACCAATGTTTATTATAACTTTCACGTAAAGAGGGTTTATCATTCACAAGGCAATTTACTGGTTCAGGAATGACCTTAATATCTGGTTAGTATTTCTCTGAAAAAGGCAGCTGCCACTATAAAAAAAAATGCATGTTATATTTTATTCTGCTCTCTTTTCTTTAGTGGAATATACTATGGGTGCCTCAGGATCCCATAGGCCATTGGTTCATCTACAGCTGGACACAGATTTTTTAAGAATTTTTTTCTATATGAACTAGCCCAGTCCCAGAGAGGGAAATAGTTTCTTCCTTAAGGACCGTGGGCAGTGGCTATATGCTGTACCAACTCTCTCCTGTTGGCCCTGAATATGTGCTGTTTTTACTCTTACTGAGGGTATAAATCCCATATGTTGACCACCTATAAAAACAGGATATTTCAATTGGCACGTCAGGTGGGAGACTTGGATGTGATCAGGAAACTTGAAATCCTGCTTTAAAGCTGGATTTTTTTTTAATATTTATTTATTTGACTGTGCCAGGTCTTAGTTGTGGCGTGCAGAATCTTTACTTGTGACGTGTGGGATCTTGTTCCCTGACCAGGGGCCAAAACTGGGCCCCCTGCATTTGGGAGCATGGAGTTTTAGCCACTGGACCACCAGGGAAGTCCCCTAAAGCTGGATTTGAACTCTTGGCTCTCTAATAGCCATCGTTGAGCTTATGAACATGTTGGTTACTGGGAAGGCTGTGGAAATGGATGATGAGAAGTGATGTGGGGAAGCCCACTGTTCAGCCACGTGGGAGGTCTGTGGACTGACTCGGCAAAGATTTGAAGTCTCTCCTGTGACCCCCAGTCCAGCCTCAGGGACACGGCCTCCCTCTAACTCTTCTCTCAACTGCTGGCCCGAGACCATTCTTTGAATTTTCCAAAACACTCTGAGACTGAGCTGGAGCATTTAAAGAGGGTCTTCCTGCAAAAGAAATCGAATAACACATGGCTGTGTAACATGTCCTTGACATGGAGCTTGGTCATGGGCCTCCCTTCCCAGCTCTAGGCCTGCATCCATGTGGCAAGGTCAGGGTCCCCTCCTACCCTGCAGGGAAGCATGCTTAGACTCCTGGAAGCCCAGACCTAATCACCCACTAAGTTCCAGCTTCCTGTCCTCGAGTCCCTGTTTTCCCTGCACATTTGACACTAGAAAATGTCTCCCTTCCCTGCAGGAGAGCCCAGCTTTATTCACAGGCCATGGCATTTCCCACAACAAGACACACCGTGTAGAATATCGCAACTCGATATTGCTGGAGGAACGCACCCAGTGGCAGGAAGTTGTTTACTATTAATGGGTATCATGATAATATAAGTGAAAACACACTCAGAGAGGGGGCCAGTGTTCCTGGGAGCTAATGGCAGCTCTACCAGGAGGAGACAAGCTATGGCAGGGAAAAAGCAGGACAACTAGAGGCCTCCCGTTTCTGTAACAGGGAGGACTCCTGATGCGTTCCCACAGCGTTTGGAGAAGGAGCCGCTACTGCGTTGTGGCTGTCGCTTCTTCTGGGGCTGTGTTCCAGGTGGCCTGCTCTTTCAAAGGCAGCTGGATCACAGCTGTGCTTCTGGCCGCAGGGTTCCTGTGAGCATAGACCCCTCAGGCGACCTGAGGAAGGTCACTCCACTTGACAGAGGAGAGGATGGATTCTTGCTTTGCGTGGCTATAAGGAAAAAGGATTTCAGTTGAGCTACTCATAGGTTCTGGTGACTCTGTGTGTGTGTGTGTGTGTGTGTGTGTGTGTGTGATTAGAAGCTGGATCTCAGCATTCCTTTTTCAAGCCCACATTCCATTACCCCATGTTCAGCTCGGTTGGCTTCCAGGAGCCCTCCCAAGAGAAACAGCTGCTTGATGCCTTAAAGAGGAAATGTTAAAAGCTCTTGAGGGTTAGAATTTTAGAATCCACAGGGTTGATAACTTCCTCTCTGCTTATGAAAACAAACAACATTAACTCTTCTCTTTCTCAAGACAAGCACAATTCCCAAATGATTGCTTCTCTCCCAAACTCAGCTCTATCAAGGAAGCTAAGGTGATACCAGGTAGCCTGTAAATTAAGTGGTGGGTGCTGCTAATAAAATCAGTTCTTGATATTATAGCATGGGTACCATTGATGATCATGCTACAATTGAAAAGTGATACAAAGATGAAGGCCAGATGATGTCTGCTTGAGCCTAGAAAGTTCCCTGTCTCCCCTCTGAGAGGCACAAAGTGTCAATCTAACAGAAGCGACAACTGATTTGGAAATATTAATTGTTCACTTAGAGTAATTAATTTCCCCCTTGTAAATGCATTGTATGTTGTCTCTGCTGGGGTTCTTTATTTTTTTTTTTTTATACAGCAGGTTCTTATTAGTCATCCATTTTATACACATCAGTGTATACATGTCAATCCCAGTCGCCCAATTCAGCACACCACCATCCCCACCCCCACCACTTTCCCCCTTGGTGTCCATACGTTTGTTCTCTACATCTTTGTATCTATTTCTGCCCTGCAAACCCGTTCATCTGTACCATTTTTCTAGGTTCCACATACATGCGTTAATATACGATATTTTTTTCTCTTTCTGACTTAATTCACTCTGTATGACAGTCTCTAGATCCATCCATGTCTCAACAAATGACCCAATTTCGTTCCTTTTTATGGCTGAATAATATTCCATTGTATATATGTACCACACCTTCTTTATCTATTCATCTGCCGATGGGCATTTAGGTTGCTTCCATGACCTGGCTATCGTAAACAGTGCTGCAATGAACATTGGGGTGCATGTGTCTTTTTGAATTGTGGTTTTCTCTGGGTATATGCCCAGTAGTGGGACTGCTGGATCATATGGTAATTCTATGTTTAGTTTTTTAAGGAACCTCCATACTGTTCTCCATAGTGGCTGTATCAGTTTACATTCCCACCAACAGTGCAAGAGGGTTCCCTTTTCTCCACACCCTCTCCTCTGCTGGGGTTCTTTAATAAGGCAAGTTACAGAGCCAGCAATATAGTTCATAATAACTGAAGGATTTTTTTTTTTTCAGAATACATGTTAGTGATAGAGGGATGGAGTTTCTGTTTTGGTTTGGTTTTCAAGTTTGAGAAAAAAACAAGAATTAAGCTGTGAAGCATCTTCTTTTTCCTAATACACACACATACACACACACACACACACACACTCATACTTTATTCTGACCTCTCTCTCTCTCTCTCTCCCTCTCTCCTCTTTCTTTCTTAGATTACTTATATCCTTTAGGGTTGACAAGAGAGTAGACTCAAATAAAATCTCACAGGAATGTATAGCTGTGGAGAAGTAGAAGTCTTTTCATTTTTATTTCTCTCATCAGCATTCAGTTCATTCATTTGCCTCTGAATGTTCTTCTTTTTTTTTTTTTTTTGTTCTTCTTTTTAAAAAGGCTATTTCCATTAAAATTGTTTTCTTTCCCTCAACTTCTGCCTCAACATTTTCATGTAATGGGATAACCTGTGTGTGTGTGTGTGTGTGTGTGTGTGTGTGCACTTTAAAACCAACAGTAGATTTTTCTGGGTGATGAAAATATTGTGTAATAACATCAATACCATTCATCTGGGTTATTTTGCACATTCTTCAATAAAGGAATTCATCCCAGAACTGGTTTATTCTTACTATACCTAGCTTCTCATCACTAGCTTTAAGTGCCAAGTAGAAAATGATTTCCAGTTCCCCAAAATATTTGCAGATCTGGTAGACATAAAACAATAAAGGATCTATACTGTAGTGAAAAAAAATTAAGGAAGAGTTGACTTTATATCAACAGTGGCTAGGTTTATAATATATCTGATACGACTTGTCAACAAACAGGTGAAAGATCTTCAACCTCCAAAGCATTATGAATACTTTTGTAATGAAAAAAATAAATGGGTTAAAACAAAGTGATTTTGTAAATTTAGCTAAAAGTTTACATCACTACTAGTTTACTAGTAGCCAGAGAATATCACACACTTTTTCTTACACCATTCACTCATTCACCAAATATTTATTGAGCTCTTATTCTGTGCTATGTATTTATACTATTTGGAATACAGATGGCCCCTGTTCCCGAGGAGTTTACAGTCTAGTGGGGGGAGACAAATAAACGGTTCTGCTGAAGTAAAAATACTGCTGAGTGGAAAGGAAGAAGGCCAAGGGCAATGCAATGGAGTATCTGTCCCTAGAGACAGGATGTTTATTTTAGTCAATTTATCATGCTCCAAAGTCTAGCTTCACAGTCTCAGAAACCTTCGCATAGACTGTCTCTCAGAAGTGGACTCACTTTGGCCAAGTAATTAGAATAATAACTAATAAAATAGAATGCCAGTTTATTAATTTTTTCTGAGAAATAGAACTGCCCAAGGGACTACACCCTTAAATCCAATGGCCAGCCTCTCAAAGGCAGCCACCGCAGGAGCTAGGTATAATCATGAGGTTCCTTGGTAAGCATGAAGTAGAAGAAATTCTATTAGTGTTTGATGAAAGATCATAAGAAATTATAATGACACCAGGATATAATTATAATGGTAGTCTGATGAATCCACCTCCTAAAGTGGATAAACCTGACATGATGATGGGACCAGTAAGGGTTGTGGACGAGAGCACCCACTGCAGTGGACAGTGAGCACCCACATGGGCATAGATGGAGCGAGCCCCTCCCACACCCCTTCCGTAGTTGCCATCCAACCTTGTTGACTGGGCTTAAAGTCATCTGGTGTGCATCTGATTTTGTGGTGGCCTAAAGCCTGTACAAGTTTGTGAGACCTCTTAAAGAAACAATACCCCTTTATGAATAAAAATTAGGTATGAAAGTGAAGATTTATTTGGAAGATTCCCATGCAAGATTCCTATTCACTTAGAAAATCCACCTCTGCAAGCCAGTTGTTAAATATGGAAATAATTATGGAAATACTTAATTATCTGGAAATAATTATGGAAATGCTTCTACACTAGTTGATCAAGGGCTGCTGTCCTGACTCCTGTCATGCTGGTCATCCTGGGCCCTCCCTCCTTGGGAAAACCTAGACCTAGCCACATTCCAGCAACAAAAGGATGAAAGCTGGGACTGTAACATCTGTTTGATCACGGTGATTGGCAAATATTTTTAACAAGTCTCTCTCTTTAAGGCACTTTGATATATCTCTAATGCATTGTATACTGATTTTGCCATTTAACTCTCAGTGTTAGCCCCTTATTTCAAATTCTTGACAGAAACCTCATGGTAACCTCTAAATAGTGACAATTAACACAAGTCAGAAATATTTAAAATTCCTTTACAATGCTGTATATATTTCCAAATAACAGAGCTAAGCGTAAGTCTTTATCTCTTAAGCAATACTACCTTCTAGAGCATTCCCAAAAAGAAACCCTAAGGAAGAAGCCCAGTGAGGGTAGCAGTTAGCAATGGTCACAGCACATGTTCCCAAAAGACTAGGGGAGAAGGCAATAAGGGAATTTTCTTGTTTGTTTTTGTCCTGTTTTGTTTTGTTTTGTTTTAATCAAGAGCCAGTAGGAACCTTTCCCCAGGGGATAGTTGAAATATTATTAAAAGAATAAAGAATGGATGCTCAGTGAACAGCACACAGTAAATGCATTCTCAAAACTTATGCTCTTTTGGGGCATAACTTTGAGAATTCATGCCATATGGGTACAAATCCTCAAAATCTATTCCCTCCTGGGTCAGGTACTTTGGAGGGGAAAACTGGGCCTGTAATTTTTTTCTTTTTTTTTCTTTTGGCTGCATTGGGTCTTCGTTGCTGCGCACGGGCTTTCTCTAGTTGCGGCGAGCGGGGGCTACTCTTCCTTGCAGTGTTTCTTGCAGATTTCTCACTGCCGTGGCTTCTCTTGTTGCGGAGCACGGGCTCTAGGCGCTCGGGCTTCAGTAGTTGCAGCAAGCAGGCTCAGTAGTTGTGGCGCATGGGCTTAGTTGTTCCATGGCACATGGGATCTTCCCGGACCAGGGATCGAACCCGTGTCCCCTGCATTGGCAGGCGGATTCTTAACCACTGCGCCACCACGGAAGTCCTGGGCCTGTAATTTTTTACAAAAGAAGCAGTTACTATATTTGACTATGGAACTTCATTTTCCACAAATCCATCACCAACTTGGTATAATATGCTCTTTAGAACATTTGCAACATTTTCAACTTCATCAGGTTAAAAAGAATAGTTTATTAAAGCAGTCACACTCCCCCACGATTCTCAGAGGGAGATTCATTTAGCTCTAAAGCATCTCCGTATAATTTGTAGCTGTGTGTTTCCCAAGGGGAAGATATACAAAGGACACAGTGAAAAAATATGCTTCTTATTTAAGCTGTGAGCTGTCGATAGAACTATCATCTGCTGACCGTCAGTGACAACAGCTGGGCATGTGAAAAGCAAACAAACAAACATTGTCTTTTCCTGCATTCTCTCCTTTTAAACTAATCTGTACAAGGTCTACAATTAGGATCCAATATTTTATGTACTGAGAAAACACAGAGTGTGGTTATTAAAAATGTAAGAATTTACCCAGGACTGGGCTTGGCTAATAGTGAATTTTTGATGAATGAATGAATGAATGAGCAAGCCAGGAAGACAGCTTTCTTCCTGAGAAAGCTCACAGATTGAAAAACTAAATTTACGCTTTTTACTTATCACCTGGCAAAAAAGTATACAGGTTCTATAGCCGTGGATGGCAACTTTGCTAAATGCGTAACTGGTGGCATAGGTTCTGTGAGGAGAGGAGCCACTGCTCAGAATGAATGCAAAGTGCAAAGACTACGGATGCTAGTGTGTGTGCGCGTGCGTCTGTGTATCCGCCCACAGGCGCACTGATAGGAGAGACTCAGAGGGACAGGGGTTGAGGGGGTAGCATTTCAGAGCTACAAGGAAGTTCGTGTGTAAACGGTCTGTGTGATCGCAAGCAGGGTGCTCAATGCTTCTAGGAGGCACCAAGGTTCCTTGGGAAAAGCACAGACAGGCTTTGAATCCAGGCAGATAAGACTATGAATCTGAGGCTTACCGACCATTTGACCTTGACCTCCCTGAGCCTCAGTAAACTCACCCTTAAAGTGATGACAATAACACTACCTCTCCAGGTTGTTACTTAGAAACTGGGGTAGTGATAGCAAACAGTTATATAACATTTATTACATGCCAGGCACTAAGTACTTAAAATACATCACCTCATTTAAACCTTACAAAAGCCATACGAGACAAGATTCCCCCCTTGCAAATGAGGAAAACTGAGGCCGAAAGAGGTTAAGTAATTGCCCAAAGTGTGTGGCCCAGGGCCTGCGCACAGTAGATTCTCAATAGATAATAATAGCCATTATTTATTTTCACAGTGCTACGTGCTTCGCCTTCATTCTCTCATTTGATCCCTAGAACGGTGCCTGGCATATAGCAGGCATTTGATAAGTATTCGTTAAATGAATGAGTGAATCTTCACGGTACAGAAGAATTCACTGAGGCTTAGATAAGAAAGTCACTTGCCCAAAATTACACAACAGAATATGCCACCAGCAAACTAACTCCAGGTTCTGTGCTCTTAACCGTGCCAGGCATGTATGGCCTCTGTCTCCATCTCCCCGGGTCACAGAGAAGAAAGACCCAGGGAGTGGAGAGGGCACAACACCTGGATGCATCAGGATCATCTCGAGTAGCTAAGACAGAACACCTTCGGAGTTGCTCAGAGAACACGCAATCCATGGTCTTTTCTTTCTCTTGCTCTTTTACATTTCACTCTCAATATCTGCCTCAGCCCCTACAAGTCTCTGCTCTGCAAGCTCCAATTTCTAATTCTGGCTACCAAGGGAAAAATATTAGAAATCATACTCTGAACTGCCCATCATTTAGCTAAGACTTCTTAAGGGTTCTTAAGTAATCAGCCATTTGAGGCTTAGGATTGTATTTGAGGGGAAGAGGGCTGTAATGAGCTGGGTGAAGAACTATGTGATCCATTTTAATATAATTCTCACATGCTGCAAGTAACAAGGTCCAAAAAAACCTAAGTCTTAAAAGAAAACCAGCTTGAAAAAGGAATGAATGTTTCTCAAAGTATTATACATTGATGGACCTATAATTGAATATTACTATTGAATTAATTAACTTTACATGCAATCATTTCTACAATATTGATAAATGGACAGAGCTTCTAGAAGCTATTTCTTTGATTTAGAATGAAGGAGTAATGGGTCTTAGCTTCCCGCTTGGTGAACTAATTATTGAACGCTGTCATTCTTACTGTTTCAGTACCTTGAGGTGATTAAGCATGGATCAAAGCTAAAATTAAAAAGAAAAGCCCGTTACCAAATACTAAACAGCTCCAGTAACTTCGTGCCAGTCTCTGAAGGACATTCGTGGCATGTTATGACAGGGAATTATTCATAATGTGTGCCTAGCATGTAGATTGCATCCTTTATTTGAAGCCATAAAAGAGTCATCCTTACTAGCTGATGGAAATAAATAGGCAGGCAAAATTTAAAGGGAAGAAGAAAAAAGACCAACCAGTAGGCCTCTGTAATAATTGCTTGTCACTGTAACATCAAGTAGTTCATCCTTTTAGGAACTCGTTATGTGGCTAGGCCATTATGTTCTCTGGATGGAAAAAAATACAGTAATTCATAGAGAAACAATGACAGGATTCTGCTGGTTTACCTAATAGTATTGACTAGACAGGAGAATTATGGCTGGCAAACAAAGAGTGATTCTGTATTTGGAATTGTTTTGCTGTCTTTTTACCCAATCAGAATCTTTCTCATTTAAAAAATATCAGTACCCTTGAAAAATATCAAAGAGACTGCTACCAGTGTTTTGATCTGACTATAAAAGTGCACAGCTTCCATATTCATGCCCAATTACTTGCTTACTGAAACCTCTGATGTTGTTGGAAGGGAACAAGGTAGAGATGCTAGGCTTTAGTGCCCCTTGCTGGTCATCCTGAAGAAAATATGAGCATCAGGATTGTCGGAGCCCAGGTTTCAGTAAATAGTGTGGCACGTTTTATTCAGATGGCTTGGAAGCCAAATCGATTTAAACTGAACATCTGTAGCCGGTCTTAAGAATTGTTCTGAGGATGAGATGCTGCATTTGTAAATGCATGTATGCTCTTAGAGAGGAAAGAGTTCAATATAAAGACAAACTACATGTTAAGTCTTAGCCTAACCTCAAAATAAATCCAAGTAAATATATTTCTGTGAATGCACCCTTATAAAGTGACAAACTCTTCCTAGGCCAAGAGTATGGTTTTTGCTTGATTATGCCTCCAAAAATGTGAATGGCCTCTCAAACCATAAGGGAAACAATAGATACCAAAAAAATTCCTAGTGGAATTCTCAACTCAAGTTAATTTCCAAAAATCATGCAAAAACTTCTTACTACAGAGGAAAAAAGAGCCTATCTACAGTAATACATTAGATCATTGATACACTATAATTTTAACAAATGGGTTATGATTTTTTACCTGTTTGCTTTTTTTTTAGGATATGACAATATTATTTTTATAATCTAAAAACAACAGCCATAACATGACTACACTTAACAAGCTGTCCATCAAAGCTAATTAATTCTTAGGATTCTATAGTGAACCATGAGACCTAACATATCAATTTTATTTAAAACACCACAAGGGCTGGGCTTGGAATGTGATCCCCTCCCCGACAAGGTACCCATCAAGAACTTGGAGTAACAAGATCCAGCTCCAGGGGCTGGAAAAAGTCTATTCAGGCAGACGAAGTAATACTGAGGCATACAGAGACCAGCACATATGGTAAGCCTGGCAGATTTGCAGGCCAACCTCAGATGCCTCAGCCAGCAGATAAATCCTGGCAACAGGCACCAGAGAGAGATAATCCTTCAAAAGCATAGAGAACTTCAAGGGACCCACAACATCCAAAACAATCCTGAAAAATGAGAACAAAGTTGGAGGACTCACACTTCTCAATTTCAAAATTTACTACAAAGCTACAGTTATCAAGACAGTCAAGACAGTATGGTACTGGCATAAAGATAGACATATAGATCAATGGAATAGAATTGAGAGTCCAGAAATAAACTTTTAAATTTATGGTTAGTTGATTTTTTATTCAAATTCCTAAGACAATTCAATGGGGAAATGAATAGTCTTTTCCACAAATAATGCTGAGATGACTGGTTATCCACATGCATAAGAATGAAGTTGAACCCTTACCTCACACCATATACAAAATTAAATCAAAAGTGATCAAAGATCTAAATGTAAGACCTAAAGTGGTAAAACTGTTAGAAGAAAACATATGAGTAAATTTTCATGACCTTAGGTTAGGCAGTGGTTTCTTAAATAAGACACCAAAAGTGCAAGCAACCAAAGAAAAATTAGTTGAATTGGACATCGTCAAAATTAAAGCTTATGTGCTTTAAAGGACACCTTCAAGAAAATGAAGAAATAACACACAGAATGGGACAAATTTTTGCAAATCTTATGTCTGATAAGGAACTTGTATCCAGAACATATAAAGGATAATTGCAACTCAACAATAAAAAGTCAAATGGAAAATTAATTGCTAAAAAAATTTAATTGCTAATTAAAAGTAGGCAAAAGATCTGAATAAACATTTCTCCAACAAAGATATACAAATGGCCAATAAGCACATGAAAAGATGCTCAACATTATTAGTTATTACTGATGTGCAAACCAAAACCACAATGAACTGCCACTTTGTACCCACTAGTATGGCTACAGTCAAAAAAGACAGACAGTAACAAATGTTAACAAAGACATGGAGAAATTGGAACCCTCATTCATTGCTAGTGAGAAAGTAAAATGTATAGACACTTTGGAAAAGAGTTTAACAGTTCCTCAAATGTTATACACAGAGTTTCCATATGACCCATAAATTTTACTCCTAGATATACATACTCAAGAGAAATGAAAACATGTTCACACAAAAACTTGAACATGAATGTTCACAGCAGCATTATTCATAACAGCCAAAAGGTTGAAATAATCCAAATGTCCATCAAAATGAATAAAGAAAATATGGTTTATTCATACAATGGAATATTATTTGTCATCAAAAAAGGAATGAAGTCCTGATACATCTTACAGCATGGATTAAACCTTGAAAACATTATGCTAAATGAAAGAAGCCAGACACAAAGGCCACATATTGTATGAATCTACTACATTAATCTACTAAGGCTGCCATAATAAAATACCACAGACTGGGTGGCTTAAGCAGCAGAAGTTTATTTTCTCATCGTTCTGGAGCCTAGAAGTCCAAGATCAAGGTTTTGGCAGGTTTGGTTTCTCCTGAGGCCTCTCTCCTTGGCTAGCAGACTACTGTCTTCTCCCTGTGCCCTCACATGGTCTTTCCTCTTTGCACACACATCCCTGGTGTCTCTTCCTATTCTTATAAGGATACCAGTCCTGTTGGATCAGGTTCCCCACCCTTATGATTTTATTTAACTTTAATTACCTCTTTCAAGTCCCGTCTCCAAATACGCAGTCACATTGGGGGTTAGGACTTCATCATATGAATTTAGGGGGCTAGAATTTGAGCCATAGCATGCACTTATGTGAAATGTCCAGAATAGGCAAATCTGTAATGACAGAAGGTAGATTAGTGGTTGCCAGAGGCTGGAGGGATGGGAGGATCGGACTGACAGCTAAGGGGTGCAAAGGATTTTTGGGGGTGATGAAATGTTCTGAAGGTGATGGTGGTGATAGTAGAGCTGTGAATAATGCTAAAAGTTACTGAATTGTACATTTTAAGTGAATGAATTGTATGCTATGTGAATTATATGTCAATAAAGCTATTACCAAAAACAAACCAACCAACACAGACCCTAGGGAGCAGGAAAGGTCATTGGTAAAGTCTTTAAGAGGTAGCAGGATTCCACCCATAAGCATGGAGTTCACAGCCAATATTAGAGTTTTTAAAGATGTGCAAAGGGCTTCCCTGGTGGCGCAGTGGTTGAGAATCCGCCTGCTGATACAGGGGACACGGATTCATGCCCCGGTCCGGGAAGATCCCACATGCCGCGGAGCGGCTGGGCCTGTGAGCCATGGCCGCTGAGCTCTGCGCGTCCGGAGCCTGTGCTGCACAACGGGAGAGGCCATGGCGTTGGGAGGCCCGCGTACCGCAAAAAAAAAAAAAAAAAAAAGATGTGCAAAGAAGAAAGAGCCCATTTCTGATTCTAAACATTCAGGCCAGAAGAGCATGTATCGGACTGGGGGCATATGGTCAAGGCCGCCCTGACTGCAAACTTGGCTTAAACCTGAGTTACAGAGGATTGGCCTTAAGCTCCTGTCCAAGGGCATTTATCTTAAAGACCAAAGAATGACACCCCAGGCTGGGGAGAAGCCAGTTTCTAAGGCTGGGAGCTCGGCAGGGTGTGAGGCAGGGCCTGCAGTAATCTCTCCTGTGTTCCTGACTTCCCTCTTCCATTCCTTTAGAATGAGAATGTTAGACTGTAATCAGCATGTAATCCTTTTGGTATTACATGCTCTTCTCTCCTGGGCTCTGTGTTTTCAAAGCATAGATCTGCCAAGCCACATGTATTAAGCACACATGCTATATTGTCATTGTCAGTTTATGTATTGATCTGCTCCACTGGACTTCAAGTTCCTGGCAAATGGGAACTGTTACTTTTATGTGTGCACCCTCAGTGGCTCGCCCATTGCTGAGCACATACAAAATGCTCCATAGATGCTTGTTAAATGAATTAATAAATGAATACTTTGTTTTCCCATGTTTAACTTGTTAGAATGCACATAACTTTTTGTTTGTGTTAGACTGGGCAGTTTTTGGAACTATCAAACTAAAGAATCCTAATTAAAGCAGTGTTTTTTTTTTCCCATAGAGTTGACATAATTATAGATAATAATAGCTTAACATTTATAAACATTTCTGTACTGGGCCCTAGGCTAACCTACTTATATATTTGTTATCTCATTTAATCCTCACAATAACCCCCTGAGTAGGTATTATTATTACCCCCATTTTACAGATGTGGACACCACGGTTCACAGAGGTCGACTTGCCCAGAGTCATAGAGTTAATCATAGTGAAGCCTTGGTTTAAACCTCAGAACTCCAAAGCCTGTTCATTTATCCTCTATATAATTACGACTTCTCAGTATTCTTTTCTTTTTGGCCACACCGTGCAACATGTGGGACCTTAGTTCCCCAACCAGGGATTGAACCCATGACCCCTGCAGTGGAAGCACGGAGTCCTAACCACTAGACAACCAGGCAATTCCCGTGACTTCTCAATATTTTATTTTGTCAGCATACCCTCATCAAAGGTAAATGGAAAAAAGAAGCAAGAGGTGAGGCCTGAGATTGTTGGCTTGCCTTTCTTCCCGGCCCTGTCTGAAGGCTCCCTGGCCTCAAAGGTTAGCACATCTCTGCCTGGGTCCAAGACGACACACAGCTTCTTCACAAATTCAGGCTGCCATTTCTGAGATTACCTCGCTCAGTGGGCAAAAATGACTGCCCAGGTAGCCCCTTGCATTGAGAAGGGGACCATAAAAGTAAAGCACGCAGGGAAAGTGTGGGTGGGCTTCTCCCGCTTGATCATGAATGCAGTCTGAAATCAAGCAAAACCAGAAAGGCTTTTCAGATTGTTTTCACTGTCTACTGACTCACAGCTTCCAGTTTTCATTGTATCCTCTTTCGTCCCCCTTATGCATTTCAGCCACACTTCACAGCGTTCTGCACAAAGGGAGAACTCAATACGAGTTGACTGCTTACCAGAATGGAACATGCTGACATTTCAGAACAACAAGCTCAGCTTGAGGTGTTTCAAAAAGGCATGCATCAAATCTCACAAAGTTGTTATAAGAGATTCAACAGCTTTCATGTTGACCTCAATAAACAAAATTAAATGTTTGCTCATTTCACGGTTACCATGTCCCAATGCAAACAGCCTGGTATTTTTCCTATTTCTATGCACCTCTGTTACCTTGGCTGCCTGTGTGTTATAACTGGACGGCACTCAAAGATTGTTGTCTGCAAGGATGGGGGGGGAAGCTTATACCCAAAGGGGGGCAACCCGTGTTCCAGGGGAGCTTGGAGTCACTCAAGACCAATGTTTTTGGTTAGGAAAATTAAACAGAACCAAAGTTAAGCCACCACACTCAGGGTGTTCCTTGTGTCTAGGGCTAAGCCAAAATTCTAGGAACAGATGGGGTTGACAATGCCAATTGTGTAAACTGTCCTCAAATTTCAAATGAACTGTATGAGCAGAGAGAAAATCCAGATCTCTCTTGGATTCTTCTTTCAGAGCAAGGGCCCAATGTCCTGAACCCCCTACATTCTCACCAGTGCTCAGGGCTGTGGGATCCGCTCCTGTTGAAGGCTCCGTAGATAACCCTCCTTCTCCTCCCATCCTGGCCCTGGTTCCATTGCTGTTGCTTATCTCACTGCCTGTCACCCTTCACTCCTTGAGGCAGTGCTAAGACTGTTCTTACTCATCATTGTCCCTCCAGAACACACCTGGCTTAATACATTTTTATTAACTGCATAAATGAATTATAGGGTCGATGGAGAAAAAGAAATGCCTGGCAGAAATATGGCTGAGAACTGACTCCCTGTCATGGAGAAGACCTTGCATCTCACCGATGGTGCCCCTTACAGTAAGGGTGAGCCATACCTTATCTGTGGGAGGAGGACTTTGGTTGGGATGATGAGGTCTTTTAAAGACTAAGGCACTTTTCATCATTTTAACACTCTTTCAATGCACCGTAAAACTCGTCTTTTTTTTTTTTCAATTTCTGATTTTTTTTTTGTTTTGCTGTGGACCATTTTTAAAGTCGTTATTGAATTTGTTACAATATCGCTTCCGTTTTATGTTTTGGGTTTTTGGCCGCGAGGCATGTGGGATCCTAGCTCCCTGACCAGGGATCGAACCCACACCCCCAGCATTGGAAGGCGAAGTCCTAACCACTGGACCACCAGGGAAGTCCCAAGCTTGGCTTTTTAAATTATTATTTCCCTCGTTTTTAATTTCTGGACAAAATAGCATATTTAAGAACCAGCTTTTTTTAGTCCAAGATTAAATATAATATGTACATCTATTTGAAATATATGATCTTTTGAAAATATTAAAAGAATAGAGATCGGAGGATACCACTTTCATAATGTTCCTTTCAATTTTCATGAAATTTGAAGAAGCTTAATTTTTCAATTATGAAATATTCATTGGAAAAGATTTCTATTTTGAATCTAAATTATTTTTAAATATCACTTAACTTACATTAATCATATTATAGTTGCCTGCCCCAAAAAATCTTACGATACAGTTTATACATTTGATATATTAATACAATAACATTAATCAGCTTCTTATGTAACTTGTTTTGAATTTGCATAATAGTTGGTACAGCTCCTAAAAAGCACTTTGTAAATATTAATGTGTTGTCCAAATCTTCTAGCACTGAGGTAATCATCAGGAAGATTTCCACCTGATATTTGACAAGAGAGAGTCCGCGGTAAATCCCTAGACAGAAAGTCAACCCTTCCACCTCTGCATTTCATCCAAACTCAGATTCTCTTGGAGGGGCTTGCAGCACCCCCCAAGTCTTCCTGAGTCAGAAGCACGTCTGACATTTACTTCCTACTGTCACCTGTTGGGTCCCTTATGTCCTTGCCTTCCTACCACTTATAAAACATGTACCTATCTGCCTAGGAGAAAGGAGAGGTGATCAGAATATTTCAAGTACCAACTGGAAATGCAAACAGGACAATGTACGTTCAGTAGTAGAAGCAGAACATGTGAAAACTAAACCTGGGAGCAGAGAGGGGGTCTCATGCATTTCACAGTCTTAGCGAAAGATTTCTTGATACAGGTGGCAGCAGCAAATTGCCTGTCAAGAGATTCACTTTCTAACGAGGCCAGCCATGTAGAACAGCCGTTGCACCACGAGGGCACCGCTGCTGGCCCAGATCTTTGGGGCTCTGAGGCGGATGGCAGGAATGACAGTCCTGAGCTCCCCAGCAACGGCCACATCCCTGAGGGATGAGGGGACAGGAGACAGGGTTAATGCCACCAGCCACCGCTTCATGATGCCACTGCCAAACCGTTACTCAAGTGAGGAGTGGGGATTAGTGGGGGGTGGGGAAGCGGGAAGCTGAAGTCAGGCATGGGGATGGGGGTGGAAAGGAAATGGGGAAGAAGAGCATGCATTTATCTTCAGGGACCTCTGTCATCTTTGGTTATCAGTCGAGGGGTGTACAACAAGCTGAAGGACAGAGGATTGGATAATGCTGGGTCCTGACCTTGCTGCTCTCATGTTTTCCTCAGCCGGATGCTCTCAGATGCCCAGGAAAACACTGCATGCTTCTCCAAGCACACACACACGCACACACACACTTCCCAGTGTCTTCCTTGTGTCCATCTCTGTGCTTAAAACAGAAATGACAGTAAGGAGACTGCATGGTAGCCAGTGCACTGATCTCCTTTCTCACCATTTAGCTTCTGTGTAAGAGAACAATTTTCCTGGACAGCAAGGAAGGCAATGTCACTTTCCAAGTCAGGATTGAGTCAAAACTCCCTCCTGTGTGGAGGAGATACCCTTTTCCTCCCTGAGCCACCATTCCGTCCCTGACAGGTGACTTCACATTGAGAACAGAGGCAGGTGCAGTGCCCTGTCGGTGGTGGCCCCTGGGTGCCCTTCAAAGCCAGTTCTCGGCACCCAGGTATCCACACTGGTTTGGCAGAGCCAAGGTAAGAAGCTAGGCTAACTGCAGGAGCTGCCAGCTTTAAGAAAAACCTGGCTTCAAGTCAGATAGATCCTAGGGACCAAGTTGAATAACAAAAAGTTCAATGAACGGGGGTTTCAAGCTTAGGAAAAAGGAGACACCGCTGGGGATGTAAAATTAAGTTAAACATTCAACTCTGTAGAAAAACACCATAATGTTAGGACTAGAGCCTCAGGGAGTGGCAACGGAGACCCAGATCTTGAGAGTCAATTCTAAAGAAGTTGGCAGGGAAAATCAGAAATGGCAGAAATACTTGCAGAGTGCCTGGGGGCAAAGTCCTTGACAGAATCATCTTCAACTTCTTCAGGGTACCTGAGCAGGGTGGGTGCCCAAGAAAATCCCGAGGAGTCAATGAATGAACATGCAGTGGCTGAAGTTTTCACTGAAAAAGCAGAAGGTGTTGGGCTGAGTTTCATGTTCTTAAGAAATCCTGTACCTGCCTTTTGAGAGCCCAGCCTTCTTGCACTCTTAAGCATGTTTTCTAAACTCCTGTCCTGGAGAAGCAGAAGGCACTTCTCAGGTTCACTGAGCTAGAACAGCATTTTGATACAAACAAACCCGGGCCCGCTGAAAGACTTATACACTTGGCAGGAACACCACCTTGAGTTCAGACAGAAAGCACATCTGTGCCTCATTGATAATGTAATAATGTACATTACATTTTTGGCCGAGAGCACCTGTGCACAGCCCAGAAACTCAGCCCAGGGCAACCATTCTGATGGAGGCGATATTAACAGGTCTCATTAAAACTGATGACTATAGCGGTGCCCAGGAACGTGGCTGCAGTGAGGTGTTCTGTCTGCATTTCCATCACAAGCCTCTATTTTTGGAGTTCATAACTCAACCATAGAAATACGCTTTGCGTTGAACTGAAACCTGAAAAGAAACCTATCATGGGGTAAAGAGAGTTTGACTTTTATTGTTTTCCTGCCCCTGTCTGGACAATGGCAAGAGAAGGGTACCTGACAATGGAGGATGTATTTCTGAGCTGGCCCAGGAAGAATTTGAGTGTCTTAACTTTTATATTTATCAGGGCCGCTAAGAGTTCTATTACGATGGAAAGTGACACTTGCATGCCAATCAGTTATCCTAGGTACGCATGTATGCGTTTTGTTTACTGTTACCTGTCCAGAACCAGGAAGCACAGAATTCCTAGTGCTCCACCTGGGACTTAAGGGGGTCATATATGCCTGCATCTTGCTCACTTTGGACCCAACAGTTTTCTCTGATGAAGGAAAGACCCAAAGGCATGCACGTCACTGACAGTGACTGTTATCTTTTATTTTGACAAAAAGTGTTGTGAAATGCATTCCTGTCCTCAGCTAGACAGGTTAAACCCTTGTGGCCTCTACCCCTATAATTCTGTCCTGTTTAGAATGTAGAAGAACCACTGTTCCTCCAACAATATGAAGGAAGATTGCTTTAAAAATAGAGGGAGATTACTTGATAATTTCTGCTTTTCTAACAAGTATTGGCTGGGAAGAGAAAGGTCATCATTATCTTCAATGGCCTTTCTCCACACGCAGTAGGAATTACACTGAGACACAAATCAGATCATGCTGCTTCTCTGCTTAAAAGTCTTCAGTGGCTTCCTACTGGACCTAAAATAAATCCATACTCCTTAGCATGGCCCAGAGGGCTGGGTGACCCAGCCCCTGATCATCTTGAGGCTTGGTGTCATACCTTCTCCCACGCTCTCTGCACTCCAATTATACTTGACTTTTTCCAATTTCTCGACTGCACCAAGCATTGTTCCCCACCTCAGAGACGTTGCATTCACACACCTCGCTGCCTGCAATGTTTTTCTTCCCACACGTAATAGCTGACTTCATATTCTTCCAGTTCAAATGTCACCTCTTCCTGACTGCTCTATCTGAAGAGGATACCTCTGCCAACAGTCTCCATCTCAGCCCACTGATGGTTTCTTTTTAGAAATTTAGCACAGTTATTGTTCTACTAGCCTGTTTGTGTGCTTGTCCCTTGTCCGTGTGCCACCTAAAAAAGAACGCTTTGTGAGCGTAGGGACCTTTGTCGTCATTGTATTCCCAGTGTGCAGCACAGAGTAAGTGCTCAGTTAATATTTGTTGAATAAATCGAGATTTATATATTAGAGGATGCATAGTTTAAGCTTCTGTCAGTTGACCCAGTAGCCTTATTCTCTTTATAGTATACATAAAAGAATAATTTCTCCTCAATCTTTACATAAGTATAATTTTGCAGGAAGTTAGCTAGGACCCCCCCCCACCAGATGACAGTCTTCAGAATTGGAAGGATAAAGAAACTCTGTTCTTTTACATCTTTTTCCCTCTTCACAGCATCATGAAATAGTACCTAACTTCTGGGAAGAGTTTTTGTAGCTAAACAGAAGACACATCCTCTTGAACTTTTAGGAACGTGATCCTTGACCTCATTTACTTTGAGCTCTGGATACTTAAATAAGAAAAATAAGTTCTGTACATGTGAAGGGAGTAAATGTACAGTCATTGTCACCTATTACTATTTCTATACGTTTTTCTGTACTATCAGCAATTAATTATGATGGACAAATAATACATTTAATGATGCTGACAATAGTGATGATGTCTCAGATATTTGCTTACTCTACCAAGCACTGTGCTAGGCACTTTATTTATTGGTAAAATATACTATATATTTCATTTTATCGTGTAGTATCTAGTACAGTATATCTCATTTATATAGTAACAGTAAAAATGGTTACAAGAACAACAGTGACAACAGACAGAGCCGGGGAAAAAAATAAGTTCAGTACTTTGGAAACCTTAGAAAAAGAAAGATGAGAATATTGATTAATTTTCCAACTGGGCCTGATTCTCTCAGAACATTAAGCCACATCCTGGATATGACTGGCTCAAGATCCCACAGCGAATAACAAGCATTTGGGACTCAGGCTCAAGCCTTCAGACACCAAGTCAGTGTATTATGGACTGTCTCTGGGAAGACAGGGTTAACCCAGGCATAGACAAAGCAGGTAGTTAGGAATTAACGACCCATGATTCTCCAGATGAACTCTTCAAGTGCTGGATACTCAACGTTTTTGAATGGCTGGCTCGAGAAGTTTCTTAAAAGATCTGATCTCCACGTTAGAAGTGGCAATATGATTCAGGAAAGCTGTAATTGTCCATAATAGCTTTCTCTGAATTACTGTATCAGATCCTTTTCTCTCTACCACTTGCTGAAATTTGGTTAGCTGCAAGGAAAATAGGAAGAGCTTTAGATGAAATAAGAAGAGTGCTGCATAGGAACGTGACCGTTGGCAAGTTACTTACTCTCTAAGCCTCAGTTTCCTCACCTGTAAAATGGGAATGATAACCCACCTTACAGAGTCTTTGAGACAATTAGATAATGCATGCAGAGCACTTAGCACAATGTATAGAAAGGACCCAATGTTAGCTGCTGATGTGGTTTTTATTAGTATTATTATTCATAACAATTCTGATGTAAGTTTTTGGTCGCTCTAGGCAACCAAAAGTGTTGTTTTGTTTTGTTTTTAAAGGGAGGCTGGGACAGCTGGTGAGCTAGTAAGGAGTAAAGAAACATAGGCAAGGCAGTAGAATCCATAAGACAGATGTCACCAATTCCATAATTCTACTTCTAATGGTACCTCGATCATGCCACTTCACCTCTCCGAGTTTTGGTTTGCTTATCTGTAAGAGAAAGAGAAAGAGAATGCCCACTCTTCCCACCTCAGCAGATTTTCAAGGATTCAAATGAGACACATGTATGTGAAAGCACATTGAATATCTTAATGGGAATGGTAGACATTGCTTTCACACCTGTTTCACTTAAATGACTATCGTTTCAATGAAGTCAGTGATTCTCACCCCTGTCTGCACATTAAAATCAACCAGAAGCTTCTAAAAATCCAGATACCCAGGCCACAGCCCAGACCAATAAAGTCAGAATCTCTAGGAGTGGACCTAGGCTCAGTACTCTTTTTTTCCTCCCTAAGTGATTCCAATGTCCACCCAAGTCAGGGAATAAAATATTTTTCAAGCTTGCCTGGTGATAAGGAGCCCCAGAGACCCACCATAACTACAGAATCAACCCTCCAAAGAAGGAACTGGGAGTCTGTATTTTCAACAAGCACCTCTAGCTGCCTCTTCTCTGCAGACAATTATGAGAAATACTGTGTTGAATCATAGTCTGAGAGTTAGAAGGGATATCATCTAACATCTTCACACTTCAGACTTCCTGGCGGTCCAGTAGTTAAGCCTCCATGCTTCCACTGCAGGGGTTCCATCCCTGGTCAAGGAACTGGGATCCCGCATGCCGTGTGACGTGGCCAAAAAAATAAAAAATAAAATCTTCACCTTGATTCGTCTCTAAACCACATGAAACTTTATGAATCCTATGAATGGAAGGCAAAAGTGTGTTAACCAACTATGTGAACAGTAAATAACACAGCTGTTAGCTATTTCTCTTTGTGCAAGAATCATCACCAGTCCCTTTCTAGTTCAGGAAATCTTGACCGATGGATAAGATTTTCAGTGTTTTGAAACTTTTCTTGATCAAACAATTTGGAATGCCAAGAAATGTACCAAAAGAAGAATTCTTTCATTTAAGAAAGAAATATTTTATTCCCTGACTCGGATGGACATTGGAATCACTTGGGGAGGAAAAAGAAATAGTACTGAGCCTGGGTCCATGCCTAGAGGTTTTGACTTTATTGGTCTGGGCTGTGGCCTAGGTATCTGGATTTTTAGAAGCTTCTGGTTGATTCTAATGTGCAGACAGGAGTGAGAATCACTGACTTCATTTGAATATTGTGAAATAAAATAATAAACTCAAGTTTTGGTGTGGACCATGGGAATGGGACAGTCGTAACTAAAAATTTTTCCCCTCCAAAAGATATATATTGTACAGCTCTATAAAGCCTAAGTTATTACTTTTAGCTCTCATGGGAAAGTGAGGCAGATCAGGTTTAATGTAAATAACATCCTGACAAGTTACTATGGCAAACCTGAAGGGAAAATGTTAACTGCTGATATTCAAGTTGCAAAACTCAGCTCAATGCTAATTGTGCATTGCAACAGATAATTCCACTCCCCCTCACTGTTTTGAAAACATCACACTCTGCCAGAATCACTGGTCTGTCAGTTCCCACTGAACATTCTAACATAGCCCTGAAAAGTTACATCTTGCAGAATCTTCCCACTTCCCCTGGGGCCACATCCACTTGCCTGGCCTAGGTAATTCACTGTAAAACTTTCCTCCTTCCTAGTTGCTGCACTGTTGGAGTCCCGCCTTTGTCTCAGCTTTTCTTGAGCCATAAGTACTGTCACTATTGAATAGAGACTATGTTTAATTCTGAGCTTGTTAAGACAAAAGGTAATGGAGATTGATTTTAATTAATATATAAGTTCAGAGTATTTGCATTTCCTTCATCATGGTTTTATAAAACTTACTCACTTCCGAACTTTGCCAGATAAGGCATTTGAGAATAATGGTGCTGGATCCGGTCTGAATTTTATCTTTGGAAACTATTATCAACTTGCTCTATGTAATAATGCTTGTTTTAATGTGCATTCACTATGGCCATTTCTTCGCATTTCCCTTTATTTTTGATAAAGTGCCTTAATAGAATCAGTGTAGCCTAACTTCTTGTGATATGAAATAATAGCACATTATTTCTTCATCTATTCTGATTTGGGAAAAAGTTCTTAAGATTAATAAGAGGGTGTATCATAAATGCTTGGATTGCATGCCCTGTGGAGGAGCTGGTAGAGTAACAGAGCTGACCCCAACTCCTGTGCTGAGTCAGCACACGGTACCTGAAATAAAAACAGAGCCGTGAGTGTTCCCAGGTGTGCACCCTCCCCAACACTGGGCTTCTTTAGGTTTTTATATTTTTTTGTATTTTGTGTGCTTTGTTGAATCAGTCGTGTTACATTGTGTGTTGGAATGGAGGGGGCGAGAAGGCATCTTTAAAACTACAAAAATAATACTGCTGATAGCCTTTGTCCACTGTCAACCCAGTCTCAATGCTCGTTTCTTCCAGCTCTCACAGTCTTAAACCCTAGAGTACCTTGGTTTGTTTATGTGAGTGTTTGGCACATAGTAGGATGCAAGATAATGCACAGTCATTGTTCAGAGGATGCCAGTTGTTCGTCTGCTTGGTCTGCTGTAACAAAGTAGTACCACAGATTGGGTGGTTTAAGCAACAGCAATTTATTGTCTCGTAGTTCTGGAGGCCAGAAGTCCAGAAACAAGATGTCGGCAGGGTTGGTTCCTTCTGAGGGCTGTGAAGGAAGGCTCTGTTCCAGGCCTCTCTCCTTGGCTTGTAGATTGCTGTCTTCTTGTTCACATGGCATTCTCCCTAAGCGTATCTCTGTGTCCAGGTTTCCCCGTTTTAGAAGGACACCAGTCACATTGAATTCATGCCCACCCCAATGATTTGATTAAGTTACCTCTGTAAAGACCCCCATCTCCAAATAAGATCATCTTCTGAGGTACTGGGGTTAGGCCTCACCTTATGAATTTGGGAGGTGGGACACGCAGTTCAACCCACAATGCCAGTGTCATACGTGGTTTTTTAAATGTTCATATATTATCAAATTATAGCTGAGAAATGTAAATACGTTTGTGGAAAGGAAACGTTTATTATTATCATGTTATGTAACAGGACTTTACTGGTATATCTGAGCTCTTTTCTGTAGGTAAGTGAGGATCTCCCACAGTTGCAAAAAAGATCGTATCACAGGTTAACTGTAGATCTCTGCCTGATCTCCAGTTGTTATCAGATGTACACTGAGTTTATAGTCTTGGCTTCAGTGCTTCTGAGAGTCAGACTCTAAAAGCTACATCCTATTGGGTAGAATTTCTTTTTTGATTATTGGGCAACTAAGAGGATGGAGAGACCAATGCCTTCCTTGTAGAGATGAGGAAATGGACACCTAGAAAACAGAAGTCAGGTGGCCAAGGCCTCAAGGCTAAGTAGTAGCAGTAGTAGCCCTGGAACTAGACTCATAATTCCCTGCTTTTTTCACCACATCACACTCTCCATCCTCCATACCAGGGATCCCCCGCCTTAACCCTACCTATCAAAATTACCCACTGCTCACTGACAACGTCTGACTTTCCTTACCTCATTTAATTAAAAAAAAAAAATTAACTAATCCTAATAAATTTGCTAAGTAAGTACATTCCTGATGCCCATGAGCAGGATGACAATTCTGGAGTATGCCTTAGCTAACTGTTTCCCCAGAAGCCCATAAAACCAAAAAAGAAAAAGAAAAAAATCTAGGTGTCTGATTTGGATAAGGTAGTAGCTTTCTTTACCCTTCAGATCCGACTTTTCAGCTAAAACCTGCCTTGCGGCCATACTTATAAATATATGCTTCAAGGTGGAAAAAAATTTTGTCTGAGATGTCCACCTAGTGGCATTTAGTGATTATTCTTGAAAACAAAAGAAAGAAAAGCCCTTTACCCTCTGCTCTCTACCAAGTCTTGATGAATGAAATGCATCATAACTGATATGTGAGGTTTGGATTTTAGAGACCACCTAATTCAGCCACTTTACAAATGGAACTGTGGCCTGGGCAGTGGCTTGTCCACAGCCACTGAGTTAAAGAAACCTGGGGACAGGTCCCTTTATGTCCCATCCAGAATTCTTAACACCTTCGTGTAATGCTGCTTCATGGTTATTTAGCACATGTGTCAGCTAGTGGAAGTTTAATCTGTGTCTCCCCATGAAGGTAAGAGAAACTGTAGCTATAGTGTTCATTGGTGGGTCACTTAATGCTTTGCCACATAGCTTCATTATGTCACACTCATTAATTTTAAAGAATAGACTGTGTTTTCTAAATATATAATTTACTGTGACTATTTTCCGACTCTTCACTAGTGTAACTTATACCTAGACTTACCTGTGTGTGCTTTATGGGGAAAGTTTTGTTTAAAAATCTTAAAATTTTTCCTTCAGATTTTTTGCAAGTTCGTAGTTTTTTTAAAACCTCTTTTCAGGTTTATTAAATGGGGTTAAACTATACTAAGCACCAGCTATGGGTTTTTTTGAGTCTTAAATCCTGGCGAATGAGCCAACCCTACAGAGTGGTCTCCGGACAGAGGGTGCTCCGAGTTGTAGGCAGTTCATGCCACGGGAACACTAATTCTAGAACATTCAACTTATCATGTTAAATTGATTTCTGGATGTTTCTCTGTGGAAGTCTTGGAATAGTCCTCCCCTTCCTTTCTTTGAGCCAAGAAAACTCTGAACCAGAACAATTCAATTTCAATTTGTGGAAAAGCTCTACCCCGTGGACTCAACATAGTGCTAAGACAGATTGGTGGCGCAGGGGGGCAGGAACATTTTGATCACTTTGGCATGTTACTAAAATATCTGAATTTCTAGTTAATCGCTCTGAGATGTATTCACAAGCTTTGTTTCTGAGGAGTATTTGCAAGCCTCGTTCTCAAGCCTGGGAACCTCAGGAGCAAAACCTGCTTTTGAGCCATAGTTCTTGTGTTATATGTTAAGCATTTGGAAGGAACCCCAAGGAGGCCTCAGGAAGCAGTTACTGCCTCTTGACTTATCATCCTGAAGGCGATTTGTTTTAAAGTTGATAATCCCTAGAGCTACAAGAGTGTCCCACATCTGCCCTGAATTGAAAACAGATTGCCATTAAGAGCCTTACATCAGCGCTGCGAATTCATTCGATCTGAGTCAGAAAGGAAGTTGGAGAACATTCGAACGTATGGCCTGATAGCAACACGGCAGCTCCCTTCATGGAGGACCAAGACGGCAGGGTATGTAGGCTGTCTGTTTTCAAACTTTAAGACTGTTTTTCTGTAATGAAATGTCCTTCTGACCTTTGGGCAGGAATATTCGGGGCGGGACTGTTATAGCTAACAGGTATAAAGTAACGGTCAGTCTGTGGGCTTTTCAGTGCCACCAATGAATCAATCAGAATTCCAAGAGGCTAGGAAGCCTCCACTGTCCAGAAATTTCTCTGCCAGGTTTTGTGTTTTTGTGACTTATCATTTATATAAGATATATTCAAAAAGTATAGATATTTATATAAAATTCTCCCCCCCTAGACTCTAAAAAGATTCTGGAAGCCAAGAAAAGTTTTTACTGTTAAAAAGAGAGAGCTTTTCCACCCTCAGCTTATCTATGAAATTATTTTAAAATATTTCCACACATGCCAGGAATGAAGGATGGGACTCTGAACTTCATATTCCAAGCCTCAGGGGACCGGGACCATCTGATTAACTGTTTAGCATTTAATATCCTATGAAGTCTTCTTCTCAGCTGGCTGAACAACTTTTTTCCTTCTTTTTCTGGTGAAAAATTTCTATTATAGAATGTGAGGTTCTTTTTCTTCTAAATTAAAAAGGAGATTAGATTTGTTCATCAAAAATGATTAAAGGAAAAAGAAGGCAACAGTGGTTATGAACAAGGGTCTGAGTACCCCACAGCTTGAGTTATGGATGCTGAGTTACCCTCCGCCACTCCACCCCCATAATCCCCCACCCCAGCCTGGCTCCGGAGGCCCTTCTGGCTCCTTCTCCGGGTCTGGACTGGGCTTTGGTGAGTGGAGGCCTCTCGGGTTACTTCCAGAAGCCTATTCTGCTCACCCTTTTCTCTGAGAAGCTGAGGACAGTGCCTGGTACAGCTGATACCCAATAAATACTTGTTGAATGAAAATAACATTGTGGAAGGGAACCCTGGAAGAAGTATCAGTTTGAACATATGAAGCTAGTGAAACTCTCTTTGGGTCAATTTCCACTCACCTTCTTGGCAAGAGTGACACCAGAACTAAAGCATAGAAGGTGACGAGTAATTGAGAGAAACGTGCTAGAGTGTCAGTCAGAGCAACTACGTATAAAATGTGTGATTCCGCGGTTATGGTATTAATAAAGTACAGAAATGAAATATGAGTCTTGAGTGGTAACAGTTGCCCTACGAGAGTGTTCAGGAGTCCGAGGAAAGCTGGTACAGGAGAAAGTGAACAAACACAGCTGGCCGGCTTCCCCTTCAACTCAGTGCAGATGTGCTCATCAAAAATGTTCCGATAGCACAAAGCCTGTTCCTGTTACATGTGCTTCCCCCAGTTTCAGAAAAAGTACATTAAGAGCAGCCCAGTTGGCAGGTAAGATTTTCAGTCCAAATGCCAATGTACTGTTCCCTCTTGACTGGCTGCCCACAGTTCTTGAAAGGGGGAAGGTCTTTCAGATGCCAAAAATTGAGCGCAAACTGTGTCATGGGACTATGCCCTCTTAATCCCAGCGAGACAGAGGCTCCCTTTTAGAAAAGGAAGCACATTTGGGTTTTTGTGCTGGAGGATGCAAAAAGATGTATTGATCAACTCAGACAGAAGGGGGAATTCTCAGGCTTAGAAACATTGCTTCTGTCCTAGCTGAGGAGACTGGCGAATGAGCCTTGCAATCTATAGAAACAGTTCCAGTTCAGACCAGCTTCCTCTCTGGCAGTTGATTATAGATATATAGATATTTATAAAGAGATATAGCTATATTTATATGTATCTTAATTTCACTAACTTACTTAATCTCAACCCCAGAAGTTTGGGAAAAAATAAAAGTAGTGTTGCAGAGACTTCAGGGTGAAACCCATGTCAGAAATTTAACTTCTAGGGAGTTCGCTGGTGGTTCAGTGATTAGGACTCCATTCTTCGCTACCGAGGGCTCGGCTTTAATCCCTGGTCGGGGACCTAAGATCTAAGATCCAAAAAGCCTCACAGCACAGCCAAAAAAAAGAAAAGAAATTTAACCTCTATTACCTCAAGTAAAATTCACCTCCAAAAAGCTCTCTTGGGCTTCCCTGGTGGCGCAGTGTTTGAGAGTCCGCCTGCCAATGCAGGGGACACAGGTTCGTGCCCCGGTCCGGGAAGATCCCACATGCCACAGAGCGGCTGGGCCCATGAGCCGTGGCCACCGAGCCTGCGCATCCGGAGCCTGTGCTCCGCAACGGGAGAGGCCACAACAGTGAGAGGCCCACGTACCGCAAAAAAAAAAAAAAAAAAAAAAAGCTCTCTTGCCCCTTTTAGAGTAACAAGCAAGTCTTCATGTGGGGCCATATCCTCTTTCCCTGCCCTGTGTTTGAACATCAGGCCTGTCTCTAAGGCTGTGCCACTATATGCCAAGTCACAGCCTCTTGGCTCTCCAGAGTTTTGTAAACCATTGTTTGGAATTCAGAACACATTATCCCTCAGAAACAAGGTTAGGCTCCCAGCTCAACTCCTGAATGCAAATTTATCCCAAAATATAGAGAATTTGTTGCGACTTTCTGGAAATGGACAGAAAGAACTTCTATCGTTTTGTTTAATGGCATTGAAGAATCAATTTTACAATGAATTGTAATAATGCTTTTGAGAGCATTTTCAGTATCCTTGAGAATTAATTATTGGCCTTGCATACCATTCCTTTCTTTATCCAAACCCTAACCACCTATCCTAGGTGCTTAGTCTCCTGTTACTCCTTTGAATGGTACTCTAGGTAGGAGTCCCAGCAAATTATTTGCATGTACTTTTCCATTTGTGGTTTCTTTTGCCTGGAATATCCTCCTCCTCTTCTGGTTCCTGGCAAACTCTTGATCAGCTCACAGTTAAAACTCTTCTGTGATGCCCCAGTCAAACTCTCACTTCTCTCCTCCCTTGGACATAAACCCTTCTGAGAAAACTTTGCACAAGTTCAAGTGGTTCCTTCGCTGACCTTCTAAAGTACCAGAGATCCTAGTTTTAAAAGTTGCCCCTAGGAAAAGTTAGAAATTCCCCTCCCCACCTCTCCTGCATTTCTCTAAAACCTTATAAGTACCACCATGTATTAACATTCACCACATTATATTGTAAATTTTTATTTACATGTGGTCCCCTTCCCTAGACTGAGAACTCCTTAAAGATAGGGATTTCTTCAGGACTTATTACAACGCTGGAATATATTAATAATAAATAATTAATAAAAGGATAGATGGATGAATGGATGGATGGATGCAGTGAGCGCTGGATAGAAAGTTCATTTATTTAGAGGAGGCTGAAGAGCTCTATAGAAACTTCTATGGAATTCTGAATGGAACTTTTAGTTTCAAGGGCATGATATTGATGAAATTTGACCATTATTATTTTACTTCTACGCTTACGTAAGGGAGGGATTATGAACAGTGGGAAGAGAATGGAGCTTGGAGTAAGAATGTATGGGTTCTCACTCTAGTTCTCTACTTTCCAGTTATGTGGACTTGGGTAAGTTATTTACCTCTCTATTTTTGCTTTTCTTCATCTGTAAGATGGGGGTAATACCTAACTTGAAGGAGTTACCATGAGCATCAAATGATAAGCCATCTAAAAGCTCTAGTCTAGTGCTTAACCCATATGAGGTAGAAGGTAAGTGGTCATAACATATGGATCTAGATCTGAGATGGCAGACATAGAACTTCGAAACCAGGAGGAATCTGGGCGCCTTCCTTCCAGCCTTGGACACTCTCCTTTTGCAACTTACCCCCTTCATTTTGATGCTGCCTGTCAATAGCCTGATTCTAGCTTTTACCAGCCACTTCCCATATCGCTTGGGTGATTAAAAATAAAATAAACTTGAAAGTGTGAGAGAAAAGAAGAAGAGGGTTCAGGGGATTTGTGAGTTAAGTACTGGGAAAAAAATTACCCAAAGCAGAATTAAGTAGGCTATGATGGAGGAAGAAGGAACATTGTACGTACATGCAAAGAAACGAGCAAGGGGATGAGGAGAAAGCTGTTTGGTAGAGGTGGCTGCAAAGTGAAAGGAAGAGATGAGGGCTTGCATTGCTGGGAAATTGCATTCTGGGATTCTAAAAGGGGCAATTGTGGGTTTTTAAATTTTTTAAATTTTTTTATACAGCAGGTTCTTATTAGTTATCCATTATATACATATTAGTGTATATATATCAATCCCAATAAAAGGAGCAACTGTTCATTTACCATACCTATGAATGCACTCCTGTGCATTGGTAACTAAAAAGCACCTTGTGTAATTTCAAATAGTTCACATAAATAAAAATGATAGAAATACATTCCTAATTAACATTTAATGTACCACTTACCAGGTGCCAGGCACTGTTCTTAGCTCTTTACCCATATTAGCTCATTTTATCCTCACAACAACCCTGTGAGGTAGGTACATACAATCCTCATTTTACTGTTAAGGAAAGACAACACACTGGGATGTATGGGAGCCACTGCTCGAGCCCAGGCAGTCTGGTCCCAGAGCCTGCACACTTCACGCAAGAATGTACCTGCAGGGGCTTCCCTGGTGGCGCAGTGGTTAAGAATCCGCCTGCCAATGCAGGGGACACAGGTTCAAGCCCTGGTCCAGGAAGATCCCACATGCCACGGAGCAACTAAGCCCATGCGCCACAACTACTGAGTCTGCGCTCTAGAGCCCGTGTGCCACAACTACTGAGCCCTCGTGCCACAACTACTGAAGCCCTCGTGCCTAGAGCCCGTGCTCCACAACAAGAGAAGCCACCACAACGTGAAGCCCACGCACTGCAACGCAGAGTAGACCCCACTCGCCGCAACTAGAGAAAGTCCACACGCAGCAACAGAGACTCAACAACAAAGACCCAAAGCAGCCAAAAATAAATTAATTAATTAAAAAAAAAAAAGAATGTACCTGCAGCTGATGGGGCTTCTCGCACAATCAGGTGGCCGATTCAGCCATCACAGTCAGCCACGTTGTGAAGTCCACTTTGGTGATGACCATCCCTATGGATATACTTTTCAAAATATAATTTTAATGCCTGAAAAGTTAGAATGGTAGAATTTTATAGCATGGAAGGACATTTAGTTCATTATGCGCAGACCAGTAAGTCAGCCTCAAGGACACTGATCAGAATCTCTGGGGACCCACAGGCGTTGAGGGTCAGATGAGCTTAGCCACCCACCTAGCACTGCAGTGTCGGAAGGACATCATCTTTATTCCAGATGATTGATGTCCAGGGAATTCTAAAAAAAATTCTTTCTGAAATTAGGTTGACACCCCAGTAGTTTTCCAAATATGAAAATAGATACAGTTGTGCTGTCTTTTTTTTTTTAAAGAATCATCTATTTTTGACCTATGAAAAAAGTAACAAAGTATACAGTTTGTGGGCATTCTGTTTATGTTTCCTAGATTGAGTTTGACAGGTCCATGTTCTAAAGTCATTCCATTACTCATACGCCTAACGCTGAGCTCTTACCTCTCCCTCAAATTGCTCTGAGCAATTTGATTCCATTTTCTCCTATCAAAAATAGGGAAACATTCAACTAGTTAACAAATTTCACAAATCCTGATCCAAGAATGTGTTAGGCAGGCAGAAAGAATGTAATTCTCCCTTTTGCTACCTGTTTGAATTATTATAAGCATTTCTACAATTAATAAAGTAACTGCAAATGCTACAAAGTTCTCTATCTCTCTAGCTGTTTTAGTCATTCCTATTTTAAGCCTTTCACATGCCCCACTGATGTTTTAGGGCATAGTTTTTGGATGAATAGGTAGGTAAGCTTGCTGGAGAAGCTGCCAGAAGTTTTGCCTGTCTCCAATACATCCACTCAGTGACCCACCTGAGTTCTTTCCTTTGACTCAAGAGATCAGGAAACATAGCATTTGGCAAAAATAGGGAGCCAGGAGGAGCCCCACCTCCTTGTACAGCAGTGGTGGGAGAGGAAGGAGGAAAAGAGGAATGAGGTAGTAAGTGGGTTGCCTAGGTGTCTGTCTTCATTTTTTACTCATTACAGCCTGGCAGGAGAATATCTTATGTAACATCAGTCCCATATGGAGCATTTTTACAACCATTCAGGTGTCCTGGAAATAACATCATTAAATTAAATTAAGTTTTAATTTAATTTAAATTCTGAATAAAAGGCTTTTTATATAAACTGACTAAAAAGAGCTTAACTATTCAAAAATAGGTCAGAGAGAAAAAGGCACTTTCAAGTGTCCAAAACAATCCCATTTTTTAAAAATCATGCAAATGCAAGCAATACCTAACAGAAATACAAAATTAAGTTAGATGTGCCCTTCAAGGAACTAATTTTTTTAAATCATCCAACTGCTCCAAAGTGCCAAGAAAACACAGGACATTAAAATGAAGTCCAGATTCTCAAACAGAGTTTGAATTTTAAGCGAACTCTTCATTGGCAAATGGCTATTTAAGAGTCTGGTTTTTGAACGACTAGCAACCTAGCAGGATTATTGTGAAGCTAGGATGAGATTTAATGAATTTCAGTCTCCCAGTCCAGCACATAGTGAACAGTCACTAGTATTTTGTTGAATGAATGCTTAGTAATTCTGTTTTTTTAATTTATTTTATTCAAGTATAGTTGATTTAGAATGTTGTGTTAATTTCTGCTATATAGCAAGTGATTCAGTTATACACATATTTACATTCTTTTTCATATTCTTTTCCATTGTGGTTTATCACAGGATATTGAATATAGTTCCCCATGCTACTCAGTAGGACCTTGTTGTTTATCCATTCTGTATATAATAGTTTGCATCTGCTCATCCCAAACTCCCAGTCCATCCCTCCCCCACCCACCCCCTCTTGGCAACCACAAGTCTGTTCTCTATGTCTGTGAATCTGTTTCTGTTTTGTAGGTAAGTTCATTTGTGTCATACTTTAGATTTCATATATAAGTGATATCATATGGTATTTGTCTTTCTCTTTTTGACTTACTTCACTCAGTATGATAATCTCTAGGTCCATCCATGTTGCTGCCAATGGCATTATTTCATTCTTTTTTAATGGCTGAGTAGTATTCCATTCTATATATGTACCACATCTTCTTTATCCATTCATCTGTCGATGGACACTTAGGTTGCTTCCATGTCTTGGCTATTGTGAGTAGTGCTGCTATGAACATAGGGGTGCATGTATCTTTTGAATTATATTTTTGTCTGGATATATGCCCAGGAGTGGGATTGATGGATCATATGGTAATTCTATTTTTAGTTGTTTGAGGAACCTCCAAACTGTTTTCCACAGTGAATGCACCAATTTATATTCCCACCAACAGTGTAGAAGGGTTCCCTTTCCTCCACACCGTCTCCAATGATGAATAATTCTGAACTCGTGAAGCTAAGCCAACTCAGCTATCCTCTTAGGTCCTAGCTGACACCTTAGCATGGGTTATTCCTCAGATTACATAAAAACAACACTTCCTAGAAAGGGCAGATCCCCAGAAAACAGAAGTCCCAAGTGTCTGAAACTTGTTTTCTAACCTTTTATGAAAGGGTAATGTAAGAGTTATGACTGCGTTGCTCTGAGAATTAAAGGATATCATGTTCATCCATTCATTCATTGGTTTGTTTAAAAAATATTGATTGTGTGTTTTCAATGCATTAAGTATTATTCTTGTGCTTGGGAGATGGATGTAGACAAGGCAGGTGAGGGCTCTACCTGCATGGAAATTACATTCTCTCACAGAGCTCCTGGTGTGTTACTCCTGCTGTCACAGCTGTCACCAAGCACTGAACAACCCCTGGGGATGGGCAGCAAAGTGCCCTGGAAAGAGCAGTCAGCTTGGAAGTTAGACTGAAGCCTCCTTGAATCCAGGCTCCACATCTTGTCAGCTGAGTTTCCTGGGAAAAGTTTCTGAGCCACAGTCCTTGTCTGTAAAATGGGTATAATAATGCCTACCTTGCAGGGATTCTGTGAAGATGAAATGAGACATATTGAGTGTAAAGTACACACAGTAGGTCCTCAGTAAATGGTAACTTTTTATTACCTTAATGAAGAAATAGATCAAAAGAGTGTCACAGAAGAAGGATATTTTGGGATAAGAAAATTTGATGGGCAGTTGTTTCCTCTGAGCATATTCTACAAAAGAGATACATTTTCAACCATTTTTGGGATAGACTGTTGATATGGAGCGTGTTGAAAGTGTGATAATAAGACATAGGAGAAGCATGATGTCTCGTTATACATACTACATTGCATTGAACATATGTTCTTTGTCCCCACTCCCTCCTCAAATCGCAGTAAAATAGAAATAAGGAGGGAAATAAAATAAAACCACAAGAACAACAATGATGGGGGGGTGGATAACAGAAATGAGAAATGCCAACAGAAGTTGGGAAGATTGAACACAGATTGAGGGAAACAGTAGCAACTGGTGTGGAATATAACAGAGGAAACTGAAAATTAATTACATGGGGTGTGGGGTGTGGAGAACACCCACAGAAACAAGCGTATTGGAGCCGAAAACCCTAGGAAGGTTCTGGGAAAGGAAGCCCCACAATGCAGGGTTTCCAGTCTGATTTCTGGTGCCTCAGTCTTAAGTATAAACAAAGAATCATCAGATAACAGGAGAAAGCTGTGGACGTGAAAGACAGCTAAACAGATGGGTGGGGAAAATGAACTCAAAGGTAGCAGAGACAATCTGAGGGACAGAATTGCATTGAAAATACACACTGAGGCTCTTTCAGCCATCTTGGAGCCTGTGGAGGCCTGCTGGGAACAGGACTTCTAAAATGACATATATCTGGAAGGCTATGGTCCAAGGCCTTTTTTGCTGGCTAGAAGCGGGGTCCCTGGAACCAGAGGGAGCACACAGCTGTTCTGAAAATTGAAGGTGTATATGCTCGAGGTGAAACTAAATTCTGTCTAGCCAAGAGATGTGCTTTTGTGTACAAAGCAAAGAACATAGTAACCTCTTTTTCGGCCATGCCCCATGGCTTGCAGGATCTTAGTTCCCAGACCAGGGACTGAACCTGGGCCCTCAGCAGTGAAAGCACAGAGTCCTAACCGCTGGACCGCCAGGGAATTGCCAGAACACAGTAACTCCTGGTGGGAAAACCCAACAAAACCAGAGTAGTCTGGGGAAAGATAACTCAAGCTCATAGAACCAGTGGCACCATTGGTGCCAAATTCCAAAGCAACCTTCCTCCTAAGGCCATTGGACACAGAATCCATGTGATGCTGTACCCTTCGAAGATGTAAACTTATTGAAAAGTGAATAAATAAAAGTATGGATTTGTTCTCTTGTATTTTTGTTTATGTGTATACATACATGTATATACACACTGAGTATGCTCAGTGAGGCAAGGGGAAGAAAAACAAATACAATTAAAAAAAAAGAATATTCTGTAAACAAAAACAATTTTTAAGAGGCTTCGAAGATAAAGTTTAGGAAATCTGCCAGAACTAGATAGGAAATGGGACATAGTCTAAGGAAATTAGATGATCGGTCCAATAGGTCAAATAACCAAATAATAAGTTCTGGAAAGAGAGAGCTGAAAAAACAAAATGGAAGAAATCAATGAAATAATAAACAAAAATTTCCCAGAAGTGAAAGACAGGAGTTTCCTGATTAGAAAGACCCACCTAGCACCCAACATAGGGAATAAAGCACATCATTGTGAAATTTCAGAACACTAAGGATAAACAGAAGACCCTAAAGGCTGCCAGAAAGCAAAAAGAAGGTCACATAAACCATCAGGAATCTGAATGGCACTGACTGCTCAACAGTAACCCTAAAAGCCAAGAACAGTAATTTCCAAATTCTGAGGTACAAATGACTTCTAACCTAGAAATGATCAAGTATGGGGTGGACTTATAGCATATAAGGGGTCAAAATAGTTACATCGGGACTTCTCTGGTGCTGCAGTGGATAAGATCTTGTGCTCTCAATGCAGAGTACTCGGGTTCAATCCCTGGTCAGGGAACTAGATCCCACATGCATGCCGCAGCTAAGAGTTCACATGCCACAACTAAGGAACCGGCGAGCCGCAACTAAGGAGCGCTGGAGCTGCAACTAAGGAGCCTGCCTGCCGCAACTAAGACTGGGCACAACCAAATAAATAAATAAAAATAGTTACATCACTTACATCCCTTCTCAACAAGCTCTTAGAAGATTGCTCCACCTAAATGAGGGAATAAGCAAAGCACAACCAACCCAGAATGGGGCTCCAGACAGAATAGATCAAAAAAATAAAGAAATGGAACTGACTGATATACCAATGGGTTCCATCATATTGCAGGGTGTTTTATACTCTGTCAGAAGATTTGGAGCAGAATAATGGACAAATAGATAGAAAAGTAATACAGAAGAAAACTCCAAAAAAGGAAAAATAATGAAAAAAGAAATATGGTTATAGTACACAACATGACACAGCTATGAACAATATTCATTCAGTCACAATAGTAGAAGCACTGAACATTAACAAAAGCATAAATTAGAATATAAATGAGGTGGCCATGGATGTGGACCACTCAGACTTCCTATCAAAGGACAACCTGCTTCAGGAGTATATCCCCCGCTTGGGGACCCACTGTTGTCTTCAGGGAAGGCTTGATCTCCTGGGTTCCCAGCCAGTGACTGAGCACAGCAGGGGGACAAGGGCCAGCCATTGCTGCCCAGTGCAAGACGTCTTCGCTGGGCAGTCTTTAGTCCGGGTCTCATCATCACCTGGCCTTGAATTTCTCAGAACTACCCTGCAGTCTACGTCTCTTCCTACCCAAACTTCCTTCCTTGCCCCTCCCCTTCATGGTGTCAGATCTGCCCTGGAACCACCGCTTTATCTCGTTCATTTCTAATTCTGCCTTGTTTTCTGCTTCTCAGAGGACCCGAGATAACACAATCATTACATTGGGAGGAAAAAAAGAGGAAGAATAAGGAGGGGTGGGGGAAGGAGGCAGGATGGAATGGGAAATCATCATCTGTCATATTAGGAAGTCAACAGGTAATATCTGTATGTCTGTAGCGGGGGAAAAGAATCTAAGAAATAGCAGGATAGGCACAAAATTTAGAAAGATGACAATGCCAGAAACAAACAAATAAAGTAACCAAAAGAGCTAAGAGTGGTTATGTCAGGGAAGGAGGGGGCGAAGAAGGGAGCTCTGTGGGGGGGGGAAGAGGGGAGTAAGGCCTTGAGTACTACTTGACTTAATAAATTTGGCTTATTAACCTCTGCCTGATATGATGATGATTAAAAAGCATGTATCTATATGCATATCAAATAGATACACATAGAAAACATCTTTAACTATATTTTTAAAATATGTAAATATATATCAAACATCTTTAAAGCATTTATAGTTTAAATAAATATGTATTTAAAGTATGTTGAGGAATTCCCTGGCAGTCTAGTGGTTAGGACTCTGCGCTTCCACTGCAAGGGGCACGGGTTCGATCCCTGGTCAGGGAACTAAGATTCCGCACGGCCAAAACTAAAATAAATTAAATAAACTATATAAATATATTTTATATATATATATATATATATACTAAATATACATAATATATATTTTTTTAACATCTGATCAAGACTGTGGTAAGGAGACTCAGGTGGTGCCTCTTGCTTTTTTGCCCTCTCTTCCATCTATAGTATACCCAGCCCTCTCCCCAGCTGCAGCCTCTGCTTCTAAGCATAGCTCATTTTTCTGCGGTGAGGACACCCCTAGAGATGTATCCAGGGGGCAGGGAAGGACACTCACGTATCCCTAGAAGGAAACCTGAAGAGATTCAACCAGCTGCTTCGCAACTCTCTCTGGGGACCCCACTCCACAAGGCTTATCGTGTGACTGCAGCTAAGCCCAGGTTTATTTCTTCCTTATTCTGAGCCGTCCGCAGCTGGTTAAACTAGCCAGACACTTTCCTCTGGGGTGAATGACTGAACTGAAGAAGGAGGAGGGGACCATGAAGAAGAGAGGATCCCAGAGCAGCTCGCGCTCCCTCCCGCGCCCACTCTCCACCTGCCAGCTGCGGCCACCTGGGCCCTGAGACAGCTGCCTCAGAGGCCCTGGACTCCTGCCACATACCTTCCTCCCGTGGCACGCAGGCCGGGTGGAATGTGGGCAGGGACACTGTGGGGAGGCGAGGGTGTGTGTGTGTGTGTGTGTGTGTACATGCCAGAGAAACCTCACACCCTTACCTCACATGACCATAGTTCTTCCGTACTTGGTCAGAAGCATGTGTATCTACCTGGGTCTCCTACTGGGCTTTCCTCATCTCCATCTGGTCTTGGAAGAGATGACACAAAACAGGAGACACTGAATTGTTTGGGGACCAGGAACTCCAGAAGGCCCGTCCATAACCCTGTGAGTTACTCTGTCAGCAGGAGCACATTATCTAGGCCAAGCAACAAAAGTCATCCCAATTGCCAATATAGGAACATATCAGAAGATTTTTTGATGACAAGAACCAATAAGCAGATAATGTTTTAGTTTTAGTTTTTCCATTTTATAAAAGTAATATATACTGGGAGTTCCCTGGTGGCCTAGTGGTTAGGATTTTGTGCTTTCACTGCTGTGCCCCATGTTCAGTCCCTGGTCGGGGAACTGAGATCCCACAAGCTGTGCAGCATGGCCAAAAAAAAAAAAGAAATAAAAGTAACTTATACTCAGTTGCATAAAATTAGAACTTAGAAACAAGTCCAAAGGGCCACAGTTGTACAACACAAAGGTGCCCACTATTTGCCTTGTTCTTTCAAGTCTTTTTCTTTCAGTCTCTTCCAGAACTCTGAAATCTTATTTTATGCGTAATTTCATATTCTGATTTTCCACTTAAAATTTCATCAAATGTGTTTCCTTATACCGTTAAAAACACTTCGTAAGCATCTTTTTTTGAAGTATATATAATATTCCAGCTCACAGATGTAGCATAATTTGCCCAATCATTCTTCTTTGTTAGGCTTTTAAAATTATTTCAAGATTTTTAAATTAGAAATAACGTTGTGATGAACCTTTGGCATATAAATCTTTGTCCTCATTTCAGATTATTTCCTCAGAATAGATTCCCAGAAATGGAGCTGTTCAGTCAAGTGGTATGAACATTTTTAAGGCCAAGTAAATCTTTCTTCAGGCTGACTGTGAAAAAGATTGTTTAATATTTAATAATATTCACATTTTTCAGATGAAAACATACAAACCATTAAGTCCATGCCATGGTCCAGCTTAAGAAGGCATATAACTTATACACCTAAGGGCACTCTGTACTTCTCACCTCTCACATGCCCTCCCTCACCTACAAAGGTAGCCATTATCCTGAATTTGTATTCTCACAGACTTTTTTTTTTATAAATTTATGTATTTATTTTTGGCTGTGTTGGATCTTCGTTGCTGCGCACTGGCTTTCTCTAGTTGTGGCAAGCGGGGGCTACTCCAAATAGCAGCGTGCGGGCTTCTCATTGTGGTGGCTTCTCTTGTTGCAGAGCACAGGCTCTAGGCGCACGGGCTTCAGTAGCTGTGGCACACAGGCTCAGTAGTTGTGGCTCGCGGTCTCTAGAGTGCAGGCTCAGTAGTTGTGGTACACGGGCTTAGTTGCTCTGTGGCATGTGGGATCTTCCCGGACCAGGGCTCGAACCCCTGTCCTTTGCATTGGCAGGTGGATTCTTAACCACTGCACCACAAGGGAAGTCCCTCACAGACGTTTTAAGCAACAGAACTTCAAGAATATAGGGTCAGGGGCTTCCCTGGTGGCGCAGTGGTTGGGAGTCCGCCTGCCGATGAGGGGGGGACACGGGTTCGTGCCCCGGTCCGGGAGGATCCCACATGCCGCGGAGCGGCTGGGCCCGTGAGCCATGGCCACTGAGCCTGCACATCCAGAGCCTGTGCTCTGTGGCGGGAGAGGCCACAACAGTGAGAAGCCCACGTACCGCAAAAAAAAAAAAAAAAAAAAAAAAAAAAAAAGAATATAGGGTCAGGAATTCCCTGGCAGTCCAGCAGTTAGGACTCTGTGCTTCCACTGCAGGGGGTATGGGTTCGATCCCTGGTCAGGGAACTAAGATGCTGCAAGCCGTATGGTGAGGCCAAACAAACAAAAAGAACTCAGGTCACTTAGCATCTTTTACAGATATAGAAATAAAAGATGTTTTAAAAAAAAAAAAAAGAATATAGGGTCTTTTGGTTAGAGAATAAGAGAGGATAAGAGAGAGGGATAAGGACAGGGAGGGAGACGGAGAGGGAGAGAGATTGACTTGTTTGGCCTTGAAACATAATATGCTGGAGTAATTGTCTGAGGAAATAATTAGGAGGTAAAATTCAAGCAGCTTTGTACCCAATCCACACTGTACTTATGGGACGCCCACAGGAGCAAGAACGTACACGCACACTGAACATATGTGATGCCAACGCCTTCTCTCCCGCTCCAGCCCTTTTCACCTCTCCCCTCACGCCCTCGTGGGAATCCGACACAATTGTTGAACCAGTAGGTAAGGTCTGAAGTGGGACTGCCTGCACTTGAATCCAACCTCCAACACCTGCCATCTGTGGCCTTAGAAAAGTTGCCTCCCATTTCCAAAGTCCCCTTTTTTACCTGGAAAATGAGGATGAAGCTGACACTATCCACCTGCTACAGTTGTGACATGGGCTAAATGAGATAAGCACCTAGCACCCTACCGTGTTTGTATTACTTTACATTGTGGCCTCTGGGTGTTTGCGGGCCCAAGAAAAGCCATTTCACAGGGTGGTAGCCAGAGGACCCTTGATAAGGTTTGGCTGAGGACATGGTATGACATTACATTTGTTTTTCAAAAAGCCATGAGACGCTATATATTTTTCTCTTTTCCACTATTTTCCTTAAGTTCCAAGATGCCTGAGTAGGGTTTCCTATGGTAATTCTGGTAGAAGTTTTCCCCCCTTTCTCTACTTTTCAAGTGAAGAAACGGCCTAAGCATGAATCACACCTGCAACCCTGAACTTACTTTTCCTACGTTCTAACCAATTGAGCCAAGAGACTCCAATGGTTTTCAGTCCAAATACACCTAAGATGTCTGGATTATAGGTTTGGTGACCTATGATAGGCAGGTGCCTCAGATTCTTGCTCTGTTACCTGAACCTCTGGTTGTTTATATGGGTTAGGGATGGAAGGGATTGTATGGGGTAAGGATTGAAGTTTAGCTCTAGCTAAACTTAGGAATAATCCAGTGATAGTCTGTGGTTGTTAACTTTCTTAAATCATGAACATCTTTTAAAATATGATTCTTTCCTAAAGGATGTGTTCTTTCTCTTTAAAAAAGCACATATGTGGGCTTCCCTGGTGGCGCAGTGGTTGAGGGTCTGCCTGCCGATGCAGGGGACACGGGTTCGTGCCCCAGTCCGGGAAGATCCCACATGCCGCAGAGCAGCTGGGCCCGTGAGCCATGGCTGCTGAGCCTGCGCGTCCGGAGCCTGTGCTCCGCAACGGGAGAGGCCACAGCAGTGAGAGGCCCGCGTACCGCAAAAAAAAAAAAAAAAAAAAGCACATATGCACATTCACATAAAATGTTTACAACCAAGGGAGTTGAGATCTTCCTGAAGCTAATTCATGCATTCGCCAGTAAGAAACTCTGATCTTATTAGGAAACTAAGACCCAGAGAGAGAGGTCCAGAGACTTGCCCCCAGTCACACAAATATTTAGCAACAGAAGCAGAACTGTAGCCCAGACGCCCCACCAGCCAGTCTGCTGACCCACCCTGCCTTCCCTCCACGTGCTGCCCCAGGAGTCAGCAGGGGAAGCCTAGAGGGTCAGATTTCAGGGCTGGGGCAAGAGTAGGGGTGCTGTTCTTGCTCTGAGTCTCTGATGCCATCAGGATGTGGCTGAAGATCTAGAATGCACTTTTTTTCCTCAAGATGCCTCTGCAACACTCAAAACAATACCCTAAGAAGTCTGTTCCTAGTGGCTTCTTAAGCATCTGTAGGGTGATAGTGGGGTGCCAGTGTGATCCACGGTGGCCCTTCCTCCACCACCAAGACCCACGGTGTGACCTGGGTCAGTGGCTCCTGAAGCTCTAGAAAATTAGGGATTTCAGGAATAAATATTTAGAAGCTGGTGGCCTGTTACCATCAAGCATTCTACTCTGCCTCCGTTGGTGTCCAGTGGCCCCTGCTTTCCTTCTGAGTGTGTTTCAGATCTTTTCCAGGCTCCTTTGGGGATGTGCACGCCCCCTGCCACCATGGGCACGGTCTCCCCTCCTGCCCTTTGCAGTAGCCCAATAACCTTCACCAGAGACAGCAGCTTACTATTGGCGAGTTGTTCCCTTAATTCTGTATGAAATCTATGCTAATGCTTTCTTTGAATGTCTATATTTAAAACTATTTTATCTTGGATTTATTTTCCAAGCAGAATGCTCCTTCATTTCCTGCTTTGCATGCATGTGTGCATGTAATTAGTGACGGGTGTGTGTGTGTGTGTGTGTGTGTGTGTATGTGTGTGTGTATTCCTCTGTTGTTTGCAACACCCCCAGTTGGGGATCATTTGTAAATTCAGTTAATGAGCATTTAACACATTCCCTTTGATGAAGCTGTTAAATCTGGGCTCCATGCTGGCATCCCACCAGACACTTCCCCCCTCCCAAGCCATTTGTGTTTACCTATTCTCAACTACTTAGTTATGGTTTCTTGTTTGTTGGCACAATATCAAACTAACCTTTTGTCCTGTCTGGAACACGGAGAGCTTCAGTTTTGTGAGAAAATGATTAAATCTGTATTCAAAGCAAATTTACTTTACTAGTGGGCTTTCATTTTCACCAAGCAAAATAGACTGTAGGCAGAACAAACATTCCAGGGTCACCCACACCGGGCATGTGGCAGTGACACATCAGCTATAGCTGTGGGCTTTTGCAAGAACAAATACCAAACTCAAAACCTGGGCTCCAGCTGTCAGAGAGTTTTCCTGGATTTAATTATAACTTGATCTCTGAAGAGGGCATGTGTGTCAAGTGTGCTTTTCAATCACTTTGAGAAAGCTGAGTAAGTGACAGGGCAGCCCTGGGATGTGCCTGTGAGATGAGCATCCCTGCAGCAGAGGATCATGGGAGTCATGCTCGAGCCTGTCGCAGTCCCAGAAACACAGTCTCCTAGGTTAGAGATGTAAAAAGAAACAACACACAGGTGTCTTTAAATTGACTATTTAAAACTCAGTATAATTAAAAATACAAAAACCATGGGAAGGGATTGAACTACATATTCATCTTCATGTGAAACAAAGACAACCTCCCGGGCTTCCCTGGTGGCGCAGTGGTTGAGAGTCTGCCTGCCGATGCAGGGGATACGGGTTCGTGCCCTGGTCTGGGAAGATCCCACATGCCGCGGGACGGCTGGGGCCCGTGAGCCATGGTCGCTGAGCCTGCGCGTCCAGAGCCTGTGCTCCGCAACAGGAGAGGCCACAACAGTGAGAGGCCCGCGTACCGCAAAAAAAAAAAAAAAAAAAAAGAACAACCTCCCAGTGTAGAAAAATCCCTCCACTGCTTTATTTCTTATCTGCCATGGGTGTGTGCCTCATGCACCTTTCCCCAACCTCAAGAATGATAGTTTAGTTCTGTAATTTCCTACGTCTCGGCAAATTCCACGCCAGTCCTAGAGCTGACACAGACATACACAGGATAAACACACACACACACACACGTATACACATACACACCTGGTCGAACCATCAGAAAAATGTCCTGGTAGCAATCAGATTATGATTTCTCACCTGGTTCTCAGCACCTGGCCCCAGAGTCTATGCTTCTAAATGGCAACATACATGTTGCCCAAATCATTTACATACGAGCCTGGCTACCTAACAAAGACCAGAGAAATTTCTCAGAGATTTCACCTTCCAGCCTTTAGGGTAGCAGAGAGGCAGTTAACTGGAAAAGGCCCAATCTCCCACCGTGTGCAACTTTTCCATTTTACTGGGCAAAACAAACAGATACTAGGTCAGTTTCAGTGGATTATTTGGGTTAATTATGTCAGGTCACCTGACATAATCCATAATTTGAGAAGCATTTTATACTTTGAGCTAATAGCAGGCAGGGAAGGAGGAGGGAGGGAACCGCTGGTGTTGACCCAGGGAGAAGGCGGAGTAAGTGGCCGGGCAGCCCTATGATGCATGACTAACGTTGTGCAAACATGGCCATCCGTCCATCCGTGTGTAAAGGTGTGATCCTACCCAATCCTACCTGATTTCAAACGCCTCACAGTCTCAAGCTTAGAGCCCTTAACCTCATTTTTGTTGCTGTTTTCCTTTCCTGTTGATCTGAGGGTAAAAGGCAGTGAAATGGTTAGAGGGAGGGGCCCCCCTCCACAGGAGTCTCCAGGCCTGTCTGATGCATCTGGCTGGATGGCGCCCCCATGGAGGTCCTCACGGTAGCCAGTGGTAGCCTTTGCCATTGTCCAGAGTAAACTTAAAGAGAAGGCTTTCAGGCAAATGTTTCTTTTTAAGCTGATTAGCCTCAGAGACATAGATAATTGTTACTGATAAAGCCATTGGATTCGGAGAACAACTGAAAATAGGAACCTAGAAACAAGTGTAATGAGTATTGTACATGGGGAAATAGGAGTTGGAGATGCTACTTCCTTTAATATATAACCAGAGGGTGATTTGATTTCTATCCTGCCTGCATACATGTGTTGTATAGCAACTGTGAATGCAAATAATAATCATGAATTCAGTGAGGAAAGTCTAAGTTTCAGTGCATGTTCATTTTTATCTATGATTACAACCAACACCCTTAGCTTTTCGTCTTTGATGCCCAGATATATGGTAAGAATTTCCCTTCTCTCTCCAAGTTAAGAATTGGGAATTAAATTAAAAATTATTGTTATAGATTTTAATATGTTGTACCAAAGAGATGAAAAGGCATCTTGTCTTCCAGACTGCCTTTTTCTTTACACAATCCTACCCCTACCATTCCTGACATTTTCCTGTCATTCTACTTGACCAGAATATTTGTATTTTTGATAAAAGCCCAGGATAATTAGGACAACTTTTTTGTAGTGTTGATTCTCTTTAGTAGTGCTTTTAAAATATCATTTGGCCTGTGCTCAAGTTCTTTGAAATATTTCTCATGTGGAAGAGTGAATATCATAAAAATGCTTGGACTGTGGTGTCACTTTTTTGGTCCTCACATTACTAACCCCTACTGGGAAATCTTCAGAATATCTTAAAGTAATGGTCTAACCCATGTGGTCAGGTCTGGGAGCCAAGTCACTGGGAGGGTCAGCCTCCCAAACGCTCATTCGTTCATTGAAAGTACAATTAAGATGGTGTCACACTGAGGGGAACACAGTGTACCATTTTTCAGTGTCTTTTAAATATTGAATAAACCTGAATTTCTGAAATGTAAGGGCCTTCAAGGGTATCAAAGCTTTCTCTTTACTTTTCTGGAATGAAGTTCAAGTTTGTTTAAGTCCTGTTTAGCAAAACGCAGATTATATCAGAGAACGGGGAAAAAAGCTGAACTTTATTAAGGCATGCCAAGGCTCTGCATATGGCTGAGCGCCAATGAATTTCTCCTGTGACATGTTTTATCTTGCATTCTTCTCACTAGTTTGAATTATGACCTAACTGGGCCAAGATTGTCCAGGCTATAGGGACTTCCCAACTAAGAGCAAATACTAAATTTGGAAAGTTCTATTCTTATTCAATAAAGTAAGAAGCTTTAAAAGCAAAGAGATCAATAGTAAAAACATGCTATTGTAGAATTTCCACTAAGGTCAGTCTTGTGGCCTCTACTTGTGTTGGATCAACTGAGTTGACAGTGACAAATTTGGGAAGTGAGTTTTGACTGCCTTCTCTCTTTAATCATCTACAATTCTTCTTTCTTTTCTCTTCTAATGGCATTTCTTTCCCTGTTCTTTTTAATTCTCTTTCCTTATCAAAACAAGACACGATATGATATTTTCATTTCTACCTTGGCTGCAACACATTCATACCTCTGTATTGCCTTTCCCAGGGCATTTGCGCTTAAATCTGTTTTCTCTGTTTTTAGAATAAAGGGTTGTCCATGATTAAAGACATTTCAAATAACAGCATGCAGTGGAGGGAGTTTTTTTTTTTTTTTTTTTTTTTACGTTATGTGGACCTCTCACTGTTGTGGCCTCTCCCGTTGCAGAGCACAGGCTCCGGACGCGCAGGCTCAGAGGCCATGGCTCACGGGCCCAGCCGCTCCGCAGCACGTGGGATCTTCCCGCACTGGGGCACAAACCCGTGTCCCCTGCATCGGCAGGCAGACTCCCAACCACTGCGCCACCAGGGAAGCCCGAGGGAGATGTTTTAAAGGACAGAAAAGTAAAACTTTTGTTCATTTTAAGGTCTTGAAAGACCCACTTAATAGGTAGACTAGGTCACTGAGATCATATCTACTCCCGTTTCTTCTATTTACCTTAATCCTCATACTTGCTCTCTGAGCCAACTCTCTGAGATACGGGGTCACAGAGGCCGTTTTACCTGTGCTCTCTCTGCCCTCTGTTTCACCAGCTAGAGTGGACATCTATGATTTCTATAATCTGCCCACTCTATAATCCCTTTTCTGATAACAGCATCCAATTTTCCTTTGCAGCCCACTGTTGCCCACTGTCTGTCTACGTGGTCTAGTGAGATTGAATCCACCTCCAGATCTAAAGTTTCTCCTGTGATGGAGGCCTAGCCATTCACGAGAGCATCACATGCCCACATGGCCACTCTGCTTAGTTCAGGTAAGGGCCAGGCAAATCATAGTTGATCTCAGGAATTTTGCTGGAGCTACTGAAAAAAGAGGTGCTTTTTTCTTCCTGTTTCTGAGATGGTTGATTTAAGCCTGGAGCTGCTGGTGGCCATCTTCCCACCATGAAGATATGCCTGCCTAAGATTCAATCAACACAGAGAAAAGCAAAGCTTAGGGAAAGAGAAACACAGATCCCTAAAGATATTCCTCAGGCCTCCCTGGTGGCGCAGTGGTTGAGAGTCCACCTGCCGATGCAGGGGGCGTGGGTTCGTGCCCCGGTCCGGGAGGATCCCACGTGCCGCAGAGCGGCTGGGCTCGTGAGCCGTGGCCTCTGGGCCTGCGTGTCCAGAGCCTGTGCTCTGCAACGGGAGAGGCCACAGCAGTGAGAGGCCTGCGTACCGCAAAAAAAAAAAAAAAAAAAAAAAAAGATATTCCTCAGCACTGGAATCTACCCCTGATATTTCAGTTACGGGATCCAATAAATTCCCCTTGGTTTCAACCAATATGAACAGGGTCACTGGGAACATGGAAATCCCACACTCAGTCAGCAGCCCAGGCCTGAAACTTTCTTTCCCCTTCCCGCGTCTGTCTCATCCTCTTTCACATTAAACCCAGCCTCACTCTCATCCACAACAGTGAAGCCCAGAGATTAGTCACTTCAAGCCTTCAGCATCCAGGACATCCAAGGAGACAGAAAAGTACAGCTCTGGCAGCTGCTGAAGGAACCCTTCAGGGTGTGAGTCTGGGAGAAGCGCAGCAGGAGGAGAGGTACAAGGGGCATTCCTACAACCCAAGAAGCAATTGTCCTAGGCTAGGGTTGGGGAAGGAGGGGACAAGGAAATCCTAACTATTGAAGGAAGGGGTGCAAGACCCACACCTGTACTGGTCTGTGCACCTGATGACGATGGTGGTGGAGGTGGTGATGACACATGGAATCTGGGTACACAGGTCCACACTGACACCCTTTATAGATCTTACAAAACTAAATGTGATCAGAAAATAAAAACCTAAAAATCTATGCACAGTCAAACCAATTACAATTATTTACGTGGAATGCATTCCATTTGTGCCTAATTACCATGAAACATAATATGATTATGTACTTCATTAAGTATGTGTCAGATTAATTTAATTTCTTAGATTTTATTTGATGGCATCTATAAGCATGATATATTCATGCTCTGGGTTCCCAGTTTGTTTGTAACACATACAAATCGGTCATCTGCCTACAGCTTCAAAAAATTATAATGCCAAAGTATTTCTATCAATACTTGAGGAAATGAGGGACCAGAGATTGGTAAATAAGTGGCACTGTTCCTACAGTTTCCTTATCAACAGGGAGGCATCACCATCATATCTTGGACAATTACAGCCCAGTGAAGATCAGGTGGTGGATAACTTGCCCATATTTGTTTTAGGCAAAACCACTTCAAAAGGAATAATATCAGGAAGAGCTTTAAAAAGGTGAGAGGTTGGGGAATTCTGATGGTCCTATGGTTAGGACTCGGTGGTTTCACTGCCGGGCCTGGGTTCAATCCCTGGTCAGGGAACTGAAATCCCGCAAGCCGTGAGGCACGGCCAAAAAAAAAAGAGAGGTTAATGCAAAGATGAGGCTGTGTGGTAGAGGGAAAAGTGCATGGGGGTAGAGTGAGGCAGACCTGCCTTCACGCAGCCTCTCTGAGCCTCAGTGTTCAGATCTGTAAAATGAGAGTCATATATCCTACCTCACTGAATTGATGTAAGGATCACATGAGAAGATGCAGGATTGTCCAATAAATGCTAGCTATTATCATCTTCAGAAAAACGTGGAATTCAGCATGAAGGTAGCCTTCAGTGAGTAAGACCATCTAATTCTCTCGGCCTGAATAGAATTTACAGGAAAACTGATTCACTAAATCAATATGAGCCCGAAACTCCTATATTAGTTTAAACTTATGAAGTTATGTTTATAGGTCAAAAAATGGTCCAGTATTGGCAGTTTCATGTAGTTCAATCTAATCTGAGTAACGGAAATTACTTCCTCCCATCTGTCCATCCTCAGGGCCTCCAAACTGTGAGAGCCATTCACCCATCTGATGAGGCAGACTAAGCTTTCTCCAAGAATGCTAAGCAAAGCCAGCTCTCAAGAGAAAACCAAGAGAGATGGAGGGACAGGCGAGATGTGACTGATCTATTAAGTAGTGAAATGCTCTTTGAAATCAAAGGAAAGCCAGAAATACAGGCGGAGGTTAAGAAAGCCACAGCTTGGGGCATAAAATAGTTATTGTTATCTTTGTTATTGCTGATCTCCTGGAGGCATTTGAAGACTCGGTATAAGGAAAAGAACGGAAACATCCAGACATGGCAAAGAAGAAAAGATTAGAACCAAGAAAAATAGATACTAAGATTTAAAAGAATGTACTTAAGTTCCTCCTGAAAAAGAGCAGCTAGCATCTTTAACACTGGTAGCAAGATCAGACAAAAAAAAGAAAGAAAGAAAAAAACTGAATATGGAACAGGAAGGAAATACCTTTGTAAAATGTACTTAATGAAGTGTTTTTAAGTGTTACTTGAGATTAGAAAGTAGACAGAATTGTCTTCTGTGTTGATTTGTTCATAGAATCATGCAGCTGGAAGACATAGTTTAGTCTTATTTCCTGCCTCGGGAAGCTATATAACTAAGCCATCCAATTTGAATGGTTATCCAGTTCATTTTTTTTCAAGGTTTTAAACCACACCCTGCCCTGAGTTCTGAGCTTGCCTGTCACCCACCACTGACAGAGGGTGACACCCATCTCCCCCAGGCCCCCACCCTGCTTCATCCTGGGATATGGACTAATACAACCTTCCACAGAAACTGGATTTTCTTTGGTGCATGGATATTATTACAGATATTAGCAATACTCGGCCTTCCATCACTTCTGAGTGTGTTGGCCTATGGGCTGTACGACTCAGACACAGCCTCTAGAAGGCTCCGCACCTGGAAGAGAGCTGTGTAGGACATTCTGCTCCAATGTTGAGTCTCACGGGAGCTCAGTGACTGAGGACGTGGCTCAATCAGGGCAGAGCAACAAAGGCAAATGATACATGAATTCCATCAATCATAGGCTCTATGCCAGGCTCTAAAAGGTCTGCTTAAATCAACAGGAGCCCAGAGAGGGGAATCAGATCTACCATGATCTATAATGGTCTGGAAGGGCTCACTAAACCTGGATGTAGGTCCCTACAGAGTGGCCACAGAGCACCTTGCAAACCCGAGATGATCCAAACCTTATAGGTGGTCAGTGGTGCTGACAGTGACCCTCCAGATGTGCTCAGAACCAGATCACCCCTGGACTAGCGGGAAGCAAAGAAACTGCCCTTTGTCTCCTCAGGTGTGGCTCCTTGCCTGCAACAAGTCAGCAACCTAGGAAACATCCCTAGTGGGGTTACAATTCTGTCGATAAATGTTCAAGGAAGTGGCCTTGAACTGTTTGCTTTTCTTCCCTTCAGAATGCAAGTGCACAGATTGTCTTGCAAGGGCTTCAGGGAAGTCTCAGTATTCCACTTGCTGCACCTGGACCCTGGGCAGCGCTGTGAATGGGTGCTTTCCCCTGTGCCTGGCACACTTGCCCTTCTCCGCAGCTGCTCCCTCCCAGGTGGCGAGGGCAGGGAGATGCTGGAGACCCAGAGCCAGCGAGTCCTGGATGGAGAGGGGGTTTGAGAAATGTCATTTATGCCACTAGTGCTAGGCTCTAAATTTTCTATAATCTGCATGCACCCTGTAGCCTGTCCAAAAGGCAAAGTGAGTTAGAATCCTGGGGGAAGCTATCAGCTAGAATCTTCCCACAGGTCACAAAACACCGTGTTTTGCCGTCTGGGCTGTCACATGGCCCCTACCTTAGTTCAACCATGCCAGTTATTCCTGAGAGAAGGAAAAGGAAAGGTTCTATTCCTTTATCAGAACTTAGGGAGTATTTGCTCTTCTTATACACTCAGAGAACATTAAGATTCATCTGGGAGCAAGAGAAACCTGAGAAAGAGTCATTGGCCTAGTTTGGGTGGCTGACTGTTTCACGGGAAATCTTGGAATTGCAGTTGGACCCTTGCCACAATTCTGGGGAGACCAAGGGGAATGTGTTCTCTGAATAGCACGACATGTGTATGCCTGCCACACCTGGGCTGGCCCCATCAAAGAAGGATGCTCGCGAAGCGCTGGGCACTCCCATGTTTCTGGAGTGGCCCACTTAGATTTTGCACAGAGAAATTCAGTTCTGTGGCCAATGAATTCCTTTGCAGATGTGTTTTTGGCCACAAGAGAAGGCAGACAAGAATACAAATGAGGCCACAGAGCCAGGAAACTGTCACACGTTGACGACCAAATGGAGACCAGTGGCAGAATCCAGGAATAGTCGAGAACATGTTCTTCACGGTCAGAATTGTACAAATCCTGGATTCTTCCCTTACTACTAAGGCCCTGGACAAATTACCCAACTCCTCTGTAGGGATGGGTGATAGAGCCTTTCTCACTGGGATGAAGTCCGAATAGGGAGGATGGTAATAGGTCCTTTCTCACCAACATGTGGGAAGATTAAAGAACATTTGGTACAACATTTACCTAGAATCCAGCCTAGAACATAACTAAGTACTTGATGCATGGTGGCTGCTGTTATGTTTATTATTCTTACACAGAAAGGACTGCACACACTAATGCCCCAGGTTTCAAATAATACTTCATAAATGGCAGTGCGGAGCTGTGAACCTCAGCTTCTCTGATCAAATCCCAAGCCCTCACTCATAATGGAGAAAGAGCGTGGAGCCAAAAAAAATGGCTTGAAAATTTCCACTGCCCTTCTATCTTATTGGGTGGAAAATCACCTGGAAAAAGCACCAGATTTTTTCTGAAGTGGTTCAGCACCTCAGTAGTTTCTAGCCTCCACTCTCTGTGCTAAACATTGACATTTACCTTTCCCAAAGAATGGGAGTTAAAACCCACTACCACAGCCATTGTACTAAAATGCATCGAATCTGGTTCCCACTTTTCTTTTTATCAGTTATACATATACATATGTTCCCATATCCCCTCCCTTTTGCGTCTCCCTCCCACCCTCCCTATCCCGCCCCTCCAGGCGGTCACAAAGCACCCAGCTGATCTCCCTGTGCTATGCGGCTGCTTCCCACTAGCTATCTACCTTACGTTTGGTAGTGTATATATGTCCATGCCACTCTTTCGCTTTGTCACAGCTTACACTTCCCCCTCCTCATATCCTCAAGTCCATTCTCTAGTAGGTCTGTGTCTTTATTCCTGTCTTACCCCTATGTTCTTCATGACATTTTTTTTCTTAAATTCCATATATATGTGTCAGCATACAGTATTTGTCTTTCTCTTTCTGACTTACTTCACTCTGTATGACAGACTCTAGGTCCATCCACCTCATTACAAATAGCTCAATTTCATTTCTTTTTATGGCTGAGTAATATTCCATTGTATATATGTGCCACATCTTCTTTATCCATTCATCCGATGATGGACATTTAGGTTGTTTCCATCTCCGGGCTATTGTAAATAGGGCTGCTATGAACATTTTGGTACATGACTCTTTTTGAATTATGGTTTTCTTAGGGTATATGCCCAGTAGTGGGATTGGTGGGTCATATGGTAGTTCTATTTGTAGTTTTTTAAGGAACCTCCATACCGTTCTCCATAGTGGCTGTACCAATTCACATTCCCACCAGCAGTGCAAGAGTGTTCCCTTTTCTCCACACCCTCTCCAGCATTTATTGTTTCTAGATTTTTTGATGATGGCCATTCTGACTGGTGTGAGATGATATCTCATTGTAGTTTTGATTTGCATTTCTCTAATGAGTAAAGATGTTGAGCATCCTTTCATGTGTTTGTTGGCAGTCTGTATATCTTCTGTGGAGAAATGTGTATTTAGGTCTTCTGCCCATTTTTGGATTGGGTTGTTTGTTTTTTTGTTATTGAGCTGCATGAGCTGCTTATAAATTTTGGAAATTAATCCTTTGTCAGTTGCTTCATTTGCAAATATTTTCTCCCATTCTGAGGGTTGTCTTTTGGTCTTGTTTATGGTTTCCTTTGCTGTGCAAAAGCTTTGAAGTTTCATTAGGTCCCATGTGTTTATTTTTGTCTTTATTTCCATTTCTCTAGGAGGTGGGTCAAAAAGGATCTTGCTGTGATTTATGTCATAGAGTGTTCTGCCTATGTTTTCCTCTAAGAGTTTGATAGTGTCTGGCCTTACATTTAGGTCTTTAATCCATTTTGAGCTTATTTTTGTGTATGGTGTTAGGGAGTGATCTAATCTCATACTTTTACATATCCCGGTCCAGTTTTCCCAGCACCACTTATTGAAGAGACTGTCCTTTCTCCACTGTACATTCCTGCCTCCTTTGTCAAAGATAAGTTGACCATATGTGTGTGGGTTTATCTCTGGGCTTTCTATCCTGTTCCATTGATCTATCTTTCTGTTTTTGTGCCAGTACCACACTGTCTTGATTACTGTAGCTTTGTAGTATAGTCTGAAGTCAGGGAGCCTGATTCCTCCAGCTCCATTTTTCGTTCTCAAGATTGCTTTGGCTATTCGGAGTCTTTTGTGTTTCCATACAAATTGTGAAATTTTTTGTTCTAGTTCTGTGAAAAATGCCAGTGGTAGTTTGATAGGGATTGCATTGAATCTGTAGATTGCTTTGGGTAGTAGAGCCATTTTCACAATGTTGATTCTTCCAATCCAAGAACATGGTACATCTCTCCATCTATTTGTATCATCTTTAATTTCTTTCATCAGTGTCTTATAATTTTCTGCATACAGGTCTTTTGTCTCCTTAGGTAGGTTTATTCCTAGATATTTTATTCTTTTTGTTGCAATGGTAAATGGGAGTGTTTCCTGATTTCACTTTCAGATTTTTCATCATTAGTATATAGGAATGCTAGAGATTTCTGTGCATTAATTTTGTATCCTGCTACTTACCAAATTCATTGATTAGCTCTAGTAGTTTTCTGATAGCATCTTTAGGATTCTCTATGTATAGTATCATGTCATCTGCAAACAGTGACAGCTTTACTTCTTCTTTTCTGATTTGGATTCCTTTTATTTCCTTTTCTTCTCTGATTGCTGTGGCTAAAACTTCCAAAACTATGTTGAATAAGAGTGGTGAGAGTGGGCAACCTTGTCTTGTTCCTGATCTTAGTGGAAATGATTTCAGTTTTTCACCATTGAGGACGATGCTGGCTGTGGGTTTGTCATATATGGCCTTTATTATGTTGAGGAAAGTTCCCTCTATGCCTACTTTCTGCAGGGTTTTTATCATAAATGGGTGTTGAATTTTGTCTAAAGCTTTCTCTGCATCTACTGAGATGATCATATGGTTTTTCTCCTTCAATTTGTTAATATGGTGTATCACATTGATTGATTTGCGTATATTGAAGAATCCTTGCATTCCTGGAATAAAACCCACTTGATCATGGTGTATGATCCTTTTAATGTGCTGTTGGATTCTGTTTGCTAGTATTTTGTTGAGGATTTTTGCATCTATGTTCATCAGTGATATTGGCCTGTAGTTTTCTTTCTTTGTGACATCCTTGTCTGGTTTTGGTATCAAGGTGATGGTGGCCTTGTAGAATGAGTTTGGGAGTGTTCCTCCCTCTGCTATATTTTGGAAGAGTTTGAGAAGGATAGGTGTTAGCTCTTCTCTAAATGCTTGATAGAATTCGCCTGTGAAGCCATCTGGTCCTGGGCTTTTGTTTGTTGGAAGATTTTTTATCACAGTTTCAATTTCAGTGCTTGTGATTGGTCTGTTCATATTTTCCATTTCTTCCTGATTCAGTCTTGGCAGGTTGTGCATTTCTAAGAATTTGTCCATTTCTTCCAGGTTGTCCATTTTATTGGCATAGAGTTGCTTGTAGTAATCTCTCATGATCTTTTGTATTTCTGTAGTGTCAGTTGTTACTTCTCCTTTTTCATTTCTAATTCTATTGATTTGAGTCTTCTCCCTTTTTTTCTTGATGAGTCTGGCTAATGGTTTATCAATTTTGTTTATCTTCTCAAAGAACCAGCTTTTAGTTTTATTGATCTTTGCTATCGTTTCCTTCATTTCTTTTTCATTTATTTCTGATCTGATGGTTCCCACTTTTGAAAGAGGCAAAGGAAAATTTCATGAATGCTTAGTAAGTCCTTTGAGTTAATAAGACATTTACACACGCACACGTGCATGCACGCACACACACACACACACAGTGTTGACTTTGCGTTGCTTGTGAGTAAATTCTAATCTACTGTCCCTGTTTCAGTAACATCACAAGAGAGTGTTTTGGATCTGGAAAGGTCTGAGACTGTGTCTAATCCAGTGTCTTCACTTTATAGATGAGCAAACAAAGGCCCAGGATAATGAACTAAGTGAGCCCCAGGTGTCCTGCTATCCACTTTAAAGGTGGCTTAAATGTAGCTTTGGGGGAAAGTAATGAGTTTTGATGCCTCAGTGGGGTGGGCAGGCTCATTACAGGGGCATCTTGAACCCTTAGAGAAAGGAGCTCTCTGTTTGCACACATGTGTGCACACTTACGCATACACATGCGCACACACACACACACAGACTCCTTGCTCCCAATTTTGCTTTGTCCTCAAATTTCAGAGAAGGAGCTGAAGTAAACACATCAACAATCAAGGCATTTTTTGAGCAGAATAGATCCATTATTCTTTGGGTGAGCAGATTCCAGATTCTGATTTCTGTTCTTAACTCAGCTTCTTCTCCCTTGGAGAGAGAGAGAGAAATGGAGAAAAAACGCAACAAACAATGTTATTCCTAACAAGAACTCTTTCACCTTCTTTCTGAGGACTGATGAAAGGCAGCCACCCCACAGGGTAGAGAGGCATTTCCTCAGTGGCCTGTGGTACATTCAGGTTGAGCTGATGATCAGCACCACGGTGGAGGCACACAGAAGTGCACTCTCCCCTCATCTGAAGAAGTGCAGGTGCTTGAAGAAGAGTATGAAATTGTTCCCAGCATGCCTTTCTCCCTCAGACCCCAGCCCAGGTGAGGGCTGCGTGATGACAGCAGTGCTTCACCTGCTGGGCAGAGCCAACTCTGGATTGCCCACACCTTGCCCCGCAGTGCAATTTCTCACATCCGACATTCTGACAGGCTATGTTCCATCCTCTGCACTAGAGCAATGGAGATGAGGACACCGTACAGTTCTGGTAATTTCCCTGTAAGTGTTGGGAAGCCAACTGCTTAGTGTTCTTCCAAGCAATGAAATTTAAAGTTCCATATTATTCTAATACCACTTATATGTATTGACTTTATTAAGCCATTTCTAGTTACCATTAAAACTTATTGAAAATTCTTGTTACATTAAAGGAGAGCATACTTGTTAAAAAGCAAATTTCTATGGATATTTGCATATTCTTAAATACATTCTTCTTATATGAGTAATAGTGACGTTTACTTAGCATTTACTATGTTCCTTGGCCCAGTATTTCATGTGATTCTATGAGCCACATGATATTCATAGCCCCATTTTATAGATGAGAAAACTGAGGCTCAGGGGCCTTGAATTATTGACCCAAGGATGATTAGCTTAGAATACTGCTCTGTCAGAAATATCCTGGCAGTCCAGATGTTGGGACTCCACACTCTCACTGCTGAGGGCCCAGGTTCGATCCCTGGTCAGGGAACTAAGATCCACAAGCCACGTGCCTCGGCCAAAGAAAAGAAAAGAAAAGCATGCTGCTCTGTCAAGCTGTAAAGGTAGCACACTGGGACCTACAGAGCCCGGGTATCCAGAGTTCTGTACATACAGTGTTCAATGCTCGTTTGGTGGCAGTTTGGAGGAAGGAGGCCAGGGCAAGGGAAAGAAGTGTGCTGAGGACAGGAGTCACCACGTGGAGGCTCTGACTGCCTCTTGTTTAAAGGATTTGGAAATTTTAGCAAAATATTGAAGGCACATTTTTATACTTGTGAAAGCAAAGGTCAAGAGTCAAAGGTGTGCAGCTCTGAGGGTTAACCTCTGTGTGAGGTTAAGCTAAGGGAAGAAAAGTCTTTAGAGAAGAGAATTTCTTTGTTGCTGAATTCTAGCATTTTCATGTGGCCAGCGCTGCTCCTCCAAAAGCAGGAAGAAACTTCTGTTGGTTTTTTGTCTTTTTTTTTTTTAAATTTTATTTGATTTATTTATTTTTACACAGCAGGTTCTTATTAGTTATCTGTGTTATACGTATTAGTGTATATATGTCAATCTCAGTCTCCCAATTCATCCCACTACCCACCCCCACTGTCCCCCCTTGGTGTCCATACGTTTGTTCTCTACATCTGTGTCTATTTCCACCTTGCAAACCAGTTCATCTGTACCATTTTTCTAGATTCCACATATATGCGTTAATATATGATATTTGTTTTTCTCTTTCTGACTTACTTCACTCTGTATGACAGTCTCTAGGTCCATCCGAAAAAGCATACCGATAAGGAAGGGCCTGTAACGTGAAATAGGATTCATTCATCACAGGGGGTAGGACTCTGGGCCCTGGTGTAGCACTGCCCCACGGAGCCACTGCTGACCTCAGGGAACTACAAAGGAGAGGCCCCGTGGAGAGTCACACCACTGCCGTCACTTGGGAAGTCATTTTCTTCCTTAGTTTGTTTATTTTCCTGAGAAAAGATAATGATAAGACAGTCCGTTATGGATTTATTTATTAAGCAACTTGTATTTGATTGTGACAACAGTTTAAGATGAGAGCACTGATATTTACTTTGAGCTAGGGGTGTCAAATTTAGCAGGAAAAAAATACAGGAGGTCCAGTTAAATTTGAACTTCAGATAGACCATAATTTTTTCGTACATGTATGCCCCATGTGATATTTATATTTTTGTACCAATTATTGTGCAATTATTTGTATTTTATCTGGTAACCCTATTGAAACATCAGTGTAACACAGCAGCACTACCTTTGGTAAAAACTAGTGCATGGCTATAACTTACAAGTTTTAAGGGAAATAGCATTCATTAAAAGAAAATACAATGAATTGCTGACTTGAAAAAAGTTTTACCATAATTTCTTATTTGGCAATTCCCCACTTTAAGTCTATAAATTTGCTCTCAGAGAACCAACAGATAAACATATTTTCTCTCAAGTCAAGATATCATCAGGTAATTCATAAATAAAGCATACAGGACATTTTGCAGGCATTTAAAATACTTTGTAACTGTAGATAAATGTTTGTGTGTTAAAGGAGGGAACTCATTCAATGAATACAACAAATACCCATTGAGCACTCACTCTATCCTAGACATCGTTGAAGGTTTGGGGAGAAATAAGGAAAGAAAAAAAAAAAAACTTCCCTGTCCTCTTGGGTCTTCATTTTAGAGAACGGTTTTATGAGGCTGTGTGAATTTTAGACTATAACCAATCCCAGGAAGCTTAATGATATTTTGTGGGGCAATATGATGTTATAAAGATTTCTTTTTCATAATTTAGACTTTAGATATTTATTTTTCAGCATTTATTGGTGCTACAAGAATTATACCTCCTGATATTATTTAAATCCTTTAAGAAGTTCTCAGGATTTTATGCCTGAGAATTATATAAATTTAAGAAGCCTTTGGGGTAAAAGGCCAAACTGAATTGGGGGGCACAAGAAGCAAGACATTAATTCAGGACATTATCTTTAGTTACAAATTCTCAACTCTTAAGTAAGAGTAAATCTACAGGGTGCCTGTCCCATCCTCCCCCCATATTTGAATGAAGGTTCTAGGAGCAGGGAATGTTGTCAAGATGTTGGGGAGGAAATGAAACTTTAAGTTCCTAGGGCCTGTTTCCATTGATGCATGGATATCAGTTTAGCAACATATTGTTGTCCTTATTCTACACTTGAGAGGTAGTATATTGCTTTTGGGTAGAAATGAATTAACTCTTTCCTATGACTACCTTACCATAACACACTGTCAGAAATGATTTAGTAAACTGAATATGGAAGGCTAAAACCTTAATATAGTTCCAAGAAACAAATTGATTAGTGTGTCCTTTTTTCATTAGTCTGATCAGAATCACAAGATGACTTCATGCTAATACTCATTTTCATAACCTCTATTGTCTGTCTCAGCAGACTCAAGGTTGGAAGGATGTAAAATGTTATCTAGTCTGACATGCCCGTGTCCATCAGATGCTTATTTTCTCTATAACATCCTCACCAAGTGGTCCAACGTTTTTAGGTACCCTAGAATAAATTTCATAGAATTGTTTAAAAAAACCTCTTTGCTGCCCAGAAATAAGGTATTCTGTTCCCTTCATTTAGAGCAAGGAAACAAGATCAGGCCAGAGTTTCAAAAAGCTTAAAGCACTACCAAGTATTCCCTGTATGTTTTACTTGAGGGAAGAAAAATAGCTGATAAACCATTCTTTATTGGTGGCAATAGCAGTTCTATATCTAAAACCTAACTAACATTCTGTATCTAAATAGCATCTGTATCTAAAAACAACTAACATAATGATTATTATGTACCAAACACTCTACTAAGTCATTTTCATGTCATTTCTTGTTTTATGAAAAAAGTCATCATTTAATTTTCACAAGAACCTTAAGATAGCATCTTATGTTCTTGGTTAATAACGATGATCAGAGTGAGAGTTGGAGAAGTTAAGTATTTGCCTACCATTTTAACATTAGAGGGGACCTTTGGAATCATAGAATCCAGTCTTCTAATTTTCTAGGATTTGCCATGATATTTGTATCATAAAGTGAGAGTGGGAAACCTTAGATCCATGGTGCTATGATTTCATACAGCCTTATTCTCAAAGTCACATGATATGTCCCCATGCTACAAAAATAGTCTATACCTATGTATCTCTCTCTATATATATATATATATCTTTCTATATATCTAGTAACAAATGATTGAAATTACTCTTCTCCCAATTTGACCATGGATAAGGTAAAGGAGATGAAAATGTGTTTGATTCCAGGCACCTCTGTACTTTAAATTTGATTAAAAAATAAAAACATGACTCATCCAACAGCAGCAGAGTACACATTTATCTCAGCACAAGTGGAACATTCTCTAAGATGGGCCATATGCTAATCCATAAAACAAGACTCAATATAAAAGGATTGAAATCATACAAAGTATGTTTCCTGACCATTATGGAAATATGTTAACAGAAGGAAATGTGGTAAATTCACAAATATAGGAAAATTAAACAATACACTCTTAAATAATGAATGGATCAAAGAAGAAATTGCAAGGAAAATTAGAAGATGTTTTGAGATGAAATCAAAGAAGAGTACAGCATATCAAAATTTATGGGATGAAACTAAAGCAGTGCTTAGAGGGCAATGTATAGCTGTAAAATGCCTATATTAAAAAAAGAAGAAAAGCTGTCTGGGCTCAGTTTGCAGCAACATGGCTAAACCCACCAAGAAGGACAGAATCATCAGTAAACACAAGACCCTTATGGTTCCTACCTTGGGAAATTGGTGAAAAAAAATTGAAATCAGCCTGCATTCTAAGTTCACTTGCTTTTCTATGGCAAAAGCAAGCTAAAGAGATGAACTGTGAGGATTTGGCACTCCAATTCCTACGTGAAAGTAGTAGCTGGTGGTGCCTGGACCTACAACACCACTTCTACCATCACAGTAAAGTTCATCATCAGAAGACTGAAGGAATTAAAAAAACACTAGAAGCTCTACCAATTGAAACATGGCTAACCTGTAATAAATGGGTTAATTTATGTAACAAAAAGAAGAGGAAGAAACAGAAGGGGGGAGGGGGAGAAGAAGAAGGAGGAGGAGGAAGAGGAGGAGGACAAAAAGGAGAAGAAGGAAAAGACAAAGATGGAGAAGAAGGAGAAGAAGTGGCAGAGGAGGAGGAAGAGGAGGGATCTCAAATCAATAACCAAATCTTCCATCTTAAGAAACTAGAAAAAGAAGAGCGAACTAAACTCAAAGCAATCAGAGATGAAATTTAAAGACTAGAGCAGAAATCAATGAAACAGACTCTGAAAAACAATAGAGAAAATCAATGAAACTAAAAGTTAGTTCTTTGATAAGATCAACAAAACTAACAAACTTTTAGCTAGCCTGACCAAGGGAAAAAGAGAGAAGACTCAAAAAAAATTTTTTTTGACATCTTTATTGGAGTATAATTGCTTCACAATGGTGTGTTAGTTTCTGCTTTATAACAAAGTGAGTCAGCTATACATATACATATGTTCCCATATCTCTTCCCTCTTGAGCCTCCCTCCCTCCCACCCTCCCTATCCCACCCCTCTAGGTGGTCACAAAGCACCGAGCTTATCTCCCTGTGCTATGCGGCTGCTTCCCACTAGCTATCTATTTTACATTTGGTGGTGTATATAGGTCCATGCCACTCTCTCACTTTGTCACAACTTACCCTTCCCCCTCCCCGTGTCCTCAAGTCCATTCTCTAGTAGGTCTGCATTTTTATTCCCGTCTTGCCCCTAGGTTCTTCTGCCCATTTTCTTTTTTCTTTTCTTTTTTTTTAGATTCCATATATATGTGTTAGCATACGGTATTTCTTTTTCTCTTTCTGACTTACTTCACTCTGTATGACAGACTAGATCCATCCACCGCACTATGAATAACTCAATTTCGTTTCTTTTTATGGCTGAGTAATATTCCATTGTATACATGTGCTACATCTTCTTTATCCATTCATCTATCGATGGACACTTAGGTTGCTTCCATGTCCTGGTTATTGTAAATAGAGCTGCAATGAACATTGTGGTACATGACTCTTTTAGAATTATGGTTGAGAAGACTCAATTTTATTTTTTTGAACCATCATTTTTTTTTCTTTTTTTAAATTTATTTATTTATTTATTTATGGCTGCATTGGGTCCTCGTTACTGTGCGTTGGCTTTCTCTAGTTGCGGCGAGCAGGGGCTACTCTTCGTTGTGGTGTGCGGGCTTCTCATTGCGGTGGCTTCTCTTGTTGCAGAGCACGGGCTCTAGGTGCGTGGGCTTCAGTAGTTGTGGAACACGGGTTCAGTAGCTGTGGTTCACCAGCTCTAGAGCTCAGGCTCAGTAGTTGTGGCGCACGGGCTTAGTTGTTCTGTGGCATGTGGGATCTTCCTGGAACAGGGCTCGTACCCATGTCCCCTGCATTGGCAGGCAGATTCTTAACTACTGCACCACCAGGGAAGTCCCAAGACTCAAATAATGAAAATTGGGAATGAAAGAAGAGATATCACTACTGAAAATTAAAAAGATTATAAAGGAATACTATGAATGACTGTACATCAAAAAATTAGGTAATTTAAATGAAACACAGATTCCTAGAAATATATGTTACCAAAACTGACTGAAGAAGAAATAGAAAGGCTAACTAGGCTTATAAGAAGAAAGATATTGAAAGAGTAATATTAAAACTTTGCACAAAGATAAGCCCAAGCCCAGATGATTTCACTGGTGAATTCTAGAGAACATTCAAAAATAATTAATACTAATCCTTCATGAACTCTCTCAAAAAATAGAAGAGGAAGAACACTTTCCAATTCAATCTAAACTCATTCAGTAAGACCAGTATTACCCTGATACCAAAACCAGAGAAAGACATTGCAAGAAAACAAAGCTACAGGCCAGTATCCCTTATATTCATATCTTACATGAACACAGACACAAAAGTCCTCAACAAAATACTAGCAAGCTGAATCCGGCAACATATAAAAAGATTTCCACACCATGATCAAATGGGATTCATCTCAGGAATGCAAGCTTGGTTTACCATCTAAAGTCAATTAATGTAATGCATCATATTATAAATAGAATAAAGGACAAAATCCATAGAGTCATCTCAACTGACACAGAAAACACATTTGACAAAATTCTGCACCCTTTTGTGATTAAAAAAAAAAAAGTTTTTGCTCAACATCCTAAGAATAGAAGGGAACTTCCTCAACCTGACACAAAGCATCTACCAAAAACTCATCACACTTAATGGTGAAAGAATAAATACTTTTCCCCTTAGATAAGGAACAAGATAAGGATGTCCACTTCTATTTAACATGTTACTGAGGGTTCCAGCCAGGATAATTATGCAAGAAAATTAAATAAAAGCCATCCACATCGAAAAGGAAGAAAGTAAAACTACCTCTGTTTGCAGATCACATGATTTTATACATAGAAAATCTTATGAAATCCACCAAAAAACTATTAAATAGTAAATGAGTTCAGCAAGGTTACAGGATATAAGATCAATATATTTCTGTACACTAACAGTAAACTTTCTGAAAATTAAATTAAGAGAATTTCATTTATAATAGCATCAAAAAGAATAAAACACTTAGGTATAGATTTAACAAAAGGAGTGAAAGATTTATACACTGAACACCACAGAACATTGTTGAAAGAAATTCAAGATCTAATTAAAAGGAAAAACACCCCATGTTCATGAATCAGAACACTTAATATTTATAAGATGGCAGTACTCCCCAAATTGATCTACAGTTTCAACACAGCCCCTATAATGGGACCCAGAATAGCCCAAACAATTCTGAGAAAAGAAGAACAAAGTTGAAAGACTCACAATACCCAATTTCAAAAGTTACTACAAATCAAGCCAGTGTGGTACTGGTATGAAGAAAGACATATAGATCGATGGAATAGAATTGAAAGTCCAGAAATAAACCCTAACATGTATGATCAATTGATTTTCGATGAGGATGCCAAGACAATTCAATGGGATAAAGAATAGTCATTTCAACAAATGGTGCTGGGACAACTGGATATCCACATGCAAAAGAATAAAGTTGGACTCCTTCCTCACATCATGCACAAAAATTAAATGGCTCATAGTCCTAAATGTAAGAGCTAACTATAAAACTCTGAGGAGAAAACATAGACATAAACCTTTGTGACCTTAGGTTAGGTAATAGTTTCTTAGATATGATGCCAAAGTACAAGTGACAAAAGAAAATATTGGGTTGGCCAAAAAGTTCGTTCAGGTTTTTCCGTACAGCTTAACAACCCAAACGAACTTTTTGGCCAACCCATATAAATTGGATTACATCAAAAATAAAAGCCTTTGTGGAGCAAGAAATAACATCAGGAAAGTGAAAAGACAACTTCAGAATAGGAGAAACTATTTGCAAACTATATATCTGTCAAGGGACTTGTATCCCGAATATGAACTAATGCAATTCAGTAATAAGAAGACAACTCAATTTTAAAATGGCAAAGGATTTGAATAAATAATTCTCCAAAGAAGATATTTAAATGACCAATAAGCACACAAAAAGATGCTCAACGTCTTTTGTCATTAAGGAAATAGAAATCAAAACCACGTTGAGATACCATGTCACACCCACTAGGATGGTTATAAACAAAAAGAGACACTATAACAAGAGTTGATGAAGATGTAGAAAAATTGGAACCCTTGTTCATTACTGGTAAGAATTTAAGCTGGTATAGCTGCTTTAGAAAAACACTTTGGCAGTTCCTCAAAGTTAAACAGAATTATCATATGACTCAGCAATATCACTTTTAGGGATATACCCAGGAGAAATGAAAACACATGTACACACAAAAACTTGTATATGAATGTTCAGAGCAACATTATTTATTTTGAAAAAAATGGAAACAGCACAAGTATACATCAACTGATGAATGAATAAATAATATGACTCTTGAAAACATTTGCTGAGTGAAAGAAGTCAGTCACAATACACCACATATTGTATGATTCCATTTATATAAAATATTCTCAACTGGCATATTTATAGAGACATAAAATAAATCAGTGGTGCTTCGAGCTTGAGGTGAGACTTGAAGGGAGGGAATGAGAATTGCCTACTAATAGGTACAAAGTTTCTTTTCAAGAGCATGAAAATGTTCTAAAATCAGGCTGTGGTGATGGTTTTACAACCCTGGGAATGTGCTCAAATGCAATAAATTGTACACTTTAAATGGGCGAATTGTATTTTAATGTGAATTATATCTCAAAAAAGCTGTTTTAAAAAATAGGCCATAACGTCCTGCTTTATTCCCTCCTAAATCTACCAGTACTCATACTATCCCTCAAATCTTTTCAATAATTTTATTATTGGGAATTCCCTGGCGGTCCAGTGGTGAGGACTTTGTGCTTTCACTGCCTTGGGCCCAGGTTCAATCCCTGGTCGGGGAACTAAGATCCCACGGGCTGCACAGCATGGCCAAAAAAAAAAAAAAATTATTATTGCTCTTTCAAGACCTAGCTTTAAAAATGCACAACTTCTAGAAAACCTTAAAATAACTCCTATGTTCTATACTAATCAGTTTCTTCAGAATGCATTCAGCTGTTTAACCCCTACTCATATGCTTTTGGTAATTGTTTTAGAGTCATATTCTCATTGACATTCCTGAGCTGAGACTAATTTCCTCAAGTCCTCTACCTTCATTACCTTCTGCTACAGGGTTACCTGGGAAAGCTGATGATTCTATTTGTTCCCGAGTTTACAGTTGGGAGCTCACCAAAGCTCACTCTCAATCCGAGGAAGCTTTGACCTTGATCTCTATTTCAGAGGGCCCAGGCAGTAGACAGCAGGCTGACTCAAAGGGTTTGACGAGAGATGAACGAAGTGCTATTTCACAGAAGTGTGGCCAGGATTAAAGAACAAGGGATAGTATGGGACTTCCCTGGTGAGCCAGTGGGTAAGACTCTGCGCTCCCAATGCAGGGGGCCCGGGTTACATCCCTGGTCGGGGAACTAGATCCCACATGCCACAACTAAGAGTCTGCATGCCGCAACTAAAGATCCCTCATGCCGCAGTGAAGATCCCATGAGCCGCAGCTAAGACCTGGCACAGCCAAAATAAATAATTAATAATAAATAAATTTTTTAAAAAAAGAACCAGGGATGGGGAAGCACCAGACATTAGCAACTGCAGGAAGCCTGTACCACCTCGAAGCCTGAAGGGAAAATTGGGGAAAACAGTTGTTAAGTCAAGAACCATAACCCTGGAAATGGGCTCACCTCTGCTGAGTTCCAAGCTTAGAGGAAGGTAGCAACTGTTAAAACCCTGGCAGGAGTCGGCACTGTTAGACATTGATAGACACCCTACCCTACCTCTCTCTCCTTATACTCTCCTATCCTCCACCACTGACCCAACCCAAAGGAAGCCAGAGGACCAGGACTCAGGCCACCGTCAATAGACATCAGCCTCCCAGGAGAAAGATGGCAAAGGAGGCAGAGATGGATCTAGAGGAGCTGATGGTCATTAATCTCTAAGCACCAAGGTGCCAGCCTCTAACTGGGTTCTGGGAAGCCTCTCCTTGATTGTCAAGGAACATCACAGCTGCCACCTCTCTGTTGCTTGTGTTGTGCTCTGCTTCGTACTTTGTGGCCCTTTCAAAATCAGCTGTTATTTCAGCCCCCGATAGGTCTCTCCAGGAGAGGGGGGGTTCTTTGATCTTGTTGACATAGGAGCGCTGTCTTTCTGCACTAGTATTTACAGCCCGCCCTTGGGTTTACAGAGTAACCTTATCCTTCAGTTTTCACAGCCTCTTTCCCATACCTGGGAACACAGACAGGTCCCCTCAGGGCTGAGCCAGGGGCAGATTTCCTTCCCCACCCCTCCATTCCCCCTGAGAGCGAGGCCATGGAACGCATCACCCAGCAGCCCCCTCAGGACCACTTCTTCCAGCTGACAATCATCATGTGTCCCAAGCTGAGCTATAAGTCTTTTTGCACTCTCACATCCAGGGAGAATTCCTTATTGACCGTTTTATATTTTCTTTAATTGACACTGGGGCAACAGTGGGAGGGAGTTGCTACAAGAGAGGCCTTAATATTTTAGGAAAATGGATTATTGTGTTTTACTTGTAATATAGTGATGACCACAGGGGCTAATACCAAGTCAAATAGGACATTTTGCCCCTACAGATAATATAGCCTGATGCTAGCGCCTTCATATTTCTTTTGTCATTATCTTGCAATATGTATTGGCTTAATTTACACTCAGACCTAAGGGGTTCTCTTGTATTGTCACCCCCTACAGAGTACCATAACTTTTTTTTTTTTCCGGTACGCGGGCCTCTCACTGTTGTGGCCTCTCCCGCCGCGGAGCGCAGGCTCCGGACGCGCAGGCTCAGTGGCCATGGCTCACAGGCCCAGCTGCTCCACGGCACGTGGGATCTTCCCAGACCGGGACACGAACCCGCGTCCCCTGCATCGGAGGGCAGACTCTCAACCACTGCGCCACCAGGGAAGCCCTACCATAACTTTTTTACAGGCTTATTTTAACAAGTTAAGGACTTACCTTACTTCTGAGTTTGCAACTATGTTCCAAATCCTTGAGGTTGCCAAAACTCTGACCTCTGTAAAAGTGAAACATTGTTGGCTTCACTGTTACTTTTTCTTTTTCTTTTACTATGGAATCATTCAGTATTTACTGAATTCTGAAACTTCCATCATGTGTCAAGTTTAGAGGTAGGAAATGTTATCCAAGCCAATGTGGATGCAGTGGTTCTCAAATTGTAGTTCCTGAACCGGAAGCATCAGCACCAGCTGGGAACTTGTTAGAAATGCAAGTTCTCAGGCCCAGCCCAGACCTACTGAACCTGACCCTCTGGGAACCCTCCAGAAGGTTCTGATGCAGGTTAAAATTTAAGAACCACTGGTCTAGTGTACCAAGGGAGGACAAGGACTATGTTTTAGTCTGGGTTCTCTTCAATGCCTAACTAATGCACTTCACCATTGAAAGGAGCCTTTGAATGAGCATTACCATACCCCTGCCTTGTTGCTTTTGTTTTGCTGTCCAAAAAAAAGGCCATGTGAGGTTGGTCTGAGTTCATTCAGTGGCATCACAAGTAGTTAGCCCACTGAGTCTCAGAAGCCAGCTGTGCCCAAGGATTGGGAGAACTTCATCCTGGCCACAGGACTGGGTCAGTACCTCTGGGAATCACTTTGTGCAATGTGCTCAGTAGATACGTGCACGATGACCTGACCTCGGTGTTTTTAAGCGTATGTGGTGACAGTGCCTCTTAGTCATCCTTGGGTGCGCCAGAGAACTGGCCACTTGCCACATTCCGGGCACAACCCTCAAAGGCAACTGGAGAGGAAGCTGAGAGCCCTGTCCTAAAAGATCTTACAGTATACCAAGCTGTCAAACCCATTAAAAAATGACATCCTTCTGGAAGAGGATATGTATAAACCAGGTTCCATGGCTGCCCCGATATTTTCATGCACCCTATTGTATTTACCGCCCTTCCACACCCTGCTGATTCTCAGGCTCCAGAGGAGGGTGTATGATTTGTCCTGAGAATCCAGCCCTACCAGAATGGCCTGTCCTCTTCCTCATGTTGCTAATGGGCAGCTGCTTTTTTTTTTTTTTTGTGGTATGCGGGCCTCTCACTGTTGTGGCCTCTCCCGTTGCGGAGCACAGGCTCTGGACACGCAGGCTCAGCGGCCATGGCTCATGGGCCCAGCCGCTCTACGGCATGTGGGATCTTCCTGGACCGGGGCACGAACCCACGTACCCTGCATCGGCAGGCGGACTCTCAACCACTGCACCACCAGGGAAGCCCGGCAGCTGCTTTCTTAATTAGGTTATTAATTTTTTTGCTCAGCCTCTTAGTCAACGTAACTTGGCTTTATCTTGTTTTGGTGGAAAGCAAATCACTTGGCTGGTAGAATTTGATTTAACTGGTCACTTCGCTCAGGGTTTGATGACTTTTCCATTAATGTTTATTCAGCAAATATATTTTATGTAATTTTCCCTGAAATAACCCAGCTGACTCTGAATGTTCAAGATGTGCAGGGCACTGAAGGGGAGCTATGACCCCAGAATCTCTATGATAATAATGAGGACAGAGATCATGGAAGAGACACAGCCTGAAGCCTTGGAGATTTAGCCTGGGGAAGCAAGATGTGCAGCCGACCACAATGCCCTATCTTTTTCTCTCCGTTCCTAGTCTCTAAGTCTCTCTCTATTTCTCTCTCTCTCTCTAGCGTCTCATGTGTGTTTGTGTGTGTGCACATATGCACATACGCATGTGTATTGCACCTTGTACAAGAGATAATAATGGCATCTTACCACAGTTTTTTAAAAAATGGTAAAAAAAAAAGCAAAAATGCATAATAATGGCTAACAATATTGCATGTCTGAAAACTTACTCTGTAATGGGCCCTAGGCAAAAAACCTTTCTTGTGTTATATCAGTGTTTACCAAAAACTTGAGAGCTTTTTTTTAGATAGTTTCTGCTTTTCTTTCTTGTCTCCAGTTTTTCATATCAGAAAATGGGGACTTCCCTGGCAGTCCGGTGGTTAAGACTCTGCTCTCCCGCTGCAGGGGGCACGGGTTCAATCCCTGGTTGGGGAACTAATTTCCTGTATGCCATGTGGCACAGCCTAAAAAAAAAAAAAAAAAAAAATAGAAAATGGAATCGTTCCTTTTCAGCCTGTGAGCATCTCTTCCTCTATGTGGCCCCACCAGAAATGATTTGGTGTTTGTAGTTATGCTGTCTTGCGAAAGGTGGAATATTGAATGAGAACTGAAGGTTATTATAATGAAAAATGAGTGATGGGGTAAAAATGCAAACTCTTCTCAGGTGGACTGTGCAAGACCCTCTTGCCTTTTCGGTGGCAAAGGCCAAGCAATGGTCTGTTGGCCGTGCCCTCTGTGAGTTACAGAATGGCCTTTGCTTATAAATCCATGGAGCTGAAGATCATGAAGAGGGCTTGCCACACTAGCTTATTTACTCTAGGATCAGACACAAGATGTCAGTTAATCTCAGTTATACTAGGGTTGCATATTTCCTTCCTCCACCCACTAGTTCTGGCCCCCAAATTGCTTCTGAACTAGCCCTGCCTGTTGGCCAGAAGAGACTGGCAAATGACCATTCCTCAGGACAGCCAGAGCTTGTATATCAAGCTGGAATGCTGTCAGAAGAAATGTAATTATCGTCATGCCACCGGTAGACTGAGACCCATGTTAATATGAGGAAAAGACTAGTTCCTCCATCCTTGTATTGAAAGGCTTAGGGTATAGAGGTCAGTTGTAAATATTGGACAGGTGACCTTTGCCTGCCTGCTGGGTGGGTCAGAGCTCTAAACACACAGGCAACATGTATGAGGATACTGTTTCTTTCTTGGGCAAGGGAGAACAAGGAGTGGCCAGTTTTGAGTGATTATTATTCTATCCTCCATTTAAAGAGTCAGTCCGGGGTAATTAGTGAGGATTTGTTATCTTCAAGGCACTCTGCTATGAGGGATATAGCGAATTCTGTCAAAGAGCATATGGGGCCTCCCTGGTGGTGCAGTGGTTGAGAGTCCGCCTGCCGATGCAGGGGACGCGGGTTTGTACCCCGGTTCAGGAGATCCCACATGCCGCGGAGCGGCTGGGCCCGTGAGCCATGGCCGCTGAGCCTGCGCGTCCAGAGCCTGCGCGTCCGGAGCCTGTGCTCCGCAGCGGGAGAGGCCGCAGCAGTGAGAGGCCCACGTACCAAAAAAAAAAAAAAGAGTGTGTGATCCAGCAGAAGATTAAAGAAATATATAAACATAGAACAAGGATTTACATAGTAAGAACTTGACCTCTAGAAGCAGAGAGACTAGAGTTCAAATTTCTGCTCGTTCTCATAAATGGTGCTATAACAGCTGGAAATCCATAAGTGAAAGAAAAAGAGAACCTAGAGCCATACATCATATATTATGTAAAGGTTAACTCAAAATAGATCATAGATCAAAATGTAAAAATTTAAACCTAGAAAATTTTCCAAAGGAAAGCATAGGAGAAATGTCTTGTGGCTCTGCTAGGCAAAGATTTCTTAGATAAAACAGTGAGATCCATAAAAGAAAAAATGGATAAGTTGGACTTAATCAAATGTAAAAATTCTTTTTGAAAGACATTATAAAATAAAAAGACAACCACAGACTGAGAAAATATTTGCAAAGCACATATCGGATAAAGGACTTGTATCCAGAATATATATTCAGATATCTTAAGGGTCCGTAATAGGATAACAGCCCAATTTTTTCAATGGGCAAAATATTGAATAGAGCACATGAAAAGGTATTCAACACCACTCGTCATTAGAGAAATGCAAATGAAAACCACATTGAGATACCCCTAGATACCTATTAGAATAACTTTTAAAAATAAACCAAAAGCAAAAAAGAAACTGTTGACACCAAGTGCTGGCACGGCTGTGGAACAAAGGAAACTCACACATTACTTATCGGCATGCAAGATGGTACAGCTACTTCTGAAAAATATTTTGGCAATTTCTTATAAAATTAAATACACACTTACCCCATGGCCCAACAATCCCACCCCTGGGTATTCACCCAAGTGAAATGAAAACCTATGTTCACACAACACCTGTCCACGAATGTTTATAAATGGTTTTGTTCATAATCAACAAAAACTGGAAAATACCCAAGCATACTTCAACTGGTTAATGAGTAAACTGGGGTACATCCATACAATAGAATACCACTCAGCAATAAAAAGGAACAAACGACTGATACTCACAGTAACGTGGATGAATCACAAATGCTTCACAGACTTCAAATGCTAAGTGAAAGGAGCCAGCCTCAGTAGGCTACATGCTGTATAACACCACTTACGTGACTTTCTGAAAAAGGCAAGCTGTAAAGGACAGAGATCAGATCAGTGTTTTCCAGAGCTGAGGAGTGGGGAAAGGCGTTCACGGCTTCAGTCCATGAGGGGATTCTTTGGGGTGGTGTAACTGTCCCCTATCTTGATTGTGGTGATAGTTACACAACTGTAACACATCACTGTGCAGTAAAAGGTATGAAATATACCGTATATAAATTATGCCTCGATTAACCTGACTTGGAAGAAAAAGAAGTAATACTAACGACAGTACTTAGTTGTCAAAAACTATGAAGGTGATGTTAAAATAAAACAAAACTCCACTGTGACACTTAAGCTGAGTAAGTGACCTTCGGCAAGTTTCTTAACCTTTGTAAGTATCCATTTCTTCATCTTTAAAATGAGAAGAAATAGTAGCACTGCATACAACATATGTTCTAAGAACTAAATAACTCATGAAATAAAATTTGCTAGTTTATTCCCCATTTAGTCTGTACCAGGTTTTGGATATGGCTTATCTAAGTCAGTTCTAAAAACCTCAGGGAATAGATACTATCATTAATATGCAGAGAACAGTGCCTGGCATATAGGAAGTCCTCCACAAGTGCTGACTTTGCTTTAGTCTTCACTGAGAATCTCTTATGTCCAGGCACTGTGCTAGGCACTAAGAATAACAAAAGGAAAAGACCATGGAGTCCCTGCCCTTAGGCAGCTCACAGTGAAGAGACAAGGAAGCAAATTAACAATTAAAATGCTATGTATTGATTACTGGACTTGCCTGGTGATCATTTCATAATGTATTTTTAGAATCACTATGTTGTACACCTGAAACTAACATAATATTATATATATCAACTATACTTCAATTTAAAAAAAAAAGAAGGTAAGTGCTTCCCTGGTGGCGCAGTGGTTGAGAGTCCGCCTGCCGATGCAGGGGACACGGGTTTGTGCCCCGGTCTGGGAAGATCCCACATGCCACAGAGCGGCTGGGCCCATGAGCCATGGCCGCTGAGCTTGCGTGTCCGGAGCCTGTACTCCGCAACGGGAGAGGCCACAACAGTGAGAGGCCCGCGTACTGCAAAAAAAAAAAAAAAAAAAGAAGATAGAGAATCTTTAAAAAGTAGTAAGATAAAATAAAATGCAGTGTGTGAAGTGCTGTGAGAATGGGGTTTGCAGGATACTTCTCTGGGATCATGGAGGAGGAGGAAGAGACTCTTGCTGGGGAGATGGGGTACTGCAGAAATCCTTCCCAGTGGAGGTGGCATCTGATTATGTCTTGAAGGACAGGTTGAGTGTCAGCAGACAGAGATCCAGGGCGTGTAGAGTGACTGAGGAGAGACACACTCCAAATGATAACCAGACCTCCCCTTCCCCCCCAAAAAAAAAACAGATCATGGGAATTAGTGGCAGAGAAAGGGGATACCGTCTGAGCCAAACCCCAAAGTTGGACTTAGATATTGTAGGGAAACTACGTGAGCAGAGGTTGGATGGAAGCTCACATAAGCTGACATGACATCCTGATTCTGACATACTCTCCTACTGTCCAGATATTTGGAAAAGAGCTTTGATAATCTCTATACTCATTCCGGTGTCTTAGATTCACCCTGACTGAGAAAATTCACCTGTAGCTCCAATTTAAAACCTCTTGGCTTCAGTTTTTCTTCGTGCTTATTTGTGAATGCATGTGGAGGATGGTTCGAGGGTAACTTAGGCTGCTAATTTTTTCTACTATTTGAGGTATGGCACACGTTTCACAGTGTCCTGTGATTCTCGAGACTTGATATTTAAATACAACTAACACTCTCCTGGGTGCAAAATACCACTGGAAAACTATTCAAAAGATTTCTGGCAAAGCAGTGGAGTAGAAGGTGGAAGTGGAGGGAGAACATTGAATGAAGTGGCTCTTTGTCAATATAAATATACAAACCTGGGCTTCCCTGGTGGCGCAGTGGTTAAGAATCCGCCTGCTGGTACAGGGGACACGGGTTCGAGCCCTGGTCCAGGAAGATCCCACAGGCCGCGGAGCAGCTAAGCCTGTGCACCACAACTACTGAGCCTGCGAGCCACAACTGCTGAGCCCGCGTGCATAGAGCCCATGCTTCTCAACAAGAGAAGCCACTGCAATGAGAAGCCCGCGTGCAGCAACGAAAACCCAATGCAGCCAAAAATAAAAATATAATAATATTTCAAAAAAAAATTTTTTTTTTTTTGTGGTACACGGGCCTCTCACTGTTGTGGCCTCTCCCGTTGCGGAGCACAGGCTCTGGACGCACAGGCTCAGCAGCCATGGCTCACGGGCCCAGCCGCTCTGCGGCATGTGGGATCTTCCCGGACCGTGGCACGAACCTGTGTCCCCTGCATCGGCAGGCGGACTCTCAACCACTGCACCACCAGGGAAGCCCAATAATTCAAAAAAAATTTTTTAAATATACAAACCTGTGTCGAGTCTCTTTACCCTTTTACTGTCCCACAGCCCCTCAACAGGTGGCATGAGCTCATCAACATTTGTGAGCAGATGGGATGTCATTTTAATGTTGCTTCTAATTGACAAGGGCCTTGGTGGCTGTGTGCGTGAGGCCGCATGCCTGGTGTAGGGTGGGCAGTGGAATTAGAAACTGCTACCTACTCCTTCTGGCAGAGGAGCAAGCGCTGTAATTGTGGTAACTGGCTAGAACACATTGTGTTAACTCGTAATCAAAGGCCTTATTTTGCTGATTTTATTTCCCTTAACTTGCCAGTCCTTCCCTCCCCCTTGCAGAGCTCTGAATTTTGGGCAACTTGAACAAGGAAACCTTGTTTCTCTGAAAATTACCTTTAGCATAAGCTCAGTGTTTTCCTGTCCAGATTTTCATAAGCAGTTTGGGTTGCATTAAATTTACACCAGTAATGAGCTTGTGCTTCTCAGAAAAGGTCCAAAGAGGAAGTGAAAAGAGCTGGGAAGTAGCTCAAGCAGTCCTTGGACTCTACCAGGTATTCTAATCAGAGGATAAACAACACGGAGTCGGAAGTTCTGTCCCTGAGCAGCCAGAATTTTTGCAATTCTCATTTCATAAGCCATATGGTGAGTAGATGCAGCCCCACTTCCTATAGGGAACACAGACGACGCCAAGACTGAAGCCACATACACTTCCTCGCTCAGCGGCACCCATGAGGACTCTGCCTACTGATGAGAATACTTTTGTTTATACAAAACAAAGCAGAAAACACTTCCTTGATCAGTTCAGGAACGGTCTTTTAAATTGTATGGGTTCCCTTCAATCATTCAGCTTCTTGGAAGAAAACAACTCCCAATTATTAATCATATCCTATTAGATCAGCCTTGAAAACAATTTATATGATAATGAGGAGTTTACTGAGCCCGCTGAGTGTATTATTTTGTGCCTGAGTCTAGAGGTTATTTCTAAGACATTCATGGTCATTTCCCTCTAATCAATGGCATACGTTTTCATTTTAGGCCCTTGAACCAATTTTGGAAATAGATGTCTATTTTCCTCTCTTCCTCTCCACCCAACATCATTACTGTGTCTGAGCTCAGGAGGAGGGAAAGAAAGAGAGGATGGAGTTAGAATAACTTATTCTCTCCTAAGGCACAAGGCTACTCATGAAAAATAGTATACATGGTTTTTGGGTGTTTTTTTTTAACATCTTTATTGGAGTATAATTGCTTTACAATGGTGTGTTAGTTTCTGCTGTATAACAAAGTGAATCAGATCTACATATACATATATCCCCACATCTCCTCCCTCTTGCGTCTGCCTCCCACCCTCCTGTATACACAGTTTTTAAAAGCAGCTACTTATCATTAGTATTAAACAGAATTGAAATAAAATTTTAATAACCACTATTCTCATTTATTCAGTGCTCCCTTTAAGCCAGGTAGATATTGTATTAACTGCTTTTCCACATAATAATAATAAAAGTAGCTAATATATTTTTATTGATCATTTACTATGTGCCAGTCATAGCATCAAATTCTTTGCAAACTGTCTCATTTATTCTTCTTATCAACACTATGTCATAGACACTTTCATTAACCCCATTTTATAATTGAAGAAATTGAGGCTGGTTTAAGGTTGAACTTAAATAGTCAAAGTCTATGTGCTCAACCACCACCTTAGATCCTTTGATGAATCCTTAAATAGACAGATTTTGTTTGTTTGTTTCTGATGCAAGTTATCCCAGTTTTATATAAATTCAAAATATTTTAAGTTTAAAGGATTTTCTTACCTTGGTGGTAGGAGCTTTCTTAGCCTGTCAAAAATCTCAGAAAAAGAATAGCCTGCCACACCCCTGGACACTTCTGCCTTTGAGAATCCTTGTGCTGTAGCCCCACAGACTCTTCCCCCACTCACAACTCTGAGGATACAGTAATCCTTTTGTTCACCGATTTCCTGGCACATCAGTGTTTTCAAACTAGAATCAAAACAGAGTCCGAACTTTACTGCTGCCTAGCTTGGTTTAAACCTCATTATTTTTCCAAGAGATTGACTTAAAATATAATATTACTGGAGTCGGATCACTGTGTTTACTATTTAACGTCAAGTTTTGCTCTTATCTAGGTTTTTCCAGTTGGAAGCAGCTTCCCTGGTCTTCCCTCTGTTTCTCCCCTTTTAGATGGGACAGGCTGAGTGGAAACCCACCAGCATTCCCAGCAGAGGCAGTGGGAGGAGAGACCCGCTTCTTTATTTTTAATTCACTGAATATGAAGGGAGCCACTCTGTAGCTGTTTTAAGTCTAGACAGGATATGATGATAATAATACAAATAAAAGTTCATGTATTCCAGCCAGGGACAAATTAAGTGGGTGCAGGGCATAGATATATGTCATGCTGTTAGTGACATGGAGCAGCACACAACCCACTTCAGGGCATGGTGCCCAGATTAATTGGCTTGCCCAGAATGCATCTGTGATTAGAAGAAAGCTCTCAGGAAATGCTGGGCAGTGTGCATTTGGACTCTCAATTTTTCATCTCATAGGCACTGAAAGTTAGACATTGTATTTTACAGACCAGGAAAGTGAGTGGTGTTTGACACCATGGGTTTATGAAATGTTTGGCTGGTTTTCCTTCATAAGTCATAGATACTTCTGGGAGAAACTGGCCACCATATGTTGAGATGATGCAGGGAGTATTGATTATTGCTTTGCCGGGGTGGCCAAGCTCTGGGACAGTCAGGGTTTAAAGAATTATGGAGGGGTGTATCTTGAGTATATGTATGCATGAAAGAGCCTCAAAGTGAGGCTCTTTATGTCACACGAGCTACTGAAATAGAACGCCTGAGATTGCTGTGCTTAAAAATACTGTCGTTTGTGCCTTGAGGAGTATAACGGTGATCAGATATAGCACCTGGCTGCATGCGCTCCACTCTGAATCAGCTGGAAAGGGAAGGAATCAGGAGAAATAGCCAAGGGCACAGAGCAACTTCAAAAATAGGGTTTCTCCTTGGGAAATATCGAGATGAATAGTAAAGAAGGTAGACTCTGTATCCAAGAAAAATCAAGGGTGAAATTGCTTGTGTTGCTGACCAAAGGCTAAATACTTCTTTTGGATACAGATGAGCCATTCCAATGGCCTCCACAGAACCTGGGCATGCATGAGCCAGTGATAAAATACAGTCCAATAAAGAGCTCTTGTTAATCTGTGACACCATATTTATCATCAGACCTGCAAAACCAGGAAAGTTAAACACTCTGGGTGGATCAAAAGAGGTGGTTCCTGAATATTTGTTATTATTAAGGAGGTTTGAGGAAATACTGAGAAAACCTTTTAAAATGTGACTCCCAACATCTCCTGCTTGCTTTTTTTTGGATGCTGGGTCCATTCAGGTTCCATTCCTTAAAAATTTGCCATAGGGCTTCCCTGGTGGCGCAGTGGTTGGGAGTCCGCCTGCCGATGCAGGGGACATGGGTTCGTGCCCCAGTCCGGGAGGATCCTGCGTGCCACGGAGCGGCTGGGCCCGTGAACCATGGCCGCTGGGCCTGTGCATCCAGAGCCTGTGCTCCGCAACGGGAGAGGCCACAGCAGTGAGAGGCCCGCGTACCGCAAAAAAAAAAAAAAAAAAAAAAAATCTGCCATAGTGCCCTCCTGTTCCTTTTTGGAAATGCTACAACGTGTAAAAGTTTTGCAGTACATTCCATTGTTTAAATAAACCTACCTAAGGAGGCAAAAGACCTGTACTCAGAAAACTATAAGACACTGATGAAAGAAATCAAAGATGACACAAACAGGTGGAGAGATATACCATGTTCTTGGATTAGAAGAATCAATATTGTGAAAATGACTATACTACCCAAAGCAATCTGCAGATTCAGTGCAATCCCTATCAGATTACCAATGGCATTTTTCATAGAATTAGAACAAAAAAGTGTACAATTTGTATGGAAACACAAAAGACCCTGAATAGCCAAAGCAATCTTGAGAAAGAAAAATGGAGCTGAAGAAATCAGGCTCCCTGACTTCAGACTATACTACAAAGCTACAGTAATCAAAATAATATGGTACTGACACAAAAACAGAAATATAGGTCAATGGTACAGGATGGAAAGCCCAGGGATAAACCCACGCACCTATGGACACCTAATCTATGACTAAGGAGGCAAGAATATACAATGGAGAAGAGGCAGTCTCTTCAATAAGTGGTGCTATGAAAACTGGACAACTACATGTAAAAGAATGAAACTAGAATGCTCCCTAATACCACACACAAAAATAAACTCAAAATGGATTAAAGACCTACATGTAGAAGACAGGACACTATAAAACTCTTAGAGGAAAACATAGGAAAAACACTCTTTGACATAAATCACAGCAAGATCTTTTTTGACCCACCTCCTAGAGTAATGAAACTAAAACAAAAGTAAACAAATTGGACCTAATTAAACTTAAAAGCTTTTGCACAGCAAAGAAAACCATAAACAAAATGAAAAGACAACCCTCAGAATGGGAGAAAATATTTGCAAACAAAGCAATGGACAAGGGATTAATGTCCAAAATATACAAACAGCTCATGCAGCTCAATTTCAAAAAAACAAACAACCCAATCCAAAAATGGGCATATGACCTAAATAGATGTTTCTCCAAAAAAGACATACAGATGGCCAAGAGGCACATGAAAAGATGCTCAACTTCACTAATTATTAGAGAAATGCAAATCAAAACTACAGTGAGGTATCATCTCACACTGGTCAGAATGGCCATCGTTAAAAAATGTACAAACAATAAATGCTGGAGTGGGTGTGGAGAAAAGGGAACCCTCTTTCACTGCTGGTGGGAATGTAAATTGATACAGCCACTGTGGAGAATAGTATGGAGGTTCCTTAAAAAACTAAAAATAGAACTACTATGTGACCCAGCAGTCCCACTACTGGGCATATACCCTGAGAAAACCATAATTCAAAAAGACACATGTACCCCAATGTTCATTGCAGCACTGTTTACAATAGCCAGGACATAGAAGCAACCTAAATGCCCATCGACAGATGAATGGATAAAGAAGTTGTGGTACATATATACAATGGAATATTACTCAGCCATAAAAAAAGAATGAAATTGGGTCATTTGCAGAGATCTGGATGGACCTAGAGTCTGTCATACAGAGTGAAGAAGGTCAGAAAGAGAAAAACAAGTATCGTATATTAACACATATATGTGGAATCTAGAAAAATGGTACAGATGAACCAATTAGCAGTGTAGGAATAGAGACACAGACATAGGAAATGGACGTGTGGACACAGGGAGGGGAAGGGGAGGCGGGATGAATTGGGAGATTAGGTTTGACCCATATACTCCACCATGTGTAAAATAGATGGCTAGTGGAAACCTGCTGTATAGCACACAGAGCTCAGCTCAGTGCTATGTGGTGACCTAGATGGGTGGAATGGGGGTGGGAGGGGAATCAAGAGGGAGGGGATACATGTGTACATATAGATGATTCGCTTCATTGTACAGCAGAAACTGACACAGCGTTGTAAAGCAACTATACCCCAATTAAAAAAACAAAAAACAAAAGAACAGTGAGGCATTCAAGGATGATCAGAAGGGGCTTCCCTGGTGGCACAGTGGTTAAGAATCCGCCTGCCATTGCAGGGGGCACGGGTTCGATCCCTGGTCTGGGAAGATCCACATGCTGTGGAGCAACTAAGCCTGTGCACCACAACTACGGAGCCTGTGCTCTAGAGCCCGCAAGCCACAACTACTGAGCCCACATGTCACAACTACTGAAACCCGCGTGCCTAGAGCCTGTGCTCTGCAACAAGAGGAGCCACCACGATGAGAAACTCACACACCTTAACAAAGACTAGCCCCCCCTCGCCACAGCTACAGAAAGCCCACGTGCAGCAATGAAGACCCAATGCAGCCACAAACAAATTAGTTAAAAAAAAAAAAAAGAGTGGGGCTTCCCTGGTGGCGCAGTGGTTGAGAGTCTGCCTGCCGATGCAGGGGACACGGGTTCGCGCCCCGGTCTGGGAAGATCCCACATGCCGCGGAGCGGCTGAGCCCGTGAGCCATGGCCGCTGAGCCTGCGCATCCGGAGCCTGTGCTCTGCGACGGGAGAGGCCACAACAGTGAGGCCCGCGTACCGCAAAAAAAAAAAAAAAAAAGAATGCATGCATAAGCCATTTCTTATAAGGGGTATCTTCCAGATGGCTTAACCCATCTGTTATATAAATACCTTCCACTAACCAGGAAAGCCATTTTCCTCCTCCCCAGACTTTTGGTATCTCCTTACTTCCTTATTCCCTAAGACAATTCCTATACCAAAATACTCACTCACAGTATTACAGAACATTAGAAATGGAAAAGACCTCAAATATCTCCCCCCTCCTCATTTTAGAGTTAATGACCCCGAGAACCAGGAAGATTGCAAATTACTTCACATCACAGTGTTGGTGGGGAGATCTAGGACGACATTCTCTGCATGAAGCTGTTTGGTTCTGCTGCTAGGAAATATCAAGGGAGGTGGCCTATTTACTAATATTGGAAAGAAAAAGAATCAGCATGGCCTTTGGGCAGGTATGACCTGCACACTAGTGAAGTGTTCCAAATTTTACTCCCTCCCTAACGTGCCCGTGGCTTTTCGTGTGTACTCTGTTATTGCAGGCGTTGGCATTGCCTGTTCAGCCCAGGGACCCTCAGCAGTACATGGTGCTCTTGGGAAGTAAAATGAAGGTTACCATTTCAGAAAGGAAATCAGGAAGCATTAAAACACAAAGGATGCACTCTCCCAGAGCCTTAAGACTAACCTCTTTAGTTGACAGCAGGCTAGGTGCAGTGTGACTGACCATCTCATTCTCTGAGCTTTGGACTAGCTATTCATTCCCTCACTAGCATTTTTTAAAACTGAGAACTTCAAGTTCCTCCAACACGTAATATTGTTTTATGTCTTTGTGCCTTTGTTCCTGTTGTTCTCATAGTCTGAAATCAGCTTAGCCCCCATGTGACTGGCTAATTTCAACCTTTCCTTTGAGACTGTTTTAACTCAGATGAAGCCTCTTACAGGAAGGCTGCCATGATGCCTCTAGGCCGCCATGACCATCCAGTCTCTCAGTTCATAAAGGGCCTATGGATTCTTTTATCACACTGGGTTGAGAGTATTTATGTGTCTCCTCACAAGACTAAGCTCATCAGGATCAGAATCTGTGACTTTTCATACTCCCCAGTGCTTAAATACCTTCCACTATGTACAGAATAGACATTCAGCAAATGCTTATTGAACTGAAATGTATGAATGAGGATTTGTAAAAATCTTAAAATCCAGTGAAGATGGTCTGGGTCTAGCATCAGCAAAATGTGATTAGAATGTAATTCTTTCTTAGAATGCTTAAATCTGATCAATTTTATTGTATTATTGAGTAGGAAACCTGTGTTAACAGGAAAGGAGTAGTCTGTTTGGACTCTGTACAAGAGAATCCCTCCAACAATAATTTCTCAAAAATGTAAATTATTATCATCATCACCATCATCTCCTCTGGAATCTTATCCTAGTACCACCCTCTCTTAAATTTCCAATCTCTCCTCCTCTACTATTCCTTTTCTGCTTGCCTTATAAATTCGCTCAAATCTTTCACATGCTTAAAAATATTTCTTCAAACCTTGTGATCCCTTCTGTTATCTTTCTTCACCTACTTTTCTCCCATCATTTCCTCAGTCTCCTGCAATCTTGTTTCTACTCCTTCCTCTACAATGAAATTGCACTGGCTAAGCAGAGTTACTAGTGACCGCTAAAATGAACGTTCAGTTGATACTCTTCCTATCGACTTTTCCATAATGTTGGACACTGCTGCTCCTTCCCGTCTCCCTGTTACCCTCAAATTCCTTGACGTCATGCCATCATGATTCTCTACCCCTGGGACTACTCTCACTCAGACACTGTGTCATTACCCCATGTTGTTCTCTTGAATGCTGGTGTTCCCCAAGTTCTGTCTTTCTCAGTTTTACATTCTCACTTACACCAATGGATTTCATCCCTTACTACCCATCATAATCACCTGTGGCTCTTTCAAAAAAATAAGGATACCTGAGAAAAAGGAACATTTGTGAACTGTAGGTGGGAATGTAAATTGGTATAGCCACTATGGAAAACGATATGGAGGTTCCTCAAAAAATTAAAAACAGGACTGCCATATGATCCAGCATTTCTACTTCTGGGTATATATTCAAAGGGAATGAAAAAGCTTCTCAAAGAACTATCTGAACTCCCATGATCATTGAAGCATTATTCACAATAGGCAAGCTATGGAAACAACCTAAGTGTTTGTCAATAGATGAATGGATAAAGCAGATGTGAGATATCTATATTGATATTGATATTGATATAGATAGATAGATTCACAGAATATTATTCAGCCATGAGAAGGAAGGAAATCCTGCCCTTTGTGACAACATGGAAGAACCTGAAAGCATTATGCTAAGTGAAAGAAGACAAATACTGTATGATATCACTTATATGTGGAATCTAAAAGAGCTGAACTCGTAGAAATAGAGGTTAGAACGGTGATTTCCAGGGGCTGGGGGTGGAGGAATTGGGGAGGTATTGACCAAAGGGTACAAACTTCCAGTTATGAGACAAATAAGTTCTGGGGATCTAATGTATAGCATAGTGATTATAGTTAATACTACTGTATTATATACTTGAAAGCTGCTAAGAGAGTAGATCTTAAATGTTCTCACCACAGAAAAGAAATGGTAATTACGTGATACGATGGTGATGGCCACTGTGCAATATATAAGTGTAACAAATGAACAAGTTGTTCACCTTAAACTTACACAATGTTATAGGTCGATTATATCTCAACAAAGCTGGAGGGAGAAAGCAGGAGTATTTCAGGGAAAATGAACAGACTGAACAAAACAGAGAAGCAGAAAATAGGAAATACAGAGAATGTGGGGAAAAGTAGATAAGAGCCTTCCAAAATAACTCTATGTTTGATCATAACAGAAAGTCAAGCTGAAAAAGCAGTGTGGGATCAGGCAGGAACCAATGTACGTGTGCTAAGTGCCCCCATTGTTAATCCTTGTAGCTCTTGCCTAGATTAGTAGTATGACTGAAAAGTTGCCTTTTCTCAATTTTCACCCTCTTCTAGACTCCACATCACCACTAATTATAAAGTGACCCTAAATCAGACAATTTAACAATTTAATTTCAAAAAAATAAGGATTTTACACTCCTGATTAAATACTCCTGAGAACCAGGGCCGTCTTTTGTGAATACCTAATGTGATGTCAGACATAACTAGAGCTCAATTAATATTTGTTGCCTGATGAATTAATGAATGAATAATGGACCAGATCTCTCTGATTTGAACCACTAGGAGAAGACTAGTCAAAACTATGGAATATTCTGAAAGGGTACAAAAAGTAGTATAAATTGAGTGGCTTATTTAGAAGAATTACACATGAAGTATTTTATGGCACTCTTAACCAGCTTGAGAAGATTTTTTTCTTGTGTTGGTTAAATATCCTCCCTTTTCTTCTCATTTTTAAGTTTTATCCTGTTAATTTAGTTAGTATACTTCCTCCTCCCCTCCCCCTTCTCATAGTAGAATACAGAAGCAAATCTGGCCCAGCTTGGGATGAATCATCATGAGTCATGATTAGTCATTCTAAATTAAAGTATATTTATTTATGAATGTACCAGTGAATGATTGATTTGTCCCTTTGCTGTCGTTAATCTCTAGCCTCTTAATTTTACCTTTCAGGAGTTACTACAGAAAGAAATAAAATTTTCATAGAGGTATTTTACAGTTTTTGTTTATTTGTTTTGATCATCACTAAAGAGTAATTCTTTTTTTGGAGAATTTTGGGAGTTCCCTGGTGGCCCAGTGGTTAGGACTCAGTGCTTTCACTGCCATGGGCCCAGGTTCAATCCCTGGTCAGGAAACTAAGATCCTGCAAGCCATGAAGATTGGCCAAAAAAAAAAAAAAATTGTATTTTTTATCTTTTTTCCTTTCATGTGTGTTCCATTTAGACCAGGAAATTGACATTTCAGCCCAGAAGACTTAGGCCAGATGTTAGTGCACTGGCTGAAAGATGGATTTCCTGCCCCAATAGGTGACCTCTTAAAGCAAAATGGGCTTTTTCTTAATGGATAGACTGTCCAAATGACCTCATTTCTAGAACAAGGGGCCTTTGTTGTGTCTCTTTGCAATTGGAATCAACATCATCTGGTTTTTGAGAACATTCATTAGATAAAGCGGAGCTAGCACCTAGTTGTTTCATTTATAAGGCATAGGAAAAATTTATGCCTAGACAACCTACTTCTTTGCTCCTTTAAAAACATTTGTGTTCCTTGAGAGGGAAATGGTGCAGAAAATCTGGGGCCTGCTTATCCATATTAATATTTCTCTTCAATTTCAATCCCCATTCCAGCCAGCACTCACCACAGGAGCAGATCATGCTACGTGCTTCCTAAAACAGGGAATTGTTTCACTAAGCTTGACCAAGGCACTATTTAAAGACGTAGCCATGACCCCAATGTCCTGTCACTCAAACTTCTCTATATGTGAGAAGCTCATTGAGACATTCTCATGGTGCCACCACTTTTGATGAGTTCTTCACCAAGTTCATTTATTTATATCTTCAATTGTATAAGGCGGCTCAGAAAAACTGAGATAACTGAGCCTTTGTGTGTGTGTGCGCACACATGCGCGTGTGCCTCTGTGTGTCACAGGAAATGCAATTTGAAAGAAAGTACCCAGAAGAGGAAAATGGCCTTGAATGACTAACGGGAGACTGAAAAACTTACTATACATGGAAAGGAAGGGAATTAGATTGCATAAGAAGGAAGATATGTTTCTGAGATTCTAAAAGGATAGAACTTTATAGCTAAAGGGAAAGTTAGATTTCTTTTCTCTTTCTCTCTCTCTCCCTGCCTTTCTCCCTTCCTTCCTTCCTTCCTTTCTTTATTCCTTTAGAAGCAAGAATGGGAGTGTCTCTCTTCAATAGCCATCAGGTACATTTTAGGAATATAAAAATCTTGCTGCTTGTGACCCAAAATATTGGCTCCCCCATGAAAGACACAGAACAGAGTAAAGCAAGGCTGTATACAGAGTTACCATCAGGCTGGGCAGTGCATCTAAGACTCGTGGTTCTTCCTCAAGTAATTTATATAGTAAATATGTGACTCTTTAAAAAAATGAGTAGTGAAAAGGATATCACACTTTCCTTTGCTTTAATGAGTCAAAGCATATTTTTTCCAGAATGTTATACTCAGCTCAGTGCCTCCCTCCTTTTTTAATAGTCATATGCAAATGTCATTAATTATAAATTATTTTTTCTCGTTGTTCAACCAAAGTATTCTGGATAATACTTCAATTCTGGGTAAGATTTGTAATAGTTTTCTATGGTTTCTGGGATTCATTTTGTGAGTGAGAATCTTTTGTTCTATGTATATAACATTGCACTTGGAAGAAGTAGAGCAGGGGCTTCCCTGGTGGCGCAGTGGTTGAGAATCTGCCTGCCAATGTAGGGAACACGGGTTCGAGCCCTGGTCTGGGAAGAATCCCACATGCCGCGGAGCAACTGGGCCCGTGAGCCACACCTACTGAGCCTGCGCGTCTGGAGCCTGTGCTCCGCAACAAGAGAGGCCGCGGTAGTGAGAGGCCCGCGTACCGCTCCCCGCAATTTGAGAAAGCCCACGCATAGAAACGAAGACCCAACACAGCCAAACATAAATAAATTAATTAATAAGTAAAAAAAAAAAAAAAAAAAAGCAGGGCAATAGTGTTAACTGGAGCTTTTACATTTAATAGGAAAAAAATATTTTTCACAAGTATGTTTAAGCAATAGAGACAGCCAAGTAGGCATTCTCATTGGGTAAAGTTTATAAAATAGACAAGATTGATGAAGCAGTTTGGTTGGTGGATGATACTTCCCAGCTGTGCTTTTTAGACTGTCCTTGCATAATTTGGAAATATTTAACATAACCTTTCGTCTCTTATTAACACATTCCTTTTTCTTTCTTTCTTACACTCTCCCAAGCTAAAAAGATAAATAGCAGGGAGTATGATTCTAAAGACCATTCCCTCTCCATGCTTCCTTTTTTCCTCCTTTTCAGTGTCAGGTAGCCCTCAGAGAATCTCACAGCTCTCCACAGGAGACACTGCTCCTATGTTAATTCAGAAGTTATTTCATGGTGAGTTGAAGTCTTTGGGTCCTTTGCCTTAAACATTGTGAATTCAACGTTGGCACCCCACTCAGAGTCTTTTGCTTCTTGTCTATAATGTGTATTACTGAATAGTTCAGAATCCTTGTATTTCAGAATTACAAATGACTTTAAAAATTACCTAGTCTGACCCAACTGTGCAAGATGAAATATCGGTCACATCGTTTTATGCCTGATGGAATAATTCCCAGGCAGAAACGTGGTGTTTACATAGCATCAGCACAGAGGAAAACCTAACTGGCTAGGCTAGTAACCTGGCTTATCAGAGTGGAAGAAGAGATTTCAGAGAAAAGTATTTATAGCCCTGAATCATCATTTTGTTTATTTACCTTCTCTCCCTAGCCTGTTTGGGCCGTCTTCACTTGGTTTTAATTTTTCTTTAGTTTGCTCTTAGCTCTTTTCTCAGTCTCTCTTACCAAATACTCCATGATGAAAAGGCTTTTAAACAGGTAATGCTTTAGCAGGGGTTTGGCTCACTTTTAAGGCAGTTGTGGAAAAAATGTGTTTGGGATTGTCAAGGGGGAAAATGTTTTGGCATTTCAGTCTTTCCTTGAAGTTAGTCCCCCCCCACTCCGAGGCATTATGGAATGCCCCGCGTTAGAGTGCCAGAGAGGATTGCTGACCGTAGGCAAAAATTAAATGAGTTTATCTGTTTTCATTGCTCAATTTCAGAATGCAGTATGGTTAAAAAAAAAAATTAGACTATTTATAATCTTTTGGATTTAATCTCTGCTTTTTCTTTTCACATCTTTATTGGAGTATAATTGCTTTACAATGTTGTGTTAGTTTCTGCTGTACAACAAAGTGAATCAGCTATATGTGTACATATATCCCCCTAGTCCCTCCCTCTTGCGTCTCCCTCCCACCCTCCCTATCCCACCCCTCTAGGTGGTCACAAAGCACCAAGCTGATCTCCCTGTGCTATGCGGCTGCTTCCCACTAGCTATCTATTTTACGTTTGGTAGTGTATATATGTCCATGCCACTCTCTCACTTCGTCCCGGCTTACCCTTCCCCCACTGTGTCCTCAAGTCTCTTCTCTATTAATCTCTGCTTAATCTCACATTTTTTTCTGTAGAAAATGTGTTGTCTTTAAAAAATAACAAGTGTTTGAATGAAACTGTGTTCCTAAAATATGTACTATTCTTATGGATAATACACTTTATTGCAATAAATACATTTAATATTTTATCATCTGCCCTTAAAAGCCAAATGTCTCTGGACATCTGATTTGGGGATCTCCATTCACATATCTCATGATGGTTTCTTTTACCAGTTAATTTTAAAAAGCAATCCGCTGGTTTAGTTTTTCAACATATTATATTTTACAACTTCACCTTCCCTTGGCAATGTGTTCCTTTTCCTTATTCTGACATTCCCATAGTTTCAAGTGGCTCTCAAATTTGAGCAGATTTCACAACTGCCTGGAGAGCTTGTTAAAATACAGGTCACTGATCCCATCCTCAGAGTGTCTGACTCTGCAGGCTTGGAGGCTGGGGCCGGAAATTTGCATTTCCAACAAATTAGGTAATGCTAATGCTTCTGTTCTTGAGTCCACACTTTGAGAAGCACTGATCTAGATAAAATATTGCAAAAGATGGAGCTAGTATGGACTAAGGTGGTAGTGGAGACGGAGAGAAGTGGATGAACTTGACACATATTTAGGAAGTAGGATCCACGGGGCTTGTCCATGGTTAGATGGGAGTGATGGTGAGGTGTGGGAAGGATTCAAGCATGTCACTGGGGTTGGTCGCTTGAACCAATGGATGGATGTAACAGAGTACTGAAATGGGAAGTGAGCGGGTGGGAGGGTTGGATCGTAGTGAGAAGTCATAAATTCTATTTAAAGTTTAAATAAAATATTTTTAAAACATCGAACACAGTGCCTGACATAGAGTTGATTTTCAATAAATAACATCGATATTACTGTTATCACTACCTTTACTTCCAAACTGAGTAGCCCTTGTGACTCCACCTTGCCAGAGGTAACCTCCCAGCCCTTCCACTCAGCAGCCACATTCCAGGGCTAGGAATTACTCCTTTATGTGATCCAAGAGACAGGTATGAACAGGGAGATTTTATAGATATCACCTCGTGGTGTGAGTGAATAGGGGGAGGGAAAGGGGGGAAAGTTCTAATTCATAGAGAATTACTGCCTGCATTTTCACGCACGACCTCATAGCAACTGTATGAAGTAGATGAATTATCCCACTTTACAGATGAGATAAAGAACTTGCCCAATGTCTTATAGAAACCTGAGTGAAAATTCAAACTGGGCTCTGTCCTGAACCCATTATATTTGTGTTACTGCCAAACTCTACCTTTACTGCCAGGCAATAGATTTTTTTAGTTTTCTTATGTCAAAATGATGTCCTAAGTAGACTGCAGGCAACACCCTGCAGCTTCTAGACTAGTGGCTTTTAAACTTGTAATCCTGCTACATAGTAAGAAACAATTTTTTACAAAGCAATCTAGTATTTGCATTTATATGTGTATGTGTGTATGTATGTACTTACGTGTTGCACGCATATATGTGCAGCTGTATGACTGACACTAATTTTCCAAGAAGTAACACTTATTGAGATAGGTGCATTTCCAATATTTACTTTCATTGACTGCATTCTGATAGTTCATTGCAATAAATGTTGATCAGAACCCACAGAATTGATTTCGGTCAACTTTTGGGTCTCTACTAGGTGTCTAGAAAATTCTCCTCTAGATCCCTTTCTGTCCTTGGAATTCACTTACCAACATCATAACAGTTCTACAGAGCTGGATGAGGGAGAGTGCTGATGGAAAGAGAAAAGGAGAGAGCAGGATTCCTATGTGTATACTTCCCCTGTACATGTCTTTAATGGCACATCTACACTTGCCCACCTTACAGAGCTTTGTGGGAATGAAATAAATTACAACATAGATGAAAGAACTTTTAAAGGTAATCAAGTCATCTGACTTTGATTCTGCTCAATGTAGCTGTGTTCACTTGGAGTGATCATTCAAGTTCTTCAGAGCCCATTTCTTCATCCTAAAAATGAGGGATTTGATCCAGATCACCTTCAAGGCTCTGTCCGGCCCTCATGGGATATAATTCTATTATAAAAAGCTCTTTGTAGGGCTTCCCTGGTGGCGCAGTGGTTGAGAGTCCGCCTGCCAATGCAGGGGATACGGGTTCGTGCCCCGGTCCAGGAAAATCCCACATGCCGCGGAGCGGCTGGGCCTGTGAGCCATGGCCGCTGAGCCTGTGCGTCCGGAGCCTGTGCTCCACAACGGGAGAGGCCACAGCGGTGAGAGGCCCGCGTACCGCAAAAAAAAAAAAAAAAAAGAAAGCTCTTTGTAAATAGTACCCTATGGGACTCTGAAATAGTTTGATGATGATTGTGATGTTGCTAATTATTCTTTATATTTTGTTAAAAAGCCCCTGAAGGCATTTTTGGAAGATTGACATTAACCAAAGGAGAAAAGACTCAATTTGGGAGAAGTAATCAGACTCATTTTGAGTAGAAGCATCATGAAGCTGATAAGCGAAAAGTTTCAGCTTCATTTTTCAGGTGGTCAAAAAAATTATTATGTACTACAAGTAGAAAAATGCTCAAAATTTCATATTTATGTACAGACATCAAAGTTGTAGGTACCAACATTCCCCCTCAAATGTATTACTTATTTTCTTAACCATTTATTAGGGAATGCCAGGACAAGGAGCTTAAATATCTAGGGTAGCTTGATTCTCTAAGTACCAAAATGCTGGCTAAGATTTAGTTATATTGATATGTGTGTTTGCATTGTTGCAAAATGGTACCTCTCTTTAGATGACTCTGAAATATAATATCTCCTCTGAGGAGGTACATGGCAATTAGTGTGGCCTTGCCTCCTCTAGGATGGGAAAGCTGCAGCACAGAAAAGTTAAATGCTTTGCCCTCAGGTGATCTGATGAGTCTAGAAGAAAGACTCACGACTGGTGCTGGAGAGTCCTGCCCCGACCATCCTGCTTATTTGGCTTCATGGTCAGTCACTTGCCAGAAGTTGTTGATGCAGAAAACTAGCCGCCCCCTGTAGAAGCAGCACTGTCCTTTGTATTTTCTTCTTCCTTTTTTCCCCTTAATATTTATTTATTTATTTAGATTGCACTGGGTCTTAGTTGTGGTGGCATGCAGACTTCTTAGTTGCAGCATGCATGCGGGATCTAGTTCCCCTACCAGGGATCGAACCCCGGTCCCCTGCATTGGGAGCGCAGAGTCTTACCCACTGGACCACCTGGGAAGTCCCTCCTTTGTATTTTCTTGAATTGAGTAAGGTACCACATGGCTAATACATTGAAATTCTTAAGTATACATAAAATCAACTCAATGGTTATTTTACCTTTTCCTATCATTTACTTATTTTCATGTCTTTATAGATGTAATAATAATAGTAATAATAATAAAGCCCACCAATGCTTTAATGAATTTATTTGGATTCCCAGCATCTTAGAACACGCACCTGATCTAACTCCAGCATCAGCCCAGGGAAAAGCACCAGGCCTGGTCATACTGACTCTGCACCCAGCACTCCACTTCAACACAATGCCTCCTTACTATCAAGGGGAAACTTTTGCATTCTTTTTCTTTGTCATCGGGGATTATGCGTATAAATTTAATTACCTTTGAAAACTTTTTTTTTTCAATTTTGAACTTTCCTCTAAGAGCTATTCATCCTTCGGATCCCGTAATTAATGCTTTAGGAGGGGAACTTCAAGGTACGTGATCTTGTACCCCTCCTTTCTGTGGGTTCAGAAGGAAAAAACAACAACAACAGCCAGAGCCCTCTAAAACAAGCAAGGGCTCTCTCCCTGGGGCACCTCACCTGGGTTTTTGTACCAATCAGTCCTTTAATTTAGGGGTGATTCATTGTAGTTTCTGAACTGTTTCACAAAGTGATCAATCACCAGATCCGCTGTGACGTGGACTGTCATCTCCCAGGGAGAATTCTGAGTGGTGTTTAAAGAAACAATCACAACAGGAGAAATGCATCTACAGGGCTATTTCCCTCATAAAATAAATCCGTCATGGATCTTGTCCTTAGAAAAACACACACGGGGCCCCAGGTGTGCTGGCTTAATGGCTACAACCATAACATTTCCTTTTGAAAAAGGCCCTTCCCTATGCCCTTACTGTAAAGGAACCATTAAAACCCAAAGCGCGTTCCCCCTAAATAGCTGCCACCCCTAGCAATGCATGGCATTGTGGGCGCCCAGGAACCAAAATGTCCCCCCTTGTAATAAACACGATACAAACAATGGCTCGTGCCCAAGCTTTCACACTTGTTTTTCCAAGTCTTGGCTGCCAGACGCAGAGCTGTAATTCCTGAGGTCGCTTGACCTCAGGAGGGGGCGAGGTGTGCGGGGTAATTACACTACTTGGGAACTTCTTCGGCAGGAGCAGCTTAAAGATTAACTTTCTCGAGTTTCTGTGACCAAAACTGTTCCAGTGAATAGCGTGATTGGAAACTTGTGCAGGCGGGAGACAGCAGCGCGGCCGCTCTTTCAACAGGCGATTTGTTCTCCTGTCTGTGGCTCATTTCCATGCAAAGAGCCTGACATCAGAGCACCTTTTGTTGCTAAACGCTTTCTTTAGCATCAAGGGGAGAGAGTCATGTGGAGCTGGAAGAGCTCATTTTGAAGAGGGGGGGCCCTGCGGTCACCCCGCGGGGCCCTGCCCAGACTTGCTGGAAGAAATGAGTCTCGTGCCTAGTTAGTCGGTCCCCGTCACAGGAAGAGACGCCTTTGCAGCGGGTTGCGTTGCTTCTGGGCTGCCAGAATTCCCCGCCGGAAAACTCGGTGGTGCGAACTTTGCCTCCTGCTACCGGGTTGCCGAGCCGCGCCGAGCCGAGTCGGGCTGGGAAAGTTTGTGGACCTGTCAGCCGCGCGGCCCGTCGCCACCGAGAGCCGAGGTGCGGGCGCCTGTCCGGGGCCCCCGCCGGGTCGGAGGCCGGGGCCGCGGGGGATGCGGCGCGGAGGCGCGGCTCGGTGGTGACGCGGCGGGCGGGGACCGGCGCCGGGGACCGGGCACGCACGGCTGCGGGGCTAGGGTGCCCCGGGGACCCGGCCATGGAGGAGGACGCGGGAGCCGCCGGCGCGGCGCCCGAGCCCGAAGCCGAGCCCGCGCCGGAGCCTGAGGCGGGCGCTGGTCTGTCCGAGGCGTTCTCCCGGCTCTGGACCGACGTGATGGGCATCCTGGTGAGTTACCTGGAGAAGCGGAGACGCGGGGAGGGCGGGTCGCGGGACCCGGGAGCAGGCAGCCCCCCCGGCGCCCCGGCGCTCCCTTCGCGCTCGCAGACTCGACAAGCTCACCCGTCGGGGTCGTCCTTCTCCGGCTCTACCTCTTAGGGGGTTAAATACACACGGTTTAGGATTTCAAACCCTAATTAAAAAGATAACCAGACACAGATCACATCAAAGATATATTTTTTAAACAATCGGGTATGATATTCCACCGTTTAATCTGGGACACCTGCTGAGAAGTTGGTGTGGAAAAGACAGAGTCCTTCAAAGAATAGATGTAAATAACTACTGTTTGGCTGATGTGCTTTCACAGTCGGATTTGGGAAGAGGCTGATGTTACTGATGTTTATCTCTTCACCATGTGTTGTCTGACCAGGAGAGGAAAACAATTATCTCCTTACTCAGAACCGCAGAAAGTTTACTTTGTTTGCAGTTTTTCAGCTTGTAGAATTACAGGATATTTGTTATGTGTTTGGGACTAAAAACAATAAGACTTATTTTTCTAAATCTGTATTGTCATGCATTTTGAAATGTCCAGTAACTAAACCCGCCCATGGATTTGGCATAATTTCTGAAAAATAGTTTTTAGGCATGGAGGTTGAAGCTTTAACTTGTTCAGGGTTCAGTGCCTTGAGGAATTAGTAGATTTGCTTTGGTGGAGCTGTAGGTAGGCAGGTAGACTGGAATCAGATGGGTGGGGTTCTTACAGTCAGACATCTTACTCCACACATTAAAAAGTCAATTTCATTGGAAAGATTCGGAATTGGGAGTTGTGTAGATCATTGGAAGAGGCTCTAGATTTACTTGGAGTTTTTTTTTGTTTTTTTTTTTTTAATAGGAGGAGGTGTAGTTTATAGAAAACTCTTCTTTGGTAATGATGAAACCATTTGTAGCACAGTCATTAAGCTTTTGGACTTTGGAGTGAGTTAGCCTGGATTCAAATCCCAGCCCTCCCATTGACTGACTGCATGATCTTGGTCAAGGTACCCAACTCCACTGACTTTCTATTTCATTACCTGAGAAGTGAAGCAAAGATTTGCTTCTTAGGTTTTCTGAGATTTAGCTAAGCTGATATATAGCTAGTGCTCCATACTGATACATAGTAGGTGCTTAATAAAGAATAGCTCTCTTTCTATTTTTTTTCTTGCAAATGATCTTGTGTCTCAACTTTCCAGACATCCTAAAGTCTCAGTTATTCTATTTTCAGGTGTCCTTTGGTATTTATGATTATTCCTGTACAGAGAGCCAGAGAAGGTTGGTCAAAAATTTCTATCTGCTCGTCTCACTCTCCGATATTTTATTTTAATTAATTTATTTTTTGAAAGCAGATTTATTCAGGGAGATACCCACTCCATAGACAGAGTGTGGGGCATCTCAGAATGACTCTCTAATGTTTAAAAAATATATATTAAAAAAATTTTAAGTTAATGCTTTTTGCATTTTCTTAACATTACTGATGAATATGGGCCTTCAGTGAAATTCCAGAAAACCCGATGAACATATATAAAAGTTGTGGTGATAGATTGTTTTTTAAGTTTATCAAGCAGGAAGCTTATCTTGTTATTTCTTGCTTAGGTCTCACTCTGTAAATGTTCAGGCACTGAGAAAATTGGCTTAATGACATCACATTGCATCCCTTACTAGGGTGTGGGCTGGGGAGGGAAGGGTTAGAGATGCTCCTTTGAACTGAAGTGTGGGCTCAGGGTCGTTTGGGGGCCGGGATGGCATGGACCACTTTCTGAAGATTTGCTTTCCCTTCCCTGGCAGATTCCAGCGCTGTTGGGTCAGTTGTAGCAGAGTGTTCTTTGGCTGAGTTAGAAGATGGGGTGGGGCTCAAGAAGCCCAAACCTGTTATTCAAAAGGCAGATGCAGGAGAAAAGAAAATATGTGCTTCTTACAGAGCTAATAGTTCGGTGTGAGGCTGAAAGACGGTAAAGATTGTCCCAAACAGGTAGTGTTCACCCATGTTTTCCCATCTTTTATAAGGTCTTATTGTGCTTTAAGTCTTGGGCATCAAGATTGTTCCTTAGTGAAAAAGCAGACAAAGAAGACATAGATTACCTGCTGTCCTTTGTACGTGCCTGTAAGAAGTCACCAGGGGAAAAGGATCTTTATTCTGCTTTTAGAAAGCTGCCATCCAAGTGTTTATAAGAAACTATATCTTCGGAAGAATGTATCAAGACACGAAACTGACAGCTGACTTTCTCTGTTCTTACGGAGATAAAAGACACAATTTCCTTCATTTTGTATTTAACATATGGCATTTTGCAATCATCTATCAGCCTAGACAGGTTGAAGTGACTTGATCCCTGGCACATATACATTGTTAGTGGCAATGTCAGACTGCACCCCAGTTCTCTGACCTCCACCAGTCAGGAGCCTGATGCCGTGATGCTCCATAGTTAACTATCCCAGATCCACTTGGTAGAAATGTAATGACATCCAGTCATTTTAGGCAAATGCTGTTTGGAAGATTAGGAGAGTAGAGGTAGTAGGGGAATTATACATCCAGACATCATACTTAGCAGATTTCAGGCACAGTTGCTACTTTATTTTTTAGATTCTTCTTAGTGTAAAAATGTAAACTTCAAAGCTTATTAGGTTAAAACTTTTTTTTTTTTTTTTTTTTTTTTTTTTTTTACATAAATAAATTTATTAAAAAAAAAAATTAACCATAAATAGAAGGGTTTATTTCTGGATTCTCAATTCTGTTCCATTGATTATATGTCTATCTTTATGCCAGTACCATATTGTTTTTTTTTAAATTGAATTTAGTTGATTTACAATATTGTGTTAGTTTCAGGTGTACAGCAGTGATTTGTTTACACATATATGTTTATATATTTATATATCTTTTTCTGATTCTTTTCCTTTATAGTTTATTACAAGATATTGAATAGAGTTCCTTGTACTATAGAGTAAGTCCTTGTTGTCTCACACTGTCTTGATTATTGTAGCTTTGTATAACTTTTGAAATTGGGAAATGTAATTCTTCTGACTTCATTCTTTTTTTTTCAGGATTGTTTTTGCTTTTTGGGGCCCTTTGCATTTCCATCCAAATGTAATCAGCTTGCCAATTTCAGCAACAGTGTCAGCTGAGCTTTTGATAGGGATTGTGTTAAATCCATAGATCGGTGTGGGGATTATTGCTACTTTCACAATACTGTGTCTCTCAATCCACGAGTATGTCATGTCTCTTCATTTATTTAGATTAATTTTCTTTGGCAGTGTTTTGCAGGTTTCAGTGCACAAAAATGCACTTCTTTGGTAAATTTATTCTTTTTTTTCACTACCAAACGTAAGGTAGATAGATAGTGGGAAGCAGCCGCAGAGCACAGGGAGATCAGCTCGGTGCTTTGTGACCGCCTGGAGGGGTGGGATGGGGAGGGTGGGAGGGAGGGAGATGCATGAGGGAAGGGATGTGGGAACAGATGTATATGTATGACTGATTCACTTTGTTATAAAGCAGAAACTAATAAAACTTTTTTTTAAATGAATGAGCACAGCTCCTCTTTCCCGAAGGCGCAGTACAGCAAGAAGCCCTCGGCATCCCTACCCCCTTGGATTTTGTTGGTTCTAACCCGGGGAGGGGGGAGAGTGTTGCCCCAGAGGCATTGATCTCGGTAAATACAGGATGGTTGTTTGAGTTCATTGGGACACATTTTACATTTAAATTAATGCAGTCCTGCCCAGTTCAGCACCAATCAGTTGCTTTTATATAATTGCTAACAAAACGCTTATTTAGAGAAGTGATAGTATAATTTATGGCATGAAAATGTTTGAGTGTGTTGGAATGAATAAAATGCTAACAAGTGAATATGTAAATAGAGAGTTAAGAGAAAATGAGTTTACAAAACCACTATGGATACTGGGTGCTGAGAATACGCTTTTATTGAGTGAAAAAGGAAAAAAGTATGTACTCTTAAATGCAGGAGCCACTCCAAAATACAGTTCTGTAAAGACTCATGCCCCGGCTATAACGGGGCGCATTTATGAAGACTTTAATAAATTCTGCTTATGCCAAAGCTACCACTTGGACAGTTGCGTCATGCATACTTAAATCCTGGCACTTCCACTGAAAATGTAGTGGCAAATTGCGAAATGTTTGTAAACCCTGAGCAATTAAACCGTGGCCTTCTTGTGAAATACGCTATTCTGTTGTCTAACTCGGCAACGTGTGGTCTGCCTGGGTTTTCAAAGCCTGTCACCTTTCACGATGACATGCTTAGACTTCTGTTGAGAAGTGCAGAACAAGTTAGAATCCTATGGGATTCTACTCTTTTATCTTTACTCCCCGGTTGCAGACAAAGCATTCCTTTTTCTTTTTTGGGGTGGGGGGGAGTAGTTTTTTTTTTTTAAGAGTAGGAATTGCTGAGGTTATCAGATGAGGTAGATCATGTTTTCAGCCCCAAGTATCCATTCGGTAACTTGTGATGGTTCATAAATTTTTCCTCCAGAATTCGAGGACTTCTTAAACGCAGAATCAGGCCTTTAAAGCTACTTGTTCTCACTGGGAAGGGAAAGGAAGGGAGTTAGTAAGTGACTATTGTTTGCAGGATCCTGCAAGACGCACCTCCCCCAAACCTTACATTTCCCTGCTATGTTCCTACAATTTACACCCATTTCCTAGCAATGCCTGGAAAATATCCATTGTGTAGACAAACTCTACATGGAGGACCTTCCCCTACTCTTAATTCCTATTCAAGCTACAGAAAAGAATGTAGTAGGTTTATCTGTTAAGTTTATCTTTAGGTTAAGTTATCAGCTAGGTTCATTCTGTTTAAGTTTATCGGATAGGTTCATTCTGTCTTGCTGTTTACTGAAGTCCTCTTCCTTAAAAGACCCTCCTTTTGCTCTGTATTTTTGGGCAAAGTGTAGGGGAGGGGAGGTGTCAGTGAGATCCCTAGAGGGCTTTTAAAATGCAAACTCCTTTGTACAGACCAGTGTGTAATTTACATATTCTCTGGGTGGTGTCTTAAGCCCTTCAGCTAATGACTTAATTTTTTAGGTCTTTGGAATCTGAGAGTCAGCCCCAGTTTCCAATATTCTAACTTCATCTTGACGTTTTGTCCCTGGTAGCCGGCTGAAAGCCTATGGCTTTTATATAAATAGAGAGATTGCAGGGTGATGTAGCGGAAGACACTGACTGAAGAGACCTCAACTCCCTCATTTAGAGAGGAGGGATGGAAGGGCTTGAGGCAGCAGCGTAGGGACCAGAACTCAGACATCCCGATTTTCATTTCTTTGCCAAAGTTAAGTCTTACAGTTCTGGCTGGGGTCCTTAATTTGCTGTCAAAAGAGATTCTGGGACTTCTCTGGCTGTCCAGTGGTTAAGATGCCGTGCTCACAATGCAGGGGGCACAGGTTTGGTCGTCGGGGAAGTAAGATACCGCATGCCCTAAGGCGCAGCCAAAAAAAAAAAAAAAAGGCTAAAAAGAGGCCTCTGCATTAAAGCAACTGTTCATGCTCTCCGTCTTCCCACATCCTGCTTTCATTGGCCGCTCTCTACCTTGTAATGCTTCCCTCTTCCACCTGGCTTGTTCTGCATCCTTGTTCACCATCGTTGACTCTCAACTTCCAATGATAGAATGCAGCAACATGGGGAGGGGAAGGCAGTGCTCACAAGGGCTGAGTCCTGGTGCTGTGCGGGGCCCTTCCCAAACTTACCTTAATTGGTCCTCTCACTGTGACCCGTGAGCATTATTGTCCCCATTTTACAGTGGAGAGGTAAACGTGCATGTCCTGAATCACCCAGACAGTAAACAGGAGCTGGGATTTGGATCATGTGTTATTTCCTGGAAATTAACTCCTAGTTGCAGTTTTCTAGTTCATTCTTTCACATCTCTATCAAGACATCTATTGACTGTCAATCTTTTTTGCTTGAGCTATTGAACTAAGTACTAGCCGCACATGCCCCTGACTTCCAGAAAGACAGTAGTTCTGTAGGAGAAACAGCATCCACTGTCCCTCCCCTAAATACCCAGTCCTGCGGTGTAGTGTGCAGATCGCCCCAAAGAGCACAGAGTTGGGGAGGGTTGGCGGTGGTGCTGGTGCAGGAAGTCCAGTCCCAGAAATGCCTTTCAGTTTGGGCCCTGGCAGTGAGTAGGCTTTACCTGAGAGGTGTTTCCCAGTGAGGGCTAAGGAGGAAAGAAGAGAGGAAGGGCCTTCTGGACAGAGCCAAGGGAAAGAAAGATAGGAGAGCAGAGAGCACTGAGGTGGGTGCCAGGTCCTGAGTGCTGAAGTAGCTGCAGTCATACTGTAGGCTTCAGTGAGAAGCCATTGCAGAATTTTAAACTGACATGTGTCATGATCACTTTTTAGAAAAGTGACTTTTGGGGGTGATGAGTTGGTGATGAATTTGGAAGAAGACTACTTCAGTGATCCAGGCAAGAGAAGATGAGAGCTTGGATTAAATGTTTATGAAACATACCAGTTTATCTATCACCTGGCTTCTGTTAGTCCCCATATTTTACTCTATAAGGAGTCAAGGACTCCTCATGGTAATTTACTTTTGATAAATTCTTTTACGCTCAAGAGTAGGCTGGGTTAATGCAAGAGATTTTTAGGCATGTTGTAGTGTTGTGATTTTTTTTTTCATTCTAAGGAAGTATCTATCTTGACACATCTATGTGTACACATATCTACTTACCTGCCTCTCTATACTGGAGTAAATGATTTGGTTCCTTAAAGAGGGGAATTATTATTTATAACAATATACACACAATGCTGTAGCTAAATGATGTTTAATACCATCTTTTAAAAGCTAATTTTAGAGACTTCCCTGGTGGTGCAGTGGTTAAGAATCTGCCTTCCAATGCAGGGGACGTGGGTTTGATCCTTGGTTGAGGAACTAAGATCCCACATGCCGCGCCGGACAGCTAAGCCCACGCGCTGGAAAGATACCACATGCCACAACTAAGACCCGTTGCAGACAAAAATTAAAAAAAAAAAAAAAGCTAATTCTAGAGAACAGTGAAATAGAGGGAAATATTCAGTTGGGCATATTGATCCATAAGCATATCTGTAGCTCAGTTTTATAAAGGACATAAGAGGAAAACCTGTAACTAGCAGTTTACTTAATGTATTCTTTTTAAGAGTACTTTATGCTTCAGACTTAACCATCATAATCCCACTGTGATATATGATGTGCTTACCCATGGTTTACACACATTCTTTTCTTAGGGTAGAAATAAAATTGATCTCAAAATAATGAATTTAGATGGATAGAGGCTAAGACTAAGAATTAACTGTACCATTTAATACCAGTGAGTATAGACTAAGACTAAAAGAATTAACCAAACCTTCCGACTAATTTTGAGATAAAATGTATTTTTATGATGACCCGGATTTGTCATTTCTCAGATGGTATGCTCATTTATTTATTAATTTAATTTGGTAATGAGACCTGAGAATTTGTAGGTCTGTTCCTCATTAGCTTTGCTCCTAGGCAGCTGTCTAGTGTCCCACCCTTTGTTCCATAAGATGTTTCACTGGGTAGCATTAATTCTTTATGAGTTGAGATGCCTCATAGAGATAACCTAGTTTGAATTTTTTCTTGCTTGTCAAGCCCTGTAATAGAGACGACTCTGGCATGGAGATTGGAGACCCAGGCCTTAGAGTATCTTAGAGACTTGGAAGACAAAAGCTTGATAATAAGATAGTTTTTCCTCTCTGTGATCCCTAATTTTTTCTTTTCTGAAGAGATCTCCTATTGTCTTTCACCTTTCTAAGCTGATTGGTAAAAACGTGAATACGTTTGAGTTTATAATGACTGCTCTGTAGACTTTTGTTCCATGTGTCCATAGAGATACTTTGCGGCTCTCCTTGGTGTCTGTGACGTAGATTTGATTCATGGTTTATTTTGTTGCTTCATCCATTGTTTGTTTGGTTTTACAGCAAGTAGTGAGTGAGGAAGGTCCAGTGTGTCTACACATCACTCTGTGCCTGGTTGTGGCTATGGCTTCATTTTCTGTCCTGGCATGCAGAATTAAAAGTGGAATTACAAGGGAAAGAAAAAGAAATGCATATAATTGTAATTTTAACTAAAAGTATCATTGAAGGGCAGAATAAAAAAATTTTAGTATGTATCCTGAGCCCTAGTTACTTTAAAAATTTATCCTAGTTAATTTGGGGGACTTGCGTACTTTTGCCTAAGACTTGCTGTCAACCGATACATTTTTCACACTACAGCTAAAAAATGTTTTTATGCTTTTTTGGGCACTCTTAAAAATAGAGTGTTTCAATATTAAGTTATTTGTTATAAAGAAGAAAGGAATATTCTAGTTTAAGAATAAGTATCTTCGCTATAGGCTTACATCCATTTTCAGAGGATTTTAAAGGCCACACTTAAAGATAAACCATTAACAGTTTTACAGATGTCCTTGTTTTGGATATGCACAGGGTTAAAAAAAAATTTTTTTTAAACAAAGCAATGAGATACCCCTACACACCTGTAACAATGGCCAAAATCTGGAACACTGACAACACCAAATGCTGAAGAGGATGTGGAGCAACAGGAACTCTTGTTTATTGCTGGTGAGAATGAAAAATGGTGCAGCCACTTTGGAAGACAGTTTGGCATTTTCTTACAAAACTAAGCCATATTTTTACCGTCCAGTCCAGCAATTGCACTCCTTGGTATTTGCCCGCAGAAGGTGAAAACTTATGTCTACACAAAAACCTGCACACAGCTGTTTATAGCAGCTTTATTCATAATTGCCAAAACGTGGAAGCAACCAAGAGGTCCTTCAGGAGATGAATGGATAAATAAAGTGTGGTGGAATTTTTTTTTTTTATTTCTTTGTGGTACACGGGCCCCTCACTGTTGTGGCCTCTCCTGTTGCGGAGCACAGGCTCCGGACGCGCAGGCTCAGTAGCCATGGCTCACGGGCCCAGCCGCTCCACGGCATGTGGGATCTTCCCGGACCGGGGCACGAACCCGTGTCCCCTGCATTGGCAGGCGGACTCTCAACCACTGCGCCACCAGGGAAGCCCATGTGTGGTGGAATATTATTTAGTGCTAAAAAGAAATGAACCATCAAGCCATCAAAAGATGTGGAAGAACCCTAAATGTATATTACTAAGTGAAAGAAGCCCACCTGAAAAGTCTTTTATTCTGACTCTATGACATTTTGGAAAAGGCAAAACTGTGGATACAGTGAAAAGATCAGGGTTTGGAGGGAGGGAGGGATAAATAGGTGTTGGAGGGAGGGAGGGATGAATAGGTGGAGCACAGAGGATTTTTATAATGATGGATAGATAGATGTACAACACCAAGAGTGAACCGTAATGCAAACTTTCCATTTGGGGTGATTATGATGTGACACTGTATGCTCATCAGCTGTAACAAAGGTTCCACTCTAATGAGTACGATGGGTTTATTTCAACACCACCAAGCAATTCTCAAATTCTCAGCGGACACTGACGGAGTTTCCCACAAATTTAATTCATGTCTGACACTATCTACTAGTGTCAGATCCCACAGGTTAGGGGCTCAGTCCCAAAGACTGTCCCTATTTCAGTTGCCAATCGCAAGTCCAGATTGTTATTTGTGCTTCTGAACGACTGGCTATAAATTGGAGGTTCCTGCATCCCCCCTGGTGTTCCATTAATTTGCTAGATCAGCTCACAGAACTCAGGAAACCAATTTACTTGTTAGATTAACCAGTTTACTTACTAGATGACTGGTTTGTTATGAAGGGATATAACTCAGGAACAGCCAGATGGAAGAGTTGCTTAGGGTGAGGTAGGTGGGAAGGGGCGAGGAGCTTCCATCCTCTCTGGGGCACCACTCTCCCTGAATCTTCACATGGTCACCAATCCAGAAGCTCTATCAACTCTGTCCTTTTAGGTTTGTATGGAGGCTTCATTATGTAGGCATGCTTGATTACATCATTGGCCTTTGGTAACTGAACTCAGTCTCCAGCCCCTCTTCCCTTCAAGGAGGTTGGGGGGTAAGGGTGGGGTGAGACTGAAAGTTCTTACCCTCTAATTACTTGGTCTTGCTGGTGACCAGCTCCATCCTGAGGCTATCTAGGAGCCCCAGCCTAGGTGTCTCATTGGCATAAACTCAGATGTACTCTGAAGGGATTCCTAATGAGTGACAAAAGATGCTCCTGTCATTCCAAATTCCAAGGGTTGGGAGCCCTGTACCAGGGCTGGGAAGAAGACCAAGTATCTGTCTCCTGTAAGTCACAATGTGACAGTGGGGGATATTGATAATGAGGGAGGCTATGCCTGTTTGAGGGTAGGAGATACATTGAAAATCTCTGTACCTTCCCTTCAACTTTGCTGTCAGTCTTAAGCTGCTAAAAAAATGAAGTCTTAATAAGAAAATAATAATTAATTTTTTTGTTGTTTTAATCAAGAGAAGGGTAACAGAATGAGAACATTTAAAAACAAAAAAATTGATTAAACACCTCTTAGAAAACTGAAAAGTTATTTTGTGAGAGAGTTAAGAGCAAAGGAAGCAGTTCAGAGTGGCTTCAAATCCTGGCTTCAGCATTTAGTGGACCTGTGACCTGGGTGAGTTCCTTAACCATTCTATGTCTTGGTTTCCTCATCAGTAAAATGAGGATGATAGCCACTCACATCATTGGGTCTGGTAAGATTAATTAAATCACTAGAACTGTGCATGGCATATGGTAAGCAGATCATAAATATTCATTATTATTAGCTGTTAACGGTTAAATCTCCTTTAGTTGGAATATGAATTAATTTCCCTTCATTCTCATCTTTAGATGGAGTGATGATCTGATTCCACATGTTCAATTTAGGATTGATATTAACTATTGATTTAATGTATGTCACATGTCCTTTTTAGAATACACAATTTAAAAACAAATGCATAAATCGCTTCAAAGTATTAACCTTCAGGTTTCATGTTAGGAAACGGGTGTTAAAAATGACCTGTAGACTCGAGAGAGAAAATGTATGAAACTTGTGAATAGGCAGGGTTTTCTGGGGGCAAGAAGGTATTTGAAATGAAAACATATTTTCTGTTTAAATGGTGTCCAGATTGCTATTTTCAGTTCTCTTGTGACTAAGTAGTGCAATAATATGAGATCTTTTTAATAGTTGACTTCTTAGAAACATGTAAAATATTGAAAGTATCCACTTAACTAATGATTTTATTTTTTGAATGCTGGGCTCATGTAGATGTGCTAAATCTACTTTCATTATCTTGAACTTTTTTGTGAAATATTTTCCCAGGGTTTTATTGAATTAACTGATGTTTTTGTCAGGGTTGCTAAACATTCATTCTGTATTTTTGCATCTTAATTAGAAATCTTCTGTCTCCAATCAAGAAGTTATAAAAGCGTCATACGGTAGTGTCCCCACCAGAGCCCAAAGCAACCTGCAAACACATGTCAGTGTGAACGTGATAGAAAATGGGATTGCTTGTGGTTTGAGAAAGATTATTATTATTATTTATTATTATTATGCAGTATGCCACTTATATACATTTTAATTTGGGGGTAACTTCACTATGCATCTATAGAAAACATGAAGGAATTTGAAACTTTGGGAAAGTCTGTAAAGATGAACATTGGATGCTAGAGAGATAAGACATTTCATTTTTAGAGCATATTTTATCATGAAATACAGTTTTATTGAAAACGTTCCACAAAAGTGTAGGCTTAGGACATAGCCTACTGGGGAAAGGTCATTAACGCCTCTGCAGCATTTTGCTTCTAGTTATGTAACATGTGGTGCCCAGGTGGTGACTTAATGAAAGGCCCCTCATAACACTGGTGCATGGTAGTGATTTGCCCTGATTAGGATATTATGAAACTGAGGCTATGCGATGAGCATTAAAGTAAAGAGGTGTCAAATGATTCATAAAAGGTACATGAAAGATACACTGAAATCCACGTGATGTAACTTTAGCACTAGCAGAGAACTACCTACTGTTTCAACAGACCAGACTGTCAGCTGGTAACCTCCACATTCTATATCAAAGCACTCTTCTGCTTGTCACATCACTGAAAGACTGCACATTCCAGAGCTTGTGTCTTTAGAAAGCGGGGTATCTTCCATGGTGGAAGAGTTTCCATAGAAGCCGGAGGGGAGGCAGGTACAACTAATACACTCCTTAGACATCGAGAGATTTTCAGCAGGTCACATCCCTTACTCTCAAGAAGTTCTGCTCTAGAGATTAGATGATAATACTTACATTGGCATATAATTCCTTACATTTCATGGTGCGTCCTTTACATGTATCGGCTGGTTTAATGCCCTTATAGCTACCAGAAACCCAGCCTTGTTGGCAGCCACAGTTCTCTAGCCTGGTGAGTAATCTAGGGTTCCTGGTTTCCTTGTCAAACACACTGACATTTCATTGCCCGTATTTCATTACCCGTAATTCAACAATCTCTGGTTGATTCTGGCTTCTGTAAATTCTAGCCTTCTAAGTTTTCATCTATTTTATCTGTGAAATAGAGGTGAAACATTGAAGTTATATCTTTGCCAGTATTTTCAAATGCTCCTCCGAAGTAGATCCAGACCCAGCTGGATGTGGGCTCTGCTATTTTTTGAGCAGAGTTTGGGGGTGAAGCCAGAAAGTGATCCCTAGTCTGGATTTTCCCATTTTCTACCCAAGCTGCCTGGTCCCTGGGGTCTTGGATGCTATAGGGTGGGTCAGTGTGGCAAACACTCATGACTTTGCAGGCTCACCTCTTCCAAGGAGGCAGAGAGAAGCACAAACGTGTGGTGTCTCATTGTTACCAGCTTGCCACAAATTCTAGAAAAGCCAGACTTTTGTTCTCATGACTTCCAGTTCTTCTACTGTGGAAAACAGGAAGGCCCACTTTCACAACGCTGGGAAAAGCAGACTCTACTATTGTCAGCCAAAAAGTTTTGCAAGCTGCAAGAGTTTGGTTTTATGACACTAGGTTTACATTTTTTTTTTTAAATCAAGATTTTTAAAAAGACACGCAAACCTTTCATTTGTTTACCTGTGGACTTACTTGCAGACAAGTTTAAGGGTGTTCTGTTTCAAGTCCTTACATATAAAGAAGAAAATCTGGGACAAGAGTTGCTCAAGGGCGCTAGGTTACAGATGGTTTCAAAGGATCAGCCGAAGACCAAGTGAACAAGCCAAAGCAAGACTGGTTTAAATTCCTGAATTTGCTAGTTAGGTCAAGATAAATAAGTACTGAATTATGCAGTGTAGTTGGCAGCAGGGACTGATGAAGCTCCAAAGGTTGTTTTGGTAGAAAAATGACTTAACAAAATGAATGAGGGCTGGGGGGAGTGACACACTACCTTCTGGTGTCCCCTGAAGATCTAAATCAAAACAAGTTTTATTAGTGCAGAGAAAAGCATGCTGGTGTTGCTGCAGTGCCTTGGATGTGACGATAGTCACAGCTGTACAACTAGGGATAGAGCCAACATTCTGAAGTATCTGTTAAAACTAAAGGCGATCACCTTTTTTTCTTAATTTTTAAGTCACTACTTCTTAGACCATTAGCAGTCAATTAATTGGTTCTTTGGCTTATGGTTTTCTAACGCTTTGTGTATCTATTGTCCTTGATGGGACTTTTATTTTAAAAATATAAGCATATATTCTTTGTGGCAATGTAGGGAGAGTGTGCAAGATAGAATCAAAAATTTTTTTCTGCAAACTAAAGGAACTTAGAAATTCAGTTGTCAGCGGATTCTTTGGAGGACTTCTTTATTGATTCCTTTGCAGCTCTACATTCCACGCTTCCTTGAAGCTTCAGAACTCGGTGGATAGAACAAGGAACATTCTACGGTTTGCTACCCAGTCACCCATTGTAGTTATTTTTTTCCTCAGGGAATTTGGAGGTTATATTTTTGTGCAGTAGTTGCAATATTCTTTGAAATGTGACTGCCATCAAGACTTGTTTATAAAGCCATTTTAGCAAAGATGCTATGGGGCAGAAAGAGAAGAGTAATAATAAAAATAGTATTGTTGGCAGCTGATATTGACTGATCATATACTATGTGCTAAACACTGTACTAAGCTCTTTCCATGCATTATCTCATTCCATTGTCCCTATAACCCTGTGAGGTAGTGGTATGGGTTGAACTGTAGCCCCCCAAAGAAGATGTGCCAAAGCCTTTTTTTATAATTAACTAATTAATTAATTAGGTTGTGCTGGGTCTTAGTTGCCGCAGGCAGGCACCTTGGTTGTGGCTCGCCGGCTCCTTAGGTGCTGTACCCGGGTTCCCCAGTTGTGGCATGTGAACTCTTAGTTGTGGCATGCATGTGGGATCTAGTTCCCTGACCAGGGATCGAACCTGGGCCCCCTGCATTGGGAGCTTGGAGTCTTATCCACTGTGCCACCAGGGAAGTCCCTTAAAGTCTTAACCCTCAGTCTTAATCTCAGAGTGCAGCCCTATTTGGAAATAGGATCTTTGTAGATGTAATCAAGTTAAGATGAGGTTGTTAGAGTGGCCCCTAATCCAGAGTGGAAATTTGGACACATACACAGGCAGACACAGAAGGAAGACGATGTGAAGACACATATAGACAGAGAGAACTATATGAAAATGGAGGATTAGAGTGATGCATCTGTTAAGCCATGGAATGCCAAAGATTGCTGGCAAACCACCACAAGCTAGGAAGAGGCACTGAAGGATTCCCCTACAGGTTGCAGAGGAAGCATGGCCCTGCTGAAACCTTGATTTTGGACTTCTAGCCTCTAGAACTGTGAGACAATGCATTTCTGTTTCAAGTCACCCCAGTTTTTGGTACTTTGGAATACAGCAGTCCTAGAAAACTGATATAGATGGGTGCTTTGCTATCTTCTTTCTGCAGGGGAGCAGCTGTTGGGAAAAGGAGCAAGGTATAAAGAAAGCAGAACTTTTTCCAGGGAAGTTTTAGTACTTTGCATGGACCAATACCTTGACCAGGAGGAGAAGGAAAATTGACAAGATAGGTAAACAGTGAGCCTCAGAAAGAACCTGACCAGGGCAGCACAGACACCTGTGCAACAAACGCTCACTGGCTTTGGGTGGTTCCGCCAGGCATGAGGAAGACAGACTCCTCTATTCCTCTCCCAAGTGCTAGGGGGTAACAAGAGGGACAGAGGTAGAGGGAAGTGTTTCCTTCGTGATGGTCCAGCATTTCTCATCTGATGAGCTGAGGAATGAAGTGGACTCGGGAAATTGCATTGTATCCCATCTTCTCACCCAAATAAGCCCTCAGGCAAGTGCCCACAGCTTTTCCCTCTTCTGCTCACCATTATTATTACTGTTTCTCTCTCTCTGTATTATATCTATTGATAAAGAGAGAGAGAGAGAGAGAAAGAGATGCAAGTGAGGGGAGGATGGGCGGGGGTGATAAGGAAATGGAGACTTAACAGTGCCTTACATCTTTGTTGTGAAGTGATAGAATTGAGCTAGTCCTCCGAAGAGGACAGCACTTCCTCGTTGCTGCCCCCACCCCCATCTCAACCACTACCCAGAAGAGAAGTTGGGAGAGCGTGCGGAGACCAAACAGATGTCCCATTGCCGCTAGATTTCTTTTTTTTTTTTTTTTAAATAAATTTATTTATTTTGTTTATTTACTTATTTTTGGCTGTGTTGGGTCTTCGCTGCAGCACACGGGCTTTCTCTAGCTGTGGCATGTGTGGGGGTCTACCCTTCATTGTGGTGTGTGGGCCTCTCATCATGGTGCTTCTCTTGTTGTGGAGCACAGCCTCTAGGCACGTGGGCTTCAGTAGTTGTGGCACCTGGGCTCAGTAGTTGTGGCTCACGGGCTCTAGAGCACAGGCTCAGTAGTTGTAGTGCACAGGCTTAGTCGCTCCATGGCATGTGGGTTCTTCCCAGACCAGGGATTGAACCCGTGTCCCCTGCGTTGGCAGGCGGATTCTTAACCACTGAGCCACCAGGGAAGCCCTGCCGCTAGATTTCTTGAACTGATTTCTAGGGTGGGGCAAATAAGCTGGGGGTGGGAGGAGGGTCAGAGAATCTGGCAAAGGGCTTTGGGGGTGGGGCTACATGGCCCCCAAGGAATGTTGGTGGTGATGCCTGTAAATGTCAGGCTGTACTCTTTCACCCTTGGGCCACCCTTTGAATCTTCTGCCCTCAGTCCTTCAAATCCAGTAAGAGGGAGATGAATCGTGGTATTCCATAAGGACTGTATTAGGAAAGGGGGTTTCTAGATGAAAACATTAACCTCTGCTTGAGGCTTCTCCTGGTACCATTTTATTCCCCTGGTCTTTGAGACTGTGTAGAACGCCACAGGTATCTTAGCTCTGATGGAAGATTTGAGGAGGCAGAAACCACTCCTTGCGGAATTGCTGAGGGTTAGGAATGAAAGTAAGAGAGGGTATGGAGAAAATGGAAATAATTTGTAGTGTGTTTTATGTTATTCTCTGTGGATTCTTTACTGGACATTTTAATTAAAATCTTATGGGATATTCATCCTAAAAGGTTCAGACCCCTGAACAAATTAATTTGAATCCCTACCATTCGTTCAGAACAAATGCTTTCAGAGAACCGTTTTTGTAAAGTACAATAAAAATGAAGAGTTAAGAAAATTCAATTTCCTACATCATCTGTAGCCCATCCTGCTGGTAATGGACTGCTCCCTATGGCCCATTACCATAGATTACTTTTCCAACTCTAGTTCAATGATTCAAGCCAAAACCTTCATCACTTCCCTTTGGAGACTATTACACATCCCAGCAGACACCCTATTAAGAAACTTCTGATTTGCAGAGGAAAAGGAAAATTTTAAAGTTGAGACTGAGGAGGAAGATGATTCATGGTCCCAAAGGAAGAGGACGCCTGAAGTTTTCAGAGATGGCCCCTAGCTGCCACACCTTCCTTTGGAAACATACTCACCAAGGGCCCTCGGGAAGTCAATGGAGTGAGCGCATGGACCAGAGTGTAGTCCCTTAAAGGAGTGACAGAAGAATCAGCAATTTGGAATCAAGCTCAGCAGTGGGTAAAAAAGGGTATAAGACACCTCACTAATGTAATGTGGGAGTTAAAAATGCAAAAGTTGGCTACCCTGAGCACATTTAGAGTTTGTGATTCAATATTCAAGAAGAATATAAAACCAGAAATTGCTGTCATTGGGGCAGGAAATGACTCAAGGCCGAAAGAAAGATTTCTGTTGGTGCCTGGTCAAGGTGAGGGTCACTTCTGGCTGGTGGCTCTGTCTGTGATTGACAGGCTTGCTGACACAGGGATAGAGTGATAGCAGTGTTCCCAAGAGTTTTGACAGCAGCAAACACTGAAAAATGGTGACAATGAAACACGAAGTCAATACAATATCAGTAGAGGTCTCCCCGCAACTCTCCATCTCCCACCCCAGGTGCCATCACCCACCCTCCCATCCAAAAGTAGAGTGTTCCTGAGACTTCATAAGCTGAAATGGCGTAAAGTGAAGAAGCAGTTGCCTTAGGATACATCTTGCTAACAGATGCACAAAGTACATCTGTTGACCTTGGAACAGCACGGTGGTAGGTGAGTCTGACCCCTGCCCACCCCCATCAAAAATTCACGAAAATCTGCATACTGCTATCTCTGCCTCAAAAACAAAAGAATTGATAAATGACTCACCCAAGGGCAGGAAGCTGAAACGGGATAGAATCAGGACTCAGACCCTAGTTCTTTGGATTCCATGTAGTGTGATCTCTCGTTGAACACAAACTTTTCCCTACGCTTAGTTAATTTAAAGATCTGTAAAGTAAAAATACAGGTACTATATTAATTGAAAAGAATCCACATGTAAGTGGATGTATGCAGTTCAGTTGTGTGTTGTTCAAGGGTCAACTGTAAATCGAGGTAAAGCACAGATGATCAGACCCAGTTCAAAGCTATGGTGTCTTGAGGCTGAGGGAATGAGTGTGGTTCCCGGGGAAGGAGGTGTGCGCTGCAAAACATACACTGATCTCAAATGACCCTTTTCGCCTTTTTCATAAAAATGGAAATCCTCTTTGGGCTTCCTTCGTTTAGCAAGAACAGGGCCTAATGCAGGTCTTTCGTAAACGTGAAGTGGTGTACAGCGAACTTTTGAAAAGCGAGGGATACTTGTATTATAAAAGACAGCACATGCTACGATTTACAAAACTCTCTTCTCCAAGTATCTTACCGTGTCCCCTTTGACCAGGCAAGTTCCTGACTGTCATGCCTCACTGTTATATAATTTACAATTCTGGACTGTTTTTTTATAGTAGATCTCGTGATGTGGCAAAGACGGTATTTTTCTTCTCTGAATATGCGTTAGCACCCACTATTTGTATCACTCATTTGACATTTACAGTCTTTAGGAGGTCTATTAGCCATTTTATTTGTTGGATCGACCTCTGACTACTTTTTTAATTTTTTACTGAGACCTGCTGTGGGGGGGCCCAGGCGTTCCCTACCAAGATGCTGAGGAGGGTGGTCACAGTGTAGATGTCGCCCCACCCCCACCCCATGCCTGCACTTCTCATTAGGAATTCAAACGCTGTATCCTCACTTTCCTTAAGCACCTTCTCCATCTCGCTGCCCCTCGCTGACGTGGCTCTGTTAAAGGGAGCTTCAGTGGAAGAAGAGATGGGGCTAGAAAGAGATAATTTTTGTTTTTTAATCTTTTGTGGGATCTTAGTTCCCCAACCAGGGATCAAACCTGCGCCTCCTGCAGTGGAAGCGTTCAGTCTCAACGGCTGGACCGCCAGGGAAGTCCCAAGATAATTTTTGAGGAGGGGATGTTTACCAGAATGAAGAGGCTGCGCCCCGGAAGTTAGTTATAAGGTGTAAGCACGAGGAAGTATTGGATACTTGGGAGGAACAAAGCTTCAGAAGGCACAAGAAGAATTTCATTTACTTGGAGGTTTTTGTCCGGACTTGGGGAGGGGATGGCAGGCCTCTAAGTGTCTGACTTAAAATGTCTGGACCCTGTGTAAAAGCGTGACCAGTATGTAGGTTTGGGCCAAGGACGGCTCTTTGCTTATTTGTGTAAGTATTCATCACTTATTTTGAATTGCCACCTCAAATTCAGTGTGAAACGAGGCAGGATATAAACACATGTTATATAATTTATTTTTCTGCAGTCTCTTCTCTACAAAAGTCTCAGCTCTTTGAAGATGGAATAAGTAATCCAGTTGACCCAGGGGCTGGATTTAAATAGGGTGGTCAAGGAAGGAGCTGGAAATGAGTATCGCAGGGGAGAGCACTTCTCGAGGCAGAGAGAACATCAGCTGCAAAGGTCCCAAGATGAGAATGAACTTGGTGAACTTTAGGAACGTAGACAAGGCCCATATAAGGTTATGGCTTAGTGACCGCTGGAGATCTGAGTGGGTCAAAGAGACAGTCGGGCCAGAATACACCAGTCATAGTCCAGGTTTTATTTTAAGCATCGTTGGAAGCCATTGGAGCATTTAAATGAACTTATGTTTTTAAAAGACCACTGGCAGTGTTGTGGAAAATGGATCATAATGAGGTGGCAGTGGCTTGGACCAGGCTGTAGAGCTGGTGTTGGAGAGAAGTAGACAGATGTGGAATAGGTCTTAGAGGGAGAGCCCCTGAATTTGGGCTGGTTGTTAGGGGGACAGAGAACTGAGGATGACACTTAGGTGTTTTGTCTGATCATCTAAGTAGATTGTTTGGGGTTGTGAGGGTGGGGATGGGAAATCAAGAGAAACCCAGTGCCATTAAACTGATTTACAGGGAGAGTTTAAAGCTAACCAGCAGACTGGACTACCATGACATGCTCTTTCCCGTGAGAAAGTCCACTTGGGAAATTTAATTAGGGCCAGAAGGGCACCCAGTTGGGCAGTCTGGATCATGTGCCCATGTCCTCTTGAGTAGAACAGAATCCTCACTTCCCCTAGAAGGCAGTGTGGCCTGTACCACAGAGCAGAGGTGCTGGACTCAGCCATCACTGTGACAGTGATGCAGCCTTGATCCAGCAAGGGCTAGGGTGACAGGAAGGGAGCTAAGGTCGTGGAGGGAATGGATTTGAGAGGTGTGTTTGGGAGAAATGATGGGCCTTGGCTGCTGATTCTCGGCGGCAGGGGGCGGGGCGGATGAGAGAAGTGGGGAGGCTGGCATCATGCCTGAGGCTCCCAGGTGAAAGGGATGGGGGGTATGTGGTAGGGGAGCTAAAGAAGGTGAGTGGCCTTCGTGTGGGTACACTCTTCAGCTAACTTTTATTTTTTATCATTGTGTTCTGAATTCACAGCATTTTAAAATTTATTTTTTAGTTTATTTATTTTTGGCTGTGTCGGGTCTTTGTTGCTGTGCACGCGCTTTCTCTAGTTATGGTGAGCGGGGGCTACTCTTCGTTGCGGTGCGCGGGCTTCTCATTGCGGTGGCTTCTCTTGTCGCAGAGCACGGGCTCTAGGCGTGCAGGCTTCAGTAGTTGTGGCTCACGGGCTCAGTAGTTGTGGCTCGCTGGCTCTAGAGCACAGGCTCAGTGGTTGTGGCACGTGGGCTCAGTAGCTGTGGCTCGCGGGCTCCAGAGCGCAGGCTCGGTAGTTGTGGCGCACGGGCTTAGTCGCTCCACGGCATGTGGGATCTTCCGGGACCAGGGCTCGAACCCGTGTCCCCTGCATTGGCAGGTGGATTCTTAACCACTGCGCCACCACAGACATCCCCTCAGCTGACTTTTTAAACTTATGGCCCAAATCAGTCTGCTCAGTTTTCTTGAAATTTCCCAATTTCTAATTTTTAATTTGATCGATTAAGAAAAGACCTTCAGGGCCTCCCTGGTGGCGCAGTGGTTGAGAGTCCGCCTGCCGATGCAGGGGACATGGGTTCGTGCCCCGGTCTGGGAAGATCCCACATGCCGCGGAGCGGCTGGGCCTGTGAGCCATGGCTGCTGAGCCTGCGCGTCCGGAGCCTGTGCTCCGCAACGGGAGAGGCCACAGCAGTGAGAGGCCCGCGTACCGAAAAAAAAAAAAAAAAGGACCTTCAGTGTTCCCTCTACCCCTTACCATGCTGACATACTTTCACGTTGACCCCATTGCTCCTCTCAGGAAGCACAGTGACGAAAAGCTGCACAGTCACTATTGTAGGATATCATACGGCTGGAGTTCCCAGTGCTCCGTGACCCACGTGAGCCCACAGGACTGTTCTCAGCTGCTTGAGAAAACCAGGCGCCCACGTCGGACCCTGTGGTGGTGGTAGAATCCACACATGGACGAGGCGGATCCCACTGTCTAAATGATTGTTGATGACAAGGGGATGAGCTTTGTTCCTGGGCTGATATCTCTAGTTGGTATAAACTACAAAATCACACGTGCAGTCTCTGGTACTTAAAAATCGGATTCCAAATAATACTTACATGAAACTTTGTGTTTAAAAAGCTCAGTAGGGGAATAATTGCCAGACTTAATTAAATGGCTCAAAAAAAATCTCAACTACCTCTGTGTTACTGTTTCTAAAAATATAATATTTTACAGATAGATGCACCCTAGGGCTTTGTTTAGACAATTAATTCTCGATTTTTAGTACTTGTAATACTAGCTAAGATTTATTGAGTGCTTATTATGTGACAGGCACTGTGCTAAATGCTGTTGGGGGGTTATTTCTTTTAAACTTTACACAGTCCAGTGAGATGAAATGAGATGTAGGTGCTCTCATTATCACCCCATTTTACAGATTGGGTTGAGCGAGGTTAAGTACTTGTCCAGGGTCACACAGAGCTGTGTAACTGTGTAGCTGTGTAACTTTATTGTGTAGCCCGAATAAACCCAAGAATTCTGTCTTCACAGCCCATATTTGTTTCCACTGCACTCTGGTGCATACATCAATCTCTTTCCTAAAAGGAGTTATGAGCCACTGCTACACTGGAGATGTCTGTGATGGCCAGGTGCTGGCTTGCCATTCAGTCTGGCAGCATCAGGATCTGGCAGCACCCTTCTTTTTGTGTGTCTGTGCCTGGTCAGATGGGCAGACAAGAAAGATGGGCAGGGTGGAGAAAGGGAGACAGTTCTATGCCAGAGTATAATGAACAAAAATTCCATAATTATTAAGACACCATAGGAGAAAATGTATATCAGTCCTATGTTTAACATTTTGAGTTACCAGAAGCCAGGTACCGTTTCATCTTGAGAAGAGGTTGGGCCCCCATTGGCCATGAGACTCTCCTGGTCCCAAGGAGAATTCCTAAGGACGAGCACAAACATGAGATACGGTGGATGGGGCTGATGTGAGCAGAGGGGCTGGGTGTGGGGTAGGACCGCATCCCCTCTACTCAGTCGTTTTATTTCCAATTTTTAATGCAGTGCTCTTGGTGTGCATATATACTCTTATGCGCCAGTGTATAGCCAACTGGGAGGGATTTTCTCACTTCACAGAGAAAACTCTTCATTCAGTCAACTTTACTGAGTGTCTGCCACGTGCCAGGCACCTTGATAAGTTCAGGGGAGTTACCGGGAGCTTGGTCCTGACTATGGAATTTGATCTCTATCCAGGAGGGTATGAACCTGAGTAGACTAGTTCCAGGCTGGAAAGCATTTTGACCTTTGGTTAGGGAACATGCCTAAGACTGCACGTCTTTTTGTTATTTATTGTGATTATTCTTTCTTAAGCTAAAAGCTTAGGAGAGACCGCCTCCGTCTTAAGCAGTCCCCCGTTGAGTGAAGCCATGCACATTCTTGACTTGTATTAATAAATGCTAGTCATCCAAGCCATTGCTCAGCCCTGCTGCTGCCAAAGAAGCTGTGGAGCTGGGACCTCATTTGGGTGTGCAGGGACAGAGAACAAAACATGCTGCTCCTGTGTACATACTTGGGCTGGGCCACCCATTTCTCTGTAGCCATCAGGATTTCCTCAGGAAGCTGTCCTGGTGGAGGGCAGGCCGGGGTGACCAGGATGTGATGACACACAGCCCCCTCTGCCCTCTGGGCACTGCGCTGAGGTCAAGCCTAGATCTGTATCTGGACCCACCCTTTCCAGCCTGTAAGTTTCAAGGCCAGTTCTCCTGCCCAGACTGGGGAGGGGGAAATTGGTGGGGAGACGCTGAGTTTCTGCCCCCTGGCACCCAGTGCCTGTTTGCCATTTCATGCTCCTGCACGCAGTACTGGGGTAAAGAGCTCGGGAGGGGGCACCCCTCAGAGGCCTCCAGAGCAGCTGTGTCAGCATTTCCGAGCCTCAGCTTTTCCCACTGGGCCACAAGCCGGTCCCTCAAGGGCTGCTGGATGAGCTGTGATCCCGGCCTCAGGAAGAAACGATGGATTGGATGATGTGCCAATTTGTTTGGCCTGGCCAAGCACCCAGGCATATGTTTCCTCATTTGTGGTTGAATGAATGATTCAGCTGTACACTTGTGCATTAACTAACCCTCACTTTTATTTAAAAATATAATGGAGGTGTACCTTCTGTGGAAGGCCTTAATAGATGGCTTTATAATTTAAATAAGCAGTAAGGTTAGCTAAGGTTTGTTATATGCCCATCTGCTCTAAGTCCATACTACTGGGATGGTGAAGTCAGGTTTTGGAGTAGACAGGGGTGGGTTTGAAGTCTGGGTCTGCTCTTCATGAGCTATGTGACAGTGGACACATTTGTTACCTCCCTGAGTATCTGTTCTCATTGGTATGGTACAGTTAGCGAAACCTATATTGTCTTGTATGTTTTAAGTTAAATAACTTGCAAGAATACCTGAGATATAATATAGGTATATGTATCCTATCCATCTATCTATCTATATAGGTATTTATACACTCAATAAACGTTAAATTGTCCCCTACCTCTCATCTTTCAACCTCCCCAACACACACACACACGCATGCATGTGCATGCACTCATACCCCGCCCCCATTCTATTACCAGTTTATTCTACAAACTTAATCAAATGGAACAAAAGCAAATCATTTTAAAGCCGTCCATATGATGATGTCTGAAGCTGTATGCTGTATCATATTCCCCAAGGTAAGGATTCATTCATTTGTTGCGCTTTTGTTAAACACCTACCTGTGCTACCTTGTGGCAGGCACTGCAAAGGATTATAGATGCGTTGCCTTGCAAGAAGACGCATGCATTGGCCCAGCAGAGCTAATATGTTTTGGAGAGAGTACTTGAATGTGCAGATGTGAATGAACTAGGAATAAACCCATGCAAGGTAGAGTGACTGCATAAACGTTAAGGGAACACAGAGCATAGGAGGGACCTGCCTTTAGGTATATCCCCCTGCCATGGAAGAGGAATCGGCCATTTTGGAAGCTGGACTTTATCATGGGTCTCTTGGCTTTCTACACATTGCTTTTTGTTTGTAGTTATACCTGCTTCACACACTGAAACTGTTTCTACCTGGACAAAGGCAATGTCTTTATGATGCAGTAAAAATTTTGAAGCTAGATAATCCAGAGTTGGTCGTGATATCCTATAACATTGTGAGCACCAATGGCAATTTTTTTTTTTTGCGGTACGCGGGCCTCTCACTGTTGTGGCCTCTCCCGTTGCGGAGCACAGGCTCCGGATGCGCAGGCTCAGCGGCCATGGCTCACGGGCCCAGCTGCTCCGCGGCATGTGGGATCTTCCTGGACCGGGGCACAAACCCGTGTCCCCTGCATCGGCAGGCGGAATCCCAACCACTGTGCCACCAGGGAAGCCCACCAATGGCAATTTGAGAAGACCTACTTCCCCAACCACGGGTCGAACCCATGCCCCCAGCAGTGCAAGTGCCAAGTCCTAATCACTGGACCACCAGGGAATTCCCTGGACATCTTTTATTAAAAAACAAATTGTGGAATATGGATAAAATCCAGTGCAACTTTAAGAAACTGGAAGGTGATTAGCTATCATTGGCTATTGAAAGATAGTTGGCAAGATTTGGCCTCGGGAAAAAATTCACACAGAAGTAGTCTGTGGAAAGCTGTGTTTTGTTTTGCTTTTTCGCTGCGCCTCATGGCTTGCAGGAACCCGCGCACCCTGCAGTGGAAGCGTGGAGTCCTAACCACTGGACCACCAGGGAATTCCTGGAAAGCTTTGAAATATTAGTCCCAGCCACTAATCCTTGAGTTCTGCTATTTGAGTGTAGTGGGCTGAGATGTTTCCATCTCAGACTTTTCCTTTCCTTGTCTTTGAACAGTGCCATCTTGGTGTTCTCCTATTAAATTCTCTCTCTGGTTTGGTGTTATTTAGGGTCTCTTGCCTTTTCAAAAATGTATTCCAACCTAATACGGTAGTCTCAAATGAGGACTGAAATATATTTGTGTAATAAATAAAATTTTATAATGAAAAAAAAAAACTGGTGAAGTATATTGCCGAGTGCCTCAGTCTGGGTATCTTTCCGTTGGCTATCTCTTTGAATGTTGCTGTCTGAGTACCAGCCTCATGGAACTATAGTTTTCGGGAATGGCTAATGTTCTTCCATGTTTTGTACCTTTTAGTGGTTTTGTTGCCACGGAAGGGGGGAATGGGAGAGAAGAGGCTAAAGTCACTGGGCTAATCTTTAGGAAAAAATGAAATGAGGTTGAAATTAATTGACTAATACCTTTTTAGATGTTTTCTGAATTATTTCTGTGGAAACTCAAATTGACTTTTCTGCGTTGTCACCTGTGACTCATGTCAAGCCTCTGTGGCCACACTTGTCTATAGGGAGGTGGGGACAACATCTGACCTCAGTTTGGGCATGGAGCCAGGAGGCCCTATGGGTTCACGGTGCTGGCAAAGTAAGGAAAGAGAGTAATAGGGGCGGGAAGCCTTTCACACACCAGGTTTGCGGGAGGGTGGTGAAGTAGCTGCAGTTGGGGAAGAGTTAATTTTAATGGCCTTTTGAGAATCTTTATTTCCTGCATTTATGGCCTAGTTCGCCCTTGCGGGTCAGAAGGTCTTGTTCTGGTATATTCATTAACAGAGCTAATTTTCCTCAGTAGCAGTTGTTCACAGAACTTTCTCTCTAAATCTAATATAAAAAAATGATTTGGCATTATTAAGCTAGATCATTTATAATCTGGATATACAGAATGTCTTGAAACAGTCCTCACTCATTTTCACAGTATGGAATACTATGAATACTTCTCTTCTGATTATGTGAAATTGTTTAAATTGCATATTACATAAGGAAGCAGAACATCACCCTACCACGAATTCAGAAACACTGTCATGTAAAAACCTGCTTCCACTGCCATGTCCTTTAATCATTTTCAAATTTGCGCACTGGAGCCAGTTCTTTAAAAGGCCTGTCTGTGTAAGTGAAAGAATTTTCCTTTGGTACTGGCTGTTTTGCAATCTTACGCTCCCTATGTTTGACTTTCTCACATTTATAAAACTAATAAACTACATAAACATAAAAGTGCGAAGTGTTAGAACTGACACGTCTTGGGAGTTTGTTTTTAATAAGCTCATGTAATTAACACCTTGGACTATATATTCCATTTGTTTCTTTAGAAACCGTACAAAAAGAACAGGATGATACACATACAAAAGGCACCAGCAGAGTTAATATTGGCCTTTTAAATTATGATGAAGCCATGGGTGTTGAGAAGCTAAAACTTGCCAGTTACTTTAAGTCTGAAGACTGAGGAGTAGATCTGTTATTTAGAAAAAATAAATTAAAACGTAGAGCAGTATATGAATTGTTTATGTCCATCTTCCCCAGGACCTTCCCCAGGACACTATACCTGAGTATAGTGTCTGGCACAGTGCTTGTGGATTGAGCATTTTATTTCATTCATTCATTCATTCATTCATTCAGCAAATTTATATCGAGAGTCTCCTAGGCACTGTCCTCAACACTGAACAGTGAACAAAACTTAGAGAAAAATCCCTGCCCTTATGGACCTTACACTTTAGTCGGGAGACAGAGACTGGAAAAGTTAGGAGTCATGCAAACTAGTTTAGATGCTGAAAAGTGGTAAAGAGAAAAGATAAGGCAGAGAATGGGGTTAGAGGTTGTGCGTACAGGAGAGGGAGGTTGCAGTGTTAGCTAGGACGACCCTTGAGAAGAGGGTATTGGAGTCACCTTTGCAGGAAGGGGTGGGGGGCAGGTAACTGTGGGAAGAGCACAGCAGGTCCGAGGGAGGAGGAGGTTCAAAGTCCTGGCTGGGGCTGGTGGGTTTGGGCTGTTGGAGAAGTAAAGAGGTGGCCCGTGTGTCCCTGGGGGCAGTGAGCCTGGGAGAGTCATAAGATGAGGCAGGAGACAGGTGCTGGTTGGAGGTGCAGATCGGGAGGGTCTTTCAGGTCATGGGGGGATGGAGGCCTTTACTCTGAGTAAGAGGGGAGCCTGAATAGGGCTTTTGAGCAGGGCGACAGGATCCGAATAGGTTCTAACAGCGTCTCTCCAACTGCTGTGTTTTGAGGGTGCGCAGGGTTGAAAGGAGGCAGCCCAGTCTTTGATCTCCCAGAATAAAACAGCTGTTAAATTGCTGTGCTTTGTGAATGGAAAAGCACAGCCCATCCCGACAGAATCAGCATTTTAAAACTGGGCAACCCTTTAAGAGGCCTGATAGGGTTACCAACCAGGGTTCTTGGCATCTTTAATCGCTAGAAATTGATCAGAGGCCAGACAAGAAATTCACGCAAGGCTTTATTGGGGCCCCTTACTGAGAACAAGCAACAGGTCCCCTTGCCGGCTTGCTCTCCAAAGGGGGGCCTGATGAGCTGGTTCCTTCCATGGGGTGAGGGTAGGGGTGTGTCCAGGGGTCCAGCCGGAGGGGGGGCTTTGGTGGATTGCCCACCCCTTTGGTGGTGTTGTGTGCAGGGGGCATGCACAGTACTCTGCTTTTGCTCCCGACCCCCTGCCTTTGCTCCTGGCTCTTCAGAAGTGGCAGTTGGGCTTTTTGGTCTTTTTGTGTCTTTTTGTCCATAATTTGCCCCAACTGCACATGCATGCAGTTATTTTTAGTGCCTTATAGTTTATATTTGTATTTTGTTGCTGGAGGAGACGTTTGTCTAGCTGCAGGCACTGCAGCAAAGGGTCCCAGGTCCCCGGTCCCAGCCTGTCTGAGTAGTGCATATGAGTTTCTTTGTAGGCTCCCCCCACCACCACAATGTGGCAAACAATTAAAATTAAAATGTGTCCCATACACATCACAGAGAAGAAAGTGAAATTGCCCTTTTTACATGCAGCAATTAAGAAGAATAAAAAGGTTTGGGTAGGCAGGCGGTAGATGTGTTTTAACTTGTTCATTTCCTTTAGTGAGAGTGTTTCTTTGTGAATCCAAGATCATGGATAGGAAGGAGGGGGCTATGTCAGAGCAAACATTGACCTGTAAAGCTATTGGAAGAAACAAGATTTGGCTGATGAGTGGATAAAAATGTTCATTCTTTCTTTTAAATTGAAGTATAGTTGATGTACAATATTACGTTAAGTTATAGGTATACAAATAGTGATTCACAGTTTTTAAAGGTTACACTCAATTTATAGTTGTTTTAAAATATTGGCTCTATTCCCCATATTGTACAATATAGCCTTGTAGCTTATTTTACACCTAATAGCTTGTACCTCCTAATCCCCTACCCCTCTATTGCCCCTCCCCGCTTCCCTCCCCCCACTGGTAACCACTAGTTTGTTCTGTATATCTGAGTCTGCTTCTTTTTTCTTATATTCACTAGTTTGTTTTATTTGTTTAGATTCCACATATAAGTGATATCATATGGTATTTGTCTTTCTGTTTCTGACTTCACTTAGTATGATAATCTCTTAATTCCATCCACGTAGCTGCAAATGGCATTATTTCACTCTTTTTTTATAGCTGATTAGTATTCCATTGTATATATATATATATATATATATATATATATACCACATCTTTTTTATCCATTCATCTGTTGATGGACACTTAGGTTGCTTCCATATCTTGGCAACTGTAAATAATGCTGCTATGAACATTGGGGTGCATGTATCTTTTTGAATTTGTGTTTTCGTTTCTTTCGGATGTATACCCAGGAGTGGAATTGCTGGATCGTTGGGTAGTTCTACTTTTAATTTTTTAAGGAACCTCTGTACTGTTTTCCACAGTGGCTGCACCAGTTTACCTTCCCACCAAAAGTGTACGAGGGTTCCTTTTTCTCCACATCCTCACCAGCATTTGTTATTTGCGTTCTTTTTGATGATGGCCATTCTGACAGGTGTGAGGAAAAATGTTAATTCTTTGATGAAGGGAATTGCTCTTTCAAAAAAGTATACGTCAGGGCTTCCCTGGTGACGCAGTGGTTGAGAATCCGCCTGCCAACGCAGGGGACACGGGTTCAAGCCCTGGCCCGGGAGGATCCCACATGCCGCGGAGCAACTAAGCCCGTGCGCCACAGCTACTGAGCCTGCGCTCTAGCGCCCACGAGCCACAACTACTGAAGCCCGCGCGCCTAGAGCCCATGCTCCGCAACAAGAGAAGCCACCGCAACGAGAAGCCCGCACACCGCAACGAAGAGGAGCCCCCGCTCGCCGCAACTAGAGGTAGCCCGGGCGCAGCCACGAAGACCCAACGCAGCCAAAAAAAAGAAAACTATACGTTAGAAATTTAAACTGCGGGTGTCATGAAAAAGCCAGTGGCGATGTTAGTAACTTCTCAGCTTGTGAGCAAATTGAATATTTTCATTCTTGTGATAATTGGCTTAGTTAGAATGATATCAATTCGTCTTAGATGTTTGTTGTTGTTTCACTTAGTTCCTAAGAAGCCCGTCAAGTTTTCGTTGTAACCACGTATAGAATGCGGTAGAAAGCAAATCGTCTTCACTGTCAACTTTCAAGATGTTTTTAATCTAAGAGTAAGAACAGATCCATGTGCTTAAGATGCTTTTTCAGAGCATTTTCACATTATATTCTTGGCGAACATGAAAGTCTTTTATGATGGAAATTGAAATCATCTTGAGGGGAAATGATGTAGTTAAGAAAGAACTTGTCTTCCCCCAAAATTGAAGTAAAAGTATGGCTGTCATGTCCTGTAATATTTTATGTGGTTACATTCGTAGATGGACAGATACGTAGATACAGTGATACGCACGCGTGTGCCTGCAACAAGGGCAGTAATTCTGTGGGGCTGACATTCTTTAAATCTGATTATTCCTATACGTGAAAGGTCAGAATGTGGTACAGAATGAAGCCAGATTTTCTGTGTTCACCCTCCATTCACATTCACAAGCAGGCCTATGTCAGAAGCTAAGTCAGGAAGTGAGCTGGGAGGGGGCTAGGTGTGTAGTGAAGAGTTGTTTGGGGATCACTGGGAGTTTTTCCAGGGCAGTGGGTGAACTGGTTTCTCCCTGACTTTGGAAAGAAACCACTCAGTTGGTGTCACATGAGCGAAGGACCCTAAACTCGTCTCCAGTAAATAGGAACAAACAGGTGTCTCTTCAGCTCACGATAGCTCAGTCCCATAACGGGAATATGCAGGGCTTATTCTCTAGGCAACTAGAGTAAGCCTGTGTGCAGCAACGAAGACCCAGTGCAGCCAAGAATAAAAATAAAATAAATAAATTTATTTTAAAAAAAAGGGGAATATGCATGTTTCAGAGGCCACAGCGTTGCTCTGGTATTTGCTTTCTTACAGCACCCGAGCCAGTTGCATTCCAGGTGTGTTTTCCTACTAGTTTCCCTGAAGGGAGCTTAATGCAGAGGATTCAACCAGAAAAGTTCCGGGTGTGTTCAGTGCCTTTTTAAGGAAGGCACTCTCTTTGTTTCCAAACACCTCTTTTAAAAAAATTTTATTGTTGTACCGTTGACTTACCATGTGTGTTAGTTTCAGGTGTACAGCAAAGTGAATCAGTTATACATATACATATATTCACTCTTTTTTTAGAGTCTTTTCCTGTATAGGTCATTACAGAGCATTGAGTAGAGTTCCCTATACTACACTAATTCCAAACACTTAATTGCTTTTTCTATCAGGATAGAGAAGAATGTGAGGCTTTAATCTTTAACCTTTAGACCTTAAAGCCCATTGCACCAAGAAAGTTTGTCCTAAATCTTTTAGGGATAAAAAATTTCCATTGGATTCTTCCAAGATCTATGACCCTTAACATGTTGAGAATTATCAGCATTAAGTGGAGATTATTAGGAGTCATTAATTTCTATACATGAAGAATCCTCACACCTAGGTTCTCTTCTGTCTCTTGGCCCCTGTCCTGCCACACCTCTGCACTGACCTGTCAGCCAACCCCAGGAGCTTTTCCTCTGGGAACAGGTTAGGCCATCCCATGAGTCAGAGGAGTTACCTTTATTGTTCCCACACCCTCAGTTCATTTGTCATTGTTTCTAATGATATATTTCGTGTTTGAATGTTTTACCCATTAGAGCGAATTGCTGTTGTAAGAGGTTGGTGGGAACAGGGAGACTGAGCCTGTGAAAGCTCACCATTATATGTGACATGCTGACTTAGTGGATAGAACGTCATCGCATAGTTACAGAATGAATGTTATCATTATCCGGCACCCTCAGGAAGGGGAGAGATCATTCTACTAACTTTTGTTTATTCCTTCCTTCCCTCTTTATTCATTCATATATTCGATAGATATTTCTCAAGTAATTGCCAAGTGTCAGGTGTTGTCATGGTGTTAGGGACTGAGGTTGCAAAAATAAGACCCAGATTCAACTTTCAAGGACTTTAAAGTGTGCTGGGGACAACCACCATGTAAATAAGCGAGAGTCACTTTTTAAAAATGTCTTAAAATGAAAAAGTTCAACTACATAGCAAAGTAGAGAGAATATTTTAAAGAACACCCATATGCCAGCACTACAGTTATCAATCATGGCTAATCTTGTTTCATCTATACTCCTCTCCCCTCCCCCCATGACTTTGAAGCAAATCGCAGACCTCATGGGGAATGTATGATTTATGCTTATGCAGTGGGAAGGTCAGGTGCAGTTGCGAAGGATGGGCTGCTCTCTGCAGGGTCAGTGGCATGAAAGAAGGGTGTTCCAGGCAGAAGAAATAGTATGGGGGCGGGGAGCGGGGATGATGTAGTGCTGCTTGTAGTTTGATCTGGCCAAAACTGGTACATGGATGGGGGAGGTGGAGCCACAGGTGGGGGTCTAGAAAGGCAGACAGAGTACAAATGAAAAGGCTTTTGTATTGTCAGCAGCAGACTGACTTTGTCACGTCTTCACTAGGAGATGTTTATAGTGTTCAAGATTTATATTTTGAAAGTTACAGTGGGCATGGGGTATAGAGTGGGTCGTAAATGAGATGGGATTGGAGAGCGGGTGAATAGCTGGGAACCTTGGTTGATGTCTTGAAACACTGCTAGGATTAGGATGGAGAAATATTTTGAGACATTTGAGATATTGAGAGATATTGGAGAAGAAATATTATATTAGCACTTATTTATGACATATTATAAGACCTAGTGACCTCTTAACTTCGGGGATAAGTGAATGACCCTGAGAATGTTGGCACGGATCAAATGGGTTGATGCTAATCTCTGGACTACTGGAATCCAGAATGAAAGTTTGCTGGGGATGGAGAGTTTGGACTGAATATGTAGGAAGAATAGGCATAGGCATTTGTCTACAGCTAAGGAGATGAAGAAAGAGTTTTAAGAGTTATCATAATATAAATTAAGGGCTACAAAGTTTCTCGGTAATGGGCCACGTGTTCAGTATCCTCAGGTTTGTAAGTCATGTGAATTTTTATTGATAACACTCTTTAGGTATTACCTGCCAGTTCTTCTTTTTCTTTTATTTTTTAATATTTATTTATTTAGGCCACTCCAGGTCTTAGTTGTGGCACATGGGATCTTTAGTTGCAGCATGTGGGCTTCTTAGTTGCAGCTCGCATGAGGGATCTAGTTCCCCGACCAGGGATCGAACCCGGGCTGCCTTCATTGGGAGCATGGAGTCTTACCCACTGGACCACCAAGGACGTCCCTACCTGCTAGTTCTTAAAAATGTGGAATTTTGGCAGCATCACCAAGAAAGAATTTAATCAACACTAGCACTATAACACTGAATGGTGAGTGATAAGCATGATGCCTTCAGTCTGATCAGGTCATCAGGACGTCCAAATATCACTTAACAGTCGCACTGGGCTTCCCTGGTGGTGCAGTGGTTGAGAGTCCACCTGCCAGTGCAGGGGACACGGGTTCGAGCCCTGGTCTGGGAAGATCCCACATGCTGTGGAGCAACTAAGCCCGTGCGCCACAACTACTGAACCTGTGCTCTAGAGCCCGCAAGCCACAGCTACTGAGCCCGCGAGCCACAACTACTGAAGCCCACACACCTAGAGCCCATGCTCTGCAACAAGAGAAGCCACCGCAATGAGAAGCCCGCGCACCACAACAAAGAGTAGCCCCCACTCGCCGCAACTGGAGAAAGCCCACATGCAGCAATGAAGACCCAATGCAACCAAAAATTTAAAAATTAAAACAAAAACAAAAACAACACAGTCGCACTGCCCTCAGGAGCAGTCCTCGGAAATGAACTGGATTCAAGTGCACGTCTGACTCCATGTACACCACACCTCCTGACTCTCTGCTAAAGCCAGGGTAGAATATAATTTTCATAAAACGTAGCAGGGGCATCCCTGGTGGTGCAGTGGTTGAGAGTCCACCTGTCGATGCAGGGGACACGGGTTCGTGCCCCGGTCCGGGAAGATCCCACATGCCGCGGAGCGGCTGGGCCCGTGAGCCATGGCCGCTGAGCCTGCGCGTCCGGAGCCTGTGCTCCGCAACGGGAGAGGCCACAGCAGTGAGAGGCCCGCGTACCGCAAAAAAACCAAACCAAAACAAAACAAAACAAAAAACGTAGCAAACTCAAATGTTATGTAAAATTTAATTAACATCATAACCAGAAATTTCAGGATTGTTCTAAGATCAATATATTCTTTTCCAGGTTTCTGAGAATATCATAGATCACATTTTCCCCCAGTCAGATTTTTATTGGATCAGTGCCTGCGGATGCCTATATCCTCATGAGTATGGGCCAGAGGCAACCAGAGAAAGCGCAAACTGTGATTCATACTCATCAAAATCTGTGAATCTGGTCTGAAATTCTGACTTCATTCCCACCCAAGTAGCTCACTCTGCTGTTCTTTCCAAATCTGTGATTCGATTAAGCTCAGGCAGTTTGGAAAGGAGAAATGAGTTGAGTCTAAAATTGTCATCTGCTAAATCCTCATGTCCATTTTAAGTGTGAATCTGCACTTGAAGTTTTTAGAACCAACTGTCAACATTCTAGTCTTTTCCCTGCGTTTTTCAAGTTCTGAAGGTTCCTGTGAAATGTTCTGTTTAAGCCACCGATAGCCTAGCAAATGGGATCTTTCAAAGCCTTTAATTCCACAAAGACCTTATACTAGCACAAAGTTTAGTAAATCCCTTCAACAAATTTCCATGACTTAATTATATGACTGCATTAAAATACAGCCATACTTGGCTTTTCTGTCCAGTAATAATAAGCATTCATGTTTCTTGATTTTATATTGTATACTTAGCACCCAGCACAGCACCTGGAATGCCATAGGTGTTCAGTATTATTTGAATTAATGAAGTATCCCATTAGGTGTTGATGATTGAAGAACATAATTTTATAGCTCTGATCACTTTCTTCATCACACCTGACAATCATCGTGATGTGAAAGATGCCAGCACACACTCTCCCCATGAGGAGGCCTTTTCATTCCATTTTGTTGTAGCTACTCCTCTCCATGGCCTGTAAACTGAGTTTGTTCATATTTAAACCAAGCTGTTCAAATCCCTTCCCAGCACATACCCAGCAGATAATTAGGGATAACTAGTTCATGCATAAGATTTTGGTAATAACATTTTTGCTAAAGAACTCAAGCTTTTCTTATCCCGGGGTCAAGCAGGCTGTCCTGAGCCTGAGGGTGGAAGAGGAGAAGGAAAAAAATGCTTCTGTTGTGGCTTTAAATCAGCTCAACCACAGATGAGATTTCCCCCAGGAGAGCAGGGACCACAGGAAGAGAAGAACACAGGGAGAGCCTTTGGGGAGCATCTGCATTTAGGGGTAAGCTGAGGAGGAGAGAGAGAGTCCCGAGGAGACCCATGTGCACTGAGCTCTGGAATGGACACGAAAGTGGGAGGACCCCTAGGATGCAGCCTGAGAGACAGACTCCACCAATGGCTTTCAAACTTTTGGCCACAGATTCACTGGAAGATGTATTTTACATTGTGATCAGGTACAGTTATACACACACATAACTGAAAAAAATGTTGCAGGAAACAGTCCTGTTTCTTCATGGGATGTATGCCAACATTTTCTATTCTGTTCTGTGCTATGCAATGTTGTTTAAACAAATGCTGGTCTCAGATGTCACAGAATATCTTAGGACTGTGTGGTGACTTAGGACTGTGTCAACCCAGAAGTCAGAAGTGAATCAGCAGTAGCCATACTTTTCAGACTCTGAAGGTTAGTGGAGGGCAGTGGGCACTGTGGTGGCTCCCTTGTGGTGTCACTGATCTACCTTGCTAGCGTGAAGTGGTGCCCGGACCCCCAGCAAGTCCAGGTCCTGCCAGGTCTCCGTCATCTTCTGGGGGTCCTGAGCCATCTGAAGAACTCCAGCTTCTCTTGTAGGTCACCGATGGCATCAAGGTTGGAGTGGATGAGAAGCAGATGTGGATTTGCATGGGCTCTGTAATTTGCGGCAAGCGGGCTCTCTCATTGAGGTGCGTGAGTTCAATAGTTGTGGCGCGCGGGCTTAGTTGCCCCGTGGCATGTGGGAAGGGATCCCAGTTACCTGATCAGGGATTGAACCCACGTCCCCTGCATTGGAAGGTGGATTCTTTACCACTGGACCACCAGGGAAGTCCCGCCTTTATTATTTTTTTAATTTTTAATTTTATTTATTTATTTTTTGACCACACCTTGCAGCATGTGGAACTTCCCCAACCAGGGATGGAACCTTCGCCCCTGCAGTGCAAGTGCGGAGTCTTAACCACTGGACTGCCAGGGAAGTCCCTGCAGACCACTGCCTTTGGAAGCAGCTGCTGAGAGAGTGCTGGGAAGGAGGGGGTCGCCAATACTGGCAGCTTGTCAGGCTGTTCTTCATGCTTCAGGAAGGGATTTGTGTTAACTGGAGACCACTGATGCATGATAGTGGGGGCCATGAGCACCAAGATCATATTTGCCAAAGCAAGAGTTAGACATGGGCTCCGGCAGGTTCTGGGTGTTTGGGAGGGAGGAGAGTGGAAGATGTGAAATCAGCCCTCCTCCAGCCGCCTGCCATGTGGGTGTGCCCCCAGAGCCCTCTCTCACCACCAGTATGACTTAATTTGTCCCTCTGGTGTATGTTTTTGGTTGTTATGTGTAAAAAACTTGCCTGAGACAAACTGTATTTCAGCTCAAACCATCTGTAGAAATGCTGAGAGAGATACCTCAGAGAAATATATTTGAGATCCGTTATTACATATTCAATGGATTTCTCCAGAATGATGTGGCAGGACGGGGTGACAGAGTCGGTGCAAACATTGACATCTCACGGATTCGGTGAGGCTGAACGAGGAAACCGGAATTAAAGTCTTGTTTATGGTAGTAGCAACTTCACCTGAAAGGTTGCCGGAAGTGTTTATCACCTCAGAATCTTTACACAAGCTAATTAAGAGTGAGAATGCATTGTGAAGTCATTCAAGGAATCAGTTAGGCTTTATTGTATTGTAGTGATTTCTTTTAGTGGATTTATCTGGTAGGGGACTGATGTAAATCTTTATATATATGATATATCTTCATCCCTCTCCCAAACAATAGTGAGCAGTGGAAATAAAACATATAATTTATATTTCATAAAATATATCATGTACGTACTTACTATTATAGACAGAAAAGGTAGAGATGTGTGAAATAAATGAGCCAGGAGTCTTGTTCCCTTTCTTCCCCTCAACTTTGGGGATTCAGAGCAACGCATTGAGTTTTCCCTTAGGGCTCTGTCTTTATAGATGGATAAAATAGCAGGACCAAGATTTCATTTCCATTCATTTGCATGTAATCTGCATACAGCGGTACAGATTACATTGTGTCTCCTGGTGTTTTCAGAGAATTTTTTTCTTTTTCTTTTTTACCCCTTAAACTTTGTCAAGATATTCTAAAGCATAAATGACATCTGGGGAAAGAAGAGAGCAAAACCAAAAAAAGTAATGATACAAATGCCTCTGTTTTCATAGTGCTTTTAGTTTTCACATTTTCCAGAGACAGAAGTACATTGGGATAAAAATTCAGAAATGCTATTGTTGAGAGAACAATGCTCTGTTTCTTTTCTCCTTAATTGTAACAGCAGTTCACCCGATCTGAATTGTTTGGTACAATGCCCCTTATCTCTATATTTTTATGTTGGTTGTATAAAAAAAGATGGGTGTTTGGTATAAATGTGTGCTGTGGCTTCATGGGAAAATTATACAAGTTAGTCTTCCATTGAGCTGACACTGGTAGTGGGACCCAGATTTAAATTAAGTTCATATTAAGTGAAATGGATGGTTATATGGAAAAATTGCTGTGACCTGGTTTTGTAATAAGAAGTGGGAAGAGAGCTTGAATTTGCATGTATCTTTTTTTTTTGGTAGACAGTGATGGGAAAATTCTTGTAAAAAAGTTTATGCGTCACAAAATTTCACAATTTACTTTAAAAAGGCTATTTTGAGGAAATAAGATTTTTCTGAGTTCCTAAACACAGAACTAATATTGCTTCAGCCTAATGCATGCGAATCAAAGGGGGAAAATAAGAAACGAAACAGATTAGACAAGTAATACACTCTACAGCAGAAACTTTTAACACCTTAAAAGAAAAAAAAGTTTAAAAAGGAACCTATTTCAGTATTTTAATGTATTTATTATAATAAATATGGAAATTTATAAAGTCATACTACATATTTAGAAGTTGATTTTGTAACATCAATGCCTCTTGGCATTAGCATTGTGGGGTGTTCAGTCAGACATGAACTTCACATCCCCAAAAAAAGATGTATGAGGTGTGGTGCTATTGAAACATCAACTGCATTATTTAAATTCTCTAGAGACTAATGTTGCAAATATTTTAATAGAAGTAAATATTTTTACTGAATAGGTTTGTACTATATCAAGTAAGAACAAGTTGGACAGAAAGGATGCAGGGGTCTCCAGACAGTCCTGAAAAAGCATGGATTTGGAGTGGGTGAAGAGAAAATCATCTTGTGGCTCCTTGGTTCCATGTGATTGGGATGGAAAAAAATTCCTTTCTGTGCATAGCAGAGAAGACCTACTTAAAAAACACACACACACACGCTTTAAAAAATTATTTTGTCTTTCTTGGCATTTAAATGATCAAGACTGATGCAAGTGGTAATTATGGGGACTCACTGAACATCTGGAAAGCGATTTGAAAAAACATCGAGGCAGCTGTGCCACCCTGTTCTAAATTATTATTTGCTGAGCATCAAGTGAGGAGTGGTTATTGCAGGGTGTGAAATGTTTGCTGTCTTTGGCCTGAGTTGAGTTGAAGAGCTGCTTTCTTCCTCGTGAGCAACAGATATTTCCCAGGCCCTCAAATATTTGGGGAGTTCCGAGTGATTGGGAGTGAGGGATAGGGAATGAAACTGTTCCACTATTAGGAAAAAAAGTTTGACCAGAAGCCTAGAAACTCTAGAAGTGAAGTGAACAGTTGGCTTTGAAGGTGTCCCAGGATATGCGAGAGAGGAGAGAGAAAGGAAAGAAAGCAATTTGAACAAAGCTATATAAGTTATCATTTTTATAATTTTTTCAGGTGGCCTTGATTCGTCCAAGAAAGTAGTAGTTGGTTGTGGTAAGTCATACGGTTCATAAACTTGAAAGCTGATTATTTTGGAGAAGCCAGCCATCAAGACTGGAGTGTCTTGGCTTGGTCAGTATAACTCTTAGTGCCTCTGTGAATAAGAGACAGTGGGAGAGGGAGAGAGGTTAATTTCCATTAAGAACAGCAAGCCATAGGGAAATGTGTGGAGATAGCCCCTCTCACCAGTTCCCTCAGGTATTAGACAGTACGGATTTTGTATTTGGTCAAAGGTGGCAGGTATGTTTCATTTCCTGGAGGGATGAAGGCAAAAGTTTCCTGATGAGGATGGCATCATACTCTCGAGAGACTAAGGCAATTCTAAAGAGCCCAAGATCTTCCAGGAGCCCCAGTTGCTGTGGGGAGTCGCAGCATCAGGGCAATAACTCATGAAGATGGGTTCTCAGGGGACACTGTTGCAAGTCCTGTCCTTTTTACCTTCCAACACACACTCATCTTTCCCAGTATATACTGGGCGAGGGAGCTAAGAAAACTTCATGCTCTTGAAGAGAAGTGGGACGGTGAGGGCGTTGTGTCTTGGAGGTGTAAGCAAACATCCCGGGTCAATAGAAGGCAGATACCCTGCTGTTAAAGGTAGCCCAGTTCCCTTTGTCCTAGGAACGGTCCAGATGCTCCTCTCTGGCCGAGGCAGCGGTGGTCTGGAGCCCTCGCCTCGCTGGGCACTTTGCTGTCATAGTCCTGGTCGTTGGCTGGAGCAGATGCTCCCCTGGGAGCAGCCCTTCTGCCTTAGCTCTTTCCTAAAGTTTCCTCCAGTACTTTCTCTTGGTGTTGGGGGTGGCGTGGGGGCTGGGGGAGCGGCCACTGTAGGGGCTGCCTGTCCTCTCTCACTCCTCTGGTCCTCCCTGTCGGCAGGCCTCAGCCCCTTTCTCCACCGGGCTGGTAAGTTTGGGGTTTATTTGTAGAATGGGTGACGTGTGTGGCACGGATCATTCTTAGGGGAGAGAGACCCGGTCTGATCCCTGTTTTGCAAGGTCACTTTGGTGACTGGATCCAAGGCAGATGAGGCCAAATGGGGAAGGAGACAAGGAGACAAGTCAGGAAGTTGTAGATTTTCATGTTGTGGCCCGTGCGGCATGTGCTGTTGAGTTGAGACAAGTCAGGGCAGACCTCAGGATCGTAATCCGATTTACGATGCAATTTGTCAGGAGCCTCACCTCTACTAAAGGCAGTAAAGCAAAGACTGGTAGGCTGATCCCCTCTGTGCGTGTCCTCGGAGGCTAGCAGCAGACTTCCATTTTACTCCTTCTTATTTTCCCTACCGGAAACGTGACAGACCTTTTTTTGGGGGGGAGGGTAAACTCCTGCCACCTCTACTGTAGCCATCCAGCCTGTTGTCTCAGAGGGGAGGGACTGACTTTTGCCCAGACACGTTCAAACATCTTACTGTTCTTGTAAAGAGCTTCCCATCCCTAGCTCTGTACTGGGGACTTTGAGGCAATGACCTCAAGCATAGACCATTTTATTGGTAACAAAGGAAGAATCTTTTCTAAAAAAAATCATTTCCTTCAATTCTGTTTCCCCACTCGGTCAGTTTTGTGAAATTGGTGAATGCAGAAGTGGGATAGAGATGGTCACTTGCTCTGACCCACGCATCCTGACCAGGGCCTTGAGGTCTTTAGCAGAAAGCCTTTTTTTTTTTTTTTAAATTAATTAATTAATTAATTAATTAGACTGCATTGGGTCTTCACTGCTGCATGCAGGCTTTCTCTACTTGTGGTGAGCGGGGGCTACTCTTCATTGTGGTGCAGGGGCTTCTCATTGCGGTGGCTTCTCTTATTGTGGAGCACGGGCTCTAGGCGTGCGGGCTTCAGTAGTTGCGGCGCGTGGGCTTAGTTGCTCTGCGGCAGGTGGGATCTTCCTGGATCAGGGCTCGAAACCATGTCCCCTGCATTGGCAGGCAGATTCTTAACCACTGTGCCACCAAGGAGTCCCAGCAGAAAGGCTTTTGAAGAACTCTCTTTTTGTTGTTGTATATACTGTAATTTTATTTCAATAGCACAAACGAAGTTAGCATGAAGGAAACTTAAATGAAACAGTACGGTATAAATAGCAGAGAACCAAAAATTCTAAAAAGGAAGTACATCTAAAGCATGAGAATTCAACATTCATTGGTGTTTCATCTTCAGTTTTGATTGACACTTGATGTTTGCAAACTCTGAAACAAACTTTGAGATCATGATGACTATTCTGAAGAGATTTCAGCACCAGCACTGAAGAACTCTTAATTCCCAAAGCCTATCTGCATCTAAGTGTGCTTTGCAGTCTTAGACACGTGCGCTAAGGGTGGTGTGCTGGCATTAACTATGAGACAGGGCTGGCCGGTGGTCTGTCACAGGGAAAATGTGTGTGCACTTTTTCGGTTGTCTAAGAGTTGTGTTTTCCTTGGTTATCTTGGTAAAATCATTTTCCTTGGTTGTCTTGGTAGGGTCTTTTATTCATACCAAAGAAAGACCTTGTTGGGAGGTGAAAAGTGGCAGGGGAGATGCTTCTCTGAATGAATGAATGAATGAATGAATAGACAAAATGGCATAACCTACAAATGTATACAGCATTGCTGTCATCCTCTGTGTATATGTTCAAACATGTATTTAGGAATCAGTTCCCCTAAAGGAAGACTACAATCTGAAACATTATTTGTAGTGAATATTATTAGCTAAGTAAATTGAGCACTTACTATGTGCCAGGAGGACTGTGAAGGACCAAGCTCTGAGTGAGTCACGTTACTTCATCACTTCTCACGGGGAGGTATCCCAGCGTTGCCAGAGATTAGGAAACATGCTTAAAGCTGCCGAACCAGAAGTGGCCGCAGAGCTGGATGTGAACTTGGGGGTGTGGGCTCCAGAGCAGCTTCCGGGCCCATCCCTCAGTGGAGAGACGGATATGTTTTCTTATTTATTTAGCTGAATTTGTTCTCTTGCATCTGTACTTGAATGATGTAGGGAATAAGAGTTCCCACTTTTCTGAGGGTCTCATGGGAGGCATGGTTCAGGTGTGTCCCAGATGCAGCATTCCCTGTTGGCTTCTGAATTCTCAGCTTCCCATCAGAATTCCCAGGAGTGGTGTCCTGGCATCTGGGTTTCTCAAACGCTTCTCCAGAGGTTCTGATGCAGCCACTGACTGGGCTTTAGGGTGCCTCGCACTGACACAGTGGTTTTCCCAGGGGTTTCTTGGCCCTGCAAGGCAGGCAGCGATGTGGGTTAAAACCGTGGCTTTGGCATCAGACAGTCCTGAGTTGGAGGCCTGGCTTCTTTGCTTGGTAGCCGTGCAATCCTTGGGCTGTCACTCAGCTTTTTTGAGCTGCTGTTTGTCCATCTATACATAGTGAGGAAAATAGGTCCTGTGTCCCAGGGCTGTCCTCAGCATTAGGAGATGTCGCGTGTAAAATTTAGCCTGGCACACGTCCACCACTGAAAAAATGCCAGCTGTTATTAGTATAAGTGATGCATAGAGGAAGACTAGATGATGTGGGACGTTTGCCGGTGGACTGATCGCCTTTGTTCTCTTCCTGTTTTGTCCCCCTGCCCTCCTCACCCTCAGGACGGCTCCCTGGGAAACATCGATGACCTGGCGCAACAGTATGCAGATTATTACAATACGTGTTTCTCCGACGTGTGCGAGAGGATGGAGGAGCTGCGGAAACGGCGGGTTTCCCAGGACCTGGATGTGGTGAGTGGGGCACTGGGAATGTGTTCCTGCCCAGCCGGGCTGCTCCTGGTCCAGCATCCCCTCCTTCAGCCCTCTCACGGTTGTGCGTGCATTATTACTCTGCAGGCTGCTGCACTAGTTGAGATAAAAAATTCAGATCCCAGGGCTTCCCCAGTGGCGCAGTGGTTGAGAGTCCGCCTGCTGATGCAGGGGACACGGATTCGTGCCCCGGTCCGGGAAGATCCCACGTGCCGCAGAGCGGCTGGGCCCGTGAGCCATGGCCGCTGGGCCTGCGCATCTGGAGCCTGTGCTCCGCAACGGGAGAGGCCACAACAGTGAGAGGCCTGTATACCGCAAAAAAAAAAAAATAATAAATAAAAAAAATTCAGATCCCAAAAGGATTAACCCAGGTCTGTGGCTGTCAGACTGAATGAGTATTAGTTGGGGCAATAATGATCAAATTTTTGTATTCATTAAAAGATTGCGTTTGAATTTTAATTTTTTTTAGCTTAAGGGGAAAGGATGTTCTTACTGTTGGCCGGTATCCACTACATTTTTAATGACTCTAAGCCAAAAGGAGGAGGCCTAAGCTAGTTCTTTCCTCGTCTCCTTCCTTCTTTGTTTTCTTCTTTTTGTTTTAAACAAAATAAAATTTAAAGAAACAAGAAACCACCCTAATTTCTCACCTAGCAATAACCATATTGGTGTTTTAGCAAGTCTCCGTTCCGTGTTTTTCTGGGCATTTTTACATCAGCAATGTAATTCTTGCTTTTTTACTTAACGTTTTATTATAGTTCTTCCATGTTGCTAAGACCTCTTTGTAATCACCATTTTTCATGATTTTACCAAGATAACCAAGGAAGACACAACTCTTCTCTCAGGTGCATTGAAATTCATTTGGCTGGTTTTTTTTTTTTTTTTTTTTTTTTTTTGTGGTACGCGGGCCTCTCACTGTTGTGGTCTCTCCCGTTGCGGAGCACAGGCTCCGGACGCACAGGCTCAGCGGCCATGGCTCACGGGTCTAGCCGCTCCGTGGCATGTGGGATCTTCCTGGACCGGGGCACGAACCTGTGTCCCCTGCATCGGCAGGCAGACTCTCAACCACTGCGCCACCAGGGAAGCCCCATTTGGCTGTTTTATAAAGACTTTTATGTGTATGATTAGTGGAGCATTTGAAGTTCCATGTGATAAATAGTAAATACAGACTTCAGGTCTATATAATCTATACGTGTGCTGGTATTTCCATGTTGTACATTTACTAGAAAGTATCTTACCAAAACTTCTGCATTTATTAATTTAAATTTGCTATATAGGTCTTGGGTTCATTTTGGTTCAGTGCTTCTCAAATTGTTCTGTTTCATTGTGACCATTTCATCTGACCATTTTAGGAATGAGAGGCAGAAGAAAAGGCTTAACACTCCGTGTTTCCTTATCTGGACCGGCTCCTTTTTAAGCCTCTTTTATGTATTAGGGGACTACGCGGATCTTTTCTGAGTAACAGTACCTCTGCCTTTAAAAAAATGTTTGAAAACTACTGATTCAATTGAATCCTTATTTATTTTGTGATTTTCCATAAATCTACTTCAAGTAGAGATGAAAAAATTAGTAACTCGGAACAGATAATTCTTTTATTAATAATTCCTTTTATGTTTGAAAAAACCTATTGGATAAGGGACCCACCAAATAGTTTAGGCACCGCTGCTGTGTATTCCATAAGTAGACATCATTCACTTCCACTCTAAGTAAGATGCTGGTGCTCTTATGCAGTTTCATTTCTTTCCTTAACTCAGTCCACGTAAAGATTTCTTATATCATACCTCTCAAATAACTATTGATCCTTTTTCCTTTTTGTTCACTGATTTAGTGTTCAACCTGGGTGGGAGTTAGTATAATGGAATCGATTGAGACTGAGAAGCATCCGTTGGGGGCAGAAAGCCATCACCCCAGGAGCCTGACACCCTGGTCCAGGCAGGCACATGGGCGTCATTGTTGCCAAGGGCTTCTTTCCTGTAACTTTGTCCCCTGGCATGTGTGAAGGGGGGTGGGGAGAGGCATATTCCTTTCTTTTAAGAAAGTATTCTCATGTGGCAAAAGACTGTTAAAATTAATTAGGCTCTCCTGTTGGGGCACAGTTAGTGCCTTTTTTTTTGGCAAGATTGCAGCCAAACAACAACTTCATTATTGCACTGAGTTCTTGAATGTTGCAGTTTTGACCTTGAATAATAGAATACTCTGTGGCTTCCTTGGACGTTTCACCATGCAAGGAAATGATGGCTGTGAATTGACAGATGATCCTTGATAGGACACTCAACTGCTCTTCCCCAAATTCTAGCTGGTTAAGAGTTGGGGTTACCATAGTCATTCCACAGTGTTTGGGAACCTTGGAAAGCAGCCTCTTGGTAGGAAAGACAGCCTGCCTTGAGGTGGAATAAATAACTTCTTCCCATTTAGACAGATGAGCCTAATTTGGTGCGCTCTGTTCCAGAGCTTTTGCAAAAGACAGTGGGGGGAGAAAACACTGCATGAGCTAAATTACTTCTCATCAAAGGTGCAGGAATGTGGGGGTGGGTACAATTGATGGGAGCTAGCTGGAAACTGTCTTCATCCTTTAAAGTGTAGTTAGTGAGACAAGGAAGATCCCAAGTCAGCGTCTTCAGTTCCCTCTCTATGAGATTCCAGGCAAGTATTGAAGACCAAGTTAGATGCCATGTGGTTCACGTCCTTCACACGGCTCAGGGAGTCCAGAAGTTAGAGGTTGTTTAAGGTCGTCGTTCAGGCCATGCTTGCAACACTGGCGACTTAGGGAAAGTTCCCTCTCACGGTGGTTAGCTCATCACAGATTGAGTCCTGATGGGAACTTATTTTCTTGAAAAGCTGCAACTTTCAGTCGGTAATGCTACTTTTTTTTTTTTTTTCGTAACGCCACTTTTTATTGCATCAGAATTTACCTGTATTTCTAGATTGTGAATTCTGCCTTCAGACAAGTAGGCAAACTTCTTGCATGCTAGGCTTTTGGTGCAGCTTGGGGTCTGAGGACCTGCAGCTTAATACTTGTTTTCTGTGCTAGTGAGCAGCCCTGTCAAAAGCAGAAGTGAGGGACTTCCCTGGTGGTCCAGTGGTTAGGACTCTGTGCTTCCCCTGCAGGGGGCACGGGTTTGATCTCTGGCCAGGGAACTAAGGTCCTGCATGTGGTGCAGCTCAGCCAAAAAGGGAAAAAAAAAAGCAGAAATGAGATGACTTGGAGAAGAAATAATCCACCGAAAGCACTAAGAGGAAATAGTAACATGTTAGGAACATAAAACAATTTATAGGGAAAACAGTAGCATTAAGTTTGTTGCATCTGCTCTAGAAAAAGTCATTAGAGACAGCTTTGAGGGCAGAGAGTTTGGGGTGATGGTTTAAATTGGCTTTATGGGTTTGTTTCATTTCACATCCTATGGGTGAATTTGGGAGATTGAAGAAATGTTCTATAGACAGAATAGATATTTAGATATTGATGTTTGGCTTTAAAAAGCCCAAAAATGCAGTGTCCTTAAGAGCTAATTACATGTCAGCTGGAGAACAAACAAGCCAAAAGTCACCCTGCCCACAGAGATGCTTGACTTAACCCTGAAAAATAAAAGGTTTTGATAATTATGTTAGAAATTAACTTTTGGGACTGGATATCAAACTACTTCTCCAGGACCTAATCACCTGGCCCCTGACTGGAATAAAGCCCTTACTTGATGAAGTGTTTTGGGGGCCAGTTAGTTTAGACGAAGGTAACAGAGAGAGTACAGATGTGTGAAAATTCAACAGCATAAGCACAGATTATGATTGAGATTTATAACTGTCATGAGAGTTTCTATTTAGCACCGAGTGGGCCCTAAAGGAACCGTGTGTTTGGACCACAGCCCTTGCCTCTGCCGGGGATTAGGACGTTAGTGGCTGGGAAGAGCAGGGAAGTTGCCCGTATTTCCATACATTTGGGCACATCCCTGAGCACTGTGTGTTTTTTTGGCTGTGAGAAGCTGCATTTGGAAATGACAGCAGCTTTCCAAGTCCATAATGGGCCCATGTCTAGTGATGCTAAGTCTGACATCTGTCAAAGTGACACCATGGCCAGGAGAGGGACACATGCAAGGCAGCCTCTTATTACTGGCCATGTCAGCTTCCTCGGCATCTTTGCGGCTGAGTCTGCTTGGATGTTGGCAGAAACAAGTTTGTACAGTGGTTGTTGTATCATAGCCTTGACAGAGAAGTCACCACTTACAGGATCTCTGTGCCACTTACAGGTGACTTACAGTTTGTACCTCAAGAGCCAGGAGCCCAGGCAAGACTCACCCAGGTCTTTGAGGACTGGGACTATTACATATTATCACAGAGAAATGTGATATCAGAACCATTGCCGATGGTGTAGGAATGACTCTGGGGCATAATTATTGTTCCTAGCAATTTTCGTAGTTTAATCTTTTGACGTATAATTCTGGACAAAGATAGAGGCAGTAAGAGTGGTGTCTGGCGTGACTAGGGGTGATTCTTGGGGCTTCTTCAGACCCTACCACTCCCACCCCATGCCCAAGCTGGAGTCCTGGCCTCGGCGATTGTCGCAGTGGCAAAAGGGTGTGAGAAACATGATGGAAGGAGACTGGGGGAGTCAGGAAGACTTGGTTTCAAATTCTGGCTGTTGTACTTAACTGGCAAGTTGTGTAACCTTTCTAAGCTTCAGTTCCCCCATCTATAAAATGGGGTAAAAATATCTCATAAAGTTGTTACAAGGATTAAATGAGAAAACTGCTATACGTATACCTGGTCCCTCATTGTAAGTGACATATAACTGTTCATTTCTCTTCCTTCCTTTCTATTCCTGGTTCAAAAACTCCTGTCATAATGCAGGAGTATCTGTTATTTGTACTTCATGAACATTTATTCACCTGAGTGCAGAGGTTTCTTTTAGCTTTTATTTTGGGAAATTTCAAACATATATAAACAGCATACTATAACAGACTTCCTGTGCCTCTTACCCAGCTTCAACAGTTACCAGCATCCTGCCATTCTCACTTCATCTTTACTCTTCACGCCTGCTTTTTTTTTTTTAATTTATTTATTTTAATTTATTTATTTCTGGCTGCATTGGGTATTCGTTGCTGTGTGCGGGCTTCTCATTGTGGTGGCTTCTCTTGTTGCGGAGCACGGGCTCTAGAGCACAGGCTCAGTAGTTGTGGCTCTTGGGTTCTAGAGCGCAGGCTCAGTAGTTGTGGCACATGGGCTTAGTTGCTCCACGGCACGTGGGATCTTCCCGGACCATGGCTCGAACCCGTGTCCCCTGCATTGGCAGGCGGATTCTTAACCACTGCGCCACCAGGGAAGCCCCTTCACGCCTGCTTAATTATTATTTTTTAAAAGTTCTTTGTGAGGTAAAATTTACATATTGAAATGCTTGCATCTTAGCTATCCAGTTTTGTCAAGTGGATATAGGCATGTTATCTGCACCCTAGCATGATGTAGGACACCCCACAAAGTTCCTTCATATCCCTCCCCAGTAAATCCTAGTTTGAGGACAGGGATTTTTGTCAGTCTGTTTTGGTCCTTTCTGTATTCCAGCATGGAGAACAGTGCATGGCACATAATAGGTGCTCAGTAAGTATTTGTTGAATTCATTTGTGTATGTAATTATTTAAAACTATTAAATGAGCGTCAAGCATCTGAGATGTTGTCATTCCAGAAATACAGGTAAAGATGTGTTGCCCATCCACAAAGATGTCACAGTTTAGTGGGGGCTTTAGACAAGTAAGCAGACTTTTTTTTTTTTTTTTTGGCCACACTGCGCAGCTTGTGAAATCTTAGTTCCTTGATCAGGGATCAAACCCCGGCCCACAGCAGTGAAAGTACCAACTCCTAACCACTGGACTGGCAGGGAATTCCCTAATCAGACTATTAAAATGTCCTGCAGGAGTACACAAGAGAGCCCCTGACCCAGTTTAGGAAAATCAAAGAAGGCTTCCTGGAGGAGGTGATATCCAAGTCCAACTGTAAGGAAACACAGAAGATTAATCTGGTTGGGGAGCGAGGTGTAGACAGTGCAGAGTAATTTAAGGCAGAGGTCACAGTTAGTGAAAAGGTCAAAAATGAGAGAAAATGTGGCTTTTATGGGCCACTGAGGGTTGTTTACTAGGGCTGGAACCTAAGGCATAAACAGGTGTGCAGAGAAAAGATACATGCTGTCCGTTCACAGGTCCTTGGATCATTAATGATATAAAAGGATAGAACATTGCTCTGATTCATCACCATTCACAAGACAAAACAAAAATAATTGCCATTTTGCAATAGTTGACCGTCTGGGCCAAGGTGATCTTGTGGCTTTCCCCAGTCATGCAGACTAGTCCAGTTTCCGTGGGGGGTTTTGTTTTGTTTTGTTTTATTGACTGTTCTTCTTTTGTTATTTGCTAGAGACTGCAAAGCCTGTGGAAAACAGGTTTCCTGTATCTTTGAGCTCCCTGAATATTCAAGAAAAGATATACAAGAAAAGATAAGGGTTGCCTCCACCTCAGTGCTTAGGGAACACTGGCTGCCCCAGGAGGCTACCTGAATTCTTATTCTCACCCCCAGGATAAATGTGAACTGTGTTGCAAATTGCCTGACTTTAAATATTCAACTGCTAAATGCTAAAGCCCAACTGTTGCACCAGGGCATTTGCTTTTGTTTTGTTTCATTTTGTCTTAATGGACATTACTTGCTAGCTTTGGGCTACTCTTGATTTGCAGATTGCAGTCAGAAACGGTGGCCGGAGACAGTTGAGTCTGAACCACATTCGGCTGTGGGATTTACACACTTGATGTCAAAATACACTGAGGCTTTATGTCTTAAGCCAGATGGTAATACAGTTCTCTGCTTGGGCCCCTCAGACAAAGTCCCATTTGTAGTCAGATGCCCAGTCCCCACTTAGCATTGTTTTGTTCACTGCACCACGTTAACATGGACATAAATATGAATAGGTCTCTGGGCTGCCAGATTTGATCTTGGCATCCCATACCTCTCATAATTAAGAAGATTTTTATTATACTTAGGATCAATTTAGGTATGCTTCCATCCTCTTAAACTTAGAGACCTTTGTAGACTGCCCATACCATTATGGAAACGGACAGATTAGATGTGCTATGTGTGATAGGATAGTTGAGCCGTCTTCATCAGACTTTTCAAATAGGAATCAACAACATCAGCTTCTTTTTCTGGTTTTGCTTCTGAGCATTCAGAAATGACTGATTTTTGTTTGTTTGCATTTATAAACACAGTGTTCCCAGGAGATTAAACACCAAAATAGCATTCTGCTCAAAATATAAATGCTTGCCAGAAAGGGAAAAAAGTCTGAGCTTTGTAGTTGTTTTCATTTACATACAACAGAGAGCATTCCTAGATGTTAATCAAATTGACAATAATTGGGGAGAAAAGCCAAGAAATTAAAGAGGCCACTTTTTGATGGCAGAATCTGGGCTTGGAGGGGAAAGGAGTGTCTCTGTTTTTGGAATCAGGACCTTTCAAAGTTAAGTGAGGCCCAGGCCACGTGCATTTTGGAGCCCTGGAATATTAAAACCAGGTTACCAAAAGTATAGTGTGATCTCAATGTCTACATTTAACAGTTAAACACTTTTTTTTTTTTTTTTTTTTTTTTTTTTGCAGTACGTGGGCCTCTCACTGCTGTGGCCTCTCCCGTTGCGGAGCACAGGCTCCGGACGCGCAGGCTCAGCGGCCATGGCTCACGGGCCCAGCCGCTCCGCGGCATGTGGGATCTTCCCGGACCGGGACACGAACCTGTGTCCCCTGCATCGGCAGGCGGACTCTCAACCACTGCACCACCAGGGAAGCCCAACAGTTAAACACTTTTAACATGGAAGATTACAGTGTAATTTATTTATGCTAGTCACAAGCTAATTATAGGCTATTTAAACATGCTAATTTGTGGCACACTAGAGGCAGTATGGTCTTGACTTGAGACAAAATGTAAAGGAGTGTGATGAATGTTTCCTTATTTTCAGGCCCTAAGAATGGGTTTCTGTAGCTGTATCTACAATGTTATTTGTTATTGTCAAAGGTCTAAGTTTGAGATCCTCGGCAAAGGCTGAGTGGCCCAGGCCAAGTGGTTGATCCACCTGTCCTCTAAGGCCCAGCTTGGTTGAAATGGCAAGGGTTGGGTCTGGAGTGGGGTTACACAGATGCGTGCAGGGCCCGGACAGGAGGTCACCTGGAGCAGAGTTATGAGCCTTCTCTGGTGTCAGAACACACACCTGACATTGGCCTTCTGACCTTATAGGTCCACATTTTATCAGACAAGATGGGGCGTGATCAGGGTGGTATGGCTGTAGACTAGGTCCATATTTTATTTTATTTTATTTATTTTTAGCCACTGCGGGATCTTAGTTCCCCAACCTGGGACTGAACCTGGGCCCCGGAAGTGAAAGTGCCAAGCCCTAACCACTGAACCGCCAGGGAATTCCCTAGACTAGGTCCATATTTTAGAGGGATCTCTCATCACAGCTCCTGTGAACCAACTGAAATGACTAAGGACAGAAAGAATTGGGCTCCGGAACACCAAGTATATTGACTGGACCTTTCTCTGGCCACCTGTTTTGAGAAGATCATTACACCGGTTTCAGTAGTAGTTTTTGATTTGGAGCTGCCTTTTTTTTTTTTTTTTTTCTTTCCATTTGGAAGTTTCGAGAATTTTATTTCAAATAGAAGAAAGTAAGATGGTAAAATGTTGAACGACTTTGTTCTATGCAGTTGGTTCAGTTGGTTTTTCTGGCTTTTCAACCATTTGGTGTTTGGAAGGACACAGGGTAACTTGGTGACTGGAAAATACGTCTTAGTAACTTCAGAGCATGTCTGTTGCCTTTCCTTTAAAGTCTCACTGTATTACTTGAAAAAGGACATCAGATTCTAGTTTTTTGCCCTCCCCCATCCCTCATGTCAACCTTTGTTTTAGAAGTGGAGGCTTAATTGATCAACTGTAGAAGTGGTCTTAGAGTTTGGGTTCAGGAGTAAACCAATTTCTCTGTCTTTGGTTATTCTGAGGTTTGTGCATAAATCATTTATCTCTAAGGGATAGTTTGAGAGACTTTCTGCAATTATTTAGAATATGAAGATGTTCAAAATTTAAGCTACAGCAATGTCATCCATCTCATGGACCCCAGCAGAAGCTGATGGAACTTAATCAAAAATAAATCAAGGGTATGTCCAAACCAGATTGTAAGCACATCATGAATATTCGTGGACATCTGGATGTGTTTGTGGGAGTGTATGTTATTTTTTAATGTGTGCGATCACAGAGACATGGCTTCTTAACAAAGATGCCAAGAGGAAGACAGATTTCCAGCTGTGATGTCAAAGGGTATTTTTGTTTGTGTGTGGATATCCTTTCTCCTTGGGGTGTGGGTTTCACTTCTCCAAGATACTCCTTTGATCTCTTTCATCTTTTGGAATCTGTTTTGATATTTTATCTGAATTCTTCATTGGAGTCAGTTACTTGACTCATGAAGATTAAAACTTTCTTTCTAAAGGAGAATTTTAGCTTAAGTAAAAACTCACCATTTAGTGTTTCTGATGAATCTTTTAAACGCTGGTGATTTTCTGATAATTATCAATGAAGCTATTTTGCATCGTTGATCACCAGTATAGCCTAACATGTGTAAAACTCAGGGTACTTTATCTGCCTCACTACCTAAAATACTGCCAGTAACTAGAAAGGAAGGGTAAAGTGTGAGGAGGCCATAATAATGATGCTGATAATTATTGTAATAATGACATTTTAAAAGTACATTGGGGGCTTCCCTGGTGGCACAGTGGTTAAGAATCCACCTGCCAGTGCAGGGGACACAGGTTCGAGCCCTGGTCCGGGAAGATCCCACATGCTACGGAGCACCTAAGCCTGTGCGCCACAACTACTGAAGCCCACGCGCCTAGAGCCCGTGCTCCGCAGCAAGAGAAGCCACCACAATGAGAAGCCCACGCACCGCAACAAAGAATAGCCCCTGCTCGCTACAACTAGAGAAAGCCCACGTGCAGCAATGAAGACCCAGTGCAGCCAAAAATAAATTAAATAAATAAATAAAAAAAATTTTTAAAAGTACATTGGAGTTTATGAGACATCTACATGTACTACCTTATTTAGTTTTAATACCCTTATGAGATGGGTATTAGTAATCTTATGATTTCAGTTGGGCAGAGGCAGAAAATAATGCTCCCAAAGAGAGGCCAAATAACTTGGTAGGGAAGCTCCGTCGCCCACCTGTCTGGACATTTACTGCTTGGGACCTGCTTGGAACCAAGGTTTGGGCACTGCCAGATGGGGATGACAGGGCTGCTTCATCAGATGTTGTAAAGGTTAAATAAGATAATGTTTGTAGAGCACAAGGAAGAGTTCCTGGGTACATGCTAGGGCTCAGTGAATATTTATACTAAGTATTATTTATAATAGGAATACTAAGTAAGTAGGACTTATTAAACATCTAATAGCTGGTAGGTATCAGAGATGGAATTTGAAACCAGGTCAGTGCAAAATCTCTGAACCCGCCCAGGCCACCCACTAACCTTGCATTTTTACTCTCAGGAGATTCCTCCCAAAGCAGCCTTCCCCCCACCCCCGCCCACGCCTCCTCCCCCCCACCGCCTCCTCCCACCGCACCCCACCCCGCCTCCTCCCCTCCCCCGCCTCCCCCTTCCTCCTCCCCCCTTCCTCCTCCCCCACTCCTCCTCCCCCACTCCTCCCCAGGAAGTAAATCTTGATTTACAGATTATGTGTTTGGGTAATATAATTTAAATGTGTGATATTATAAACAATAATGTAATATAAAGTAATTTTATTATACAAATTACAATAATACACTCATTATAAATTTTTTTTTTAAAAAAACCTCACAAAAATTCCTTAAAGTAGAAGTTTAAAGTCTCCTAATACTTACCAAGGATAACAGTTCTAAACAGTTGGGTTTTAAGTAGCTTCCTGGAATTTCCAATTTTCTATTTGTTCATTCTTTACTTCTTCATCTCTTCTTTCTCTCTTTACGTACACATAAATACACACTCACAAATGAACGTACGTGACACTCACAAATGAACGTACGTGATGTTTTACCTACGACAGAGTAGAAGCAGTAAGTTAAAAGAGGGTTGACTCATTGCTAGAGGCGGTCATCTGATAGTGGTAGGAAATGTTCACAAATGGAGACATAGAACATTTAAAAAGTAAATAGAACTCAAGAATCTCGACAGTCTGGACTATTTAGAAGAGGGGCCAAAAACCTTGTAAATTAAAAAGAATCTGTTAAATTATATTCCCTACATTGTTACAGAACACAAGGGGTAATAGACGTTTCAAGAATTCCATGAAAGAAGGTAAAATAACATGAAAGGTAAAATAATAAAGAAAGTAAATAAAGTAAAATAAAACATTTTGCTGTTTTACCTGTATCCTTTTCTTGAAAATTTAGTTTAACAGAATATTAGAGGGTTCTAAATATTGTAATTTTAGTGTATTATGTAATAACTATTTTAGAGGTAGCTAAATGATGGCACGTATTATTCTTCCTGAAAGTGAATACAGGGAACTGGTAAAAACAGCAAAGTAAAAACAATATTTAATGGTTTTCTGGCGTGTCTCAGTAACGTAGGTGGTGTCATGGCGGAGTTTTTAGTCACAGAAAATATAAGCCTCATTTCAGGAAGTTCGTGTTGCAATAGAACAAGACATCCAAGGATAAGATTCTGTTAGTCATATTCATAAGTGGGTGATACATAGAGATCTGCTTACAGCAAATTCTAGTATCCATCCATTCACCTGGAGATGCGTTAAGCATTAGGACAATAGAAAAGGTAAAGGTGGTGATGCTTGTTGGTTGGAAAGCTTAGCTGAACTGGTCTGGAGGAGCAGGTGCCTCAGGCTAGGGTCGGGACTCTATAACCTAAAATCAAGCACAAGGCTGGTTTCTGAGTAATTGGACAAGAACTTGTACAATTGCTCAGCTTATTCTGTGCCATAACCTAGATCAACACAAGGAAACAGCTAAGGTTTGGATGAATTTAACAGGGCTGGACTTATAAGGGCACTTATAATTAGAATGATAATGCTGACTACAGTAATAACCAAGATTTTATATATATATATATTTTTTCGAGTAGGTATCTTCTTTTAATTAAATACCACAGCTGATTGTGTTCTTTGTAAAACGTTTATTGAATACCTAACATGTGAAAGCACATAGTACATATTATCTCCCTTCAGAACACTCCCATAGGGCTTTATAAAATGATTTTTTTTGAGATGTAATTCACATACCATAAAATTCACTCTTTTAAGTGTACAGTTCCCCGGTTTTAGTGTATTCCCAAGGTTGTGCGGTCTGTACCACGGTCTGCTTCAGAATCCCACAGTACTTCGTGTTCTGTCTTTCACCTTTCTGTAGTGAGTGCATAATAAATACATTCTTCACTACTGCATTTCTGTGGCTAGAAGAGTTCCCAGCATGTACTAGATGATCAATAAATAGCTGTGAAATGAATGAATGAATGAATGAATGACAATGACAATGGCATTGTGAACATCTTTGAATTTCTATCCTCAAAAAGTGAGGGCTTCCCTAGTGGCGCAGTGGGCTTCCCTGGTGGCACAGTGGTTGAGAGTCCGCCTGCTGATGCAGGGGACACGGGTTCATGCCCCGGTCCGGGAAGATCCCACATGCTGCGGAGCGGCTAGACCCGTGAGCCGTGGACGCTGAGCCTGCGCGTCCGGAGCCTGTGCTCCGCAATGGGAGAGGCCCGCATACCGCAAAAAACAAAACAAAACAAAACAAAAGTGAGGCTTTCTTATTACTCTCTTAGTGTTTAAAATAAGCATAAATAAGAAACTTTTTAAAGCAGTAAATTTTGGAAGGTATAATTCTGGGAAAAAGTGCCTTTATTACAAGAATGAATCCACTGACTAATAAAAACATAAAATATGTTAAGAGGTTCAAACTTCTGATTAGAGGAGAAAAGGCTCCCAATGAAAGTATATATGATAATAAAAAAAGTCTTTTCCTGCTTTAAAATTTGCTTATGTACACCTATATTTTAGTATGGTTCTAAGGGATAAGCTGCTGTCTTAAAATGGGTATCTAAATGTGAAAACCCAGGATCCAATGAGGATGATCTTTGCAAAAACTGGAGTACAATAGAAAAGTGCATTTGGTACCCGCATCTTTTCCAAAATGACTTCCTAGCGCCCTCACCTCCCCCACTGTGTATTGCTTGTGAGGTCCGTACCTCTCCAAGGCAGCAGCTTGCCCTTTCTTCTTCCCTCCCTCCCTCCCTCCCTCCCTTCCCCTTCCTCTTCCCCTCCCTCCCTCCCTCCCTCCCTTCCATTTACCGCAAGTGAGAGCCTGTTGTATGGTCACATGGAACTGCAGAATAGTGGACAGGGAACCCGTCATAAGGCAAGTGTTGGAAGCTTGGGTGAGGACCCAAGAAAGAACCGACACTAGCTCTTCCTAGACTTGGAACAGACGGTTGATTCTGCCCATAGCCTAGCTGGACCAAAAGCCCCTAGTTTGCAGGCCTTCCTGCCAATGAGCAGATGCTCAAATGCGGGGTCGTTCCTCCTGCCTCTTGTCTCTCCTCCCGCCTCTCTTTTTCTCTTTGTGCTGCACACCCTGAAAATGGGGCACAGGGAGGCCCCTCTCATAGGCCTGCCTGTCCCGTCAGCCCTGGCATTCTGGTCCTCACGTCCTGCCTGAGATCACCCTGGGGTCATGTGTGGGTGAGTGTTTATGTGCGTGGATGTGTGCGTGTGTGAGAGCGGGGTGGGGGAGGGAGAGAGAGAGAGAGAACATCAGCAGATAATGGTGACCACGGTTGTAGAAAATATCTTGTCCCTAGACAGGGACAAGCAGGGAGGAAGAAGACCAGAGAAGATGCCCCTTGTGCCCGCACCTCTTCCTGCCCCCGCCCCTACGTTGGTAGTCCTTGGTTCAGGGGCACGAGGAGAACAGGAGACTCTGCCCCTATCCCCCCCCACCCCGTTCTACTTCAGGGCTGGTTTGCAGCGGGGCTGAGAGTGCAAGATGCCAAGGACCTCTCGCGCCCACCCGCTACCCTTCCTCCGCATCTGTTCCTTGGCGTTCCCACCGCCCCCCACCACTCGCCTGCTCCTGCCTTCATCCCTTCCTCTCACCACCTGGTCCGCCATCCACCTGCAGCCCATCCTCACCCCTGGGCCTTCACTGCCCAGGTGAAGATGGCCACCAGTGACACCTCGAGGCTGTGCACCCTCCCTCACTCCCCTGGGGGTGAATTCATCTTGGACTCCATTTTCCCGTAGAAACTTGTTACGCTGGCGAGTAGGCTCTGCATCTGTATCCCAGCACATCCTGAGAAAAACCAGACTGGGTGGCCTGAGCTTGGGATGTGTCCATTTTTGCTAATATTAAAGCTCAATTTTGTTACCTCGGAAAAAAAAAAAAAAAAAAAACCCTCAAAAGAGAAACGGACAAGATAATGCTTGGAACCCAACCCATCTTGTGCTGGGCGGTGGCCTCCAAAGCAATGGAGAATTTAGAGCCATTTTCTCCAGGTGGAGACGTGTTTACGCCCATGTCGCACTGACTTGAGGATGGGAATGAAGAATGGGCCGGGCTGTAGAACAGGCCAGATGGGCGCATGCTTCTCAGTACTGGGTGCCAGTCACCTGGTCTGACCTAAGGAAAAGCAAACTTTGAACACAAGCCAGCATTTTAGTCAGATAAAAATTTGTTCAGCAATGCTTGTGTTTGTTTGCTTGTTTCTTTTGGTTGGAATTCTCACCATATGCACCTCAAAGAATACCTCTGAAGGACATCATTAGGAGATCCAGTGCAGCTGTTACGGATGTGAGTTAAATCTCTTTCTGAACTGCAAGGGTTGAAAAAGAAGTTATAAATAAATGCAATTGGTATGTGTTATTTTAATTTGTTGTTATGTATGTTACTGTTTGTATACAGATTTCTAAATTCATTGCTTAAGCTTAGAGAGGAGGGTGTCCTGTCCATCAGCACCTAGCAGAGAGACAGCCAACATATGTATGTCTTCTTCTAGGACAACTTACGGGTGACCTGTGGAGCTTGAGTGCCAAGAGGTTGGAATAGGAATCCAGGTAGTCCAGGAAGGATCTGGCCCTAGGGAATTGGCCGGAAGGCAGAGAGGAGCAGGGAGAATCTGAGGCCAGGGGGCAGGCCCTTCTCAGGTCTAGGAAGGCGTTGTTCATTGCTAAAGGGTAAGTAAAGAGGGTTGAACTTGTTTTAGTTTGGTTTAGCTTTTTTTTTTTTCAGTTCAAAAAATTATTTTTTTAAAGACTCTAGTAAAATACGCATAACATAAAATTTGCCATCCTGGGCTTCCCTGGTGGCGCAGTGGTTGAGAGTCCGCCTGCTGATGCAGGGGACGCGGGTTCGTGCCCCGGTCCGGGAAGATCCCACGTGCCGCGGAGCGGCTGGACCCGTGAGCCATGGCCGCTGAGCCTGCGCGTCCGGAGCCTGTGCTCTGCAACTGGAAAGGCCATAACAGTGAGAGGCCCGCGTACCGCAAAAAAAAAAAAAAAAAAAAGGAAAAAAAGAAAAAATTTGCCCTCCTAACCATTTTTAATTGTACATTTCAGTGGTGTTAAATATATTCTCACTGTGCTCTCATCACCGTCCATCAACAGGACTCTTCATCCTGCAAAACTGAAACCCGAGGCCTGCTAAACAATAGCTCCCCACTCCCTGCTCCCCCCAGCTCTTGGCAACCATTCTACTTTCTGTCTTTATGGATTTGGCCTCTCTTAAGTATCTCACGTAAGTGGAATTATATAGTATTTGTTCTTTGGAGACTGGCTTATTTCACTTAGTATAGTTTCCTCAAGGTTTTCCCATGTAGCAGCATGTGTCAGAATTTCCTTCCTTTTTTTCTTAAAGATTTATTTATTATGTTTTTATTTATTTTACTTATTTTTTGCTGCGTCATGTCTTAGTTGTAGCACATGGGATCTTTCATTGTGGCACGTGGGATCTTCGTTGCATCGCGAGGGCTTCTCTCTAGTTGAGGCATGTGGGTTTTTTCTTCTCTAGTTGTGATGCGTGGGCTCCAGAGCGTGTGGGCTCTGTAGTTTGTGGCACGGGGGCTTTCTAGTTGAGACACGCGAGCTCAGTAGTTGTGGCGTGCCGGCTTAGTTGCCCTAGGCATGTGGGATCTTAGTTCCCTGACAAGGGATTGAACCCGCGTCCCCTGCATTGTAAGGTGGATTCTTTACCACTAGACCACCAGGGAAGTCTCCCTTCCTTTTTAAGACTGAATAATATTCCATTGTATGTATTTACCACATTTTGTTTATCCATTTATCCATCCATCCATCAATAGACAGTTGAATTTCTTCCACCATTTGGCTATTGAGAATAGTGCTGCTGTGAACATGGGTGTACAATTAACTCTCTGAGTCTGCTTTCAATTCTTTGGGGGTATATACCCAGAAGTGGAATTCCTGGAACATATGGTAATTCTATTTTTAATTTTGGGGGGAATCTCCATACTGTTTACGTTCCCACCAACAGTGCACAAAGGTTCCAGTTTCTTCATACCCTTGCTGATGCTCATTCTTTTGTTTCTTTCTTTCCTTTTTTAAAAAATAGTAACCATTCTAATGGATGTGAAGTGATTCCTTACTGTGGTTTTGATTTGTATCTCCCTAATGATTAGTGATGCTGAGCATCTTTTCATATGCTTTTTGGCCATCTGTATATTTTCTTAAGAGAAATGTCTGTTCAAGTTTTTTTGTCTTTTCATTTCTTCCCCCATTTTCAAATTGGGTAGCTTTTGTTGTTATGTTGTAGGGGTTCTTTATGTATTCTGGATATTAATCCCTTATCAAATAAATATATGATTTGCAAATATTTTTCTCCCATTCCCTGGGTTGCCTTTTTACACTGTTAATAGTGTCCTTTGATGAACAAAAGTTTTGTTTTGTTTTTTTAATTTTTATTTTATATTTAAGTATAGTTGATTTACAATGTTGTGTTAGTTTCAGATGTACAGCAAAGTGGTTCAGTTATACATATACATAGATCTATTATTTTTCTGATTCTTTTCCCATATAGGTTACGAGAGAGTATTGAGTAGAGTTCCTTGTGCTGTACAGTAGGTCCTTGTTGATTATCTATTATATATATAGTAGTGTATAAAAAATTTTATAATTTTGATGAAGTTCAATTTATCTAATTCTTCTTTTGTTGCCTGTGCTTTTGATGTCATATCCGAGAAGTCATTGCCAAAACGATGTTCCCCTGTGTTTTCTTCTAAGAGTTTTATAGTTTTAGCTCTTATATTTAAGATCTTTGACCCATTTTGAGTTATTTATTGTATATGGTGTAAGGTACTCCCTTAGCTTTTATTATTATGAAGTACATGCATTATCGCATAATTTCAAGAGATTTTTTGTGAAGAAAAACAGTCTCTGCCTCCCTTCTACCCCATTTTTTGTGCCTAGACAGTCATTTTCCCTCTACACGTGTCACAGCATCCTGCTCTAATGCCATCTCTTCAGTGTCTTCACTGGTTCCCTAAGGCAAATGACACTTGTCCTTCTGAATTCCTGTTGCAGTTTTATGATACTTTTCATATGATATCTGTTCTTTCCTACCTTTTATTATTATTCATGTACTTGTCTCATCCCTTCTACCAGATTATAAGTGCCAAGATGGCTGGGTTTAATTGCATCCCTGTATCCTTCAGAGCATTTGCCACAATACCTGGTGCCTCATGGTGACTTGTACCTTGTAGAGGCCAACGATTATTAACTGTATACCCAATTAGTAAGAGTCGTTAGAAGATAGTATTGTGTGAATAGCAATATTGAATTTAAACATTCTCCAGTTTTTAATTTTTGCTTAAATGAACTCTCAAGTTTGGTTTTGTTTTCTTTAAAATGTCAGAAAATGCTATGAAAATTGCCATCAATGTTCTAATAAGAGAATTAGAGAAGAATAAGAGCATAAGAGAAGGGAGGAATTTTTATACCAACATCACCTTGGGGCTAGCTAAGAAATTTCATACCTAAGTGACTTCAAGATTGTCCTTAAAAACTATGATCTGTATTTAAAACCAGACGGCAGAAGGTGATTCCCTGCGCTTTCAATAAAGTTGAATTCCTGGAGGCAGGTCGTGAAGCACGTATCAAATGACCAAGTCTGGTCCCTTGCAGAGTCACTTTCCCCACAGACCATAACAGAACACACCCTTAGCCTGAAACCAGTACTGCTACTTCTCCCATCAGGAAGATGTCTTTGGAAAACCTCCTGGTGTATGTCAGTTGGAGGTTGTGAACACATCTCTGGTAGAGAGTGTTTTGTAGAGTGATCCCAGTGAGTACTCACCATGAGAAACGGATAAAATAACGAGGTGAGTGTGCTTTTGTTATAAGAAAAAGGCAGTGTTGTGGAAAGCAGTGCTTATGGTTATATTTTTAATGCTTGCATGTTCAAATCACAAAAGAGATCACTTGGGTTCTAGAATAGTTGTTGTTTAATCTCAAAAAGTTCTTTAAGTTCTCAGTCGATTCTCTTGAGACAAGAGCCATACCTTCCTGTAAACCAAGGAACCATATTACTACCATTACATTTTCACTCTAGGACAATCTAAATTAGAAGTTGCACAAAAATTCACATTCTATAGTAAATGGAACTCTTATGAGGTAATAAACAACTACATCACATTAGAGGTAACAGGTGTTCTAAGAAGGATCTCATTATAACCTAATGTAACACTCTGTAGTGTCACAAGCTACCCAGTCATATAAAATAAAGCTTTTGTCCATAAATCTGAGACACAGACATAAAAATTGCCTCCCAGATCTGTTTTTTTTTAAATTTTATTTATTTTTGGCTGTGTTGGGTCTTCATTGCTGAGCATGGGCTTCTCACTGCGGTGGCTTCTCTTGTAGCGGAGCACAGGCTCTAGTCACGCAGGCTCAGTAGTTGTGGCTTGCAGGCTCTAGAGCACAGGCTCTAGAGCACAGGCTCAGTAGTTGTGGCACACTGGCTTAGTTGCTCCGCGGCATGTGGGATCTTCCCATACCCGGGCTCGAACCCGTGTCCCAAGCATTGGCAGGCAGATTCGTAACCACTGCGCCACCAGGGAAGCCCCAGATCTGTATTTTTATTTAAGCAATGTCATGAATTTATATTTATATGATTAAATATATAATCCTGTCATTTAATCCGATGCTAAATACTGATTGAGAACTTTACTAGGTGTCCTGGGGTCCAAGAGAAATGCAATGTAAAAAATTTTTTCCATTATACAAACACACATGAATAAAATTAGTTTTATGTAATTCACCATTATGTAATTCAGCATTATGCAATTACACTTAGTCAACATGTATTGAGTCTTCACCTTGTGCAAGGCTGTGTATAAAACTATAGGAAATAAAAAAATGTCATTTGAGTTTTTAGTAATTTTCTATGTAAAATTTGATGAAATTAATATGAAGCATGAAATCCCCAGTTGTTTGGAATATTATTCTCAGAGACCATAATGGGAATATTGGCCAAAGCTTCTATGCAGGCTATACTCTTGATGGATTTTCCATTAGTTTTTCAAATCCTTAATCTCCATTTTGGTAAAATTCATGTTGTTACATATCCTTCATGGCCTGAAGCTAGACTGAACGTTGATACTTACGACTCGTTATGACTTGTAGTTAAGGTGTTAAAAAAGCATGTGTATGTCTGACGAACCATATTTCAAGATGTTTAAGAGGCTTAGAGTTTTATAAGTATGAGGGATCGTTTTGGCTAGATTTTGATTTAAGGATTGAGAAAATCAGAGTTCACTTAAGAAATGCTTAAGAAGTACCAAGTGTCTTTCACATAAATTTTAATTTGTACCTCACTCTCTCCTGGCAATAGTAGTAATCTACTTAGGTGCTGGCACTTGGAGATAAGTATTCTTTAATAGACTCCAGTTACCCCTAAAACATCCATGAATGGAAGGGGGAAAAAAGTTGCTTAAAAAATGATATAAAATGATACAATGAAGATTTATTGTTTGGTTTTTAAACTTACAATTTGTGCCATCTTTTCTGCAGTTTGCAACAAGTCCCCCAGAGTTGGAACACTAGATCGTGGAGTATATAGGGAAAGAATCACAGGAAAATCATTATTGTTGGAAAAAAGAAAGAGGCATTTCTTAAAGAAAGCAACTCATTGATTCTGAATAATACTAAGGTTTTAATGATGAGACTCTAGGGGAATGTTTACCATTTTAAAAACTGTGTGAACCTTGGTGTGTGTGTGTGTGTTGATTTCTTAACAAATGCGTGAAACTTAATTATAATTTTAGTAGTTTGAGCTACTTTAGTATTTAGTTAGTTTGAATCATGTTTGGATGTTCAAGGGAGCTTAGTGCAGTTCAGTTTCAATTAAATTAGTGAGATTAAGTAACTTGTAGAGTAGCTTGTACCTGTATCATGGAAGCCTTGAACACCAGTTTAATAATTGACATTGTTCTGTTTTTAAGAGGGAGCGTAAGAAGAATTTTTTTTCTTTTCCCTTGTGGTTTACCACAGGATATTGACGTTCCCTGTGCTACACAATAGGACCCCGTTATTTATCCATAGATAGTTTGCATCTGCTAGTCCTAAACCCCCAGTCCATCCCTCCCCCGAGCCCCCTCCCCCTTGGCAACCACAAGTCTGTTCTCTCTGTCTGTGGGTCTGTTTTCTGTTTTGTAGATAAGTTCATTTCTGTCATATTTTAGGTCCCACATATAAGTGATATCATACGGTATTTGTCTTTCTCTTTCTGACTTACTTCACTTACTTAGTATGATAATCTCTAGGTCCATCTGTGCGGCTGCAAATGGCATTATTTCATTCTTTTTTATGAATGAGCAATATTCCATTGTATATATATACCACATCTTCTTTGTCCATTCCTCTGTTGATGGACACTTAGGTTGCTTCCATGTCTTGGCTATTGTAAATGGTGCTAGTATGAACATAGGGGTGCATATATCTTTTCGAATTATAGTTTTGTCCAGATATATGCTCAGGAGTGGGATTGCTGGATCATATGGCAACTCAATTTTTAGTTCTTTTTGCGGTATGCGGGCCTCTCACTGCTGTGGCCTCTCCCATTGTGGAGCACAGGCTCCGGATGCGCAGGCTCAGCGGCCATGGCTCACGGGCCCAGCCGCTCTGCGGCATGTGGGATCTTCCCGGACCGGGGCACGAACCCATGTCCCCTGCATCGGCAGGCGGACTCTCAACCACTGCGCCACTAGGGAAGCCCAATTTTTAGTTTTTTGAGGAACCTCTGTGCTGTTCTCCATAGTGGCTGCACCAATTTACATTCCCACCAACAGTGTAGGAGGGTTCAACATGTGAAACTTTTTGATTAGGAGAATGACACGAGCATTATATTCTTGGAAAGTCTGATTTATCAGTAGTGCATTCAGTTATTTGGGAGGAGAGAGCAGTGAGAAGGCTGTGGCTCCTGTCCAGGTGAAAGGGAGGGAAACCTGAGTAAAGACACCAGGTGTGGAAACAGAAATGATGAAACGGAGGCAAGAAACATTCTGCTGGAAGAACTTAGAACTTCATTGAGTCTCTGGAAGGGACAGGCATAAGTGAAGACGCTGGGAGGCTGGTGTGGCTTTTTTTTTTTCTGGCCGCACCACAAGGCATGTGGGATGTTAGTTCCCTGACCAGGGATCTAACCCATGCCCCCTGCAGTGGAAGCACTGAGTCCCAACCACTGGACTGCCAGGGAAGTCCCTGGTGTGGCTTTTTGCAGGTAAGAGAAAGACGAAGGCGGGGTGTGCGGAAGATCAGGGACTCACTTCATACTATGTGGAGGTTGAGGTCCTGTCCAGGTGTTCTCGTGGAGCTGTACAGCCAGGGACCTGAGAATGGTGTCAGTGTTTAGATTTAGAGGAGCAGCTGGCGTGAGAGAGATACATTCTGAGATTTATTCCTCATCATCTTCTTGGCACCTACTTGACGTCTAGCCGGAAATGAATGGGTTCATGGGAGGTGAATGGAGGCAGTGGGTATAGAAAATTCATTCAAGAAGTTTGCTCTTTGGTGGTGAAGGAACGAGTGCAATGAGTAGAGTGTTACCCAACCAACACCCCTCCCTCTCACTCTCCCTTCCTGCCTGCCTTCCTCCCTCCCTCCCTTTTCTCCTTTCCCCTCCGCTCTCCTCCATTTTTCTTTCTGTGGGGAGAGTTGAACAGGTTTGTGTGCCAAAAGAAGGGAAGAAAAGAGTGGTAATGAAGATTAAAAAATAAAAAGGAAGAATAAATATGTGGGGGAATTGCTTCTCCTTTTTATGAAGTCTGTGTAAAAACAATGGAAGAAGTGTGACCTTCCCTGTTTGGAGAATGAAAAATATTTAAAGCTTGGGTGGCTTTCTGATCCTCCTTTTTCCAAGGGCACATGATTCGTATTTACGAAATAGACAAAAGTCCTCCCAAAAGGTTTGTGTTTCTACTTTTGTCTGTATAATATTTGCTAAAAAGAAAGGTAATTACATAAAGAAATAGAGGAAGCACCCAGATAATTAGCTTTGAGCCCCCAAACATGCTAAGTATTAGGTCATAAGGCACAGTCAGAAAGCATATCATGGGAAGAATTTCTGGAGTGTTCCTGCATGTACAGTTGACCCTTGAACAACAGGGATTTGAACTGCAAGGGTCCATTTATATGCAGATTTTTCTATGGTAAATACTACAGCACTTCATTGTCCGTGGTTTGTTGAATCTGTGGATGTGGAGGAGCCTCAGATACGGACTCTAAATTATATGCAGATTAATCCGCACGGTGTTCAAGGGTCAGCTGTATATCCATGGGACATTTTGTTGGATGCAGATGGTTTTAGTAGGTAACTGACTTTAGGAGACTGTTAGGCAATAGAGCAGAGTGGTGCAGCTTGAGTGTAGGAGGGCAGGCAGAGGGGAGGGGAAATCCTGGTTTTATCACTTACTAGCCATGTGACTGGGAGCAAGTTACTTAATGTCTCCAAGCCTCAGTTTCTCCTTCTGTAAAAAGGAGATAAACATAATCTCAACCTTTGAAGGCTGCAGTGAGAACTATGGAGAATTTTTTTCTTTTAATCTATTCACCAAATATTTATTCAGCACCTGTTACATGCCAGGCACTGGGGCTGCAGCAATGAAGAAAATGGGTGACGTGTCTGCCCCTGTGGCACTTATTATGTTCTGTAGGTCCAGGAAGAATGAATACGTTTCTCACTCTTTGTAAGGTGCCAAGCATACTGCCTGGCCGAGCTCAGTGTGAGCCAACATCACTGACATCCGACACCGCAGAATGTTTTCATATCTTTTTCGTGACAAATGGGTAGGGGCTTCCATTAGCAAATGAATTTAGAAACTGGTGTTGAATATTTTTAATTCGGGGAGGAAATCACTTAGTCCTATTGGTGCCTGCGTGTCATCTGCGCAATTTACATGTTGATATTAGTCTATGATGATCATGTGTATGCCTAGGAAATTCTGGTTACTATGAAGGGGCCTGGGTACTGATTTTCATATATTGTGCTGCTTCCATCTATTAAATAGGAAGCACCAGGGAAGAATATCACTTTTCTGACATTTGATAGCTTTGACCCAGGGTTTTCTCTAAAAGGCGCCCTTCTTATGTCACACATGTCAGGGAGAAAACAAGATTGATAAAGCAATACTTGAAGAAAACTATTAACTTTGCAGGAAATATACCACAGGGTAGTTTTCTTAAAAAAAAAATCAAAGATGGATCACTGTTCAGGTTTGACTGTCATTTGGTGCGATCAGCATTGTTGTGTCAGAGCTTAGATTCTGGAAAGATAAGCGTGAGACGTGAATGATTTTTGTCGTTGTTGTTGGGGGTGGCTGCACCACGAGGCTTGCGGGATCTTAGTTCTCCAACCAGGGATCAAACTCAGGCCCCCGGCAGTGAAAGCAGGGAGTCCTAACCACCGGACCACAAGGGAACTCCTATGAATGGGTATGAGAACATGCCAGCCCCTGCCCCTGCAAACTTCAGCAACTTAAAAATTGATGACAATCACCTGAGAGCCCGCAGGACACAGGTCACCAGAGAGCTGTCACAATGGTCAGTTAATCACAGAAAGGAGGACTTCCCTGGTGGCGCAGTGGTTAAGAATCCGCCTGCCGATGCAGGGGACACGGGTTCCAGCCCTGGTCCAGGAAGATCCCACATACCGTGGAGCAGCCAAGCTCATACACCACAACCACTGAGCCTGTGCTTTAGAGCCTGCGAGCCACAACTACTAAGCCCGCGTGCTACAACTACTGAAGCCCGTGCGCCTAGAGCCCATGCTCCACAACAAGAGAAGCCACCGCAATGAGCAGCCCACGCACCACAACAAAGAGTAGCCCCAACTCACCGCAATTGGAGAGAGCCTGCATGCAGCAATGAAGACCCAACACAGCCAAAAATAAAACAGATAAATTTATTTTAAAAAATCATAGAAGGGAAAGCCCGGGGGAAAGTAAGCAAACCCTAGTGGCTGTCATTGGAGGACTACAACGATTTGGGGGAACTACCCACAAAACTCTTAGCGAAAGGCAATCCATTAAACCTACCCACTCAATCACAGGATTCTCATTGGCAGAAGGAAGCATTCTTAATGAGGGGATGAGGGACCTGCCCTCAGTCATTAAAAATAAACTTTTTAGTTTTCCTGAAGAGAAAGAGTGCTCTGGTGTATTTCAAGATGGTTCCTTTTCCCCTCTCCCTGTGGGAAGCACAAGAAGGTTTCTCTCCAGTGTTCACTACAGGAATCTGGTCAAGCTCCTGGAGTTCCAGTTTTCCTCCCAGTGCTGGTTCCCACAGTGGTTTCTGCTTCTGAGTCTCTGCTGCATTGCAGTTAAAGAAAATGATAGGAGGAGGGCACCAGAATCACAAGTAACTGCTGAACAATCATCGACAGGAAGACACTGGAACTCACCAAGAAAGATACCCCACATCCAAAGACAAAGGAGAAGCTGCAGTGAGACAGTAGGAGGGGCACAGTCACAATAAAATCAAATCCCATAACTGCTGAGTGGGTGACTCATAAACTGGAGAAAAATGAGACCACAGAAGTCAACGCACTGGAGTGAAGGTTCTGAGCCACACGTCAGGCTTCCCAACCTGGGGGTCCGGCAATGGGAGGAGGAATTCCCAGAGAATCAGACTTTGAAGGCTAGCGGGATTTGACTGCAGGACTTTGACAGGACTGGGGGAAACAGAGACCCCACTCTTGGAGGGCACACAAAAAGTAGTGTGTGCATCAGGACCCAGGGGGAAGGAGCAGTGTCCCCATAGGAGACTGAACCAGACCTACCTGCTAGTGTTGGAGGGTCTCCTGCAGAGGCAGGGTGTGGCTGTGGCTCACCGTGTGGACAAGGACACTGGCAGCAGAAGTTCTGGGAAGTACTCCTTGGCGTGAGCCCTCCCAGAGTCTGCCATTAGCCCTATCAAAGAGCCTGTAGGATCCAGTGCTGGGTCGCCTCAGGCCAAACAACCAACAGGGAGGAAACTCAGCCCCACCCATCAGCAGACAAGCGGATTAAAGTTTTACTGAGCTCTGCCCAACTGAGCAACACCCATCTCTACCCACCACCAGTCCCTCCCATCAGGAAGCTTGCACAAGCCTCTTAGATAGCCTCATCCACCAGAGGGCAGACAGTAGAAGCAAGAAGAACTACAATCCTGCAGCCTGTGGAATGAAAACCACATTCACAGAAAGATAGACAAAATGAAAAGGCAGAGGACTATGTACCAGATGAAGGAACAAGATAAAACCCCAGAAAAACAACTAAATGAAGTGGAGATAGGCCACCTTCCAGAAAAAGAATTCAGAATAATGATAGTGAAGATGATCCAGGACCTCGGAAAAAGAATGGAGGCAAAGATCGAGAAGATGCAAGAAATGTTTAACAAAGCCCTAGAAGAATGAAAGAACAAACACCTAGAAGAATTAAAGAACAAACAAACAGAGATGAACAGTACAATAACTGAAATGAAAAATACACTAGAAGGAATCAATAGCAGAATAACTGAGGTAGAAGAACAGATAATTGACCTGGAAGACAGAACGGTGGAGTTCACTGCCACAGAACAGAATAAAGAAAAAAGAATGAAAAGAAATGAAGACCTCCTAAGAGACCTCTGGGACAACATTACATGAACCAACATTTGCATTATAGGGGTCCCAGAAGGAGAAGAGAGAGAGAAAGGACCCAAGAAAATATTTGAAGAGACTATAGCCGAAAAATTCCCTAACATGGGAAAGAAAATAGGGAAGCGCAGAGAGTCCCAGGCAGGAGAAACCCAAGGAGAAACACACCGAGACACATAGTAATCAAACTGACAAAAATTTAAAGACAAAGAAAAATTATTAAAAGCAACAAGGGAAAAATGACAAATAACATACAAGAGAACTCCCATAAGGTTAACAGCTGATTTCTCAGCAGAAACTCTACAAGCCAGAAGGGAGTGGCACGATATCTTTAAAGTGATGAAAGGGAAGAACCTACATCCAAGATTACTCTACCCGGCAAGGATCTCATTCAGATTCGACAGAGAAATCAAAAGCTTTACAGAGAAGCAAAAGCTATGAGAATTCAGCACCACCAAACCAGCTCCACAACAAATGCTAAAGGAACTTCTCTAAGTGGGAAACACAAGAGAAGAAAAGGACCTACAAAAACAAACCCAAAACAATTAAGAAAATGGTAATAGGAACATACATATCGATAATTACCTTATATGTGAATGGATTAAATACTCCAACCAAAAGACACAGGCTCACTGAATGGATACAAAAACAAGACCCATATATATGCTGTCTACAAGAGACCCACTTCAGACCTAGGGACACATACAGACTGGAAGTGAGGGGATGGAAAAAGATATTCCATGCAAATGGAAATCAAAAGAAAGCTGGAGTAGCAATTCTCATATCAGACAAAATAGACTTTAAAATAAAGACTATTACAAGAGACAAGGGCACTACATAATGATCAAGGGATCGATCCAAGAAGAAGATATAACAATTGTAAATATTCATGCACCCAACATAGGACCACCTCAATACATAAGGCAAATGCTAACAGCTATAAAAGAGGAAATTGACAAAAACACAATAATAGTGGGGGACTTTAACACCTCACTTAAACCAATGGACATCATCTGGACAGAAAATTAATAAGGAAACACAAGCTTTAAATGACACAATAGACCAGATAGATTTAATTGATATTTATAGGACATTCAAAAACAACAGATTACACTTTCTTCTCAAGTGCACACGGAACATTCTCCAGGATAGATCACATCCTGGGTCACAAATCAAGCCTCGGTAAATTTAAGAAAATTGAAATCATGTCAAGTGTCTTTTCTGACTGCAACTCTATGAGATTAGAAAACAATTACAGGGAAAGAAAATGTAAAAAACAAAACACATGGAGGCTAAACAATATGTTACTAAATAACCAAGAGATCACTGAAGAAATCCAAGAGGAAATCAAAAAATACCTAGAGACAAATGACAATGAAAACACGGCGATCTAAAATCTGTGGGATGCAGCAAAAGCAGTTTTAAGAGGGAAGTTTATAACAATACAATCCTACCTCAAGAAACAGGCAAGATCTCAAATAAAAAATCTAACCTTACACCCAGAGGAACTAGAGAAAGAAGGACAAACAAAATCCAAAGTTAGTAGAAGGAAAGAAATCATAAAGATCAGAGCAGAAATAAATGAAATAGAAACAAAACAATAGCAAAGATCAAGAAAACTAAAAGCTCTTTGAGAAGATAAACAAAAGTGATAAACCTTTAGGCAGACTCATGAAGAAAAAGAGGGAGAGGACTCGAATTAATGAAAGTAGAAATGAAAAAGGAGAAGTTATAACGGATACCGCAGAAATACAAAGCATCATAAGAGACTGCTACAAGCAGCTCTATGCCAATAAAATGGACAACCTGGAAGAAATGGACAAATTCTTAGAAAGGTACAACCTTCCAAGACTGAACCAGGAAGAAATATAAACTATGAACAGGCCAGTCACAAATAATGAAACTGTGATTAAAAATCTTCCAACAAACAAAAGTCCAGGACCAAATGGCTTCACTGGTGATTTCTATCAAACATTTAGAGAAGAGCTAACACCCATCCTTCTCAAACTCTTCCAAAAAATTGCAGATGAAGGAATACTCCCAATCTCATTCTATGAGGCCACCATCACCCTGATACCAAAACCAAACAAAGATACTACAAAAAAATAGTTTTCCTGAAGCCAGAGAAGCTTTCTGTAATTACAGTCTGAAGAGGTAGAGGTGATCCCACACTTAAACCTCCAGCCGTCAAGGCGCTTGGCTTACCTGACCAAGTAAGTCTAGCCAGAGCCTCAGAGATGCTGGCCTTGGTGTTTACAGGTTCCAGGCCATCCCAGAAGCCTTCTCAGTGCCCTCAGCTGGCCCCTGCCGTGACTCACCCTCCTACCTGGAAATGACATCTAGACAGACATGATGCAATAGATTCCCTCTTTCCCCATTGGAATTGCTTATTTTCAAAGGACTGGATGAAACAAAGCAAGCTCTTTGCGGTTTCTCTGAAAACTAGACATTGCTTGTAAATAGTTTTTTTTTTTTAAGTGTCCTTTGTATCCTGTTCAATAATCCCCACCAGCTGTACGCTCTTTTCGAGGTATTCCAGTGAAAGAATGGTGGGTTAACAACAGTCTGCAAAGGACATACTCTAGGTTCTGTTCAACTGGTAGAGAGACTTTAAAAATAACTCTTGAATTTTGCGATGTGGAATGCCATGTGTGAGCTCCCGGGACAACATGTGTGCTACATATTGCAAAACCCTTCACAAGTGTTACCTAATTAAACTGCACACTCTCTGACAGGTGGCAGGCTCCACAGTGTCTTGCAGGAGAAGGGAACTGCTGCACGTCCAGCACCAGCTCGGAACAGTGTCTTTGTGTCTTGAGGTTGTGCTGCCTCAGGAGCGAATGAGTGTTCATTGGACTACAACTGAAATAGTTAGAGAACCCAAGATCTTCCCTGGGACGTGGGTCATTATTATGTGAGATTCATTACCACCCTTAGCAACTTCAGAGTTTTGCCAACAAGGCCAGTGATTTTTGGCAGGATCAGAAACAAACCAAAGAGACCAGATCTTGGGTGTAGACCTACCCACTGTGGTGGCCTCGTGTCAGGGATCTACTGGAGGGCCCAGGTCTCCAGCAGGAAGTTCAGGTCTGAGTAAGCAGCAGGTGTTGGGGTCCTTCGGAAAGCACCAGGAAACTGAGAGCAGCTCCTAATGGATGCCTGTCCGTCATTAAGCCTATGAGAAGGTGGCAGGGACTGAGTCATCGGGCTGACCAAGGGTGGGGCAGAACCCCTGTCTTGGGAGAAGACCAAGGTTATTGTCAGTTATCAGAACAAAGCCTTAGAAGGAAGAAAACAACAAAGCACAACACTTGGGTAACAGGCTAAAGAGCAGGGGAGGAGGACAGGGACTCAGGAAGCTAAAGGTAGCCTGAGTGTCAGCACTGGAGCACTGACCCAAAGGGCCAGTAGATGTAAGCATAGCAATGAAGACTGTGCACCCAGGAATCAAGTAGACTTCCAGCATGTGGTCTATAATCTCTCTGTGCCTCAGTCTCCTAGTTGGTAAAATGGAAATAGTAAAATTTGCTACCTCAGAAGGTATTCCAGATGATTAAATGAAATAATATATGTAAAGTGCCTAGAATGGTGTATGGCACCAAGTGAGCGCCTAATCGACATTGGTGATGATGGCAGTGAAGTGAAGAAGATGATGAGGGTGATGATGATGGTGACAATGGTGATGATGATAATTATGTTGGTAATGACTATATTGATGATGATGATGAATCAGAAAGTACTGTGGGAGTACCTGCTCCTCAAGACAGAGCTGGCCCTGGGACAGGCATGCAACTTATAGGTGGAGATCCGGTGACAGCCAGCAGGTGGGGAAGTGGGATGCAGTGTAGAACAAGCCTTGATGAGCACTTGGTAATTATTTGGTGTTTAGAGGTATATTGACCAGGTAACCCCAAGGAGTTTGTTGCTGCTGTTTCTTTGGTTACTTGCTAGTACCTTTGTGTGGCTAACTGAATCCATCAGTTCAATTTTTACAAGGGGTACCATTTGAATATTTAAGAGAGGATTTTCAAGAAAATAATTATTTGTTTTTATGTGTCCCTAAACTTCTCCAATTTTTCCCCTGGTTGCCCACTCAGGTTAAGCAAGGAGAAATGGCAGTCTGTGTGGTCCCTAACAACACCGTTGACATGTGTCGTGGATGATATAGAGAGCTTAACAAGGTGTCTGTCCTTCCTTGAACATGTTTCTGTCATCGTCTTGTCTTTATTTCTCAACATACTGTCTGTCTCATGCTTGTGGATCAAATTATACCATGTCAATACCTAGGGATTAAAAACGTAATAGAAATTTGAATTCAGTTGATAGTGTACAAGGCTCTAGGCTTTCTGTGCTGTGGTCTCTCCACTTCCTGTCTTCTCTACTCTACTACCTTTCATTCATTTATTTGTCCCATAAATATTTATCATTTAGATACTTAATCTCTGTGGTGCTTTACTAGGTCTCGGGATGCTAATGGTGAGCAACCTCAGCCCAGAAACCTTCCATGAAATCCTTGTAGACGAATAGAGACAGTTGCAGTGTTAATGTGGTTAAATGGTGTGATGCGAGCACCTGGCAGTCTTAGGGGATAGGGCAAGGCCCACGGAGAGGGTAACGTCTTTAATTTTCCTAAAAGTCTGGCCAAAATATTCATTAACTTCCAGACTTCAAATCACGACTTTAAAGGCCTCGACAGTTTTGATGCAACCAGTCTTTTCCCCAGTGTTGAATCTTGCCTGACAATTATCCCTGCCTTTCCACCTCTTGCCTGTTTAGTCATTCTCCTGTGCTGTATTGCTCACCGTAACATTAAAATACTTTTGGTAAGATTTGAGGGGGTGACTTATTGCTCTGTGAATACTACATGGCAAAGAACTGAAGAACACTCCATTTCCAAAGATCATTTTCTCATTAGTGTGATTAGCATTTTCATGAGTTGTTAAGGTAATGTGTCTGGTGATTAAACTTTGGAATATTTCAAAGAGACTCTTCATAGCAACTTTCAAGATCTATATGTTTTACATTTAAAAGTTATACTAGGATGCTGTCCATTTCTCCTAGCTTAGGGTTTTGTGGTAAAGGTGAGCACTCTGATCCGTGGGTTCCCTTTATGTTGAAGTTTGTGGAATGAATGAAAAAGTCGTGTTAGTGCTTTGAGTTTGCGTACATTGGCTTGATAGAAAGGAAAAATTTGGGTGATTTCAAAGTGATACTGTATCGCTACATGGGTTACATCTTTTTTTTTTTTTGACAGACCTGACTGTACCATGCAAGACTCTTTATTCTCTTGATTCTCCAAGTCACAATCATATCTCTAGGTTCATTTCAGCCTTTGGGAGGGACATGTCGTATTCAGGGACACAGCCAGATCTCCTAGCCGGTTTCCCAGGCACACTGGTCATTGGGTTTGCCCTCTTATCTGTCCTGCTACAGATGCTAGGGAAGGGCTGTCCATCTGTTTTCTGCCCTTGGAGATCAGGTCCAAATGTGTTTCCTGTTTGTACTCTTCTGTGGCTTTTGTTTGTTTGCTCTCCTAAGGAAAAAACTCTACTTGCTAGGGGCAAATTGGCTTACTGTTTGTATACATGCAAATTCTCCGTGCATATTGTATGCGTAACCTTATATGAAATAACCGTTTTCTAATTAACACCCCAGTGATATTTAGGTGATTGAGGTTAGTTAAGAGACAACAAGGAAATACTTCTGATTTTATCTTTCCATGCTGTGGGAAAAAGGAGAATTTGACAAGGCAGTTTAAGAGAAAGGGAAAGTAAAGCAAACTTTCTGTGAGGAAAATTCCAAATTATTGATGTTTCAGAATCTTCAATATTATAATGCAGTTTAAAAACATAAGGTACTATGAAGTGTGTGTTTGTATGTCGAATAATCTGTCTTTAAATGACAAGTGTTCCACACAAAGATCTATTTGTAGAAAAGGAACCAGTCATCATGTGAGATTTTAAAAAATTAACGTACATCTTCTATGCCTTGGGTATTCTAAGTCCCAGTTATGGCATGGAATCTTGATAGTGTACTATGTATATGTGTAAATTTTGAACCAAATCTGACTCTAGGTCTAGAAGGAATAATATTAGGAAAAATACATTTTAAATAGAAACATTTTTATCTTGCTTTCTGGTTTTCTATACTGTATATACACAGTATAGAAAAATAAGAAAATACAGAAAAGCCTAAAAAACAAACTAATTATGTTTAAACCTCTAATCCCTACCCCCATCTCAGATTTAACCACATGTTGGCTTATTTCTTCCCAGACTGTTGTCTGTGTATGTATATATATATTTGTTCAACAAATAGTGAGTACCTACTTTTTGAATTGCCAGACACTGCTGGGTTCTAGGGATACAACAGTGAACAAAACATACAGAATTGCCTGCCCCAGTGGACTTTACATTCTGTATATATCCACCCATTTACCCAAATACATATTGGGATCAAGCTGTCATACTGTGCGCTTGCTTATATTCCTTAACCTTCTATAAGGAACACTTTTCCCTTGTTAAATATTCTCCGGTGTTGTGATTCTTAATGGTTATATACCTTTTTATCTTGTGAATGGACCATAGTTTATTTAAGTATCCCTCAATTCAAGCTATTTAAGTGCTTTTTGTTATTATAAAAATAAGTAACCATGACTATCTTTTTTTTTTTTTAATTGGCCGCACAGCTTGCGGGATCTTAGTTCCCTGACCAGGGATCGAACCCCTGCCCCCTGCAGTGGAAGCACGGAGCCCTAACCACTGGACTGCCAGGGAATTCCCAATGAATATCTTTAAATGTACATCTTCACTTTCATAATTTATCATCCTTAGGGTAGATTATTAGATGTGAGTTTAGCAGGTTGAAAAGTAGGAACATTTTAAAGACTCCACAAACACTGTTAAATTACCATCTTGGGGCTTCCCTGGTGGCGCAGTGGTTGAGAGTCCGCCTGCCGATGCAGGGGACGTGGGTTCATGCCCCGGTCCGGGAAGATCCCACATGCCATGGAGCGGCTAGGCCCGTGAGCCGTGGCCGCTGAGCCTGCGCATCCGGAGACTGTGCTCCGCAACGGGAGAGGCCACAGCAGTGAGAGGCCCGCGTACCGCAAAAATAAATAAATAAATAAAATAAATAAAAATAAAAAATTACCATCTTGAAATATTGTATAGTTTGCACTTTTATTAACAACATATCTGTGCTCCTTTTTAAAATGTCATACTTCCTAGTATTTAACGTTATCAGGATAAAGAAAACTTTACCAGTTTGATTGGTGAAAAGTATTCTCAGAGTTTTCAATCATAATTCTTTAATTATTTCTAAGAACACACATTTTTTAATATATTTATTTCTGTGGCTCATGTTTTAAAGTCGTTTGCCTGTTTTTCTATCTAAAGTATTGTTTTTCTTATTTATCAGCACCCTTTATATATTGAGCCATTTAGTCTATTATCATGTATGTAGCAAAATTTTCCCTAGGTGGAGAATATACGGTTTCCCCAACTTTTCCAGCAACCAAATCACATGACGGGAAATGAGGTGGAGGCCCTCCTCTTGGTGTGGATTTTAAACCAGAATCTCGCTCCATAACCACAGCAGCAACAGCTAAGTTGCTGTGATTGTAGTACCTGCAAGCGGTAATGTCCAAGAAATGTAATAGTTCTACAGACAGGGCTGCGTTTAGTGCCTGAGCTGCCAGTCATGCAGGTACAAGTAAGCGTGTGAGCACAGGGATCGAACTCAGTACTGGGCAAATGGTACTCTACCTTGCCCCTCCCCCAATGTGGTAGTCGTGGTGCATGTGAATTTAATTGGTTTCCAAAAAATGTGTGCCATCTATATGTACCTCAGTGTACATATAGATACACTTTCGGGTTATAAAAAGTTGAGCCTCGTGGTTGTGGATGAGTGAACAATGAATGAGATCTTGACAAACAGCTGCTGTTCTGAACGGGGGGATAGATTTATGCTTAAACCAGAGTAAACTGTGCCACCAGGTAATAATTTTGAGCAATGAAGTACGTTTGCTACAGTAACCGTTAAAGAAACAGATAAATCACAGTAATTTCAACATGGCACTTTAGCCATTCAGTAAATGGGTATTTTAGATTTCACTTGCTTTTGAACTAAGTTCAATAATATATAGAGTGAGGCATTCAAAGATTAATGCTTAGAAAGGAGGAAAATCACTGTACAAGAACAGAAACATCATTTATGTATATTACATTGGGGCTTGGTCTGCCTGTGTTTCCATTATAAATCTGATTTTTCAAGCATTCATAATACAGCAGTAAAAAGTTTACCCTGGGCTGAAATTTGGCAGTTGTCTTAACTTTCTGAGATTCCAATTTTTATTTTATTCTTACTCTTCTTAATCAAATACTATGACATCTATGCATGTGTTTTTTTAAAATTTAATTTAATTTATTTTTTATACAGCAGGTTCTTATTAGGAATCTGTTTTTTTTTGTTTTGTTTTGTTTTTTTGTTTTTTTTGCGGTACGTGGGCCTCTCACTGTTGTGGCCTCTCCCATTGCGGAGCACAGGCTCCGGACGCGCAGGCTCAGCGGCCATGGCTCACGGGCCCAACCGCTCCGCAGCATGTGGGATCTTCCGAGACCGGGGCACGAACCCGTGTCCCCTGCATCGGCAGGCGGACTCTCAACCACTGCGCCACCAGGGAAGCCCAGGAATCTGTTTTATACATAGTAGTGTATATATGTCAATCCCAGTGTGTTTTTAAATGTTTTATATCATTGCTATTAATTCAAAAGTCCATTTCTTATAGAAATAAAACTTTGTGGCTGATGATTTCAGAATACACTGTATTGTCATTGATTGTCATTGATTCTGAGGCTTTTTAAGATGTTTAAAAAACTTTTGGGACTTCCCTGGTGGTTCAGTGGCTGACTCCACGCTCCCAATGCAGGGGACCCGGGTTCGATCCCTGGTCAGGGAACTAGATCCCACATGCCGCAACCAAGAGTTCACATGCCGCAACTAAAAAAAAAGATCTCGCATACCACAACTAAACATCCCGCATTCTGCGACTAAAGAATCCGGCATGTCGCAGCTGAAGATCCTGCACGTGGCAACGAAGATCCTGCATGCCGCAACTAAGACCCGGCGCAGCCAAATAAATTTTAAAAATAAATAAATAAATAAAATTTAAAAAGATGGTTAAAAAACTTTTAAAGATTGTTTGAAAATATGATTCAAAGTCTGAGAAAGGGGGCTCCCCTGGTGGCACAGTGATTGAGGATCTGCCTGCTAATGCAGGGGACACGGGTTCGGGCCCTGGCCTGGGAGGATCCCACATGCCGCGGAGCAGCTGGGCCCATGGGCCACAGCTACTGAGCCTGCGCATCTGGAGCCTGTGCTCCGCAGCGGGAGAGGCCGCGATAGTGAGAGGCCTGCGCACTGTGATGAAGACTGGCCCCCGCTTGCCACAACTAGGGAAAGCCCTTGCGCAGAAACGAAGACCCAACGCAGCAAAAATAAATTAATTAATTAATAAACTCCTACCCCCAACATCTTCTTTAAAAAAAAAAAAAAAAAGAACAGAGAGGGCATTTAGGTTCTGGAAAAGTACTTAAAAAAAAAAGTCTGAGAAAGAACAGTGGTTAAATGTTATGATAGCATTTGATTTTTTTTTTTAATAGTAATCTTTTATTTATTTATTTATTTATTTTTATATTTATTTTCGGCCGTGTTGGGTCTTCATTTCTATGCGAGGGCTTTCTCTAGTTGCTGCAAGCGGGGGCCACTCTTCATCACGGTGCGTGGGCTTCTTCACTATCGCAGCCTCTCTTGTTGCGGAGCACAGGCTCCAGACGCGCAGGCTCAGTAGTTGTGGCTCACGGGCCTAGTTGCTCCGCGGCATGTGGGATCTTCCCAGACCAGGGCTCGAACCCGTGTCCCCTGCATTGGCAGGCAGATTCTCAACCACTGTGCCACCAGGGAAGCCCAGCGTTTGATTTTTATAGCTGCAAAGACAACAATAATAATGCTCTAAATCATGACAAAATGTGAGTCAGTATCTTAGAGGATTCATTTAAATTTGGCATCTCCAGTTCGGTGAAGCTACATAATTTTGTAAAACCCATATTCAGACACCCAGTCTGCTTACTAATCAGAGCAGATGTTATTTATGTGATGATATGGAAGCTTTGGGGTTTTTATATTCTGTTATGTTCATCTTACTTGATCATGAGCTCCTGAAGTTCAGTGACTATTCTTTATACTTCCAGTACCCAGCATGTCAACTAGGTACAGAGGTGACACTTAGGAAATATGGGTTGAATAAATGAATACATGAATTTTGTTCAGTTATAGACTGTCACCAACTTCTGAAGATTATTCATTCTAAAACACGTGAGTCACTGGGTTAGGACTTGTTCATTTTCCTTTAAAAGTATAATGTAAAAGTAAATTTTCCCACAAAGGCCTATTTAATTTCCAATGATTACACTCCAGCACAATCACTGTAGTCGACAGAGGTCTGGATCAGTTTCTGAAAAACACTCCCTCCCAGTCAGTAGACAGTCCCATGGTAATGCTCAAACCCTCCAGTTATATGTATTCTGCATGTTGTAAATAATTCATTCTATTATCAGACACCTGGCTTTACCTGCCCTTTTTTTTTTTTTTTTTAAATAGTGTCGAGCCTACCTCTTTCCTTTTACTTTAAAATCATCAATCTTGGGAATTCCCTCACTTTCACTGCCGAGGGCCCGGGTTCAATCCCTGGTCAGGGAACTAAGATCCCACAAGCTTCATGGTGCGGCCAAAAAATAAAAATAAATAAATAAATAAAATAAAATAAAGAATCATTAGTCTTGGTCATCCCCTCCTAGAGCAGTGAAGACCAGGCTGGAGTTTAGGTGTGACTCAGGGTATACTGATCCCTTCAACCTCCAAGCCACTGAATCTAACATTAGAGTCAGCTCTGAGCAGCCTTGTCTGGGGCAGCAGTTCTCAAAGTGTAGCTCCCCAGCCAGCAGTGTGCGCATCACTTGGAACTTGGTAGAAATGCAAATTAGAGGGCTCATCCCAGATGGACTGAATCTGTAATTCTGGGGAGGGGCCCAGCAATAGTGTGGAACAAGCCCTCCAGGGGATTGCAGGGTACTAAGTGTGGAGCCTCTGTTCTAGGGCTCACTGGAGCATGGTCCCGAGGAGGGACCTTGATACGCGATTCCTCTGGCAGCAAGCTCAGTGGTGGCGTGCAGTTCATCAGCCAGTTGCCCGGCACTCTGCTGCTGTACATCATGGTCAAGGGGACTTGGAGCTGTTGAAGGAGTTTGGGGCAAGGTTCAGGCATGTAGTCCAAGGTGCAGTGGTCAGACACGGTGGCACAGGGACTCTCTGGCCCCATGTGGCTGAGCTAGTTTCAGGATGGACATTAGAACTTGGTCATTTTGTAATACTTAATACGAAAAATTTTAACTAGATTGGAAATCTGTTACATTTTCATAAGCAGTTTCACTGTGACATTAGGCAAAGTGCTGTTAGATCCTTGTAATGTAAATTGCCATAAGTATTTCAGCGGTTATAGAAATGGACAAAACAATTTTGATGACTTAGTTGTGTGAATAAAATTCCTTGTGAGTAATGTTTTGACCTAACTTAGCTTACAGTCATTTCAATCATATAACTTAATTTTTTTAAAGTTATTTTTCAGTAAGCTCGAAGTTCTATTAAAAAAACTAAAAAGATTTTATTTGGAAGTTTTGTACCAATTCAATATTTAATATTTTCACGGGACTTTCCTAGCGGTCCAGTGGTTAGGACTCTGTACTTCCACTGCAGGGGGCACGGGTTCCATCCCTGATTGGGGAACTAAGATCCCGCATGCTGCAGGAAAAATTTCACATTTTCACTAATACTCTGGTATAATCAGTATATATTATTTAAACATGTAATAAATGTTTTCCCACTCAACCCCTCCTCAGTGCCTCAGTGTGCAGGGGCCTGTTACTGTTGTGCTGTATGGGAAGAGGCACAAGGCGGCTGGCTGTCTGCCCTCTCTCCCTGGAAGCCCTTACCATGTTTGCATTCTCCTTCCCTTCTCTGAGTAAACAGCTCCAGTTCCTCCAATTGATCTCATTTATATGATTCCATTTCTAGACACCCTTCTAACAAAGGTTCTCCTGGTTTTCACTATTATCTGGAAAATATGGCATCCAAAGCTGAGCACAACTGTCCAGATATCATGCCTGGTGCTAGAACAGAAGGAATACTGTGATTTAGACATTAAGTGCAAATGATTCCCATGAGTGACTTTAGAAATCACTAGAACGTAAGCTCCAGGAAGGCAGCAACTGTCTTTTTTCACTGTTTTATCCTTCTTGACTAGAACAGTGCTTAGCGTACAGTGTGTGATCAATAACTATTTTTAAATTAAGGAGTGGTTAGATGAAAGAGCAAATGAAGAGACACGGAGAGAAATTAAAAATAAGTGGACCTCGTTTAGTTGCTTTCTGTGACTTTTGTCTCAGGTTTATCAATCCCAGTCAGCAACTAGATGCACCCAGAGTATCTCTTGGTGAGTGTGGATCCCTGCATGTTGCTCTCACAGCAGTGAGATTGGCTGGGCCATCCAGAGTGGCTGGACGTTGTGGGTATCCACCACTGGGAAACGCAGGGGCCATTTGTATGTTGGTCTTCATAAGCCAAGTCCTGTTAGTAAAATGAAAAATTGAATTACACAACTTTTTTTTTTTTTTGGCTGCACTGCACGGCTTGCGGGATCTTAGTTCCCCGACCAGGGATCGAATCGACCCCAGGCCCCGGCAGTGAAAGCACCAAGTCCTAGCCACTGGACCGCCAGGGAATTCTCTCACAACTTTTTTAAAAGGGTGATTAAAATGTCTTCATGACACTGTACCTTTAATATTTACATTTATATGACATGACATACTTGTGTTTATTTTGTTCATAGTAAAAGGTGCATTCTTCTACCATGATGCATTTTATTGAAATGATCTATCATCGGGCAACGGTTTAGGTCTTATTCCTACCTCTCTTCAAGATGCTTGGTGCATGCTATGTACTCAACACTGTTCAAGTTGTAGCCTGAAAGATCTAGTATATCATTTCCTAAGACAGTTTAGAAATTAAAGAATCGTACTGCCTTGTTGTTTGAAATGAGGCACGAGAGTACCAAGCTTGACACTCTTAGATTAAAATTATCCCTGATTTTAACCAATTCATCTAACATTCACTGACTCCCCCCTGTGTTTCAGCACAGTCATGCTTCAAGATGGCAGAACTCACCCTGCTTTCTCCCCAGACTGAGTGCTGCCCCTGTCCTGGGTACTTCCAGTAGATAGGAGGATGTGCATTTCATGAATGTCCCCTTGGGAGGTCCCTTGGTTTTCACTAGGGGATCTCAGGCCTACCTCCAGCTTTGCTGAAGTTAAAGCACTTGTGGGACAGTTCTGCAGGGGTGTGGCTTGTGACGTTGGTCAGTGTGATATAGTGTCCTCTCTGCCAGAAGCCAGAGGAGAAATTCTCATTCTCATGATGGATAATGTCACTCTAACCAATCATGTCTCTTTTGCATTAAACATTAGAAGCTTAGCCCCAAATGTGTGGTCTGTCTTTAGTGTAGAATCCATACCCTGAATTTTGTGAACTAACCTAATTCATGGACCAGTTTTACTACACAATCTTGATTTTTCTCCCTCTTTGTATCATTTACATTCGTTTTTTAACGTTATCAGGCAACATTGCACTTAAGTTTTATCAGGCATTTTAAGTCATTTTTTGGAATGTGGAGAGGTCTAATAAATATGTAACAAATGCTTAGAGAACATGGGCTAATGCAGCAAGGAGACTCAATTACCACAGAGCAGTAATGGCTAGGTGGAAATTGCCACTTTTGGTTTCTTATCGATGCTTATAGAAATTCACTGATCTGTTCATTATAGTTGGGTTTTAAGACTGCAGTTAGTGTAATAGCATTCAACTGTGAAAAAAAAAGCTTTTTCCTTGGAACATTTCTTCTTTGATGTGGTGGGATGAGAGTAGTTTTCCATTCACTTTCACTCATTAGAAAAAATTTGGTATTCTGGGCGGTGAGCTTATTTACAGGACCCTGAAAATAACTAACGTTTCCTGTTTCACCTATGAACGATTTAGGTAAAATAAGATATGACAAGCTGTGGGACCTAATTTAGAACACACAGACCACTACAGATTTTACCCTAAAAGTGATTCAATACCTTAACATGGTCTTTTTAAGTTCTTATAGGTCTAAGTTGTAGATCTTTTTGAGAATATTTGTTGAATTGCTTTTACTTGCCGATGTAACTCTGCAACCCGAAAGAAATCTTAAAGCTTGAAAATACATGTCCCAATCAGTAGGACTGGGATGAAAAATTAATGGAAGAGTCAGAATTACCGACAGAGTAATCCACTTTAAACAAATCAAACCAATAGATAGCCATCAAGCACTTCTCTTGTTCAGAAAGTAACAGCCATGAGGAGAGGGACCCTTGTCTTGTTCACTGCTGCCTCTTTAGCACTTCACATGGGGCTTGGTCCATAATAAGTGCTGAATAGTTTTTGTTGGACTGTGAGACTCTGTGTGTGTGTGTGTGTGTGTGTGTGTGTGTCTGTCTGTCTGTGTGCCTGTCTGTCTGTGGGTACAATGAATCCCTGTTAAGAAGGCATTTACGGTCTAGTTGAGGGAATACGATGCAAATAAGCGAGCAGAAGAGTAGCTACACATAGGGAGACCCTCAGGAATGGCATTTAAGGCACAGTTGGGCAGCGAAGGTTTAATGGGAGGTGGGTTTGTAGCTGGATCTGAAGCCTGACTAGGGTTTGGGTGGAAAGGAAGCAGAAGTGAAACTACCAGGACAGCAAGCACTCAGGGGACATTGGACCCAGCACCCGGTCTCTAAGACATTGGACCCAGCACCCGGTTTATGATCTGGCCTGTCGGCCAAATGGCCTCTCCTTCAGAAATGTGGACTTTATCCTGTTGGTATTGTGTTTCCACATTTTGGGAAAATTTTGGAACGGAGAAATGACACAGAGTACAAAGCAGTGTGCTTCTCAAAGTGACGTGAGCAAACGGATCACCTTGGGATCTTGGTAAAATGCAGATTTTGATTCAAGAGGTCTGGGGTGGGGCCCAAGACTGCCTTTCTAACAAGCTTCCAGGTGATTCTAATGCTCATGATACATGAAGCACTTTAAATAGCAAGGACATAGCATTAGGATTTCAGGAAGATTTAATGGACAGTAGTGCTTGAATGGGCATGACACTGATCCATCCTGGGGTTTTAGAGTCCAAAAGGAACTTAAAGATAATCAAATGGTCCATTTCTCTTTCATTGCCATTGGAAAAACCCAATAAAATAAAACGGAGGTCTAAAGTGGGAGCCGGACTGGAACTCAATTCTCCCGGCTTGACGTCATCACCTCCCACTCTGCTGTGCAGCGCGGTCCAGGTCTGTGAGGGGAGGACTGCAAAGAAGCCGGTGTCTTTGGGAATGGAATGGGTTGGCTGGATGCAAGAAGCCATGTGAAGGGAAAAGCAGCAGCTCCTAGTAGCTGATGTGATGGGGAGTGAGAAAACGCCTAAGGAAACATTGAGGTTTAAATCCTGGGAAAATGAACACATGCCACACTGATGGGCCGGAATGGAGGAGTCAGACAAGAGGGGAGAAGACTTGGCCAACGGGAGGTACCACCACTTCAGTCTTCTTGTCAAGTGAGAGATGCCACATGCGTCTTAAAATCGACCACCAGCAGCAACTTTGCCCAGCAGTTCAGAGCTTGGTTCCCTCCATTAATTGAACACATTAATAAGAGCCTGTGGCGTTTCACTTGTAGCTGAAAGTTGTAAGCACTCAGTCCTTTCACTTTTTTCGAGTCCTCCTTCCTGTACCCACGGTGGAGGAGGAGAACTTGATGCCAAGCAGAGCTGGTGGGCGCCTGAGGTTCTTCCTGTCCGCTTTTGGAATAGGAGAGGGGTTTAGCCTTCCTGCTTTTCCAGCTGTAAAGTTCATTTGGCTTCCAGCACTGCCAGCATTAAGGGAGGGAGAGGTGTGGATTTCCACAAGAACGTGCAAACAAAGTTGGGGTGAGGATGAGGGCAGGATACTTGCTTTCCTGGTCCTACTCTGCCCTGAGTGGGTTTTTGACGCTGGTGTATTACACAGTAGGTTGTAGCACTTCAGAGTGAAAATGTAGCCTATCAGGGTCAGAACCTTAGTTTTCTATTTGACCCATGCCCTACTGGTGTGACCTTATAGTGTGTTTGTGTGTGTGTGTGTGTGTGTTGCCTGTGTTTGGGCACGCGTGCACATGCCCAAGCTGGTGAAAGCACACGCGTGCTCTCATGTTTTGGTTTTGGTTCTGGTTCTGGTTTTGGCAAACCACTGATTTCATCTCGAAACATTTGTTCTTTTTTTTTGCTTCTATGTTAGACGTAATAAACATTTAGGGAACTATTTCCAGAAATTGTCCAAGTTGATAAGAAATGGATTTGAGGTTTTCTCCCCTAGTAATTTTGTCATCTGATTCCTTTCTAAAAAAACTGTATGATACTATGGTTTAGTCTCTTTCATTCAAATTATGAATATGAGATCATTTCTAAAATCATCATGGACCTTTATTGTTAAACATAAAATTCATGCATAGCTTTATGACACTAGTTATTAAAAATTTTAACACTTGAAGAATTTTATACAGGGCATGGCCTAATTTGACAAATTAAGTTCTGATATTTCTTAAGTTTTAATTTTAATTGTTGAGGTAAAACTAAAATTATTATCAGATTTAATTTTTTAGAATGGTTATTATGTTTAAAAAATACAAAATTAATATGTGCTTTAAAATATGTTAAAAGTTCAGAAATACAGTGGCCTTTGCAGGAACTATCATTGGTGTTTAGGAATCCTTTCAGATGTTTTCTCATACATTTATAAACATATACATGTAGATAATTTAAAAACATATATAGAATCTGGAGATTGCAGTTTAAAATTTTTAATTTTTATAACTAACTAATTTTTTATTTATTTTTTAAAAAATTGAAGTATAGTTGATTTACAATGTTTCAGGTGTGCAACAAAGTGATTCAATATGTTATATATATATGTATGTATATATATTCTTTTTCAGATTCTTTTCCATTATAGGTTATTACAAGATACTGAATATAGTTCCCTGTGCTATACCGTAGGACCTTGTTGTTTATCCTTTTTTTAAAAAATATGTATTTATTTTTGGCTGCTTTGGGTCTGTTGCTGCCTGCGGGCTTTCACTAATTGTGGTGAGCGGAGGCTACTCTTCGTTGCGGTTCTTAGGCTTCTCATTGTGGTGGCTTCTCTTGTTGCGGAGCACAGGTTCTAGACACGCAAGCTTCAGTAGTCATGGCGCACGGGCTCAGTAGTTGTGGTACACGGGCTTAGTTGCTCCACAGCAAGTGGGATCTTCCTGGACCAAGGATCGAACCAGTGTCCCCTGCATTGGCAGGCAGATTCTTAACCACTGCGCCACCAGGGAAATCCCTATCTGTTTTATATATAGTATTGTGTAGCTGTATTCCAAACTCCAAATTTACCACCTCCATCTTTCCCGTTTGGTAACCATAAGTTTGTTTTCTATGTCCGTGAGTCTCTTTCTGTTTTCTAAATAAGTTCATTTGTATCTTTTTTTAGATTCCACATATAAGTAATATCATATGATATACTTATGATATGATATCATAAGTAAGCATTTGTTTTTAAATTTGTTTAATTTTAAAACCTTTTTTCTTCATTTCTTACTATTTATAATACTATTATTACAACTTAAAAAAAAATTGAAGTATAAGTGACATACCCTCCGCCACATCTCTCCCTCCCTCAATGTTGCCAGTGCTCAAAGCCAAATGAACTTTACAGTTGGAAAAGCAGGAGGGGTAGACATCATGTTACTTTCAGGAGTACAACATAATATTTGATATTTGTATGTGATATTTGTATGTATTGCAAAATTATCACCACTGTAAGTCTGGTTTGGAGATTGTATTTTTAAGCTGATTTTCCATTGTTAGAAAAAGAAATAATAAAAGGTAATGCAAGATTACATGCTGGTAAAAAGCGGCAAAGAGAATAGAAGTGTAGATCCTCTCAGACCTTTTCCTATGCACATACTTACATGCACCCATGTTGGGCAATATTTATATTTTGCTTTGGCTTTCTCTGTTAATACTTCATTAAGTTAGGGAGGTTTCCTTAAGCGTTTGTAATTTACAAACTCACTAAGAATTTGTAATGTTAATGATATTTGTCATTCTTAACTAAGGCATACACATGTTGCTTAATGATAAGCAGTTTAATTCATAGGTCAAGTTCCATACATCCACTTTCTTTTTAAATTTTTTAAACTTTAACCAAGTTATGATACCCTAACCTACAATTACAGGTTCAGGCTCAGCTTCCAGTGTTGTGTGGCTCTCTGGATGCCCATATTGAACATGGACCAACGTTTGGAGTTATTTCTCATAAAATACTGCTTAGAATACTCTGTCAAGAGCAAAGTCAATGAGCATATCATACTCAAAAAGTATTAGGATGATAGATTTATACCTGGGAAACAGTAGTGAGTCCTTCTCTAATGAACTCTGTGGTTGTGTTCAAGTTGGAGTGTGTTTCTTCATGTTCTTTTGCAACATTCAGATGGAATATTTAAATTTGTTGAAAGTGATTTTTTTTTTTTTTTGCAGTGACCAAAGAAAGTTTTCCAGTGCTAGGAAAGAGTCGAATTCCTGATAATAGAGCCATTTGCTCAAGACTGAGCCACAGTTAGGATGTAAGAAACCCTGATAGCTAAATCTTAACATTGAAAATTGTGAGGGAATTCCCTGGGAGTCCAGTGGTTAGGACTCCATGCTTTCACTGCAGGGGGCCCGTGTTCGATCCCTGGTCGGGGAAGTAAGATCCTGCAAAAAAAAAAAAAAAAAAAATTGTGATATTTCACGATACGGTGTGTGGGATTTTCTTCAAAGTAAAAGGGTGGAGCTGAATTATGGTGCAGGTATAGATGGAACAAAGTTGATCCTGATGAGTAGATAATTGTTGATGCTAGGTAAGAAGCATTTGGGAGGTTGTTATATATACTGTTCTCCTTCCTTTTGTATATTTGAGATTTTCTATAATAAGTTTGAAATAAGAGACACATAATAACTGTAGCCTAAAACACTGGGATACTTCAGCTTTTAAAAAAATTCAATAGTGCTTTACAGTTTTCAAACGTTTCACACACATGATGTCATACAATACCATTAATAACTCTTTTTCCCTCCTACCCCTCTGTTGCCCCTCCCCGCTTCCGTCTCTCCACTGGTAACCACTAGTTTGTTCTGTGTATCTGTGTCTGCTTCTTTTTTGTTTTATGTGATAAGTTCAGGATGAAATATATTGCCATGATATGCTGCTTGAGTAAACTCTATAAAAATCACAAAAGAATGTTTCAGGACATTGTCAAGAATAAATAGTCTCATCTCATTCCTGGTTTCAAAACCTGAACTCCCATCTCCTTGGCAGTCAGTATGGTGGACTGTAGTTTCCAAACAGCCTAATGATACCTCCCATCCCAGCGCCCTTCTTACCATGTGACTTTGACCCTCCTCACATGAGAGATGGGGCTCGGACTCTTGCCTCCGGAAGGGCTTGTGGGTCCAGCAGAAGTGACACCATATGAGGCTATGTTATAATAGGTAATACATATACATATATCTATTATTTTTCAAATTCTTTTCCCATTTAGGTTATTACAAAATATTGAGGAGAGTTTCCTGTGCTATACATAGGCTCTTTTGGTTATATATCTTGTTTTAATTTTTATTTTATAGTGGAGTATAGTTGATGAACAATGTTGTGTTAGTTTCAGGTATACAGCAAAGTGATTCCATTATAGATAGTGTATTTCTATATGTGTATATGGATAATGGATGCTGTACACCTGAAACTAACACAACATTGTTAATCAACTATACTCCAATATAAAATAAAAATTAAAAAAAATAAATTGTAACTTTTCTTAAAAAAAGGTAATACACTTCTGCCTGGTTCTCTTGGTATTCTCTCTCTGGCAGCACCCATGTATAGGTGTTCAGCTGATACCTCCTGCTTCAGTCCCAGCTGCTAGCCAGCATCAGCCTTCAGACATGTGCGTAAGTGAGCTTTCTGATGATTATGGCTCCAACCATCAAGTCACCCCCCCACCCCCTTTGAATCTTCCCAGCTGAGGAAGACATCATAGAGCAGAGATAAGCCTTTTCTTCCATGCCCTTCCTGAATTCTTACCTGCAGAATCTGTGAGCAAAACAAAATTCTTGTTGGTTTATGTAACTAAGTTTGGGATGATTTGTTACACAGCAGTAGCAACTGGAACCGTCAGAATATGTTAGTGAGAGAGAGAAGAATCTTATTTCTCAGGGATCATCACTTCTCATAACATGCCCAAAAGATACATACATACTCAGTGATTTTGATGGTATTCACAATTTTTATTATTTCCATCAACGTGATGACTTCCAAATCAGGAATTGTATTGTAGACCATCCATTAGTCCCAGAATAAAGTAGTTAGTGGCTGGGCAATCAGGTGCGTCTCTTTAATTCTTCTTACTCCACCTCCCCCCTTCATCAGGACTTCCTTCTGCTGGAACTCCAGAACCATGGCTTCCTGCCCCTTTATTACACTGGTTGAATTGGGAGCAGAGAAGGGGCCGGCCTAATCTGGGGGCTGGACAGGGAAGAGGGATGTCAAGGAGCCTTTCTCTGCCCATTCTTTTTTTTTTTCCCAATAGTTCTTTTAATTTTTTAAAATTGAAGTATAGTTGATTTACAATGTGTTCATTTTGGGTGTACGACAAAGTGATTCAGTTATTTGTATATATATATATATATGTGTATATATATATATATATTCTTTTTCAGAATCTTTTCCATTATGGTTTATCACAGGATATTGAATATAGTTCCCTGTACTATACGGTAGGACTTTCTTTATCCATTTTATGTATAGTAGTGTGTATCTGTCAATCCCAAACTCCTAATTTATTCCTCTTCCCCTACCCCCTTTCATAACCATAAGTTTGCTTTGTGTGAGTCTGTTTCTGTTTTGTAAATAGGTCCATTTGTATCAGGTTTTTTTAGATTTCACATATAAGTGATATCACAGGATGTTTGACGTTCTCTGTCTGACTTACTTCACTGAGTATGATAATCTCTAGATCGATCCATGTTGCTGCAAATTCTCTGCCCATTCTGACCTGAATCTGTCCTTCTGAATTACATAAGCAAATACCTTTTATTGCTGCACACATGACGGGTGCTTCTTCTGTCTGACTCTATCACACTTTTTCATTTCACACTGTGCTGTGAAAAAAAATCTAATTTTTTTTAGAGATAAACAGAATAAAAAGTTGTCCAGCACTTTTTCCTTAAGTGTGTATGACCCATTTTCAAGATTTGTTTCATGCTCTGTACATAAGGTGTTTTATCCAAGTGTACGTCAGAACACCTGCTAGCTTTAACTCTTATTGGTAATGTTCCATTTCTTAGGCTAGGTCCACGTGGGTTTCATCACATTCACAAGAACATGATAGAATGATAGTCTTTTGTATGTTTGTCATTAATATCATGTGACATCCATCAATGTCATAATGATGGAATTTTGCCCATAGTCCATTCTGTTTTCTCACCAAACATCATATGGGTCCTTAACTTAGTGGATAATTTTACAAGCTTCTCCTCAGTTGTGTAATATTTTTACTTTAGGATACGTTTACTCTAAGAAATGCCTCTTAACAGTGATGGTCATCTCTCCTTGAGAGATGAATTTAATAATGTTTGCTCTGAACAACATTATTTTGTGGCATGTTCTGGGGAAAAAGAAAAAAAAACCACTAGAAACATTGTGCAAGATCTCCTGTTAAACATATCCTGTTCCTGATAAAACAGATGTTCTGCATGGAAACAATAACTGTGTCCATTATTTTAATGGGGTGAATTTTAATACATTATATATCAAACTACACATCCAACCAATTTCCTAAGTAGCTACAGCACAGTCAAATGTCTATTATAAGTAACAAACTAACATGTGAAAACGAATTGTTTAGAATATTAGTTCCAGATCATCGAACATTTAATATGATTGTTAACAAGCATCAGCTTTGTATGCAGGAACGGGTACATTTTGCATAATATACCGTAAACATTGGGTTTATGGTGTGGAGTAACAAGTGATGCACTCAATAAATAAAATTTATTAGAAAAGTGCAGATAAAAATGGACAATAAAAGCAGGTAACTTCCTATCATGGTCTACGTTACCGAGTAATGTAGCGACTTAGAGTATGAAGAAAGTTAAGAACAGAGGAGGGGAAGAGAGTCGAATCAGTTACTTCGTGTTGACGATTATGGAGTTGGGTGTTAGAGGGACCATTTCAGAGGAACTAACAGAGTTGTGTCAGAATGCCGAGGCTTCCATACCGACTCCTGAATAGGAAGACTTAAGATGAAAAAATTGCAAGCTATACCTTTGCTTACCTCCAGTTGTTTAAGTTTGTAAATTTCTCTATGTGATGCTAAGAGGTTAGGTATCAGGGCATCGTGATTAGTTTCTAAGCACCGAGAACCTCTGAAATACATATCCCCTTTGTTGATTGCACTTGTGTCTGACATCATACCAATTGGACTTGGAATGTAACTCAAACATTTCCATACATTGTTTTGCGACAGAATATAAATTTGATCATTATAAACAAAGGTGGCAATAAAAACCAGGAGGATGTTAACCAAAGAGAAGTTCATTGGGGCTTCACACCACTCTGATATTTTTTCATAACAAATAAGGTCCTGGGACTGGAGGTGAGTGGGTTGCCGGTCCATTAAACACTTTTCTCCTGTGGTCTGCTTGTCCACATCATCCTGTTCTCAGATTTAATCACCCCAACACATTCATTTTATCTTCTGTATTTGTACTGGATTCCTGTTACCTTGTTTACATTTATACTTTCACTCCGAGTTACACTTACATTACTGTTTCATTGCTAAGTTTTAAAATATTGGTCTAGATTTGCAGTTGTGCTAATGATGAAATAAGCAACCTGAAAAAAAAATGAACAATTAGATGCAGTTGAGAATTCGTAATTTGGATGATCTGCCCCCATTTCCTGAATGTTAGCTGAGACCAACAAAACAGCCTTCATATAGTGCACATACAGTCGTGAAGAAGATAGCAATCATTAAGAACCCAATAGGAGGGCTTCCCTGGTGGCTCAGTGGTTGAGAGTCCGCCTGCCGATGCAGGGGACGCAGGTTCGTGCCCCGGTCCGGGAAGATCCCACGTCCTGTGGGGCGGCTGGGCCCGTGAGCCATGGCCACTGAGCCTGCGCATCTGGAGCCTGTGCTCCACAACGGGAGAGGCCACAACAGTGAGAGGCCCGCGTACCGCAAAAAAAAAAAAAAAAAAAAAAAAAAAAAGAACCCAAGAGGATTATTGAAAAACTCATAATTAATCTGATAGTTGAAACTTGTACAACATTAGTGATATTACTCCTTCCTCTAAAACTGCCCATCATCCTGCTTATGACTTGCTGATCAGCCGGGGACCCCCCTGGACTTGGATCACACTTTGATGCGAACCTCCGCTTTAGCACCTATTTAGATTTAAAAATTTTCTCTACTTATGAAAAATAATCAGTGCGGTGCTCTGTGCTCTATTTACTAGTATCACTCTCATTTTCTTATGGCATATTCTAACACTTCTAATAGTGTAATTATCCTGTTTTGTTGTCAAAGCTTATTTCAATATATTATTTTTTATCACAGGTAACAGGTTATCTCTCTTTTTTTTCTTTCGAAGGGGATACAGTTTTTTTTGTTTTTAAACCATAAAATGCGTGTTATACTCTATGACTTTATCTCTAAAATTGTTTGAGTTCTCTGCTTCTTCTTTGTGACTTTATGGCACAAATGGATCATAGTAAATTCTGTGTCCTGCTGACGGTCTGATCACATCCAGAGCATCATTTCACCATTAACTCTTAGTACCCTTCAGTTAGATGGTGCTTTTTTCTTCTGCAGTAAAATTATCAACAGTGTCAAGTGATGAAGTTTGGAAAACAGTTCAATTTTAAAAGGGTATGGCTCTCATTTTAAAAATAGTTTTTCCGGAAAATCTGTTTATCTCCTCCATCTATTCCCACAGTACCCTAGCATTTTCCAAATACCCCCATCTCTTCTTACACAACTATTTGTCTTCTGGTGTGTGCCACGTTTGGAAGTCTCATTAAACCAGCATCTGTTCTGTTTTAGGAGAAACCCGAAGCCAGCCCAACGTCACTTCAGCTGCGGTCCCAGATCGAAGTAAGCACAGTGACTTTAATCATCTATTTTTGCTTCCGTCCTTTTTTTTTTTTTTTTAAGTGGTATTATGTAGAAATCAGATGAAGCCTGCTGTTCTGCCTACACTGACACTGTGAATCTTCTCTCCTAGGAGTCACTGGGCTTCAGTAGCACCGTGTCAACACCAGAAGTGGAAAGAAAGTAAGTTTTCTTCCTTCTGTCCAGGAGCAGAATTTCTAAGGTGTCTTTTAGGTCCGTCCTGAGGGACGTGAAATGGGTGATCATATTGTGTATGTACTACAGAGCTTGATGTCATTTTCCTTACATGGTGTGTATCTGTGTGTGTGTGTGTGTGTAGATGGATGAGTGTGTTTCGTAATTCAGTTGGTGATGCAGAGGATTCTGCAAAGCGTTAATTGATTTTACACTCCTTATGGTAAGTGAGCTTAAATATCTGAAAGTGAGCATGTAGAAAAGGAAAAGGACAGCTAAGTCAACCAAAATGGTTTTCTTCTTTTACACTGGTTTTTGATATAGGATGACAGTCATAAAGAAGTGAAGTACAAAAATAGAATACATTCCAGAATAAAACAGTGATTACAGTACCTTCTATGCACCTTGCTTTGGTGGGTGACCTTAAAACAAAGATAAATGCTTGTGACAGAGATGACAAAGGCTCACTACCGTTTCCTGTTAAAGGTAGTATGTTTGCCTCCTTGTCCTAACTTGGACCCTGTAATTTTTACTCTCATGGAAGATAATTCTATGTTATATCTTATATTTCCAGTATTTCTTTTTGGCCAGTTAAAAACAAAACAAAGCAAAAAAATTTTTTTCCCTATAACCTTTCCCTCTTCTACTTTATTCTATCATAATTATGGTAGCATGTTCTATTTATGATTTTCTGAGGTAAAGAACTTTTGAGAAAGTCCACATCTTTAAACAGACACTTCCTCTGGCACAGAGCCACTCATACTGTTTCAGGCCAAGAGAGGCGTAGAAGTGGTTTAGGCATCAAGTATTTCTGGAATGAAAAGCACACGTTAGGCGAGCGTGTGTGTGCTTTACAGCACAGCTCTGCGTAATCCATCCACGTGTGTGTGCTGCTGGCACAGACGCGGCTTCCAGGAGGGAAGGCTGCTGTGTGCCAAAGCTTCAGTTCTCACTAAGCTGCTTTGGATCAGGCCTGAGGAATGTTAGGGGTGATTAGCAAAAGAAAACCAAGGCCACTGCCCACTCAAGGTTGGAAGGTAAATGTGCAGTAAATAGGAATTTCCTTTGTCTTAGTTGCATGTATTCTCCCAGGAACTTAGTAGTGTGGAGGCTGAAATAGCCAAGAGAGCTGAGTTGACATTGATTTTGAAATTGGAGGTACGACGGTGGTGTTGAACCGAGTGTGGGCAGAAACACTGAGTGAAGGGGCCGTGGGCTTCTCTGACCTGGTTTGCTACCTAAATGGCATGATTCAGGCTGAGAACTCAGGTGATCTCTCAGACTCTCTGAATCTTTCAGTGGGCAAGAAATGTTTGCCTTTCCTCCTAAGAGGAAGTGACTCACCAAGTCACCAAATTTGTACTCATCTTATTTAGGCTGGGTATTTCTCCTTCCCCTCAATTGTGGGTAGTCATTCTTTCTGTGTTTATATCCTCCACTTAGTGAAATGTGGCATGATGCTTGTGGCCCAGAGAAAGACTGACAGCCTCCTGAGGTTAACAATTTTGAGACACACACACACACACACACACACACACACACACACACACACACACACACTGCTGCTGACAATCCCCAACCTCCCATCTGTAATACTACCGCTCTGCTTCTGGTAAATTCAATAGTTTATTTAAATTTAGTTGTTTCTAAAGAATTGAAAATTTCAATCCATTTCATCCTCCACTTCCCTTTAAATGGTTTTCGAAAACAATGACACTTTTTTTTTAATTAAAATAAAAAACTTTTGAAAAGTTTTTTAACTTACAGAAAGGTTACAAGAATTGTGTGATGAACTCCCATATAACTTTTACTTAGACTCACCAATCTGCATGCTTGGTCTCTCTTTTCTACACACATACACACACTTATGTAATATCATTAATTTTTACTGTTACTTCACTAAGTTGCACACCTCATGACCCTCACTCCTAAATACTTTAGCATGTATCTCTTAAGACAAGGACAATCTTATAGAGAACCACAATATAATTACCAAATTAAAATATTTAATAGTGATTTTCCGAATATACAGTTAATATTCAACTTTCTCTAGTTGTCGCAATAATAATTCTTACAGCATTTTTTTTTCAATCCAGCACTTTAAAAAAAATTACTCATGGCATTTACATGTCATGTCTCTTACACATTTAATCTGAAAGGCTTTCTTGGCTTTTCTTTGTGATATTTTTTGAGAGTGTAGGCTAGGCGTCTTGTGAAATGTTTCTTGATCTGGGGTTTTTTTTGTTTCTTGTTTTTTTTTTTTTACGATCCAGGTAATGCATTTCTGGTGCTGTGGCCTCCACGGTGCATTACATCATGATGTCAGTTTGTCCCATCGTTGGTGATATTAATTCTGATCTTTTGGTTAGAGTGATGTCTGTCAGGTTTCTTCTAAGAAGTTACAATTTTCTCTTGTAATTAATAATTATTCTGTGGGGAGGTCATCTGAGACTATGTAAATGTCTTGTTCCTCATTAAATTTTTACCTAATGGTTTTAGATTCTTTTAATGATTCTTGCCTGAATCAGTTTTTACTGTGATGGCTGCAAAATGGTGATACTTATTCTGAAATTGATGATTATTTTGGATTTAAATCTTCCAAAGTTTTTTGTTTTTTGTTTTTGTCCTTTTAAACATGAGGTATCACCCTGGACGCTCAAGGTCAGATTATAATCTGAGTAGGTTTGATGTAGTGTTTATATTGAATTATTTGTATTTTTCTACTTGAAAATGCAAGTACTTTGAAATGCAAAATCCTGCTATTCTTCAAGTGAAAATCCTTGCTGGTAACTTTGCAAGCCCTGGAGGACGACCTGGCAAACCAGTTCGGTTGTGTCTGGTGAGTGTCTGCAGAGTATCTGCCAACCAGAATATCCTTCTGAGTCAGCAGTGTTGTTTTATTGGCAGATGGTTTCTTCTACTTTTTATTCAAAAGGCAGGAGAACTCAGTAAACAAAAGTGGACAAATCCAACAGCAGCACCGCCTTAGAAGCAGAGGCATAGATGATGGCAGCAGGTAACAGGGGAGCTGAGAGGTTGATGGGCCCTTCCGGATCCAGTCCCCCCTCTCTTCACAGTGGTCTCAGGGTCCTCAGCACCCCTGCCCTCCCTTCTCCCCCAGTTAAACCTGTTGTAAGAAAAGTATTAGGCATTAATTATGATGCAAATATCTGTTTTCTAAAAAATACATCACCTCTCCCAGTGGTATTTTGCATTTCACAAGGTTTAAAGTCTTAAGTTACAGGAATATAACTCTGGCAAGAAGACACCCAGGAGGTGGGTTTTGTGGGGGGAAGACCAGCAGTGAGAATTCTAATATACCTGACCTGACAGCGCCTGGGTAGCCTGACAAGTAGGGGGCTGCTTGGGCTCTATTTGGCTTGGCCCATCTGGCGTCTAGATGTGCAGGGCCTGCATGGTGAAAGCAGGGGTGGATGGAGGGATGGATGGAGAGAGAGAGAGAGAGAGAGAGAGGGAGGGAGGGGATGGACCTGCCAGCTGCCCCCCTCCCACCCGCCTTCGCAGTGTGACAGAGTCCCCATTCATCCTTATTTTCTTACAGTCCGTGGGCTCTCCATATGCTTTCACTGAAAATATAATAAAGGAGGCCAAAGGAGCTTTAATTTGAACCTCTTCTATTTATATCTATTTGCATTGCCTATTGATGAGACTATCCACTTTATTACACCAATCTTGGATTTGTGTTGACTGGTTGAAAAGGTGAATGTTAGTTAAAATTTTTGTTACTCACCAGTTATTCTCAAGAATAACAGAACAAGCCGTTTTTGTTGGAAAACATCTTTGTAACTACCTATTCGGAGTGGGTGTAGGCAGGGAATGTGGTGCCTCCATCCCAGTTCTGTAAAGATGGAGCCGTCAGCCACTGCAGTGCCTCCCACCCCAGGGAATTCTGTATGGAGAAAAACCAGGAGACATTCTGTGCTTTGGATCCTGGCCCTATTAGTTAAGATGCATTCCTAAGGAATAATTTCAGTGAGCCCAGATTCTTGCATCTTCTCATACGTAGAAAGCCACTAAAATAATTAACTTGAAATGTCTGGGTTTTTTTGGTGATTAGTAGTAATCTTTTGATGTACAACTATGCGTTTTTTTCTCAGCCAAAAAGGAAAAAAACAATCCTATATATCCTGGTTCCTCCCTTGTCTCTTAGCATCTGTTCCTCAGAGCTCTCTGAGAGGCTGTCCCCTGGGCTATAGTCTTCAGTAAGATCTCCAAATAAAACTTAACTTGCAACTTTTATGTTGTGTGTTTTTCTTCAGTCAACAAAGTTTAGTGACAGGTAACTGACAAGTAGTGGCATAAACTAATACAGGGTTCACTAGATACATTCTTGTTCATGGGTAGGTCCAGGGCTGGCACTGTGGCTCAAGCAAGCCTTCAGGAACTCAGACTGTCCTCTCCCTTTCCCTTTCCCTCCCTTCCTCCCTCCCTCCCTCCAGTTTTAAAATGCTGCTGCATCTACCAGGAGGGAAGGAGAAGCAGGGTAAAGGGAAGAAGGTAAAAGGGCAAAAACCCAAAGGCACTTCCCTTACAAAGCTTTCCTAGAAACCCTGTACGACACACTCCACTTTACCCTACTCATTTCTTCATGCAGCATCTGTTCCCAGAGCACCAGCTATGAGCACAGGGCACTGTTCTGGGTGCTCTTATTCCCACTGACAGATGCAGAAACTGAGGCACAGAGAGGTTGCTAAATGGCCCAAGGCGACACAGCTAATATGTGACAGATCCCAGATTGGCTCCCACTTAAGAATTCATGCTCCTAACCACTAAGGTCTAATTCCAAAGTACCTGTAGTTGTATTGCTTAGGCAGATAGAGAGGTGAGAGGTGCATTGAGCTCATGAGCACTATGTAAATAGCAGCAGTTAAAACCTCCACTTCGGTTTCCCTTGGAAGTAGGAACAAGTTTTATTCTTATATAAGCCGAGTCTCTCATTTATCTATAGAGGCAGGAAGGTCCAAAATAAATCTCAAAACTTCACCTTAGCCAATATTTATAAACGCTCTTCCACTAAGTCTTTCACTAGAGTTGAACATTCTCTGATGTAGTTTCCCTTTCTTTCATTACCTGTGGTGAAAAAGCCCCCAAAATATAGTAGCATGATGGAAGAGGAAGATATAATAAAAGGGAGAGAGCTGTGTTCTGTGGTCGGATAAGATGGATAGAGTTTATAAATATTCAGTGCAAGCATTTATTCCATTTGGCTTTGCTTCACTCTCGGAACTGTTTCATCTGGCAAGCTGGTGACTCTTTCTTTGGCCGAGCCACGTGGCATGTGGGATCTTAGTTCCCCGACCAGGGATCGAACCCGCGCTCCCTGCATTGGAAGTGTGGAGTCCCGACCATTGGACTGCCAGGGAAGTCCTGGTGACTCTTTGGAAGGTGTCAACTTTCCTTGTTTCCCCCTCAAATATCTGTCTTCCCCTCCTCTTTCCTCTAGACTTCAGGGAAGGAGCCCCAGCAGGCATTCATGTGTCCCCTTTGGTCCACCACCACCCCCACCCCCACCCCCGTCACCTGCTACCTACTCTCTGGATTACTTGCGTCCCCGTCATCCACCCTCTGCCTGCCTGGATGCCTCCTCCCTCCATCTGCTCCAGGTGGGTGGGGCTCCTGCAATCTCTCAGAGGGGCCATATTCTCCCGCGGACGCTGAGCCTCTTGAATGCTGCTCCTCCGGTGGGGTGCCCTGTCCCCTACTCTCACCGTCCTCCCCACCCCCCTTACCTGCGCAAGCTCTATTCAACCTTATTTTTATTATTTTTGGCCGTGTAGCATGTGGGACCCCTGCATTGGAAGCGCCGAGTCTTAACCACTGGACCGCCAGGGAAATTCTTCCATTCAACCTTAAAAGCTCAGCTCTGGCCTTGCCTCTCCCAGAAGTCTTCCCTGATTTGCAGATGGAGGTGAAGCGTCCCGCTGCTGGACTCTGTAACCCCTGAGATCTCCTGCTGCTGTTGCAGTGGACTGCACTTATGGGTGCTCCTAGGTGGTGGCTGCGTGTGTGCGTGTGTGTGTGTGTGTGTGTGTGTGTGTGTGTGTGTGTGTGCCGCCTCCCACGCTAAGGCCAGGATCTTTTACATAAAAGGCTTTCAGTAACGTTGGGTACATGCGTGAGTGGGTGGGTGAGTGCACACTGGTACATGCCACGTCTTCTCCACCCCGTGAGAATCCCTCCATCCTCCCAAACCGTAATTCCATTTCTCTCCCCTCCTAGTTGCTAAACTTTTCCCCTAAAGCCGGACTCCTCTCTTCCTTCCCTGCTGAGATGCCCTTCCCAAGGTCCGAGGCCCCTCCCCCTCGCAGATGCTTGTTGCATTTGGCACTGATTTTCCCTTTGGTCACGCTGCTCTCTCCGCCCTTAGCGTCCCTGACTTTGTGGTTTCCAGTTTCTCTCCCCGCACTTTATGCCCACTCTTGGCAGCTCCCTTCTTCCCTGCCCACCTCTTACTCTGGTTGTTCCCCTGGAGCTTTCATCCAGCCTGCAAGTTCTCCCAAGATACCCACCCGACCCGTGGCTTTGAACTACTGTCGTGGGCACCCACGTCACATCTACGCCTCTCCGTCTGCACCATCCCCCCATCTGGTGACCTGCCTGTTTGCAGTCTTTTTATTTTTTATTTTTTTGCGGTACGCGGGCCTCTCACTGTTGTGGCCTCTCCCGTCGCGGAGCACAGGCTCCGGACGCGCAGGCTCAGCGGCCATGGCTCACGGGCCCAGCCGCTCCGCAGGACGTGGGATCTTCCCGGACCGGGGTACGAACCCGTGTCCCCTGCATCGGCCGGCAGACTCTCAACCACTGCGCCACCAGAGAAGCCCCCATTTGCAGTCTTTTGTCTGATGTCTGCTCATTGCGATTCCAGTCACCCCAAGCTGCACATTCTTATGGTAGAACATACCACCCCTTCTTTATCCTTCCTTCTCACTGTGACAACCTGTTCTTTGCCCATATGTCCCCTCTTTTGTCCTAGGGACCACTTTCCACACTTCACGCAGCCTTTACATCTTATTCCCACTCTTCTTCCACGATTCCAAAACCTAACTGCCAAGTCTTGTTGCTCCTACTTCTACAACTTTCCCTTGTTCCCCTCCTTTTCATCTTCACTACTCCACGTGAGACCCTTAACGGTCTTCTCACGAACTGGAAAAGAGCATTCAGGAAGATACTCCCTAAAGCACAGTTAGGCAATTAGGTCCCGTCACACTGAGAGGATGCTGAGATCCCCTCAGGGACACTTACAATTTAGGATCTCTGCAGGCTTTCACCTTCGTGATCAAAACCCGCCCCCCATGCCTCCTCCTCCCCCCTCCCCCCCATAGAGCACCAGCTCATCTTTACTGCTGCATCTCCCAGTTTCCCAGCCACATGACCCAGTTCCAGACCCACGGGATGCTCTTGTTTCCAGATGCCTCCTGGGTTGTCTGGAGTTCCTGCCTTGAAAACATTTCCTTCTTTTAAGTCCTGTTTTAAGGACTGCTTCTCCTTGAATGCTTTCTCAGTCCCGTCGCCGGCTGTATTCTTTCCACCTCTTGGAATCCAGTAGCAATTTTGTGTGGATTTGATGTCTCTTAATGTACTGTCACGTGTATCATCATCATCACTGTTGTCAGCATTATAGCACTGCTTCTTGGGTTATTTATGTGTATTGGGCACTGGTGCTAGTCACTTTTATTGTATGTTATCATTTAATTTTTCATGAACTCATTGAGATCCGTACTATCTTTGAGGATAAGTACCTTGCCTAAGGTCCCAGAGCAAGAGACAAAAATCCTAATCTGGTCGAAGTGCCATTATAGCCTTGGGGTTAAGATGCCTGGCCTGAAAGCAGATTCTCTGGGTTCGCATCCAGGTGCTTTCTTCCAACTCTTGGCTAGTTACTTAACCTTTATATCTACAGATTCCACAACTATAAAATGAGGATAACCATTACAGTACTGGCCTCAGTAAGCTATCGGGCATCTAATAGGCGCTCAACAATCTTGTCTGTCATCATTGCCTCTTCCGTCTGACCCCAGTTCATGCCCTTGCCCCTGGCTCTAGCCCCTTGTGCACGTTTCTCATCCCAACCCAACCCAGCATGATCGTGGGCTCCTTGAGGCCATGAACTCACTCTCTTCCTCTCTTTGGATTTTCTTTAATATCCAGAACAGTGGTTTGCATAGAGCAAGTGCTCATTAAATACTTGCATGAAATTTATTAAATGCCCCCAGTACTTTGAAGTAAGATTAAAACTGGGTTCTCTCCAGGACTGGAATTACAGAAGACCTCCTTTGGTCTCACCTGTTAGCTAGCATATGCCAGTGTCTCCCTAAAATGATAGCAGTGTCATATGAAGTCAGTGCTTTCTGCTTGTGAATATTAGGATTAAAAAGACACCTGTTAAAAGCATTTTAACGTAGTGGAGAGAATGGTAGTTTCCACAGATCCCCGGATCTCCTTCTAAGAGCTGCCACTCCCCTTAGCACCCAATTCCATTCTGCAGTCTTGTTCAAGTTGGGCTCCACATAACGTCTCCAGATAAAGGTATGATATGGAGAAGCACACAGAATATTAATTTTAAAAATCCTTAAAATGTTTTAAACCTGCAGTTTTGTTGGGAAAGTACACTTGTTTTCTTTTATTCTTCGTAACAGATTTATTGAGGTATAGTTCACATACCATACAACTCCCCTGTTAAAAAGTATACAAGTCAGTGGGTTTTAGAACGTCTATTCTCGGGGTTTTTGCGACTGTCACCACAGTCCGTTTTGGAGTATTTTTGTCAATTCAAAAAAAATCCTGAAATGTGTAAGAAATTTCAGAAGTTCTTTCGAGGTGGGACCTCCTCCTCTTCCTCAGTTAGCTCGTTCCCAGCGCCTGGGCTTGAGGAGAGGGGCTCAGGCTTCATCCGTTGGTGGAAGCCCCCTGAGGGCAGGGGCCAGAGCCTGTGGTCGCGTGGACTCCTGTGTGACGGGCCGGGGCTCTCTTTCTCACCGGTAAACGTGAGCTCTAGAAGCCCACATGCACGGTGACTGTTTATCAGTCCTCCTTGGGAACAGACCAGAGTCAGTGAGACTTGCTGATGAGGCCTGCGGGTTTGCTGGGAAATCCAGGTCAAGCCGTGTCCCCCGGAGCTGAGACTAATGCATCCCGTTTCCACATCCTGTTTGTGGCAGAGCTGTGGGGCGTGGAGGGGAACACCACTTCTTTCCCGTGGGGAAAGAGCACGTGTGAGGGGTGCAGCAGCCTTGTGGAGGCACGTTCTTCAGAATGGCTCACAAGTCGGTTCGGCCCGGTTCAGGGGGGTGTGTCCCCACTGTCCCCCCAGGAAAGGGAGGTGGGCGCTCGTGGCCCGTTAGAGCCGCACCAAAGGCGACTCGGGCCCCCAGTGTCTGGTCCTTGGAGCTCACAGGGAGGAGGGGGCGATGTGAGACAGGCAGACAGCAAACATAAGTTTCAGAAAATAAATAGGCTGCACCAAGAGCGAGGCATCACCATATGTATTCTGTATTCCTTTGCTTTAATCAGTTGAGCAGTAGCCCTCTGCCAGGGCTGTGGACATGAGGGCAAGGTCACTGTCCAGGGGCTGGGCTTCCAGTCTGTCTGTGATTGTCAACCCTCCAGGCTTCAGCTCCCAGTGACACGGCAGTGAGCCTGAGTCAGGGGGTCTCTGGGTTCCTTCTAGCCTGGGACATCGCTCATTTTCTGACCCATTCCGAAGCGTGCTGGGCACCGGCCAGACTCGCCACGTTCACTGTCGCTCATGTCAGCTTTGGTGTTGGACAGAATCCGAGCCTGAATTTAAGCTCTGCTAGTTGTGGGATTTAAATTCTCCAAACCTTGGGTTCCTGATCGATAAAACGTGCAGGATAAAAGCCCCTTCCGAGGGTGGTTGTGTGAAATACCCAGTGCCGTGCCTGCCTAGGTAAGTGCTGTTCTCTCCCCAGCCGCAGAAGGTAGGGTGCTGCCCGGCACGGCAGTGCACCTGTGGTTTCCATCCTGCGTCTCAGTAGACGGTGCCAGACACGCGGCTCGTAGTGGCCACGGTCCCTTACAATGCGCCTCTCCCCCACGAGCTCTCCTGTCCTTTCAACGCCCCAAAGATAGGAGGGTGGGGGAGGGCCGGGAGACAACCACCGCCTTCACAGAGCCCGTGCGGTCGCAACGTGCTGAAATATGTGTTTGTGTGGGCCGCACACGTGTGTGCTCCATCGCGCAGCATACTTGAGGGGCTCAACATTCCAGAACGCAGGGGCTCCAAGTAAGAGCAGCTGTGCCAGAATTCTCCACCTCAGCTGTTTCCCTCTGAAAACTCTATGGCCCCGAGCTCCGTCTGGTGAGGGAGCCTCCAGCTGACCCAGCCCAGCTTGAGTCCACGTGCCTGGGCTGCATCGAGCGACTGCAGGAGGTATTTAGCGTGCAGAGGTGGCCACCGATGATTGTCTGTCCTGCAGGAGAGGTGACCAGAACACTGGGCCGGGGAGGGGGGGCGCTATCAGTAAATAAATAGCATTCCTTTCCTGGCAGGAATAAGGGAGGACCCATACCTACAACTTGTGTGTGTAAATCCTCCTAACAAAACTATAATGTGGATGGTAGTTGGCAGTTAAGGAAACCGAGGTTTAGAAAGGCTAAATGACATCCCAAGATCACGAGTCCAAAAACCTTGGTTGAGGCAGTGGTGGAATTCCAATCCAGACCTGTTTATCTGCCAGCGCCAGGCCTTTATCATAGACTCCACCACCAGGACCACACAAGGATGGATGCACTTAGGGAAGACAGGCTAGGCCTCTAGTGAAGTTTAATTGAGTAAACACTTTTCATGTTTCGGCTGTGTGGACGAATATGCTAGGCCCTGGAAAGATGAACAGGATAAGAAAGGTCGCCATCCTCTGACACCCCGAAGAAGACAAGACACAGTGATATGATACCCCGTGGGCACAGTGCAGAGGGACTGGAGGAGGAGGAACCGCCCACCCCTGCAGGGAGGGGTGGGGCCGAGAGCCACATAAATTCCCCATCAGTCAGGGTTCTGTTGGAGAAGCAGATGTTAGGGTCACGTCGTTATAGCATTTTGACCTCCTGTGTCTGTGGAGGCTGCTCCCTCTTTGTCCAGGGATGTGGCCTGAAGTCCGCAGGACTGGCACTTGGCGCAGAAATGATGTGGGAAAGTGAGGAAAGAGAACAGATCGCCGCCTACAAGGATGGGCTGAAACCCAGACATCTTCACGACCGCCCAGCAAGCCTCCAACGTCAGGAACCCGCAGGAGGGGCTGGCATCCTTCCCCGGGAGGGAAACAAGCCACAGGCCCAGGATCGGAGACCCCGAGGAGGAGACTGGGCAGGAATGCGAGCACTGCAGCCCAGCTGCTGCCCTGCCACTCGGTGACCCAGGGGACACGTGACGACATGTGTTGGCCTCAGCAGGGCCTCATGCCCTGCACTGACCCTGAAGCCCAGAAGGAAAACAGCTACCACGCCGCTTCTGCTTTGCGCGCCTCACGTGAACCATCTCACGTGGCCCACGCTGACCCAGTCGGGGGAAGGGATCTGGGAAACAAACGTAGTCCAGCTGAGCTAAGGTGACGGACTGCAGATCCACCACAGCTCCCCAAGTCAAGGCTCAACCCCGCCCCGACCTTCTCTAAAAGCTTTGTCCAAATAAAACCTCACAGTCAGGAAAACGCTTGAAGCATATCGGCTGCTTGTTTTATCTTAGTGTATTCTGTATTCGCTTCTGAAAACCTCACTGGCAGTACTGCTTTCCATATTCTGGAGGTGGTGGAGTACAAGGATACAAGGAGGGGGCGGAGAAGGGAGGATGGGGAACGCGTTTCCCATCTTCTACCGGGTTACAACAGTGGTTCCAAGCACATCCGCAAGGCAGAGTCAGCTGGAGAGCTTGTTGAAGACAGACCCTCGGGCCCCGCCCAGCCCCGATGAATCGGATTCTCCAAACGTGGAACTCTGGAGACTGTAACAAGTTTCCCAGGAGGTTCTCAAGCAGCAGCTTGGCTTTATGAACTCTGCCAAAACCTGTTTCTCGTCAGTCGGATTGAAGCTCTGTGTTTCTTCTCCGCACCTCAGTCACCAGTGGATCCCGGGGCCGCTCAGATGACGCTGGTGGACATCAGTTATCGTCATGGTGTCCCCGGCAGCGCTGCCTGGTGTCCGAATCACCTCTAGCAGGTGCTCGTGCGTCACTTCAGATGAAGCCACAGAATCGGAAGGAGGAAGGATGTGAAGCAATCCGAGAGCAAAGTGAGACCAGCCAGCGGAATTACAAAGTTCAGGGAGGAGTTGGCAGCCCGTTCATGGCTTTGAATGTGGAGGGCACGAGGATGTGGCAGAGGAGATGTGCGGGGATCTAAAAATGAGGTCTGACTTACTGTGGTGATGACTGCACGGTATATACAAATATCACATCACTGTGTTGTACACCTGAAACTCACATGAGGTTATACGTCAAGTGTACCTCAATTTAAAAAATGAGATCTGAGAAGATAGGAAAGCTTGAGTTCCCATTTTCATAGTATTTATAACATCCAAACGTTTTTCATCAGCTGTGTCTTGAAGGAATTAAAAGTGAAAAAAAAACAAAAGAGGGCTTCCCTGGTGGCGCAGTGGTTGAGAGTCCGCCTGCCAATGCAGGGGACACGGGTTCGTGCCCCGGTCCGGGAGGATCCCGCGTGCCGCAGAGCGGCTGGGCCCGTGAGCCATGGCCGCTGAGCCTGCACGTCCGGAGCCTGTGCTCCGCAACGGGAGAGGCCACAACAGTGAGAGGCCCGCGTACCGCAAAAAAAACCACACAAAAAACAAAAACGAAAGAAAGACTGTGGCAGTGGTCGCTGTGGAAAGGACCCGATCCTTTGTGCTGCCGGCCAGGAGACGTAGGGCTGGCAGGTGGCTCCCATGCCCCTGTCCTAGAAGGTGGTTGGTTCCTGTGCCTCCAGCACGTGATCAGGCGGCCAGGAAGGGCCCTGCATGCCCGCAGCTCTTCCAGCTTTGGCCTTCAGAGGCGGCTTCACTGACTCCCCCCTCCCTTCCCAACAGCTGACAGAAGAAAGGCTGGCAGCAGCCCTGGACCCCGCATCCCTCCCCAGGTTCCTCTGTGTCCAGATGGCACAGCGGCCAGTGCGGCCAGCGTGGCTTGGGTGATGGTGAATGGGAGCCACTGTTTGTTTCCACTGAGAAAGTTCTGACCCGCTTCCGGAGCCATCGCCATGGAAACAGACCGAAGAGGTCATTGAAAGGAGCCTCTTTTCCTCCTGTCTCCCCGCTCCCTTTCCCCATCCCGAGGCTCTGGCGGGTAGGGGCCAGCTCTCTGCAGCCTGGCTTTCCCTGCTGGTCCATGCAAATTTGATAAGAATACCAAAGGGTGGTTTTCCTTACTGTGCCAGCCTCTGCTGGGATAAATTACCCCATATGCACCCTGTACCAGGCAGAGTGGCACTCCCTTGCCACACCCGTTCCTGAGCTCAGGGCTGCATCACACATACTGATAACCAAACAGCCTTCCAGAGGAGCAGGCAGGTGCTTCCCTGTTGATCCAGCCAGCCTGAAATCTCAGCCACATTTCCTTGCAGAAAAGCCTTTCTTGGACCACATATTTATTACACATATGCAGTAAATTTTAAAGGGGAAATAACTAGAAGGAAGGAATAATTGTGCTCTATTTACAGAATAAACGGCAGCCATTAAAAATGTAAACAAAGCTACTTACAGGTTTTTTTTGTTCTCATTTTATAAAAACTAGCTTTTGTTGTGAAAATAATGTGATAAAATCCTGTTTTGGTTTATTTTGGTTTTGACAGTAATTTAGTAATTCTGAAGATAATAAAAACCTGAATAAAATGTAAACTTTGGGACTTCCCTGGTGGCACAGTGGTTAAGAATCTGCCTGCCAATGCAGGGGACACGGGTTCAAACCCTGGTCCGGGAAGTTCCCACATGCCGCGGAGCAACTAAGCCCGTGCGCCACAACTACTGAGCCTGTGCTCTAGAGCCTGCGAGCCACAACTACTGAAGCCTGTGTGCCACAACTACTGAAGCCTGTGCACCTAGAGCCCATGCTCCGCAGCAAGAGAAGCCACCGCAATGAGAAGCCCACGCACCTCAACGAAGAGTAGTCCCTGCCCGCCGCAATTAGAGAAAAGCCTGTGCGCAGCAATGAAGACCCAACGCAGCCAAAAAAAAAAAAAATTAAAGTTCGCATCAAGGCCGTTAAAGGAAGGCATTGGTTTTTACTGTTTACACCAAAACAAGAATGAACAGAAGTTCAAGACCTCTTTTTTTTTTTTTAACGCTTTAATTTGTATGCCTGTTGAGGAAACATCAAAAGTCAGAGCTTGACCTGGGGCTGCAGCCTCCTGCGGCCAAGTCACAAACTTAAATTGCACTGTCAGTGCCAGTAAGTGCACATTGTTTTGGCTTCGGGCTCACAGTATCGTGACTCTGGTTTTTAGTGGGTAGGACATTGGATTGGACGTCAGAAGAGCTGAGTTTAAGCCCCAGCTCCGTGACTTAGGGACAAGTCACTTCCATGAATACTCCAGGCCTCAGTCTCTCCATCTGTGTAATGGGGCTAGTTCTTTTCAGGGTCTCTGTGAGCCTGAAATCTGATGAGATATATATATGAATGTGCTTGATAAACCCAGACCAATGCTTTATAGAAGTTTGTCATTTTTACTTCTTAACAACCAAATCTGTAGTGTTGAGGCACACAGGGGCATATTTTTTTCATATAGCAAGGAGTCTGGAGGTAGGTATTCCAAGGAATTATTTCCTCTACTCCCGTATCCTTAGTATGTGACTTTCTTCCTTATAATAAAATGACAACTGCTGGGGCATTCTGCCCATGTTTCAGGCAGGACCAAGGGAGAGGGCAAAGGGCAAAAGATGTGTGAAAACTGAGTCAATTTCTTCTCACTGTGAAAACACTAGCTTTCCCAGAACTTTACCCTGCTGTAAAGTTCCAGTTATGTCTTCTTGGGCAACCCAGACACCTGGCCTCCACATGCTGCAAGGGAGTTTGGGTGGGTGAGGAATTTAACAGGGCACACTGCCACCCAAGCAAAATCAAGGTTCTCTCAGTAAGAATGAAGACGAGAATGGATATTGAAATGGAAATCAACTGGCCTTGCCAGTGATGAGCACTCACTCAACCGTTCGTATCTCACAGTGCGTCAGTATAATCTACTGAATTATCTTGTATGCTCCTGAAGGTATGGACCATGCGGTGTGTATCTCCTTCATCCAGCTGCAGAGGGCTTCATTGTCTGTACCAAACATGAAACACTGAGCAAGAAATCATCCTTGGGTGTTTTTATAAGAGACTGATTAGTTATTGATGCCTTTTTATGTGAACTTTCATATAAAGATAATATTACATACCCTCCACTGTGTCACGTGGATATTCTGAAGATAAGTTACTAAATCTGAAGCACTTGGGAAGGCATTTATAACTTCTCGGTGCTGAGATAGATGCCGGTACTTTCCACAGTGCCATGAGCATCACAGCTGGCATCCACAGCAAGGTTTTAGACAGGTTAGACCCAGCAGGCTACAAATGAAGAATGTGGCCCAGATGGAAAAGAGGAGACACACTGAGAGGTTTTAGAAACCTTGAAGGATGACCATCTGCGATCCCAGGTTGGACTTTCCCTGCCCCCAGCACCCATCTGTGGGCATGTTGAGCTCTGCACTTCTGCACTTTGTATAGTCTTAGCCGAAGTGAAGTTGTGGCAGCGACACAACTAGGCCATGGGCCTCCATTGTGGAGAGATGGCTTTTGGCTGCTTTTCAGACAAGAAACTCAAACTTCTGACAGTGTCCTGCATCATTAACTTTCGGCACAAATTACCAGTTGGTGAATGAAAGGACACACATCTCTTTCAATGCACCTTTGTGAAGGATTTGCAGACTCAACAGGTTTGGAACCGTGCTCTTGGCCTGGAGAGCTTGTTGGTCACCTCCGAGGTGCCAGAGAGCCAACCCCTTCCATGTTGAGAAACTAAGTGCATTCTAGAGAAGGACTACGAGAGACTTGACCCCATAAGGAGAGCTGGGTGAGAGCAGAGGCCAGCGGTCGTGATCGCAGGCTTCTTGGTGGTGGTGCTTATCACGTGCAGGCATGTTCTAAACACCATGCAAGTCACAGTTCACTGAAACCTCTAGAAAACCCATATGATCAGTAATAACATTGTCCCCATCTTGCATAGGCTGAAACTGGGATTCAGTGGGACTAAGTGGCTGGTCCAGAGTTGCTAGTTAGTAAATGGTAGAGCTGTCTTTGAACACTGGCAGTCGGACTCCAGGACCCACCTTGCGAGCCGTTGTGCTGGGCTGCTTCCTGGGTCGTGGCCTCAGAGAAACATTAGAGATTATGTCATTCATGTCTAGATACCAGTGAGCTGCCCATGCATCTCCATGTTGACATCATGTCCAATCATTCGTGTATTTTTTTTCATTTTAAGAAAAACATGGACTGCTTTCGTAAAGTGCAGTTGAGAAGTGGAAGAGGAATCACTATGTCCATTCTAACTATGTGAGGGCAGGTAGTGTTAAAAAAAAATGGCATGCTTTGCAGCAGAAGGGAGCTTGTTTAATACCTAGAACTACCACCTCCCTAATATAATTAGCAGAGGATTGAGGGATAACAAAAATGATTGTTGTTAGAAGGCAAGCTGCACACCCAGGTTGGCTGTGTCTTTCTGTTTTTCTGGATAAGATGCTCCTCTTGAGACATCTTGTATGGAAGGAATAGGCTCACCTAAAGTGATTCTGATGGCAGTTTTAAAACCAAAGATATTATAAAGCAGAGAGTAGAATAAGAAAAATTTGAAGAGGCCAAAACTCATGGCTAGAAATTGCAAACTTTTCAAATGTTCTTTGAGCATTTTCCAAGTGTGAGAATTTGATTTGTGTGGTAAGAGACCCTCTTGAAATTGGAATGAAAGATTGGGTGGTATTCTCTTTTGGGGTGGGCGGGGCCTGTACCGTGCAGCTTGTGGGACCTTAGTTCCCCAACCAGGGATCGAACCTGCGTCCCCTGCAGTGGAAGTGAGGCGTCCTAACTGCTGGATTGCCAGGGAATTCCCTGGTATTCTTGCTTTGGGACAATATCCACACTTAAACCTGGAAACCCTGCCATTTCTTTTGGAGAGTTAATATTACATGATTGATGGGCCCCAATTATTTCCCATGATATGTATCCATATGGAAATCTACTCAACATAAATGAAGAATTATTTAGTAAACACTGTGTTGAATGCAGTCAGCTAAATTGGCACAGTTCTTACTGCTTAAGGAAGACAGTAGGACATAAGCAAATATTAATTATACTATGCTGAAAACAATGGATAAAGTGTGTTGGCATCTTGTCCAATTGTTGTTTTGATTTCTTTTTATTTTTTGGAAAATATGAAATTAAAAAAATTTTTTTATTGGAGTATGGTTGATTTACAATGCTGTTAGATGGTTTTTGTTTCTGTCTTTTTTTAATTCTGAGAAAAACATGAATTGCTTGTATGAAGTGAGATTGAGAAGAGGAAGAGAAATCACTACATCCGTCCCAGTTTTTTGAGGCAAGTTTATGTAAGAAAAGTAAGAAAGAGGAACCTTGGTGATTCAGAAACTGCTGGAGTCTAGAATAGGGGCTGAGTAGCGGCAGTGCTCAGTGGGATGAAGGTGGTATCATCCTGCCCAAAGACCAAGCATATTCGTGTGTTTGAGGCAGCTCTGGGGAGTAGTTACAAGAGGTCACATTTACTGGGACCTCACCAAGTGCCAGGCACTGTCCTAAGCCCTTTATATTCACTGTCTCCTGTAATTCTCCTAACAACCCACCAAGGGAGGTACAGTTTTTACACCACAGTTTTACTTTACATAAAAAAGGAAAATACGGCTTAGGTTTGCGGCAGCGCTGTCACGGGTGTGCCTGACTTCTGAGCATGTGAGCACTGAGCCTGTGCAGTGTTGGCCACGGCCTTGGATTTGGTTCTTGCCTTGATCACTTAGGAAGGTGACCTTTCAACAAAAAGCCAGAAAGTACAGGCCAGGAATAGAGTGTGAAATGAAAGAAAAAGCCCCTATGGAGAGTGTGTTCACCAGGGCGACAACATGTCACCAGCATTGTCATCAGTACTGAATATTCAGGGAATTCTAACAATAAGCCAGCCGCATGGCAAGAGAGTTACCTTCCATCCCAGCCAGTAAATTGGCAAGCTAATTTCCATTGTGTGTATGAAATACAATGGTTATTGGCTGGGAAGGGCCCCATCAAGGGTAAAACGAGATTACGGAGGGCACGGAATTTAAGGAGGCACTTGCTCCCTGCAACCCCCAACCCTAAGAGTGAGCGCCCAGCACTGGGGACCCTCCATGTCGGATGCCTTATCCTAGCCCTTACCCCGTGGCTGGGGAAAGGGTGACCCTTAAATTTTCATGGCAGACAGTGGATAGTGTGAGCTGGATTTTGTTTCATGTTTATTTCTATTAAATAGAGAAGAAATGCTCCTATATGAAAAATATCTTTGCTACCCAAAGGATAATAAGAAATGTCAAATTAAGGAATTACCTATTTTACACAAAATGATTTGTCACTAAATATGAAAAATATAAATGTGAGTAGTTTGTTATATTTAGGTAAGGTATAAAGCAAAAGAAGGGAATTCCCTGGCAGTCCAGTGGTTAGGACTTGGCGCTTTCACTGCTGGGGACCAGGTTCGATTCCCTGGTCAGGGAAGTAAGATCTCACAAACCACGTGGTACGGCCAAAACGAGAAAAAAAAAGAATAAAGCAAAAGAGAATATTAACTACTAAAAACGCCCTCAGCCCATTTACCTTCTCCCTCCCCCGTGCACATATAATTCAATAACACAGATGCCTCAGTCCTTTTTCTGCATCTTGAGGAAAATTGCTGCTGGCTTTGGGGACTGCCTTGACAGGCCAGGGGATGATGCAGGCAAAGACCCAGACACAGCAAAAGCTCTGATTCAAAATCCAGCAGGAAATACACTAATAATGTATATGAGTGTATTTCCGGAGACTCAAGATAAAGGAACCTTTAAAACCTCTTAAGTATACATTTTCCAGTAACATGTAACACATGGTCCTTTCTTAGAAATGAGGTTAGAACAGTTTTTCTTTTGTTTTTTGTTTGGTTATAATGAAGTTTCTGGACAGTTCATCAGAACGAAAACACAAAGTCTATTTTAGGAATTCCTTTATGCATGGGCATTCGTTATACCTTTCTGGTGTGCCAGCCTAAGTATGTAACAACGAGATAGGGCTGTCTCTGCCTGGAGGTACCTTAGGCTATTTATCTATAAATAGACAGAAGAAGAAAAATGGGTTTGAGCCAAATGATGTGGCTTCCTTTCCTTCGACAAGCAGACAAGAGGACCATGCAGTAGTAACACAACCGAATCCTGAAAAGTGTTTTTGAAATACTTAGTTCTTATAAACCCATAGGCCATGTTCACATTTGGGGTTGAAAACATGCTCTCTGCTCACAAATCCTTCTGACTGTCATTCCAAGAACTTACCCAAGAACCAGGCTAGTGTATCATGTGATGTGATTTTCTTTCATGTAAATGAGAAGCGATATGTTCAGTGAAGTGGGTGAAGCTTTGGACTCAGACACACAGTTAAGTCTCTGACCACCTCTGTGTCCTTAGGCAAGGTGGACTCCTATATACAAACGTAAAGAATTTCGTTTTGACCTTTGTTCGTTTCCTCTTTCACTCTGGTCTTATGTGGATCTCTGCTGTGAAGCAATAGATTCAATGGAAAAATAGAGCAACCTAGAATTTACCCTGTATGGCGTCTGAGGCAGCAATATCATCTGTGTTAAACTGATTTTAGTATTATTCTAGCCAGAAAGGTAAAAGTGTACTTTCCTGGTTTTCCTTCTCTCCACTGGCCCCTCCCCAGAAGTCCCATTGCCTGCTTCCCCTGCTTTTCCTGACCCATAAAAATTGGATTGCCCTTAAGCTCAGTCTCAGCTTCTGTTCAGTTTCAGTTGGTCTCCTGGCTTTAAATATCCAAGTGACTTCCAAATTCTTAACTCCAGTCCTCAATGAGTCCCCTGAACTTAGACTCACATGTCCAACTATCTCGCTAATATCACCTCAAACTGAACGTGGCCCAAGTAGACCTCTTACTTCCTCCTTTCTTTCCCTACCAGTCTTCCCCAGTGGAGGGAGTGGATGTCATGCCAGCTTATCATTGAGGTATCTGCTCACCCGTCACCTCTTCAGAGAGGCCTTCTCTGTCCATCCTTTCTAGAATTCTCCCTACTTCTCGATCTGCACCCCCCATCCTAGCTCCAAGGGAACAGGGATCTTACCCATCTTTTATTTACTGCTATGATCTCCGTGCCGCAGGGATGCCAGACTCAGAATGAGAGCTTGATAAATATTTATTGAATGCAAGAAGCAATGAATAAATGAATGAGTGAAAATGAAGGAAGGAAGCAATTTCACAAAGAATTTGCTAAAGACTGGAGTGTAGGATGAAGAGAATTGGTTCAGTTCTGGGGATGCTGTCCCTCAAATTGATTTTTTGATCTAATTCATGTATTCCTTATAATTTTCTGAAATGAATTTGACCTGCAGGGAGGACTAGAGTAGTTTTAGGGGCCTTGAGGCAAGTTTACACTTATGCAGTTTTGGGGTCTAATAGTAGTAGTTATTGATGAAAAGGTACTAAGATTGAGTTCAGAGACTTTAAATGCAAAACTATTAAATGCTTTAATAGATTCTCAAAGTGCAACCGAATATTAATTATTGCTTCCCAGTCGTTGAAATCTGCGTGGAAATCCCCATCCCTTTTACCCTGTTGACAGTGAAAGTGATGGCTAGAAATAGGCTGCCATTTTCGTCTGCAGTATCTGGCTGGAAGGATGTATTACGAGGAGGCCTCTTTGTTTTGTTTTGTTTTTATAAATTTATTTATTTTACTTATTTATTTTTGGCTGCATTGGGTCTTCAGTGCTGTGCGCGGGCTTTCTCTAGTTGCGGTGAACGGGGCTACTCTTCGTTATGGTGCGTGGCCTCTAGGCGTGCAGGCTTCAGTAGTTGTGGCTCGCGGGCTCTAGAGCACAGGCTCAGTAGTTGTGGCACACGGGCTTAGTGGCTCTGCGGCATGTGGGATCTTCCCGGACCAGGGCTTGAACCCATGTCCCATGCATTGGCAGGCAGATTCTCAACCACTGCACCACAAGGGAAGCCTGAGGAGGCCTCTTTAGAACTAACTGACTTCTGAGCATCAGTTTCTTCCACCAGGAGATCAGTAAATGACCCGTTCCACCTCCTGCCATCCGAATTTGGAATTTGGTGACATCACTGGTTTTTGTTCCTGCTGGATGAATTTTATAATCAGTCTCAAGGAGAAAGGAGATGGCATTTTGCATTGTTGCTCTTCCAGCTTCTGTTGGCAGGGAAAATTCACTGCATCCAAATTAAACTTGATATGGCATCCTTTTACCCCCTTTGTGAATTGATGAGTTGGGGGGCCTCGTGCTTATGAAACATTGGCTTGCTATCTTTGACCAGTATCTAGATTGTGAACTGGTGAAATTTTAAATACAAAATCCCCACTGGCTACCCTAAGCAAGTTGAATAAAGAAGCTACAGTGCCATCTGCTGGCATTCTGGGGGAAATGCAAATGATGACTAGGAGAAGCACCTCTTATGTAACAAATAGATTAAAAAAATGCAAACCCAAGGGTAAATATTCAAAACACATGATAATTTGAAGAAGGTAGATAAAAGTAATGAAAAAGTTGTAAGCCAGCTTTTTATAGAGGAAAATACAATTATATTTTGTGATAACTATGTAATAGTGAGAATATAAGTTTTCTGTAGTATGAATTTTGGAGTGTTTTTACAGTATTAGATATTCCCATTGGGCAGCACGAGTGAAAAATTGGTTGAAAACTTAGAAATTAGCCTTTGGATTTTTGAAGATTCGTACTGAAACAGGCAATTTTATATACACTTCATGCAGATAGGGAGAGTCAGGTGTATTTTGGAAAGACATCCGGTCCCGTGATACCTCAGTACAGCTCCTTGCTGGTCTGTAACCGGTCAGGGAAACGTGCGCCACTTCTGTAATTTCTGGAGACCATGGTTTTCTGTAAAATAGGGGTTGGATTAAACGATGGGCAGAATTCCTTACAACTCGATGAAGTGTATTATTCTAACCCAACAAAGGACTGAAGAAAAGTACTATTTCTTTAGACCATTTTCCCATGAAAATATTTCTTTTAGAAAAAGTGAAAGACATATACATATTTTTAGTTTATTACATAGGTAAGTAGTTTATCAAGAGCTAGGGATAGTTGATTTAGTTGGTTGTAAGCAATTAGGTCCTTAGTGTGAGTATAAAAATAAATGTGCCACTTCCTTTGCCATCAGAGGTCATCTACAGAAAGCTTGGTGATGGTGCTGGTAGGTCATGGCCAGTTGAAGTAGGGTGGGCTGAGGCGTATTACCATGACTTTGAGCTATAAATGCAACAGAGTAAAATTTAAAAAACAAAATTTAAGTATTCAAACCTTAGCGTAAATATTATTTTCGAAGGATTTCCTGCCTTAATCCCCAGTCAGCTAGCCAACTCTACTCAGCTGTCTGCTGGTATTTGCCTTGCTCCTACTTCTGTGGCCTCGAGCACCTTCCTGGCTTGTGTTTTTGTTCCTTCTCTCTTTTTTTTTTTTTTTTTTTTTGCGGTACGCAGGCCTCTCACTGCTGTGGCCTCTCCCGTTGCGGAGCACAGGCTCCGGACGCGCAGGCTCAGCGGCCATGGCTCGCGGGCCCAGCCGCTCCGCGGCGTGTGGGATCTTCCCGCACCGGGGCACGAACCCGCGTCCCCTGCATCGGCAGGCGGACCCTCAACCACCGCGCCACCAGGGAAGCCCTTTGTTCCTTCTCTTCATCCTCCTCCTCCTTCCTGGCCCTCTCCCCTCCCCCACCCCATGTCCCCTCCCCCCTCCTCCCTCTGCTGTTGCTTCTCCTTCTATGCCTGTACTTTGTTCAGGTTTTGTCACCCTCCCTCCATTGTACGTCCCACTTCTTCATGATTGTCCATGTACCTTACTCACAATAGCATCAACACGTTTTTGCCGAACGAAGGAAACTGAAATAGCTATTTCATAGAAGCCTTTCACGTAAGTACATGTTTAGGGATTTTCTTTTTTGTGTGTGGATTGGAGGGAGAAGGTGACTCTGAATGAGAGGAAGCCCCCTGCCGCTCTCTGGTCACCTTAAGTTCTAGGGGTCCTTTTTACCTGCCAGGTAGGCAGAAAATCACTGCTAAGTGATTGGACGTTCTGCTTCTCTTCCTGATTGTTTCAGTGGAACTCTGGCCTCCGTGCTTTCTCACGCTAAAGAGTGTTTCGCCAGATGCCACCTCCAGCCTCCATCCGGGTGGACGTACGAGCAGTGAAGGTTCAGGTGTAAACCCCCTGAGCATCCCTGCTTCTGTTCCAATGCAGGTTCCTTCTTCCCGGTTTTCCTGGTCAGCAAGCTCAGGGGCACTGAATTTGCCCTCTCAGCTCTGGACCCACCTAGCGGAAGATTGTGCTCCACCTCTGTTCTTCCCCTTTTGAGAGAACGAATTTTAACTTTCTTTGGTTTCCCTGCCTTCTTCCTTTAAGTTGCTATCTGTCTACGTATATTCTGGAGAAAGGCTTGATCGCCTGGGTTTGGGGCCGGGTTCACTTTTCAGGTTATTTGAGTTCGTCTGTATCCACAGTCACACACTGGCAGCTAGGGTCGGGGAGGCTGTGGGCCAAATCTGATGCCCAGACATGTGTTAATGAGCTTGGACACATTTTTAGAAATATTGAATTATTTGCCATCCATAAAAATGTGGAGATCTTGTAAAGGAAATGCAGACTTCTGGCTTCTCTTTGAAATTGGAAGATCTAGAGAAACACGTAGTGTACTTGCCAGATGGCAGCAAGGAACCAGAGGAGCTACATCCTAGCTGCCTCCCTACTTGGGGTATCCAACCTCCTGTTGCTTGATGTCCACAAACCCCTGCACCCCCCTTGTTTGTCCTCCAGGTGACCACTTTACTCATCTGCCGGGTCTATATTCTTATTATTATTTACCTTCTCTTTCCCACTTACATGAGAGACTTCTCAATGGCAGTAACTTAACATGTAAATAATGATTCACAGAAATGGAAGGCACTTCAGCAATCAGCCAATGAAGTCCGTTCCCTTCATTTAATATAGGTCTTACCCTGGAGTGAGCCTTTAATTAGCGTTGACAAATGGCACCTAAGCCGGTTTCTAGAAAGGCAGCAGATGGCTGGGGAAGGCCATTGGTAAATATTCTATAGAAATTTCCCTGGCTCTCCTCAGTTGATTGACGCTGGGTACCACTAGCTAGGAGGGTTTTCAGTCCTCACATGAAGGTAAAGCTCCCTGGTAATCACACTTGTTTTTCTTTTGTAGGAATCCTCTTCATAAGTCACACTCGGAAGACAGCTCTGTAGGTCAGTACCACTTTTCTTGGTTTAACCATTTTTAATTAATTATTTTCTTTTAATACTTCGCGGAACACATAAGTATGTGAACATACAAAAACCACAAAGCATCCTTCTACCCAGAAATAACCATTGTTAAGATTTTGGTGTATAGCTTTCCTCTCTTTTTCTGAATTTGTGTGGGTTTCAAAAAAGCATAATATGGATTGTATTCTACAGTTGAATATATCCTGAGCATGTTCTTTCATGATTGAGTATTTTTTTACAGTAAAATTCTTAAGTCTGCATAATATTCTGTCATATTGGATGTGCCATAATTGAATCAACCAATCTCTTCTTTGCCGGGCATGTAAGTTGTTTGCAGTTTTTTCTCTATCACAGGGAAATGATGCTACCACTAAAAATCCTTGAGCCTATCCCTGATCACGTCCTTAGGATAAATCCTTCTATTTGGAACTTTTGAATGAAAGATTATGCACAATTAAGGTGTTATAAAATCCACTCTTGATTTTGTAACATTTCTTCTGTTTGGGTCTAAGAAAGCCTGGCAAAGTAATCATGATTAGGTGCATAAGTGCTCAAATCAAGCTTTGATTTGGATTTGAATCATGACTACCAGCTTTACTAGTTATGACCTTGGGCAAGTCACTTGCCTCTCTAAGCCTCGGTTTTCTCATCCACAAATGGAAACAAGAATACATCATACGTTCATTGTGAGTGAGTATTAAGTGAGATATGCCATTAGATACAAAGCGCCTGGACATGCTAAGTGCGGGATAAATGTTAGCTCTTGCCATTTTTTTCTTAAGCTGCACCTCCATTTCAGAAACATTAAAATGGGAGAAGGGGAGAGTATAGCTTACAAGAAATACATTCTATTCCCACATTGCTTGTGAGAAAGATTCAAGTAGTGATAATCCTACTTCACTTTAACCTTTCATGGCTGATATTTGCTGTTGTGTTTAGCCCAGAGGCAGCAGACACCTTCCAGATTCTGGGTGCAGAGGCAGCCTCAGGCTAGCGGACTCCAGTTTCCTTCCCAGAGTCCTGGGGATTGTCAGAACATAACGAGGGCATCCCGCTTTGACAAATAATGCCCTTAGCCTGGGAGCCCCTTGCGCGGGGTTTCCACGGGTCTGTTTTGTGCCACACTGCCTGGCACCACCAGTCTAGACTGTGGAAGCCAACAGTGCATCACTCCGCTGGACCCTGTTTCCAGTGGCCGTGGAGCAACCAGACACCGAACGGTGACGAAGCCGCAGCTTTGAGTGTGCCCCGTCCACGAGAGCAGATAGGGCTGCTGCTTCTTCGTTTTATTTTTATTTTTATTTATTTATTAATTTATTATTATTATTATTATTATTTTTTGCGGTACGCGGGCCTCTTGTTGTCGTGGCCTCTCCCGTTGCGGAGCACAGGCCCGGACACGCAGGCTCAGCGGCCATGGCTCACGGGCCCAGCCGCTCCGCGGCATGTGGGATCCTCCCGGACCGGGGCACGAACCCCTGTCCCCTGCATCGGCAGGCGGACTCTCAACCACTGCGCCACCAGGGAAGCCCCCGTTTTATTTTTAAAGAATAAAGGGCCACCCTCTTCTTTCCTTTTCCTTACTTTCCCCCTTTCCTCTTGCTTTTGAAAAGGTATTACTTGTTCCTGATGATCACAAGCTGACCAGATACGAAAACTGTCTAGCCATGACAGTGAATTTGTTTTCACTTCAAAGTCACCCAGAACAGTCTGGGAAGGATGGGAGACAGGAGCGGGGGACTGAGTTGGGAGATGTCACAGCAGGATAGCAGCCTGCTTTTCTCATCATGGTGCCCTGAGTGAGCTGTGGGTAGGTCAGCAGGTAGCCTGAGTATCAGAGGAGTGGGAATCGTGCCCCACCTACGCCATAGCTAGACCCGTGCCAATTCCACACCATAGAGAAATAGTTGATTCCACGGGTCTGTCAACCCCACAGACACGTGGAACCAGCTCTACTGACCGGTGTGCACAGCACATACCAACCATTCTGTTCTCTTCATTAAACCTGGGATAACAGAAATAAGTCAAGGGTGGATCAACAACAGGAATAACAACAAAACAAAGTTAACTTTTTAAAGTATCCTATTTGTGGTTCAGTTGAAATCATTGTGGCTGAGACCAAAGGGGGAAAACTATACCACAAGACAAGGCAGAATTAGACACACTAGTTAAACATCAAAGTGAAAATAAGAATGCATGTTTTGCCTGCTTTTTTTTTTTTTTTTGCGGTACGCGGGCCTCTCACTGTTGTGGCCTCTCCCGTTGTGGAGCACAGGCTCCAGACGCACAGGTTCAGCGGCTATGGCTCACGGGCCCAGCCGCTCTGCGGCACGTGGGATCTTCCCGGACCGAGGCACGAACCCGTGTCCCCTGCATCGGCAGGCGGACTCTCCACCACTGCGCCACCAGGGAAGCCCTTGCCTGCTTTTTTGATGTTTCTTTATTTCTCATCTTAACCCTACTGTACCATTTCTTGCTCTTAGGAAATTTGCATTTCTTTTAAACAACTTTATAGGCATTTCTAAGTCTTTTCACAAACTGAAAGAGAAAAACTGTCTTTTTGTGAAATCAAAGTATTCTTACAAGCTTTGAGTTGTAAGGAAGAGGCTACTTTTGTTATTCATGAATTTATTGCTTGTGCCTTTTTTTTCTTTTTTTAAAGGAAAAGTAGATTGGAAGAAGAAAAATAAGTATTTCTGGCAGAACTTCCGAAAGAATCAGAAAGGAATAATGAGACAGACTTCAAAAGGTACTGTAACACAGCTGGCAGACAGTAGGTCCTTTTAGCTCTAAAATGTTAAGAAGCTGCTAATCTAAATGGATGCTGTAAGTTAGAATAAGTCATTGCATGTGCCCATACGCTGTGCAGCCTTTCTGACATTCCTATCATTACTTTAAGACTTCATCCCAGTGGGTTTTTTTTTTCTTTTTTTAAATCAAAGAAATCAAATTGGAAAGAGTTCGCAGTCCTTTCTTTTATAGATCTGACAGCAAAGACCAAATATTTCCTTTTCTCAGTCACATCAACCTCAGGGAGATCTTTACTGGCCAAGATGGACCCTAAAAAGGTCCCGAAAGTCTTAGCATTTGTGAGTTTTGGACCCTCCCCCCTGCCCTGCCACTTGGGGCCTTTGCAGTCTTCTGAACTGCTGATGCTTTTCTGTGGCGGGGACAGTTATGGGGTTGTTACCCTTGGAAACTCTGTCTAATGGGCTGACATCATGGGAATTTGCCCGGACTGCTTTGTGAAGGCAGTCCTGCCCTCCTCTTAGCTGTGTCTTTTGTTGTTGTTTATATAGTAAGTAAATATGTCATCCCTTTGAGGCCCGGTTATATAATTTATGTTTCTCCAGTATTCAGACAGGGAGGGGAAACGAAGCTACTTCCAGATTCCAGTCTGGCTGGATAAGGTTATCATTAGATGAACATTTTTAGTTGCTCACCACTGACACGACTTATTTTCTTTTACAAAATCTTGGTGTCCTCGCCTGTGCAGGATGCTTCTCCAGTTATTCCTACACACGGAAATGAGAAAAATGGACACAGTGTGTGTCAGTGGCACACCTGGGTTCCTTGGCAGCCATCAGTGGGCTTATTTAAGTTGTCCTGCTCTGAGAGAGTTCTTCTTAAGCATTCCCAGTCTTTCATTTTGAGACACACCCAGCATCACTTATGATTCAAAGTAAACCTTGGATTCTAACAAAGTCTTATTTAGAAAGAAAGAAAAGGTGAAAGAGAGAGAAAGGGATGGAGGGAGGAAGCCAACAGTTTACCGGCTTACGTGGATTTCTTTTTCTTTCTTTTTTTTTTTTTCGCGGTACGCAGGCCTCTCCCGTTGCGGAGCACAGGCTCCGGACGCGCAGGCTCAGTGGCCATGGCTCACGGGCCCAGCCACTCCACGGCATGTGGGATCTTCCCGGACCGGGGCACGCACCCATGTCCCCTGCATCGGCAGGCAGACTCTCAACCACTGCACCACCAGGGAAGCCCCCTGCCTTCAGTTTTGAGCTAGAAGTTGAGTTCCCCTCACAGTTTGGAAACATATTTATGAGAGTGATACTTTCAGATACATGCATAGATAGTACCTTCCTTCTAATGATCTCCAGATGTTTCACACCTGAGATTATATTTATTTGCACATGTCCCCTGAGGAACAACAGTCAAATAGATGAGTAGGGATCTAGGCTTTCCCCAGGATGCAGGTTTTGTCCTGCAGCAGACTCTGTGACCTTCAAGTTCTCTGTCGTGAAAGAGGGTTTCCTCTCCCTCCTCTGCAAAAACATCTTCTTCATGTTCATGTTTGAAATGGAAGGACGCAGAGAACCTTCAGCCGAAGGAGCCTTGGAGTGCTTGTTCGCTCTAGCCGGGTCTTTAAATCAGGTCTCTGCCTCACCTGTCACTCCAGACGCCCCGTCCGCCTTCTTCCAGAACTCCTCCACTAGACCCTCCATCACAAAAGCTCTGATCATTTTGAAGGATTTGTTTCCACGGTCACATCCATTTGTTCTTGGAGCTTGTTTCCAAGTGAGATAGGCTCACTGGCTTCCTACAAAGCAGCCCATTCCTGGTCCTGTGGCTCCATCAGTAACAGCGCTAGACGGTGCGCCTGAATTACATCCTTCTGTAGTCCTAGATGACAAGCCATCAAGACTGGCATCCTGTTTTATCTTTTTTTATTTTCTTCTTCAACTGTTCCTGTCGTTTTTCTTCTTCGATCTCTAGGAGAAGATGTGGGTTATGTTGCAAGTGAGATAACAATGAGTGATGAGGAACGGATTCAGCTGATGATGATGGTCAAGGAAAAGATGATCACCATTGAAGAAGCACTTGCTAGGGTAAGAGCACAGATACTTGGTTTTCATTTGTGAGCCCTTGACCTCCTGACATAGAAAAATGTTGGGGGATTGCTACAGACTGAATGCCTCCACCCCAACCCCCCACCCCCCCCAAATTCATATATTAAATCCTAATGCCCAAGTCATGTTATTTTGGAGGTGAGGCCTTTGGGAAGTGATTAGATCATGAGGGTGGAGCCCTTATGAATGGGGTGAGTGACCACGTAAAAGAGGCCCCAGTGAGCTCCTTTACCCCGCTCCGCTGCGTGAGGACACGTGCTTTCTGTGAACCAGGAAGTGGGTCCTCACCAGACACTAAATCTGCTGGCACCTTGATCTTGGACTTCCCAGCCTCCAGAACTGTGAGAAATTTCTGTTGTTTATAAGCCACCCGGTCTATCATGGTTGGTTATAGCAGCTCAAACAGACTAGGACAGGGACATCAAAGGGTATAGGAATATACTGATAAGACTGATAATGATAAATTACTAAATAACCACCAAAGAAATAGTAAATACAACCATTATAAGCATTAGTTCTATAAGATGCCTTCAACAAACTAAACTTTGACTAACCTCAAAGTCAAGCTTTATCTGTAAACCTTAAACTTTTGCTTACTTTCATTTCTGAGTAGATATTACAGTTTATTGTGTCATATTTTTTTGCTCTGAGTTAAATTAAGCCCTGAAAGAAGCCTAATTAACCTTTAGGACACCGGAGTAGCGTTTGTGATAGCAAGATAGCAGTTCTTAAGAGATCTCCTGCTTTTTTGTTGCCCAGCTAACTGGCTGATTAATTCTTGGATTCTGACTTTGAATACTTGGTTCGGGATGGTGTAGACAAGTCATAAATTAGGCAGGTTTAGAACTTTCAAGTCACTAAGGAATCATTGGATGAGTTATGACTTTACCATTAAGCAGAATCTTGAAGGTCTGAAACCTTGAAACAGTGCCAGACATACTTTAGTTTAGTATACCTGACTCTAAACCTCAATAGTTAAATTTAAAAAAAAAAGTTTAATTTGTTTCTGAGACAATGCTGGGAAAAAAAAAAGTGCTTGAGGGGAGTGGGAGGTGGGACCTGTCGTAGGAGACCTGAGGGCCAAGGTCCCCACCAGATGCCCATCTGCCAGCTTCTCTCGCTCTGTTGGTTCGGAGAAGCAGAGGTGATCTTGCCTCCAGCGTCTCTGGGGGACTGAAGCAGTGCCCGGGCAACGATGGAGCAGGGAACAGGTGGCTGTGTCTTGTCCATGCTCCCGACCACCTACACCTGCTCTTCACCCTCAGTCTGGTCTCCCTGCTCCACCGTGCCTTCGGCCACCCCATCTAGCTGCCAGCTAGGGCAAAAAGGCCACCAGACATCTCTCCAGTGCCATTCCTTGAGCATGTCATAGCACTTGAAAAAAGTCCAGCTGAATTCCTAGAAAATGCATATGAGAAACACGGACCTGTATTAATTTTACCGTGGTAGGCAAGATGTTTACTTACGTTCTGGTGAGTGCTGCTGCTACATTGCTATTTTTAATTGTAAATTTGAAGATCTAAATGCAGAAGATGTCTGCAGGCATCTGACACCATCTGTGTTTGGAAAGGGAGTTGCATAGGATGTATCTAACCCAGTTTTCCTGGGGCAGAAGAAGATGTTAAAAGGGTCCTTAACATAGTCAACTTGAGGTAGCACGTTTCTATAATTGAAAGAGAAACAAAGGAATACTTTCAAAGTTGGGGAGAAGAAAAATTGTTTGATGCTCTTTCTGAGCTGATAATTTTAACAGCTAGCCATTGTTTACATGGAAAGGAAGTCAGAAGTCAACTCTATGAAAAGGTGGCACAGCTGTATGCAGGTTGGATGGAGGTTTTAGCCATGGAGTCTGTCTGTTGCCAGGCTGGCTGCCTTTGCCTAATTTTAGGATGGAGCTCATCAAGACATCAATAATATTTTCTATAAGGCAATCCAGAAACACAGAAAGAAAATATTGATGACATTTCCAAACTTTATTAGATTCTGCACACAAAGGTGGGTGTCCTTTGACAGATGATGAAGTAACAGGGAAGCTTGTTGGTCTGCTCTTGGCAGGGCAACATACATCCTTGGTTACTAGTATCTGGATGGGCTTCCTTTTAGCCAGAGGTAAAACACTTCAAGAAAAATGAAGGATCTCCCTCCTTTAACTTATGATCAGCTCAAGTATCTAAAATTTATTTGATTGCTATATAAAAGAAACATTAAGAGCTAGACCTTCTGTAATGACCATGATAAGAATGGTCCTTCAGGGCATCAGGCATGTGTTTCTCCCACTGTCAGTCAGAGTCTAAAAGACCCATAGGTGTTTAATGCTTTCATGTTACTAAAGAATTATTATAATCTGTTTCAGGTGGCTGTCTAATTCTGTTTTATAAGACATTCTACCGGAGGTTAAAACGTTTGCATTTTGAAATTTTTATGTGTTTTTCCATTCAGCATAGCTAAGGAGGAACTTGGAAAATAATGTTAATTAGCTACTCCACTGCACTTTTTGTATTTGAATTTTCTAAAGTTATGCTCCTTCAGCAGTTTATTTACATAAGCTAGCTAGTAAATATTTGTGGTGTTCAGGGCACTGACTTGCACAGCCCTTGGGGCACATGGAGCACAATTCAGAGTTCGTTAGACACTAATGTACTTTGATATATATTTCAAAGATTCAAACTTTTTTTGTTTTACCATAAGTTCACATGCTGCCATTTAGACACAATTAATGTACTGTGATCATTTGACCATTGTTCAGGTAACGTTGCATAGCCTAGTGCTCTCCTTTTACAGTGTGAGAAATTCAGTTCTGAAGACTGTGTGTGCAAGATGTTGACGTGGTCCCTGTAAGAAATACTAGGGTTGGTCTTGATTTACCAAGAAGATGTAATATTTTCTTTTTCTTTGACTTGTTAGGCATACAATAATTTCTGTCCTGATTTGTTATACATCGTATTTTTGCAACATTAATGAATTTAAATGAATTAATTGGAAAGTTTTGGGGAAAAATAAAGACCCGTATAGAATGTCTAGATTTTAATCCTGATAGGACAACCAGCATCAGGAGAGAAGTTTGCCTATGTGTCATTTGGAGCTGAGTGTATCCCCCAATGTGTCGTTGTATTTGGGAAAATTTTGACTATGTTCAAATGAATACAACTTGGTCCACTCTGCTTTGTTTATATGACTTTGATCTCACTGCTGAGTATTTTCCCCCTGTGAAGTATACAGCTATGATTCACATTCCGGAAAACCCAGTTGTCAATACAAAGATGAAAATGAAAAAGGCTGTGAAGAACTAATATGTGAAACACCACTGTCAGCTGCAAAAGCATTTGAAGAGAATGAAGTTTACAAGATAACTCTGTGTATACAGTGTGTAATTTAAAAAGACAGTGGCTTAACTTATGATTTTTATATTTTATTAACTGAATAGTTCCATCAAATCTAATGGCACTTCAAACATTTTCTAATGGTTTTATGATGGTTACTTACTCTGTATGCTTTAAGGAGTCCAGCACACTGGTTAAAACAATCGTTTAGGGGGATCTAGAGTATTAGCGTATTCTAGACAACACAATTTACAGGTGCTAATTTAATACTGTTTATAGCTCTTGGTGAGTAAGTTCAGGGTATTCAAATGTTGGACTAGTTCTGCAAGGTATAGAAAGCCCATGAGACACTTGGAAGCTACAGGTTATTAACTTATCTGGGTAATTTATGTGGTGTATGTGAGATTGGGAGGGTAAGGGATAAACTCACTTTTAAAGCTTTGCATAAAGAAGAGCATTATTGTTTTGGTATGATGGCGCTCAGCCACGATGGAGCTATGTTGTTGAAAAATATGTCCTTTGACATTTTAACTGGAAGCAGTGTCTAAGGAAATTGAGAGAGATTTATGACCATGATTTAATAATCAGGTTCCCTAAAAAATAATGTATCAATATTGATACTAAACACTTGCTCATGTAATTTGATCTAATTACTAAACATTATGTATTTATCCACCTGATAAATATGTGTTGGGTTCCACAAGGTCATATCTGTGTGGAAGTCCAAAATAAAGTCCTTGTGGGATTTGAAAAAAAAAAAACAAAACTTGATGTTTGTCACTGCCTTGACTGATGTTTTGGCATGGTGAACTTTTCTTATTGCCAGCTGTCTTACATCAGGTTCCCTAGAAGCAGAGCCTGAGATGTGGATTCTTGTGCACATGATTTATTGAAGAAAAGCTTTCACAAGAAACCTGTAAGTGAGAGAGGGAAGCAGGAGAGGCAGAGGAAGAAACTGGACAGAGATGTGATTGCAGGAGAAGTCTAATCTCAGCCTCAGCCTGATCCCACAGGGAAGGGTGGGGAGCTCTGGAAGGTGAATTGCACTGTAGAGTTTGTCCTGCCAGAGAAAAAGAGGCTGAAAGCCTCTCTGGGGAGGAGGAAACAGCCTTCTAGGCATCTGTGGGGAGATAGCACCTGTCAACCACGGATAATTCTCCTGAGAAGGGTATATAGATGTGAGTCCATATCTACAGTAATTGGGAAATCGGAGAACAGTCTTTTAAAGGGAGTCTGGGCATCTGGTATACCAGAGCACAAGATTATGAGCTGAGAACCTATATAAATTATTTCCTCGTAGCAGGTATTGTGCATCAATCATAGGAATGTGGACAGCTAGAGAGGCTCATGGAGAGAGTCCATAGGAGAGCAACAAAGTGATTGAGGGTTTTTTTAAATAGGTCTCTTGGGCTGGAATCGGAAAGGATTTATCTCAGAAAAGAACTTTTTCACTGTCTTCAAGTATATGAAGGGATATTAGACAGTACATCTTTAGGATGTACTGCACAGTGTTTTGTTTTCATCTCTACTGAGGAGAGCATAAAAGAAAATGAATGAAAATCGCAGCTGGAGGGGATTTAGATTAAATAGAATAGAAATGTTCTTTATAATAAATGCTCTTAGAAATGGAAACATTTTAGAATCTCTCTCCATAAAGGTCCTTAAGATAGAATAAGCATTAACCTACTACAGATGGTCATTCCTCTAAGAATCATGTCATAGACTTCAAGTGTGAGAAAACTATGAGACTAGAGAAAATAAGATGTGAAGGTAGACAGATGGACAGACAGACCGACACCCGCACCCACACTTTAAAGTGTCATTATTTTAAAACTTCCAGAATTAAACTAAAACTCTATCAATTTGCTTTAAAATACACAAGTTTCTTAAATGAACATCATCAGTTGTCTTTGGGAGCAGAGTGGGATACACAAATGTGATTATGTAAACAATAACCAGGTTTTTTTCATTGTAAAATGTACTTTAAAAAATTGTTAGAGATCCTGGTTTTCTTTTTTTTTAATTAGGAAATTAAAAAACAAGGTAAATTTGGATAGAGCACAAATCTGAGTCTTTATCAGATGAAGCACACGGGGAATTCCCTGGCAGTCCAGTGGTTAGGACTCCGCGCTCTCACTGCTGAGGGCCCGGGTTCAATCCCTGGTCGGGGAACTAAGATCCCACAAGCTGCGCAGCCAATAAATAAATAAATGAATTTTTTTAAAAAAGAAGAAGAAGCACATGTACTCTTAGGCACCAGCGTAAATGATGGAAATGGACAGATAACCAAAGAAAAATATTAAGTCTGTTTATGATTGACTAGTGAGGAATTTGTTTTGTTTTCCTAAAGATGAAGATTTTATTTAGTGCTTCCTAGAAAGTAGAGCAGAGACCCTGAGAAAACAAATGATAACACCCTTTTTCAGAGGCAGCTATTTCGATCATACAGGAAGAATAATGCACTTCAGAAACCAATATATCTGGAAAGGAAGAGCATTTTAATATGTCGCTTAAATGTATTATAGAGATTAGAACAATATTAATCCCCCTAATATACTAGAAAGATTAAAATAATATTGGGCTTCCCTGGTGGTGCAGTGGTTGAGAGTCCGCCTGCCAATGCAGGGGACATGGGTTCATGCCCCGGTCCGGGAAGATCCCACATGCCGCGGAGCAGCTGGGCCCGTGAGCCATGGCCTCTGAGCCTGCGCATCCGGAGCCTATGCTCTGCAATGGGAGAGGCCACAACAGTGAGAGGCCCGCGTACCACACACACACACACAAAATAAATAATATTAAGCACCTGCATGGCAAAAGTTCAAATACCTGAAATTGATGTGAACTTTGAGCTCTTTTATCTGAAACCACAAGGGTGATAATAACACCATCATAAAAAGTCTGTTGCATGGGTACAGTATACTAAGAGCTTTGCTGCATTATCTTACTTTATTCTGGTAATAGTCCTGTGATATAGTTTATTGTCATCCCGTTTTCCAGGTGAAGGAACTGAGGCACAGAGGGGTTAAGTAATTTGCCCAAGGGCTTCCAGTTATTGGGGAGCCTTACCTGTTAATCAATACTGTCTGCCTCCCCCTTGTCCATTTCCTGTCACAAGTATGCACAGAAAAGAACTTCATAGTAGAAATAATGCTTTGGAAAGTTGCTTTTCCCTAGAGGAGTGGCATTGCCATGTCCACACAGCTCCAGTGGAAAAGGACGGTCCTGGCACCATCTCCTGGGCTGTCAGGTCAGATTGTATCTGCTTTTTGGTGTCTTGATTCATGGAACGTGATTTGATCGATGTCTTAACTTCATATCTAAAAACTGTTTTATAACAGAATTTTAATGCTGGGACAACTTATTTGTATTACACACAGAGTTAAATTTTTACGTATTTTATGAAAACACACCTGGAACTTCTCACATTGGCCGTTCTGAAAGATCTTTCATCTAATTCTGCTATGTTAAATTTGTTAATTTTCTATAATATTTCATTTTGTCCTTCCGTGTTTTTCAAAAAGTAGAAACCTAGTTTTTAAGCCCAAACTTTAAATGTCTCTGAACATATTCTAGATATCTAACTACTATTTTCCTCTCATCCATAGGATCCCCAATAAATCCCATAACATTTGTTAGTTGATAACATTGAACTGGTAACATGAGGCAGTCTAGAACAAAACAAGCAAGCGATTTTTAAAAATCAGTTTCAGGCTTCCACCTCTGTTTTACTAAAATGTCCTTAGTCTACACATTTTGTCTTCCACAAAGAGAGGTAATCCGAAGGTCAAACTACAGGCAATTTCTGTTATCGAACTTATAATTGAACTGAGAAAGGTGTTTTGATGTTGGAAGATGTTGTAGAAGGAAAATCAAGGTTCTTTTTGGAACAGAACACAAAGAGTCCGTTGTGTCTCTTGGTTTGATTTAGATGAAAACCTGCAGGGGAGGACGTGTTTCTCCTTTCATTTGGGTGACCCTTGTCTTTGGCTGGCACTTGGTCACCAACAGTGGTGCGAAGAAGGTGCCCAAAGGATTCATTCTGCTGCTTGGTAGACAGCCTTGGCCATCATTTCCATTTCAATCTTCCATTTTCTCTTGTTGCAGCTCAAGGAGTATGAGGCCCAGCACCGGCAGTCAGCTGCCTTGGACCCTGCTGACTGGCCAGACGGTTCTTACCCACCGTTCGATGGCTCATCAAACTGCAATGTAAGTTTGCTCTCTCTTTGAGCATCTTAACCACTCCTACTGAAAAGGGACAGCCTACACAATTTCAGCCTTTAGACTTCTTTTTGCAGTCGCCACCTCCCACCTGGATCTGGAAAGAGGTGTCTCTTCTGACGTGTTATTCTTTTCTTTACCTGGTAGCTGGGACAGCGCTATTCATGCTGTTTTTTTTTTTTTAGTTGAAGTAAAGTAGACACAACTTAAATTTTACCATTGTAAGCATTGTAAGTGTTCAATTCAGTGACATTAAGTACATACACTTTGCTGTATAACCATCTTCACGACCCACTTCCTGAACTTTTCCATCATCTGAAACAGATATTCCATAACCATTAAACAATAACTCTCCATTCTCTCCTCACCTTCCCCAACTCCTGGCAACCACACTTTGCTTCTTGTCTCTATGAATTTGACTAGTCCAGGTACTTTATATAAGTAAAATCATACAATATTTTTCCTTCTGTGTCTGGTTTATTTCACTTAGCACCATGTTTTCAAGACTCGTCCACATTACAGCTATACTAGAACTTCATTCCTTTTTATAGATGAACAATATTCCACGGCACATATATACCACATTTTGTTTAATTATTCATCTGTTGATAGACACTTGGGTGTTTCTCCCTTTTGGCTATTGTGAATATTGCTGTTATGGACATTGGTATACAAGTGTCTGTTTGAATCCTCGCTGTCAAATCCTTTCCATATATACGTAGGAGTAGAAGTTCTGGATTATACGGTAATTCTATGTTTAGCTTTTTGAGGAGCTGCTCTACTGTTTTCCACAGTGGCTATATGATTTTACATTCCTGACAGCTGCGTGAAAGTTCCAATTTCTCTGCTTCCTCACTGACACTTGTGATTTTCCCATTTTTGATACGTCATCCTAATGGGTATAAAATGATATCATTGTGGTTTAGATTTGATTTCTCTAGTGTCTAATGATGTTTAGCATCTTTTTATATGCTTGGCCATTTTTATACATTCCTCAGAGAAGTGTTTATTCAAGTTATTTGCCCATTGTTGAATTGGATTTTTTGTTCTGTTGTTGGTTGTTGAGTTCTTTATAGAGTCTGGATATTAATCCTGTATCAGGTACATGACTTGTAAATATTTTCTCGCATTCTATGAGTTGCCTTTTTACTCTCTTGATAGTGTCCTTTCAGGCAGGAAAGTTTTTAATTTTGAAGTCCAATTTACATTCATTTTTGGTGTCATAACTAAGAAATCATTGCCGTATCCATTGTCATGAAGATTTTCTCCTATATTTTCTTTTAAGAGTTTATAGTTTTAGCTTTTAAGTTTAGGTCTATGACCCATTTTAAGTTAATGTTTGTATATAATATAACATATGGGTCCAACCTCATTCTTTTGTGGGTAGATACCTTGTTTTCCCAGAACCACTTGTTGAAAAGACTGTCCTTTCCCCCATTGAATGGTCTTAGCACCCTTTTTGAAAATTAATTGACCATATATGTGAGGGTTTATTTCTGGGCTCTCTTATTTTATTTCTTTGGTTTATATGTCTTTCCTTTGCAGGCATCATACTGCTTTGATTAAGATAGCTTTATAGTAAGGTTTGAAATTGGGAGGTGTGAGCCCTCCAACTTGGTTCTTCTTTTTCAGATTGTTTTAGCTATTAAGGTCCCTTGAGATTCCATATGAATTTTAGGATGGGTTTTTCTATTTCTGTGAAAAGTGCCATGAGATTTTGATAGGGATTTTATTGGAACTGTAGATTGATTTGGGTAGTATTGTCATCTTAACATGAAGTCTTCCAATCTGTGAACACAGCTCTTCTTCCATTTATTTATGTCTTCTTGAATTTCTTTCAGCATTGTTTTGTAGTTTTCAGTGTACAAGTCTTGTCTCCTTGGTTAAGTTTAATTTTAAGTTTTTTATTCTTTTTGATGCTATTATAAAATGAAATTGTTTACTTAATTTCCTTTTTGAATTTTTTATTGCCAGTATATAAAGATGGAACTGATTTTCCTGTGTTGATTTTGTATCCTGCAACTTTGCTGAACTTCTTTATTATCTCTAACAGATGTGTGTGGGTGTGGGTGTGGGTGTGTGTAAAATCTTTAGCATTTTCTACATATAAGACCATGTCACCTGTGAATAGAGGCAATTTTTCTTTTTCTTTTCCAGTTTTGATGCCTTTTATTATTCGTGCTATTTTAATGTGACCCAAACATTGCTTCTCAGGAGTTCCACCAAGATCATAGGAATTAGAATTCCAGAGTTTCAAATAGACATTTCAGGTGCTATCATCAAACTGCATGGAGTGAGTTAACCTTTTTCATCTATTATGCAATTTTTTTTTTTTTTGGCTTTCAAGATTTTGTTTATTTGAGTAGTTTGTAGCTACTATACAGTTGTTTTGTTTGTTAGGTCCTCTCTTCCTTAAAGTCTGGAAGCAACTCTACCTCCATTTCTTTAGACTTTTGTTTCCTCTTGTCAGTGCTCCATACAGCCAGTCATCTTTCCAAAACATACCTCCCTTCTTACATTCGTGTGTTTCAGAAAAGCCTGATGGTTTTCCAGTTTTACAAGATAAATTCAAACTTCTTGGCACACTCAAGACCCTCTGTGATCTGGCCCTAATCAATTTCTCTACTCGCATCTGTCACCCCTTGCTCCTGTAGGTCTCCACTCCATCCGCATTGGACCCTGAATGCCTTACTGATCACACTTTGTATTTTCACACCCTCTACTTTAATTTGTGCATTTCCTCTACCTGAAATGTCTTCCTGCAAATTTTTCCAGGTAAAAATCTATGCATCTTTCAAGGTGAAGTCCAACTGCCACCTCCTCTGAAACTTTAGCATCCTCAAGTGTATTTTTATAGCTTCCTGTTCTGTGCTTTGTTAAACGAGTTTGCTACATGAAACCTAACAGTTATCCTGGAGTATCAGAATTCATTGTATATATTTCAACCTCCATGGAAATTGTGAGCTCCTTGAGCAAGAAAGGCAGCTGTATTATCTTTGTGTCTCCAATGAGTGCCTAACTCAGTGTTCAGCTCATGTAGCCTGCTTGAGAAATATTTAGTGAACAAACTTGTATTTGAATGGTCATCCTTCCTGGCTGCTTTAAGAGCATGTTTTATGTCTTGAGACTATGGACTCAGTCTTTACACTTCTTTGCATCTAAGCAACAAATGATGGCATATCGTTAGTAAATATAACCCTCCCACTACCTTCTTGTCCCTGGTTTCCTGAATCCAACACCAGATTCCATTGCAGCTAAAACAAACAAACAAATAAACAAAAAACCCAAAGGATTATTAATTTGAAAGCTCTGCTTGGTTTGCCTTTGTGTGGAGGGGGCTGAGACGTTACCATTTATAATAATAAATGTGTCATATGCTAGCCAGCAGCATGTCCTGGGACTATGAGGTAATCAAAGGAACCATGTCCATGGTTTTCACTGTGCCTTTTGGGGTCTCTTATCCCCTACTTCTAACATAATATAAATGTAAATCATGAATCCAAAGAATCATGAGGAATAAATATCATAACTCAGGACTGATGTGATTCAAACCCAGCTCGGGGGGAGAACACATAGCCTCAGTTGTCCATAGTGGGTCTTTTAGTGTCCGTCTCACTGGATACGGTCCTGATTAATAGCATCTGAGTCAAGGGAGAGGTTACAAGACTATCCATTCAGAGAAACAGGCCTGTAGTAAAACCTCACATACTTAGATGGTAAGGAGAGAGGCTTATCTCATTTAGGAAAAAGTTACTATAAATAGAGTACTGTAGGCATTTTGAACAAGCTGCTAAGAAAGTATTATATTAAGTATTGGTTTGTTGAACCCCTTTCAGAGGGTAAATCACAACCATCACCTTGATATCAGCTGACAATGAAATGGGTACTTCTTAAAAGTTGGGCATTCGTTCTCTTGAGCATTTCTTTGTTCATTTAGGAGGCATCTGTGGAGCCTCTGCAGAGCGCTTGCTATGTACTAGGCTTCACGCTAGGTATCCAGGTTACAAAGGTGAAGGAGAGAGAGAGGCCCTGCCCCAGTGGAGTTTACCCTGCAGTGCAGAGGTTAAAATTAGCCTCACATGTGCTCACACAGACTCGCGCACCTGGTTACATTATTAACTCCTTACAAACTGTTTCTTCATAGACAGCTCAAAAATAAACTCAGCCTTTCCTAGTTGGAGGGAGGGCCAGGAGTACGATATGCTCCTTCCACTTCCAGCACAATTTCCCAGAAGCTCTAGAATGACTTGTCTTTTTGCTGAAAGATGTAGGTGAAGACAGTCTAGTCAGCAGTGGAGAGAGTTTTGTGAAGAAAGGCTGTTTACTCTGTGTGTTTTGCTGGCTGCCTTTGTGCAAACAACCCACACCCATGTTCAGTCACGCTGTTCATTACTACATGGTAATGAACCGTTGGCACCGAAGTTTGCTTGTACTTGACTGTGATCCCGATGTACGTGACACTTGCACTTCCTACCCTGACTTTAGTCCGTCCCATGTTTCCTGGAGACTCAGCAAGAAACTCCATCCAAAATATTCTTTCTTACTGATGCTCCATTTGCCTACTAGCAGGGTAATTAATTTCAGATAATTCCCACTGTGTCCTGCCCCAGCTGCCTTGGGTTCGGTGCTTTGATTATCTTTTGTCCGAGGGCCAGGGCTTTTCAGCTTTCTATCGATTCTTTTCTATACTGAAATGCAAATAGCCCACTGGCCATAGTGGGGAATGCCCAGGCCATGAAAGTTGCAGAGATCATAAGGCCTTTGTCACAAGACCTCAATGCCTATATTGATGCCTGTCGTGCTTTAGGGTTTCATTTGCATTGATTCATAGGCTTCCCCCACCCCCAGAACTGGCATTCGATAATTGCATGTTGCTTCACAATAAATCCATATTCACATTCTCAGTTTCCAAGAGTATAAAGTACTAAAGATAGTTACCAGGGGAAGTGAAAAATAGCTTTCTCTTTGCCAGAGGGGAATCTGTTCTCTGCTGTTTTTCATTAATAACAAACTTCTGTTGTGAGTGTTAGAGTTTTTAAAAAGAATTTCTGGTTGCGTACTTAACTGGATTCCTTGTTAAACATCTGAACGTTTACTTTAATATTTTTCATTTCATTTTAGTAACTTTTGTTTTCCTCCGCCTCCTGCAGGGGAAAGGTTGTAAGAGTTCTCATTTTAAGCTTTCAGCTTTGTGCATTGAGGTTCAGTTTACCTTCTGATTAAGAAAATGTTTAAAGAAATTGTGCTCTCTATCTTACTGGGGTTTAAAGTTTTTTTACTCAAGGCGTACATTTTAGTAAATCATAGTTTTTGTTTTTACAAAAATGGTAGGTAAGAGTTGGTGATCTGTACCTGAAATACTTCCAGTGAACTCTCTTTCCGAAAAATGTCAAATTGTAAATTATTTGATTATGATGCTATTCAAATTATTTTTTAATATATAATATATAAAGAAATATTAAAGCAACAACAAGGACAGTAAAGCACCAGAGCTCTTAGAGTCCATTGCAGACATCTATTTTGGTCGCGTTCAATTGTTTCACTTCATACAAACTGTGTTCCAGAAAAAGTTGGAATTATGTTTCTGTATCTGGAGCTCCTTACCAGGGTGAAGCAATTATGGTGAAATGTTTTGTGAAGTGAATTATTTTGTAAATCAAGTCATCGTTTCATAATTGAGCACTTTTACATTTGGGGAAATTTAGAGTTGGGAAATATTTGTGCAAAGAGTGCTATGTTATCACTGTGGTGTTATAATAATACCTTACACCCATATGTGCATCTCTGCATAACCTTTCATTCCAATTCTGAATATAGCTGTGCCACTAACCTGGGGAGCCATGTGGTTGAACTGTGTCCAGATTTGGGGTAACAAAGACACAACATCAGGTGGTCATTTCTTCCACTTTTTACAAAATACTATTTTAAGTGTTTCCCTGATTGAAGACTTTCAAGGTCGCAACTAAAATATCCCCATATTGTTGGCATGATGCAAGACTCTTAAAACTTTTGGGGGCTTTCTAAAATTATAAACCATAAACTTGGCCCTCACCAGGAGATGGTTTTTACTGAGGCTTTTCAGAGTCATTTCACCTACCTCAATTACAGCCATTGTCTTCCAGCCAGAAGATTCAGGTCTGTTGTTTTGGAAGAAGAGGTTGCTATAGCCTTATCCTAATCCAGAACTTTCTAAAAGATCGTGTGCTGAAGGCCAGGAGAGCATTCCACAAAGTTACTTTTTTAGTGGTTCTTGGGGTGAATGGCCTAATTTCTATTACGGCCAAAGAAAAGGTGGACAATTTAATCATTTAATACAGAATGTGGTCAGAGAACAGAGCTCATGCTCATGGGGTATTCCTTTCGAGGCAGAACGATGCTTCTGCTTGTCCAAGAGACGTCTGTGAATGCAAGGTGCTCTTTGTAGCGTCCAGGACTCTGGGTTGAACCAGATTTTTTTAAACTTGGCTATTCTTAAATATAATTAATAAAGTGAAAATAATTCTTATTTTGAATAGGTTTCTTTTACTAGGGTGAACTTCTAGACAATGCCTATAAGTTAAAACTTATCAGAAGTTTTATTTTTATATTGCAAAGGTGTTAAAGGAAGATAGAAACCAATATTATTAGCTTGGTTGTTTGGGGAAATCTGATTCCCAAACAACATTGTCATTTTTTTAATGACAATACATGATGGATGTACAGAATTGTCTTCCACCTATAGATAGTACCAGCGATTTTTTTAAAATAAGATTTTCATATTTTTGCTGACTTTGAGTAAATAGTTATTGGATGTATAAACTATGTGAAGATTCACATAGACCTTAGTATTAAAGTTGACATTATAGGTCCAGTAAAGGTATCCTTATGTAAATGGTTGACCTTCTTTCTACTGTCTTTCTGCTCTTATATTATTGGTTTTATAAGGAAATTTAAGAGAGAATAGATTCCAAGCATAAAAATAACTTACATTACTGAATATAAGTTACTGTTTGCTTTTAATCGTGTTGATATGTTTTCTTTGAATCTCTCTTCCTAAAGGATTTTTTTTCATAACAACATATGGGTTTCAGCTGAAAAGGGCTCTCACTGGCAAGGTTAGTTTTGATTTGTGGCTAGAAAATGGTTCTGCTTGTTGTAGCTTTAATTCTTATACTAGCTAGGCTTAAATACAACATGGTTGGATGTGTGCTTTGGCTCTTTATTTCTTGAACAGAGGAAGAGCTTTACTCAACTCATTTGACTTCTAATTTGACCAGGAGAAAGAGCAGAAGTATGGCCTAGCGGTAATTTGCCCGAGGGCTTTTTTACCCTGTTTGCTTGGGCTAGCATGTTCATGCCATGCTATGTTGCACTGTGTCAAAAAAAGGGACACTTTTCTAAATCTTTCTAAATATAACTATGGCAAAGATAACTCTTATTGATTCATGTCTTTTAATGCATACTTGAAGCCTTGAGATGATTATTCAGACTTTCATAGATACCTTCTACAAATTTCTTTTTTACTTGGCTGGGTGGGAAGAGGAAGCACTATTCCTCTTAATTTTAACGAAAGTAATTTTGAAATGAAAATGATAGTAAAATAGAGACATATTAAAATTCTCTTTAGAAGAGTAGACGTAATGATTCTTTAGACCTGTAGCTTATGGAGAGACTAGAGACAAAATCAGTCCATTGGAATAACATGTGTCACAAAGTCTTGTGAGAAAGATGACTTTTGCTCTCACTGGACATAAGCTGACCAAGAACCACTGCTTAGATGACTTCTTGTCATTTGTTCCACACCACCCTCTCTCCCCAGCCTTGTCCCTGGGAGAAGGGCCAAAGTTTGAGGCGTGTGTTTGCTGTGAGTCCCTTGAGATCATCATCTTTAAACAAAGTTAGACAGGAAGGAGGCTCTGGCCTAGGGAAAGCCAGGCGTTTGCCCGGTGAGGGGGCTGGTTAAAGCTCACAGATGTGAGTCAGACTTTGGGTCCAGATCCCAGCTCTGCCACCTATTAGCTCTGCATCTGAGGGCAAGTTGTTTCACCTCTTTGTGCCTCAAAACTTGGGCCGAGTGTATCTACCTCACACGGGCCTTGCAAGGATTAAATGGCACCAAGTAAATACCCAATGAATGCCAGCCTCTATTGCTTTATGTGACGATCTTCTACCTCGCCATTAGCTGTCTTTTTTTTTTTTTTTTTTTTTTTGAGGTACGCGGGCCTCTCACTGTTGTGGCCTCTCCCGTTGCGGAGCACAGGCTCTGGACACGCAGGCTCAGCGGCCATGGCTCACGGATCCAGCCGCTCTGTGGCATGTGGGATCTTCCCGGACCGGGGCACGAACCCGTGTTCCCTGCATTGGCAGGCAGACTCTCAACCACTGCACCACCAGGGAAGCCCTAACTGTCATTTTTAAAATACTGGAGTTCCCTTCAAAAGTTTTATTTATTTATTTTTTTATTATTATTATTTTTTTTTGCGGTACGCGGGCCTCTCAGTGTTGTGGCCTCTCCCGTTGCGGAGCACGGGCTCCGGACGCGCAGGCTCAGCGGCCATGGCTCACGGGCCCAGCCGCTCCGCGGCATATGGGATCTTCCCAGATCGGGGCACGAACCCGTGTTCCCTGCATCGGCAGGCGGACTCTCAACCACTGCGCCACCAGGGAAGCCCAAAAGTTTTATTTTTGTACCTGCCGTTAACATGGCAGCAACGCTTCTGCTTTTGAATATTACGGCAGACAGACTGGAGTTGTCAGAACAAGCTTAATGTAAATAGCATGTGTTTAATTGGTTATGTTTTTTACCAAACACATAATCAGTTTATTTTCTGTTTCAGAAGGTGTAAGTGTCTGTGGGCTTAGGAACGGGTCTGGTATGATTTCAGTAACATATGTGGCCTTAGGATTACTGTTTGGGAAAAATAAACACTAATTGTATTGAAATTATCTAGGACCATGTAGTGCCAATGAGGCCGTCTCATTGAGCATGTGGGTGTGCGCTTCCATGCCTGTTACGCTGGGGGGCGCTCTCACAGCAGGCCCAGAAATAGTTGGAAATTGGGCTCTTTGCACCTGGCAAACCAGCCAGGTATCAGTACACGTCTATCTTCACTGGTTTGTATGGCCACAGGGAGTTGAGGATGCTGCCTGCACACCCTCTTCAACACACCAAGGGCCACGTGAACAAAAGTAAATAATGACAAAATATCCAGGTACAATATAATCTGAGGGTTATGTAACCTATTGTTATCATTTTTAAAATTTAAGTTAGTTTTTGGGCACATTCTGGTCTGTTATTTCTTTTCTTTTTTTCTTTTTTTTTTTTTTTAAGATTTTACTGTCACCCTCAGCTTCATCTTTCTTTCTTTCATTTTTAAATGTTTTTGGCCGCACTGTGTGGCTTGCGAGATCTCAGTTCCCTGACCAGGGAATGAACCTGGACCCTCGGCAGAGAGAGCATGGAGTCCTAACCACTGGACTGCCAGGGACTTTCCTGTTGTTTCTTTTATTAGGTCGAACCACGTGAACTGGAAATATTAGCTTTTGACCTTAAAAATAGCAATCTCATTTGTCCAACCTAATACGTAAATACCAAACAGGATCTACGACATGTACCCTAGCTAGCTGATTATATCTAAATACAGATATTTGTAATATAATATGGGTTAAGGATTGGCATTTAGATTTGCAGTGCCAATTTCTTACTTCACTTTTGGGATGAACCTTAGGGAGCTTGGGGTAAGAGAGGATTTCCATTACTTGTTTAATGATAGTGATTCATCACATGTTAATTCCTCATTAAATCATTTGCCCTGGTACCAAATCTTATATAATGGATGGGTTGGAGAGAGACCCAGGTCCTGTCATGGTTCATGAGTCAGATCCAGACTGAGGGCTGCTTCCAGCCTAAGCCAACTTACTGAAGTCATGGACTGCCCATCACTTGTTCAGAGTCCATTTGAACTGTAAGTCACTATATCAAAACTCTTAGAACTATACCCAGTCATCAAGGACATTCATCTAGAAAGCAATATTTTAACACAACCAAATTCTAATTCAAATTATAATTATTCACAGAATCATTTCTGTAGAAATATCCCTTTATTCTCTTCTCTGTCCCTTTCCTTTCCCTCTTTGTGTCACACCCCCTCTCATCCCTGGTTGATTGTACTGTTACTAGTATAATTCTAATAACATTGCATAATTAGTTCCTACAAGGACACTTCTTGCCCTGTGCTTTTGAGCCAGAGTGTAGGTGAAAGAATGCCATCTTGAACATTCTGTTACTCATTCATTGTGCAAACATTACTGAGTACCGACTATAGGTCAGTCCCTACACACAGGAGTGTATATTTGAGAAGGAGAGACAAGTGGATAGCATGGTTGGGCCCTTAATTGGAATATTTCTACCGAGTGTGTGAAATACACACAGAAAGTCCATTAAGCCCCAGTGAGGAGAGTGTGGAAAGCCCAGTGAAGGTGACTGAAAGTGAGCAAGAGTTCCCCAGGAGGAAGAAGAGAAACCTGTTAGGTAGAGAGAGCAGCAAGGCCAGTGGCTTAGGTGAATAGGTGGGTGAATCTTCAGACTTGCGTCGTATGAGAAAATGGATTTAAATAATAAAGTTTTCCTCAGTATCAATATTTTGACTAATACAGTATTTATTTTCTTTGCTCATTCTTATTTATAAATTGGCTCTGTAATAGGTGGTTTGGTTCCTTATGACTGCAATTTGTTTTGTTTTTTGTTTTTAATTGAAGTATAGTTGATTTATAAAGTTATGTTAGTTTCAGGTGTACAGAAAAGTGATTCAGTTACACACACACACACACACACACACACATTTTCAGATTCTTTTCCATTATAGCTTATTATAAGGTATTGAATATAGATCCCTGTGCTATACAGTAGGTCCTTGTTGGTTATCTGTTTTATACCTAGTAGTGTGTATCTGTTAATCCCAAACTCCTGATATATCACTCCCACCCCTTTCCCCTTTGGTAACAATAAGTTTGTTTTCTGTGTCTGTGATTCTGTTCCTGTTTTGTAAATAAGTTCATTTGTATCATTTTTTAAGATTCCACATATAAGTGATATCATATGATATTTGTCTTTTTCTGTCTGACTTAATATGATAATTTCTAGGTCCATCCATGTTGCTGCAAATGGCATTATTTCATTCTTTTTTATGCTGAGTAGTATTCCACAGTGTGCATATATATATATATGCCACATCTTCTTTATCTGTTCCTCTGTCAATGGACATTTAGGTTGCTTCCATATATGATTGCAGTTTTAAAATTTATATCATTCGTGGTTTTCATCTTGTCTTTGAGGTCTCATTTAATTGAATTCATGTTCTTCTTTAATTATTTTATAGAGAGAAGCAACTGTTAGGAATTTCTTCCTGTTCCTTGAGTTATATTTTCTTCTGATAGAGACAGGGGATCAAAAGATAGAATCATTGTGTTTGTCCATGCCTTTTCTCTCTCTCTCTCTCTCTCTTTTTTTCCCCTTGTTATAGTTTGTTTGAGTAGTTCTCATGCATTTCTTTTCACTTTGATCATGCTTGGGTAACTCAGGTCACATTTTCTGTTTGTGCTGATATAATGAAGATTACTTTTTGACCTGTTTGCCATGCTGTCAGACAGTGGAGTGTTTTCCTTCCTTTATTTTGTGATCCATTCATGTTTGTTGTTGCTATAGCCTAATGTAATAGCTGGGGAAGTGGGAAAGCCCAACTGAGGTGGAATGTGGTCTTCATTGGGATACCGGGGCCCGGCTTTCTCTCTCCTAAGAGTTTGTTAAATGTGCTGCATCACTGTTCACGTTGCTTGCTTAAGGGTGGGGGAATGGGTACACCAGAGCCAGTCTGTCTTTAATTTTATTTATTTATTTATTTATTTATTTTTTAACGGTACACAGGCCTCTCACTGTTGTGGCCTCTCCCATTGCGGAGCACAGGCTCCGGACGCGCAGGCTCAGCGGCCATGGCTCACGGGCCCAGCCGCTCCACGGCATGAGGGATCTTCCCGGACCGGGGCACGAACCCGTGTCCCCTGCATCGGCAGGTGGACTCTCAACCACTGCGCCACCAGGGAAGCCCGACTTTCCATCTTTTCACTCATTACTCTCCTGAAGCAATATCTGCTGCTCTTAGATCCGAAAAAGATAAAGAAGGCCACACAGTTTGCTTCCTTTTCTGTGGGTCTTCAGGAATTTTTTTCTTAGCTTGATCAGGGAGTTCTAAAGTTTAATATATTAGGTTATATACTTTTGTTTGGATGCCCTTGGTGGAGTATTTTTGCCAGTTTTTAGTAATTGTGTTTTGTAGGACACTATTGCTCATTTTGTTAGTTGTGGGAAGGATATTCTGTGGTTTAGTTTTCAGCAGTCATCGTGACCTGATTGTTTTGCCAGTTAGATGACCACAGACAATTTTTCTAGCTCTAATTGATTCATTTTCTAAGCCAATGAATCAATTGGGGCCTTCTGATCATGGCCATCAGGTTAATGTGTTATTCTTTGTGTTTATAGAAACACAAAGACAAGCTAAGCTGTCTTCTATTTGGAAGTAAATTTGCTTATTGTTCATTCTACAAACATAAGGAGAAGTGTGTTAAGGTCACACATAGATCATGACTCTGGGAGGTACCTTCGGCCCATCTGCCTCCGTTATCAACAGACGCCCGTGCTGATCAGTAGCCTAAGTTTGGGCTGGAGGGAGGAACTTGGTGTCCGCACCTTCCCACCGTTGCCTTGCGGGCTCCATCAGTTCTCTGTATTCCTACGTCGTCACGTGCCTAGGCAAGGTTGTTTGGCGGCCTTGTCCAAGAAGTCATCGTGCCTGATCCATGAATCAGTCAGTCTAAGATGCCATAAAAATAATGTGACTTTGCAAACACCACCCAGTCTCTTGGGAGACTTAACGCTTCTGGGATGAAAACTTCCATCAGCTCCAGAAACTAGAGCCTCAAAAGCATATGTAATTGCCCTACTTGGCAGTCCTGTTCTGAATCATCCTTTTCCCATGGCACGGGCTATGTGAGAATCGAATCCACTTGGGAATGAGGGGGTTTGGTGTTTTGCTTTAGTTCTTAGTGTGCCTGACACCATAGATTTGTTTTGGGTAACACTCCCCCACTCTTTACAGAGGGACCTGTAGAGTTAGTTGTTGACTGCCTTCCCCTAACTTCTTTTTTATCTCAACTCACCTATTTTATATGACCAGCGGGGTTCTCTGACCTATGGGCAGGGTGACATAATCTCAAGCAGTAAAATCTTCCAAAGATTTACAGAGTGAAGGGGAAGTCGGTTCTTTTTCCTCCACTTAACCTCTCTCCTCCCCCAGCTCCTTTCAGGAGAAGGAAAGGCATTTTCTCTGCTTCATGGAAACTTGCAGAATTGGGACGAGTGTGCTTACTTGTTATTCATGTCTCCCTAGACCTGGCTGTAGGACTCCTGAGGTCTTATATTTTCTCGTTCCTTATAGGGAAAGTAGCAACGTTATTTGGGGGTGATTAAAAGCAATTCAGAGTTCATGAGTTTTAAGAAAAAGAATAGAGTTTATTGTGGAATGTAGCATCCCTTTGCTGTTCCCTTGGTTTCGTAGTTAGTTTTTTAAACAGTTTCTTTAAGTGAATTAAGTGCTGACAAGCCTTTGCCTCTAGGGGATGGTAACATTACCTCAAATTCTCACATACTTTTTACAAGTATGAGTATCATGTAATTATCTCCTCCTCCTCCTTCTTCTTCAAATCTGGTGACAACTAGTTAATTTTGAAACTGCCAGAGAGATTATTTCAGTGTTACACTGTACCTCTGGGAGAAGAATGGAATTTCATCTTTTTTTCCATATGCTGACAAAAATCTCCTAATTTCAGAGGGCAATGATGTCACCAGCTAATGAGCAAAATACTTCTTACTAAACAGATGAGTCCTCCCCTGACTCCTTTGTGAAATAAGGGAAAAAAACCCACAATGTGTTTCATAGTTGATATAGTTACTGCAATTCATAAACACTTTTAAAAGTAATTCTAACTTCTTCAAAGAGTGAAACAAATTTTTCTATAAACACAAAGAATAACACATTAACCTGATGGCTCTGATCGGAAGGCCCCGGCCACAGCCGGACAGTGATGACTGGTAGCTGATCTTGAACATACCCAGCCGGAGCCAATATGCTGCCCCCCAAGGTAGGGAGTGACCTTGAATGCATCACTTCTTGGACCAGTGGAGGGAGATCAGGCATGTTGGAGAGATTATGAAATCAAGCTTGGAGAAGAGGAGGGCCGTGAAGCTGTTGTTGATTGGTGTCACATGCTGTTTATAAGGGCAGCAGCATCAGCTGAACTCTTCTTTGACTGTCCAGATAGGCAGGCATCTAAGGTCAGCAGGAGCCATGTAAACACGGGACTTCTGGGCTCATACAGGGACATGGAAAAAATGCCCCCAAAGCCATGGCGAGTGCCCGTCCCCTCACTGAAGCATGTCTCAGTTTCCCCAGCCAGAGGTGATTTCACCCACTTCTGAATCCCTGTATCTCTCTGTTCCTCTTACCCATTTATCACAGTTGACTTACATTAATCATATTTCTGAACTTCTCTTGGGGCATCTCTACCCCCAGACTTCTAGATTATAAGCTCTGTAAGTCCAGGGGAAGCCATCTTACTCATAGTGCTATTCCTGCTTCTGCCTAATGCCTGGAATCAGTACATCCCTCCATTGATTTCAATCAGGAAATATCTATTTATTGCAAATATAGATATGATCTTTAATTGTCTCAGTGGGGAAGAATATTGTAATGTTCAGTGTTGGCAGTTGTGTGAAGAAATAGGTACTCTTTTTTTTTTTTTTTGGAAGATGTTGGGGGTAGGAGTTTATTAATTAATTTATTTTTGCTGTGTTGGGTCTTCGTTTCTGTGTGAGGGCTTTCTCTAGTTGTGGCAAGTGGGGGCCACTCTTCATCGTGGTGCATGGGCCTCTCACTGTCGCGGCCTCTCCTGTTGCGGAGCATAGGCTCCAGACGCTCAGGCTCAGTAGTTGTGGCTCACGGGCCTAGTTGCTCCGCGGCATGTGGGATCCTTCCAGACCAGGGCTCGAACCCGTGTCCCCTGCATTAGCAGGCAGATTCTCAACCACTGCGCCACCAGGGAAGCCCCGAAATAGGTACTCTTTTTATACTACTTGTGAGATTTTAAAATAATACAGTGTTTCTTCTGAAAATTGTTAATATGTATCAAAAGACTTAACGATATGCCCATTCTTTACCCATCAGTTCAACAATCTAATCATTTATTCTAAAGAAAGAATGTATTAGATGCATTAGAAATTTTACCACAGTGTTCATCGGAGTATATTTTACAATATTGAAAAATTGGAAACATGCACATGTCCAATGATTGAGGATAGTATTTAAGTAAAGGACGGTGTACTTCTGTGTCTGAATACTTTTGAATCATTAATGTATTGTCATATTTTATTTTTTGAATATTTGTTGATGTGGGGAAATGTTCAACACATTATTTTTTAAAAGCAAGTTATAAAACAGTTTGAACAGTGTACATTGAGGGCCCCAGGGTTTCTCTAAAGGAAACATTAAGAGGCAGCAGTGTGGCTCAGAAGGTCACAAGTATAAGCGGGCACTTTGTTTCTATTTACACCTGTGTTTATTTGAGGGAGGCTTTGGGGACCTTGATACTAACTGTGGCGGGGGTGGTGGTGGTGGTGGTGGTGGTGGTGGTGGTGGAGGAACAGCTAAAGATCACAAGGTCATCCTTTTTTTGTTTAAAAAAAAGTAACATAAAAGTGTATTGTGTGTGTGTGCATGCACGTGTGTGTATGAAGATATAAACCAAAATATTACTAATTTTTCTGATTAGGAAGATATAAGTATTTCCTTTCTCTTTTTTTCTGTATCTGCATTTTCCAAAATTTCTAATTAAAAATACATCTTGTGTTAGTAGGAATAAACAATAAATGTTACTACTGAAATACAGATAGAGGAATGGAAATGACAGTGCTGTTTGTCCTCTTGAAGTTTGGTGAAGGGCTAGTAATACTGTGATAATGTATTGAGCTAAGTCCTAAGAGAAAGTCTGTTAGGTTGCTTTGCAGCCACCTGACCTAAGGAAGATGAGGAGGAAAGCCAGGAAGGCTTTCCAGAGGAGGTGACACATGAACTGAATCTTTTTTTTTTTTTTTTGGCTGCATTGGGTCTTCGTTGCTGCGCGCGGGCTTTCTCTAGTTGCGGGGCGGGGCGGGGGCTACTCTTCGTTGCGGTGCGCGGACTTCTCATTGCAGTGGCTTCTCTTGCAGGCTCTAGGCGCGCGGGCTCAGTAGTTGTGGCGCACGGGCTTAGTTGCTCTGCGGCCTGTGGGATCTTCCCGGACCAGGGCTCGAACCTGTGTCCCCTGCATTGGTAGGCGGATTCTTAACCACTGTGCCACCAGGGAAGCCCTGAACTGAATCTGGAAGGATGAGTAGGAGCTAGGGAAGTAGATGGGGGCGGGCAGAGATCTTCCCCAGAGAGGAATCCTCAAGTGCAGAGGTGTGCAGGCACGTGAGAGATGGGGTATCTGAGATGCTGTGGGGAAGTCGCAGTATGAGAACCAAGTGCTATGAGAGGCTGTTTCCACATAGTGTTTGCATAGCTGAGCATAACGTGCACAGAAACTGGAAGTAAGGGCTCTGAGCACGCAGTCCTGCTTTTCACAATATGGCCCTTGGACTTTGCTCTGAGGACCTAATGAATAGTTGCTTAGAGTGAGAGTGAGATGCTCAAATCTGTCCTCTGCAAATTTGCATACTTACTATGTGCTGGGTAAGTTCAAGTCCACTACCCAGTGAACAAGACCAGTGATGGTCTTCCTTTGTGAAGTTGATCTGCCCTGTTGCCACCTTCCCTCCACCAAGAAGCATCAGAGGGTGGCCTGGACCAGGCTAGTCTTTCGAATATCCCGCAGTTTACTCAGATACACAGCAAGGGCTGGGAGCTGTGGGGCTCAAGAGTCTCAGTTTCTTCATTTTACGTGCATTATTTGCTGCAGGCTCACTGGTGCACTGGGCACCCCACTTACAAGGAGGGGAATGGACATGGTCCCTGTCCCTGTGGTGTCTCCTGTCTTCTGAAAGAAAAGCCCTTGTTGGGTGCCCATGTGGCTCCCTACACGGAGTGTCTCCATAAATACCTGGCTCCTCTGAGAGTGGCAGCAGTGACAGTTAAGAAGGGAGGTAAAGGAACTTCCCTGGCGGTCCAGTGGTTAAGACTCTGAGCTTCCACTGCAGGGGGCTCAGGTTTGATCTCTGGTCAGGGAACTAACATCCTGCATGCCGCTTGGTGCAGCCAGAAATAAGGGGGGTGGGCAGGAGGAGAGACCACTGGGAGGCCAAGCAGGTCCTCCCCTCCACCCACCTCACAAAACCTGGCTCTTGAGACCCAGCTCCCTCGATCTCACACTGTAGAGGTTTCAGGACCTTCCAGGCTCCAGGCCTCACAGTTAAGGTCTCCTTTCATTCTCTCAAAGGACCCTAAGAGGCTTGTCACTGCCTGTTTGATAAATGAGAGTTCACAGGTGGCATAAAGGAGACCTCAGCCTGTGTCTGCGGGATTCCAGAGTTCTGGCTCTGAATCCTGCCCAGAATCTTCTGTGTATCTAAACAACCTGTTCAGACTCAGCCTCAAACGTTGGCCATTGTCACTTGCTTTCATGTGTTTTTTGCTACTTACATGGCACCTAAAACAGCAGTTTGCAAGAATTAAAATCGCTCTTGTTTGACTTCCGATCAGTAATAGAGGGAATGCAGATGTAATAATCACTTACCGAGCTCCGAGCTCCGGTGGTCGATTATACACAATTATATACAAAATTTGTAAAACATCAACACTTTAACACAAATGTTATCAGACGAAATTTCCGTGGAGGAACACTAAGACCCGCAGGAGTAGAGTGATTTGCTGGAGGACTTGGGAATTAAGGCCAGGCTGTCCTAGCTCCAAAGTCTGTGAGTATTTCCCCACTGTCTTTGGGGCATGCACGTTTTCTTAGTTTTCATGGAGTAACAAAGAAATTCAAGTGAGACTTCTACTGACAGTCTTAAGGAATTCTCAGCACAATGACGCATGCAGTGTGGTTGTCAGTCTCGGGTGAAGGAAGCCCGGATGGAGTTAGGGTGGTGCAGCAGCAAAACCATGAAGTGTCACAATCTTCCTCTGCCATTTACTGTCCGTGAAATGAGATCATGTGTGCAGATACTCAGCAGAGTGCCTGGGAATTGTGAGCATTTGATAAATATGGGTGATTGAAGTCCCACACTGGGAAAGCACTGCCCCTACTTGTGGCACATGTGGGTCCTCAGATGGCAGTGTGGAAGGGAGCAGATGGGAAACCAGAGAGGGCATCAGGGGAATGGCTTTGTGAAATGGGAAACAGACGGTATAGGGAAGGTGTGGCGAACCATGGTGGGGAGAAATAATAGGAAATTCGATAAATGATGGGAGGAGGCATTTTGGGGGCAGAAAAATTGAGGGAAAGGGAATTTCATGCAGAGTGAGAGATGCCAAAGGGACGAAGGAGAGCAGGACAGGTGCCCAGGAAAAGAGGGTGAGCTCTGGCCATCTCTGATACCCCAGGATCTCTGCTATGTGATGTCCTACCAAGAGAGGGGCCCTCGCGTAGTACATAAATAAAGACCCACACAGTGAGAGGCACCTAGGAGTGGGTAGCTCGGACTCCACAATGGGAAGATATGACTTACCCCACTGAATGAATTTAGTCCCGAAAATACAGACATGACTTACAACCTGTGTCACGGAAACTTCACATGGGTTTTCAGTCCTGCCTTTTTAGATGGTGTTCTGTTTAAGTAACAGAATGTGATGTCGCTCCCTAGACAGCCCGGAGAAAACTAAATGACCATCTAGTGACAGAGTCCCCGTGCTCACATTTTAGAATCCAAGAGAACTCAGCTGCTCTGAAGTGATCATTGAAACAATTTGGTTAAGACAGTTTTAGAAGCATCAGTGAAGGGGACCTACATTTACTCTAGTGGTTAAAATAGAAAAGAAAAAAAAAGAAAAAAAATGAAGCCGGAGAGAGACAGAAAGTGACAGCTTTAGGAGAAAACCACAATCATAAGTTTTAATTCAGGAATTTCAGAAATAGCCCTAGGAAGGTGTCTATTTTCAATTGCGACGACTCCCTTCAGGGGGTGTTGGGAAGACTATCTGCAAAAAAGATCTTTTTTCAGTTCAGTCACTCGTGAGGGTGAGTCCTTGTCCCGGATTTGCTGAGATTCTCGCGTTCTTTTTTTCTTTCTCTGGAATTCCATAGACAGTAATTAAGGAACTGGAGGCCAGCGGGAGGTCAGGGAGCCTTCGTCAGTGAAAACAGGGATTGTTTGCCACGTACAACACTCCCTTTTTTCCTTGTGGTGAATAGGAGATTTGCTTAGAGCTGATGACTTCTGCCTTTCTTACAAGTTATGCAGTTAGCGAGGAACTCGGGGATCAGGCAGCAGGCAGCAAGCAGCTAATTGAAACCAGTGTCTTCACTTTCTTCTCCTTCGGATTGTAAGCTGTGCCGGCAGAGCCTGCCCGATCATGTAACTCCCAAGGAGTATGTTCGAGGAGTGCCTCACCATCACTTTGAGATTACAGAGGTGGCAAGCAGGAGTGAAGACGCGCTCGGAGTGGGGAGGGGGCGGGGGTCCCGGACGAGCTCAGGATCACCCCTGAGGCCTGCTCAATGCCGAAGCCGGTAAGTTCGCTGGACACGCTTCACGTGAAGGGGGAAATGTGCTTTCCGTCGCTTCAGGGAAAAGCTTTCTAATTGTTCCCGGCTATGATGCTTCCGTCTTTCCTATTCAAATTCCTCTAGATTCATCCTTCTTCCCTTGTTTACTTCGCTACCTTATAACCCAGAGCATTCTTTCCTAGCTTGCTCACCCGATACTAAGGCATAGCTTTTGGAGGAGAGGAGTGAATATTATTTTGAGAATAAAGCGGGCACGCGAGGGGTTGGGTGTACGTGGGGTTGGGAGCTTAGTTGCCACTTGTGGAGGCTTCTCGTGCGGAAGACTTGGTTTCGGGCAGCTTTGCACACACGGCTTTTCATAAACCTACGATTGGGATTGGTTTCCTTCTCTTAACTTGAAGGTTAATGCCATCGACATCGTGTGAATTTCACAGGCAAATATCTCGCCAATTTCAGAATACTTTTCAGAAGTGCATAAATATAGTGTTCCCGTGCCTAAGTGTGTTTCTGCAAAAGGCACAGCTGGAATCCTGTGCTCAGCAAGGTCTCCAGCGGTCCCCAAAAGGGTTCTAGCTGCTCCCTGCAAGTTCAGTTTAATCTTTATTACAGCACGTTACTCCTGTGCCTGCGCGACTGTGCCACGCAGCTTTTGGAAAGCATTTGTTCTGGCACATCATGATTTGCAAGAACTGTTTGTTACAAGGTCAGGGGCGAGTGAAGCATCTGTTACCGACCTGCAGTGACAGGCTTCAGTTGAACCGTAAGGGGATGCTTTTACTTTGCTCCATCCAGCACACACATTTTTGTATCTACAGATGCTATTAATTGTGTTCCTTTTTTTCTGATTATCCTTAATGTAGCTGTGTTATAAAAAGTTCTCCACGCTGGCTCCATGTCTTTCCCATTAGAACATTGCAGATGTGTCAAGGACGCACATGTTCCAAAAGAAGCCGAGAAGGAGGGAGGCTCCACCCTCCCTCACAAGCCAAAAGGGCCCCATAGGCTCCTCCTCATTCAGCAGCCTGGCAGGCGAATTGTGTACTCTCTCTTTAAAGCAGCTATAGTTTTGTGCCTTGGCTTGGTCAATTTGTTATGGTTTAAAACTGTGGAGCCAGCTGTCTGCAATCTGATGTAATGTTGCCATGGAAACCAGAAATGAAACACTTAAGCATTCACCACAGAATTACTACATATAGCATTAGCCAAAGTAATTAAAAGTTGAGCCATATGGGCTTTCTGGTGGAAAAATATGCAATCGAGAGGCTGGAAATTAAATGTTTCTATTTACAGTATTGTAAATCCACATCCTTTGGTGGGGTAAATCAGTTGCCTTTTCTACTACAGGTTTGGAGGTGGGGGGTTTTATACAGATGATTGAGTTTTCACCTTCTAATTTAGAAGCTGGTCAAACTAAAGTTTATCTTAGCACTCTGACCTGGGCTAGGACAGGGAGGGGAAGAGATACCATCTCCGTGTTTGAATGTATATAAACATACACTGTTATTTTTTTCACTGTAGTTTATTTAAAACCTGTTTTACAATAACTCTTGAGTCTATTTCTTGGAATCAATCATTCATTTTATATACATTGCAGATTTCCCTCATCTTCTACAAAGTTCCTCTAGGTGTGGGGGTTTCCTTTATATACCCATATCTGTTTCTTAATTTTAAAAAATTCTCACACCCCCATCTCACACATATATCTCTGGGGGGGTGTATTTTCTGAATAAAAAGACAAGTCTTTTCTTCAGCATTTGGGAAGTGGCACATGCTTATTTAAAAGGAGACACGTAAAATGAGGAATTTAAGCTTTACTCCCTAGTTTAAAAGAAAACTGCATGCCGTTTACAGAGTCTTTATGTTGAAACAGCTGGAGAGAATTTTTTAAAGGCAAATATTTCACAACTCTTTTTCCTCTGGACTCAGAAGGAAGTGAGAAGTCAACACCTCTCTCTATAAAAAGCATCCTTGGGATACACTGTTCAACTACCTTCAGTGACTTCTGGGCTCACTTAAGAGGAGATTTTCTATTTTTAAAATGATAATAATAAGATATATATATATCTTGAATGACTTTGGTTTTATCCTACATGTCTCTTCATATAAATTGTGCTGCATCTATCTCATTTAGTGTTCAGAAACATGCTAATGCAAAGAAAGTTATTGGTTGCTATGATTTGTGATTTGTCCGTGGCAAACACCTCCAGACTTTTAGTTTTTTTAAAGAAAAAGAAAAATAACACTAATTCAAAGTTCTAAAGAGTTCTTGTTCCTCAAAGATAGATGGAACATGTGAAAGCAATTAAATAAGTACCTGGAATATGTTCTTTTTCGCCCCAGTGCATCTTGGCCAGAGGAAGGTAGGACTGGTGGGGCATGGGGTAGGGGAGGGGAGCTCATTGCCTTTAAATCTGTTGTCCTGGTTTAACTGTCTTGATTTCTCCCTGAAAAGCTCCTTCTGGTAGTCTGTTTCCTACAAGTGATTTGTGTCTTCGTGGACTCAAGATTTTTGCATGACTCCTTTCCAGGTCCCATTTCTCTTTTTACTTCCCCCCAGCCCCCATGCACACCACCACTAGCAACCCCCAGGCTAGGTATGAGTGATCTTCATCCTGTGTTGCAGCTTCCTGAAACTTATTTATGGACAATCTGTGCTTATTTCATTTTCACTTGACTTCAGAATTTTTTAACGTGAGGGTTATAGATGGTCTAGATTTGTAGGTACAGAAGCTTTCTGTAATCAAGTGTTGACTCTTCTATTAGAAGTACTTGACTTTTGAGATACATCAAGAAGGCAGAATGTTTTTCAGTGTTTATGTGTAATTCCATGCACTGTGGTTTTGTTCAGGTGCTGATTACCCAGAATGAGGGCTAACCAAGTTCTCATTCCTCTGGTTGACCACTCTGACCATTCCATCGCAAACCAACAATTCATCCAAGAAAAAGTCAAATCAGACAATTGCCACTATGTAGTAGAAGCTGTACTTATTATTTTAATTTGTTACATTTTAAGTTTTAGACCAAATGCCTTAAGCCTGATTACCGGCATGCAATGTATCCTCCTTCCCCTATTATCTGGGCGTCGATTTCTGCTTTTCATTACCGGGTAACCAGCAGTTAACCTTAATTCTGAAATATGTATGCAATATTTTACCTAGGACCTTTAAAGAAATTGGACATTGACATACTTCACAGAAGGGAAGCCTGAGAAATACCCCTGTCCCGATGACTGGCCATTCATGGGTTATAATAATTATTCTTTAGCGAGTTAATGGTTTGCTTATAATTTTGCAATGAGAAAGTGCCATGGCTCCAGTGCTGGGGACTCCAGGGCGAGGACAGAGGCCATGATATGGGCCATATCTCCCTTACGTAGGGCCAGAGTGCTACAGACACACTTGTGGACTCAACAGCAGGTGCTGTTTTTTTCTGCCTAAGTAATTAATATAATCCCTACCTCATTTCCTCTTGACCTGTTCTCTGCTAACTCTTGCTTACCTATTTAGTTTCTATAAAATTGGGATTAACGAGAGCGTTTCTTGGAGGGGGGAGTTCTCCTTATTAGGCTCGTGTTCGGAGATGTGGTTTGTTTTTGGTTGGAGGCATTTCTCTCCAGACTCTGTCAGTGAACTAGGTTGGAGGAGATGGAGAGAAGGCTGTTGGCAGGATGCGTGGGGTGAACTGGAGCCGCTCCGAGCGGCCTGGGCTCTGCGGAGGCTGCGCACTTCCGCCGGGCTCTGCGCTCCCGGGGATACCTGCTCGCCAGGCCCAGGCAGCACATCCACTGAGTTGGAGACTCTGTTTCACATTTTGAACAGATAAAACAGAGGAAGCTGCATGTTGTATGTTGAAGCTAACTTGGAAACGAGACCCGCATTTTGTTCACAAGGAAAGGATTGTTTTTCGCTTGGGTCACTGCTGCAGAGAGACTTTTTTTTTCTCTCTCTCTCTCTGTAATGTTTGATACTTGAGGGGAAACAGCTGGACTGAGCATACTTGAATCACTGCAGAACGAAATGGGATGCTGGGGAATATGGACAGGACTGTATGGCTGAAAAGGTCAGCTTTTTCCCTTGTCCCTCGTGGAGGAATGCAGGGCCTGTCCCCATGCTCGCCTTGTGAGCTCTCGGAAGGAGCTGGGAGAAGCCGAAGGAGGGATGGCTGGGATGTGGCAGACGGTCCTCACAAATGGGACCGAAGATGGCTTTCTGCATCTCTTCCATTTTCCTGCCCTGCTGTTTTTGATTTTCGGGGAGGACTAGAACAAGTCAACAGAATTTGGGTTTGGAGAAGTAGTCGATGACCACGTTAAACAGTGAGTCCTGATGGGCCAGACAGAGAGCCTGGCCCAAACCACAGCAGTGGAACTGGAATTACAGGGCCAGCCTAGGAGAGCATCCTGCCCGAGTTCTCTAAAAGAGACCCGGAATTCATTGAGACAAATGCACCACATGCCGGGCCAGGGCATCAGTGTGTGTTGTGGTGCCCCGGTCCTAATTCTCCACCAAATTAGACCTTAAGATGATGATACGTGTTGCTCCAAGAACCTGTTGTGCAGCTTTGTTGGTGCCCCAAGTTCAGCTGCAGAACTGCCGGAGTTCAGACTGGCAGTAAGGCGGAGCTGCACCGGGCAATTATCTGATTAACTTTTCCTTTGTTTCTTTGCCAGTCAAGAGAACAGTCGGATGATGAGACTGAAGAGTCGGTGAAGTTTAAGAGGTTACACAAGCTGGTAAACTCCACTCGCAGAGTGAGAAAGAAACTAATCAGGGTGGAAGAAATGAAAAAGCCCAGCACTGAAGGTAAAAAAGCAAACTCCACCCTGCTTATTCCAAAGTAAAGCATTTGGGGTCCGTCTATCAGTAGAAAATATGAAAGTAGAAAATGGGTTGAGTTCTGGCTGAGGCTGGCGGAGGGAGAATTCGGGTCTGCAGGTGAGCAGGGCAACGCTCAGTACCTTCTGGAATGAAGGATCCTGGCATCCAGCATTCCAGGGGTTTAGTTATGTAAACATTACAAAGATGGGAAATGGCTAGTGTATGACAATGAAATCTTCTCAAGATGTGGTACGGCTTTCATTTTGACCTTATACCATTTTATATAAACTTTATTTTATATCACCTTCTGAGCGTAAGCCTCTGTTCCCAAAAGGATGGTGCTTCTAACCCTGTGAATTTAGTCCAAATTTAATATACCTCCATCTCAAACATCTAACAAACGAGGCACTTAATGTCCTTTCAGATCTCTGAGGGACGATTTGTTCTTCCTGTAAACAGTCTCAAGTCTCAGTTCCAATGAGGCTTTAAGGACCTCGCATTCTACGTGGATCCTTAAGAGCTAGATCCCTGGCTAAGCCACTTGTCAGAGGGAGCAATAATGTCAAAAGGGGCATGAGCTTGGATTTATTGCAACGAATAGTTAACCTTTGAAGTGCAATTATGACCGTTTGAATCTCAACCGTGTTCATCTTTCTTATTGTTAGTAAAGTGCGTTTGCAGCATCTTGTAAAATTCTTCCAAAAAGTTACAATAAAAGAGTAAGATTTCCTGTTTGGAAAACAATTAGTGAATTGAAGGAAATACTGGAAAGAAAAAAAAATTTTTTTAAAGCACATTACTTGTTAAAATGTCACATCTACATTGCGAGGAAGTTCAAAATTTTAACATGTAGGTTTAAAATATATCATTATAGAGGCTCTTTTTGTTGTACATAAATCAAACCTTGGAGGGAACTGAATTCCCCTTTATTTAAATAGATGAGAGTTTCTTGTTGTTACTACTGCTGTTCTTAAAATTTTTGTTTGATGTAATTATCCGTTTAAATCCCCTGGAGGAATACTGAAGGTGTCGGGGTGGGGGGTGGGTAACTGTGGGAAAGTGGAGATAAAAAGGGAAAAGAAAAGAGGAGAGACAGAGACACAGAGGGAGAGAGACTCTATCTGCTTCACGGCCAGTTTCGTAAACTTAGAGTTGTGTTTAGTTCCAGGGTTTCATCTGGGTGTCTTTTGCGTGGTAATTCCGGGTGCAATGCTGATTTACATGTGGCTGTTTTAATACCTGCCTGTCTGTCATGATTTCACAGGACAGAATATAGCCTGACTGCCTCTCCCCGTGGCAGCTCTTCCTGAAATCACACACAGTGTCGCTTGGTAATATTAAGTAGAACCATATGGAGGAGCCATCCTTCAACCTTGGGAGCGTTGCATTTTTAAAACAAACCTCATGCACGCTTGCCAACATTGAATCTCATATATCATGCATACATTGGTGGGTCTTGTCCATAAGTGAGATAAATGGGAGAAGTACCTGGTCCTGGGACTACCACCCAGGAGCCCCTTCATATGTGAGAGTGATATGTGTTGGGGCAGCCTTTCCACTAGAATAACACTCATAAAAATGCAGAAATATTCTCATTTGTATATTTATGTCAGAAGAAATCAATTCAACTGTCTCTGAGAGACGTAGTTGAAAAAAGGGGGAACTATACCAAAAGAGGTAGCTGTAGGGTAAAAAGTAATAACCATACGGACTTCTAGCTCTGAACTTTGATTCATCTTGATATGAATTAGGTGTCATAGACGGAAGATGGATTTAGTGAGTTTGAATCCCCAGTGACACGTCTGGTGTCTGGGGAGCTGGGGTGCTATTGACCAGGCTTGCCGTTGTCACCAGGAGAGGCCCCAGGTGTGTGTGCAGCTGAGGTCATCCACTGCAGGCCGCACCCAACACCGTGCTAGATGAGAACGCCTCCATCCCTTGCATGGTAGAACGTTCTGCGGTTCCTCAGTAGCAACAGAACTGATGCTGGTACAGAGAGGCCACCTTGGCACCTGCTTTGCAAAGCTGGAGAGATTCGTACTCCCAATAACCCCTCCTCCTGCCCCTGAGCCTTCAAAGAGTTGATCCTTTTGACTTCCCTCATGCCTGTGCCAATACTAAGTTGTCTGAATAATAATGAGCATTTATGGAGAGGCTTCTGTGTGCCAGCCACTTTCCTAAACACTTTAGGTTTTATGTTCCTGTTAGTATGTCATCTTCAGAATAGCCACCAGAGGCAGGCACTAATACTACCTTCATTTCACAAATAAGGAAACTCTGCCAGACACAGAGAGGGGAAGTAATTTACTCATGGTCACCGAGCCAGCTGGCCGGAGACCCAGAGTTAACGTCTGAGCAGCCTGACTCCTCTACCTCCTGGGTCTGTACTCTGTTCCCACCCGATCTCTCACCCCCCAGCTCTGGAGTCTTGGAAAAGCCAGGAGAGTTACAATCCATCACCCAGTCTTACCCTGGTAACTTGAGTTGCGAGTCCTTGTCTGGGGCATGCATGACCTTAGACAATATGAACTTGTAGGCCAGGGCAGCACCCTTCATCCAGCCATTTCTGTGTCTTCTACCTAAAGCTGATACCCACCCACTCTCTCCCCTCATTTCTCCAGTTCATCTGTAACCTGCTAATGAATCATTAGCGTTTGTACAGTGCTTTTCAGCTTATGAAGTACCTTCACATATCTCTTGTCATTTAATTTTATCCTCTCAATAACCTTATAATAGATACTAATAAAATAGGTAGGCAGTGGGAATTCCCTGACTGTCCAGTGATGAGGACTTGGCGCTTTCACTGCTGTGGCTTGAGTTCAATACCTGGTCGGGGAACTAAGATCCCACAAGCCTCATGGCACGGCCAAAAAAATAAATAAAATAAAATAAAATAGGTAGGCATTATTACAGGTGAGGAAACAGACTCAGAGAGATGAAATAATTGCCCACAGTCATGGAGATGGTGAGTAGCAGAGCCAGGGCTGGAATCTAGGGCATAAATCTGTGTCCTTGGCATTAAGCCATCCTGTCTCCTGACTCCTTCCTCTTGTCAGAATCACCTTTCCTTCCGTATTCTGATCTCAGCTGAGCAAGAAGCAAATCACACGCCAAATGATGATGGAATGAGCGCATCTTGATTGTCGTACTTTTGACTTGATACTTGTACTTTCAAGTCAGAGGTGAATGGGAGAAGTAATGCTCTAAACCCAAGGAATCCAGTCCGGGCTGTGATTTCAGGCCTTGGGTCAGGCACAGGCAGAAGAACCTGTACCACATGAGGACTGCCCCTCAGCACAGGCTAAGGTGGCCTCTTTGGAAGCATTTGCCATGTTTCCCTCCAAACTCTTTACCAGATGCCGACGTGCCAGAACCAGGAAGTAGAGCTACATACATCACGGGCATGTGTGAACCAGCTGGTCCCAAACTCAAATGTGACACGGAAGTATTGGAATCTCTGATGACAACGCCAAATATAGAATCCAGAAAATTTCCAGACCACTGCTGAGTGACAGGTCCTTAACTTCCCCAAGGCCCCTTAAGACTATGCGTAAATAAGGGCCTTTGCACACCTCTGTGGACACCTGGGCTAAATATGAAGTCATGATCTGTGACTGGACTACTTTTAGAGAAAAGTCCTCTGTTGGGCTGCTCCTGCCACCAGGCTATGCCTCTCAGCCCCATCACTTCATCCCTGGAAGTGGAGGGTAGACTGTATCCGGAAGAGGTTGCCATTTTTACTTCCAGTAACGTAAGGACCCTTGGTCTCCAGTCCATATTAGGTGTCCTGAGGAGGAGCAGGAGACATTCACGATGTGTGCACACTGCTTCTGGTCCGGCCAGTATTCATCAGAACCACAGACCCTGCTTTTAAACTCCCTTGAAAGATCCGTGAATAATTCTTGAGTGAATGTATTTGTGCTGCAGATGATGGAGAACTTTGGACCAGATATAATTTTGAATCTCCCTCCCCACCACCATCTCCTTGACATCAAAGTCAACCTTGGGTTGTATTTAATAGCAGCAGTCCTTTTTATATTTGTAACTGTAATTCCCATCAGTTGGAAAACTAAGAAACTTCTGGAATTTTAAAGGCCTGCTACCAGTCGCTCATCTTTTTTCCCCCTCTGGAGCGAGCCATCCTCTCCCTTTATCTTTGACATTTAACCACACACTGAGACCCTCATCCCAGGTGGTGTATTTAGTGCCATCCCTCTGTTCCAAGGAACTTGGTGCTTTTTCCTCTTCACAATTCAGCTGGCAGAAAGCTGAAGTGCTCAAAAGTTTCCTTATAATTAAAGGGACACAGCCAGTTAGGATCACTACACCCAGAGTTTGACCTACTTCTTTTCTCACAGATGTTCACATAACACATGCAGAAAAGAACTCAGTTTTCCTGCCAGCAAGTCCAAACCTTTCCACTGGGCTCTGGAAGTCTTGGCTGGATACCTGGCTCCAGTGATGGCTTGAAGAGCTGGAATCCTTGAGAAGAAATGGAACACTCCATGGGGCTGCTTGCGTGTCCAGGCCCTTAAATGCCCTTGCTGCTTTGTAGCAGGGCCTGCGTGGATGGGAATGTCTGTCTTGGATCACCCAGTTCCGCAACTTTTTGTGTTTGGCTTATCAAGTAGGGACCATTTGTCAGTTGCATTTGCAATCTATGACCCTTTATGGCGTTTCCTCACCCAAACTTCTCCCTTGGTGACTTAATTACTTAAATGGCGTATGTATCAATAAAAAAATCACTGTCAGCCACATGGCATCCATCACACTCTGACTATAAAAAGCCAACCAGACTCAACAGGAGAGCCTTTCAGGAGGGAGAACGATTCTGATTCCTAGCGTCTGAGGATGGCACTTGCAAACTGGGAAGGATAATTATCGTTAAATGCTAAGGAATATTGTGTTATGGATGGGCTTAGAGTGTCCAAATGCCTTTTTTTTTTTTTTTTTTTTTTGCGGTACGCGGGCCTCTCACTGTTGTGGCCTCTCCCGTTGCGGAGCATAGGCTCCGGACACGCAGGCTCAGCGGCCATGGCTCACGGGCCCAGCCGCCCCGCGGCATGTGGGATCTTCCCGGACCGGGGCATGAACCCGTGTCCCCTGCATCGGCAGGCGGACTCTCAACCACTGCGCCACCAGGGAAGCCCCAAATGCCATTTTTAATAGGTCTGTTAAGGTGTTTGGTCTACAAAGATATTGAGAGGAGGAGGAGAAATCGCATCTGAAACCTTTTAACATTAAGCCTGGGAAACCATTATTTGCTCAGTTTATTTTCTTTTTTATGTGCATTTATTTAAGCAGGAGCTGGGTTTATGGAGGGTAAGTGATTATGGGGAGGGGCATCACTGTGGTCGCTGCATGGTTTAGCTTATTTTTTGCAGGGTTGGGGGTCTAAAGGCAAATCTGTGCGAGAACGCAAAGGTTTGTTGACAGGAGCCCGTGACTGTGTCTGTGTTGATTCCCTCCAGGCGGGGAGGAACAGGTGTTTGAGAATTCCCCGGTCCCGGATGAGAGGTCTGCCCTGTACTCTGGAGTGCACAAGAAGCCATTTTTCTTTGATGCCTCTCCTGAGAAACCTCCAGAAGATGATTCAGACTCTCTCACCACTTCTCCATCATCCAGCAGCCTGGACACCTGGGGTGCCGGCCGGAAGTTGGTCAAAAGCTTCAGCAAAGGAGAGAGCCGGGGCCTGATCAAGCCCCCCAAGAAGATGGGGACGTTCTTCTCCTACCCAGAAGACGACAAGGCCCAGAAGGTGTCCCGCTCCCTCACCGAGGGGGAGATGAAGAAGGCTCTCGGGTCCCTGAGCCACGGGGTAAGTACCGATGGTGTTTGCTTCTATGACAGCCACCGCCGCCGGCACCACCTCCTAGTGTCCCTGGAGGAGGTTCAGAGCGTCCGGAAGCAGATCCGCTTGAAGAAAACGGATACTAATTATTCATGTTCTAGAGCTTTCCTCTGCCAGCGTCCCTCTAGAAAAGGCATCAACAGCACCACCTGCGACCTGCAGCTGCTCCGGCAGAAACCCAAAGGGGGCGGGGTCTGTGGCGGCCCCGGCAGGAGGGTGCGCGGGCGCCCCTCCGTCAGCGAGTTCAATGTCACGTACGTGGTGGAGCGCAGCCTGTACAGCCACCTGAACCTGACCCAGCTAGTGCGTCCTGCCTCAGACAGGACCCTGAGCAAGGCCGAGAAGCAGGACCTGAGGCGGTGCTTGCTGGAGGAGGAGGAGGCCAGGAGGAAGTGGGCCGCCACGGTGGACCGCTGTACCAAAAGGGTTCTCTTGAGAATCCACCAGAAGTCCGTGAGTCACAAAGACGGTCATGGGGACGGCCTTGTCATTTCTGTGACGTGCAGTCAAGCATTATGGCCTTTCTTGCGTGCGGCCTGGCGTCCTCCCCGCTCTTCTCATGGTCTGTCCCTCCATCACCTCCATTCCTACCCCCGCGTTCCTTGAGGAAGGGCTTCTCCCTCTTTCCCATTTGTCCTCTTGCCAGTTGAAGCTGTTTGAGTTTTAATTTAAAACTAAACATTGAAGCTGATCCAGAGAAGGACTCTCAGAGTACAGGGGTGGGGTCTGGCCTCCTTCTAGAAGTGGCTGTCTTGAGTCGCAGCCATCATGTCACTTGGCCTCAAGGAAGCTGATTCAAAACAGAAGGAGGTTTTGCCCTTAAAAGAGACGTGTCTTCTCTCAGTGAGTTAAAACAGTAGGAACTAGCTCACGGTAGATTGCCACCATCATCGTCGCCAATTTGGTGATTTGAAAAACACTGTAAGATACTTTCTTTTATTACTAGGGGCAGATGGAAAGTTCTCAAATCTAAAAGGAAAGAAAAATTACAGCTCTTTTGTTTTACTTAAGTATATTTGATGTGCTTATCTTTTTAAACAAAAGGATCAACATTTGGAAATGTCCTCCACTGCCCCATAGATTATTCTGTACATAGCAAGGAATAAAGTACTTACTTTCACATAATGAAATGGTCTTCAATTTTATTACTGAATTATTAGAGACCTAGTAATATTTATTTTCAGGGCAAGACTTATATTGAACTGGAGAGCATAGGGATTTCCCCCCGAAATTCCCACCCAACTTTTAGTTTGCACAAGAGCCCATATAAAATGGCACAGGGTGCGGAGGAACTGTGCGCTTCCTGGACCCTGGCGCCCTCCTTAATCCACTTGGGTCTGCTGGCCTGTCCCCTTTTCTAGGTCTGAAGGAGTAGACTGTACTGCCACCTCCCATGATGGCTTCTCCCAGAGTTCCTTCACGTTTGTAACATGTTCTTCCCCAGACGGTTGCTGTAATTTAAATTCATTCAATCAAGTTCTGCTTTTGGGGTCAATGCCATCCTTAAAGGATGCTTAGGTCCGTACCAGCCCTTAGGTTTTCCAGATATTCCCATGTGTTGACTTCCTTGCTCGATCTCCACTTTTTTCACATTCTTATAAATCTTGCAACACTTTTAGTGTTATCAGTTAACAGCTTTTCCTCTGGCTCTTTGTCATGGCAACAGTCTCGGTTTTGTTTTTGTTGTAAAATAACAGTTCTTTGTTATTATTTCTGGTTGTCACTCCTTCAGTTTTGACCCACAGATCTTTTGGGAAATACTTGTGGCTACTTAGTCTTGGTATAATTTGTTTTTTACCTTCAGAAGTGTTCTGCCTAGTTCATCTGCCTCTGAACCTTTGGACATGACCTTGATAGAACAGATCCACCTCTTCTCTGTGAATTGATGACTCAGCCCCATGGGTTTAAATCATGCAATACTGAGAATTTTTCCAATTGAGTGCCTTGAGTTGCTCATGTATCCCTTATATTATTTATTGCCAGGTTAATGATATAACTTCACCAGGACCTTCTCTCTAGAAGTTATATTTCTAAGATTTGTGCCATTGTGGGCCCTTGTGCGCACATTGTGAGCCAGTGATTAATTCTTCATTGACGTCTGAGTATGGACATTTGGACAAGCTTGTTTTCACGTACCAATTCCACCCCCTGTAAAAGTGGCACTCTGTAACCTCTATCCCCAGTACCAGCCTGAGGCTGGGTATTTTTAAAGTACTATGAACTTGAGGCAGTACTGGACAGTTTTAATACTTGCTGAAATACGTGTTCAGTGCTAAATCAGAAATTTGTACATACCCTTTCTTGTAAGTAGAATTGTACAATCAAGAAAACAAATTTTAATTTTCTAATTATTCAGAGAACATAGGGGAATGTAAGTTCTTTTTCTTTTGGCCGCACTGTGCAGCCTGTGGGATCTTAGTTCCCCGAAGAGGGATCGAACCTGTACCCCCTGCAGTGGAAGCTCGGTGTGTTAACCAATGGACCACCAGGGAGGTCCCAGAATATAAGTGTTTTAACAACAGAAGAGGGTTTTTTGGTTTTTTTTAAGGGATTAAAATAATTACTTGGTTTACTTAAAAATTGTTTTCCTTTCTTCTTATCATATATCTCTTTCATTTTATTCGAAAGTATAGTTTCTTTTACTCTTCAACCTTGATCTTTTTGTCTTTCAAAAAATGCCATATTTGCTTGATGAAACCTCAGGGAAATGACAATGCTTTGTACTCACTGGAAACGGTCACTTGTTTTGCTTTTTATTTGGTCATTCAATTTTTGTTTGGGGGAACAGACATGCATGACATTTTGGAATTTTGTCCATTAAAAAAAAAATCCAAACCCCCCCAAAACGTGTTTTCAGCTGCATGACCATTCCATTGACTGGCTCTTCTCATCCACAAGCATCTATCTAAAATGTTCTTATAATTATCTGTACAGGAGATGTTTGAACTTGAAAAATCTCATTTAAGCTTTATTCACGTAGACCACCAAAGATTGGTTTACATTCTTTTACTATTCTCTCTTGTTTTCTCTGTTGAAAGAGTGCTGCTTCAAGAACTACCTGATATTACAGAAAAAGTTGGAGATTAGTTCAAGTGGTGCTGACGGTTATACTTTGTTCATCTTCCATTGATAAAGAAGAATCAGTTCCAACTATCTTAGCATGTCACTGGGAGAGGTTTTAGTTGGTAGTTAAGAAAACCAGTCCTCTCTTTCCTCTAAACTTATTTTAGGAGACAATGCATGCAGCAGTCATATGAAGACATAAATGAGCTTCTAATTTATTGCAGTTGTAGTTTCCACATAAATTCTTTGTCAGTTATTTCATATGCATCAGAAATAACATGCTGGGCTCCAGTGCTGCAGTCGGTGTTGGAATTCAAAGCAGGGAAGTACAAAAGCCGTAAAATGATGAGGCATCTGGACGCCATACTGTGTCTGTGGAGTCCTGAGTCACAGGAGAGGAACTAGAATAAAATGACTGCCTTTACAAAAATGAGAAAACTTATTTTGCACCATAAGCTGGAAAGGGAAAGTTAAAGTTAAAAATTAGCCTTGAGAGATGGTCATACCATTGCTTGCAGATTAGGGGATTTGGTGAGTGTTTTTGTTTACAGAGGTCTTTCTCTTTTTATAGAGTAGATATAGGCCCAGTTAAGTTGGCTGTAAGGGAAATCAGATTGTCCATTGATATTTTTATATAAAATGAGAATAATGTCCATTGAAAGTTATGTCTGTGGTTGATTATTTAAAACAGCAGCAACAGCTTTGCTGAAGGAGAAAAACAGCTGTGTGATATCCTGAATGTCGGTTATCCTGAAATATAACACTTCTGTATCTCCTGGCCTTTCCTTCTGCTACACCTGCCATCTTTCACTTTTTGGCCCATTCCTGAGATTGCTCTGGTCTTACATTTGAAGCTCCCAGAATTATAAGGCCCAGAACTAAGCTCCAGTTCTTCATTTGCATATTTAGAATGTTGACTAAGCCTAAACTTCAGTATAACAATTGTCAGGACAAGATACCAAATTCTCATTGTGGCCCTAATGAAACGTAATGGAAGAAACCAACATTCCTAGAGTGTCTGCTTTGTGCCAGGCAGTGTGCTAGAAGTCTCAAATATAGGCTATAGATAGTATTTTACTAATGAAGAAACCAAAGCTCAGAGAGTTCAGTACTCTACCTGTGGTCACACAGCAAGTTAAGTGGTAGAATCAGGATTTGGGTCCCTATCTGTGTGATTCCAAAAACCTAGGCACTTTCCTTCCTGGATGTTTCTACTTTCTCAGTTCAGTTAATATGTATCTAAGGTGTATTTATTTTAAAAAAGCAATGTTTATAGTATATATTGTGCTTTTCTGTTCATTTCTTCCTTTTAATAGCTGTTAACTAGAGTTCTCTGAGAAACAGGTAACACAAACTATTGGCACCCAAATCTGTGATTCACATTTTATTACCAATTGCTTAAGAAGATAATCGGTGATAACAAAAATTAATGTGCTTTGAATTTCTCCTTTTTCTTAAAGATTTGGGGGTTGGCGGGGGGAGGTGGTGCTTGAGTAGCTTTTGCTAGAAAAACAACAGAGAATTCAAACCAAGTTCTGGAAATATAAAAGCCCTGAAACATAAGCAGTTCCATAAAGTTTGAAACCAACCGAAAGGACAGTGAAGTTTTCATTCTATTAGTGTTTTTCCTCTTGAAATTAAAGTAGTGTGGTCAGAGACAGTCACGGAATCCATCTTTTTCTTTCTGGGCAAATGTGGTGTCTTTATTTCATACACTCTGAGGAAAGGGTCATAAGTAATTAAGTTGGGCAGTTAGATGGGAGAGTTATCAGCATTTTTGGCTAGGTCAGGGAAGCAGTGAGTGACTAATCCTCTTGGCCTGATTGGACTCTACTATAAACATAACCTTTTTCCCTCCATCTCAGCGATTTAAAACTAAACAAAACAAGAGTCTCTCAGAAAAGCCTGCTGTCAGTGGCAGGGCTATAGGACTTCACATCTGGGTTTCCAAGACCACTCTGAGCACATGGGTTCCCTAATACATGTTCCCTCATTATCACTACTGTATGCGTCCGATATTAAGGGGTCTGGAAGGGAAATTTTGTTGCTAAGAGACAGGGAATCTTAGAGCACTTAGCACATGTATGGTTTTTTGGTTGGTGTATCTTTTTTTTTTTAACCAGTTGGTTTTTGCCTGTGAGGGGGATTCTGAACCTCTGGTGTAGGCACAGTTCCAGTGGCCTGTGGAAGGGCAAAATGAGTGGCGTCTCCTTATAACATGAGTCATGTATTGTTTTCGTCATCATTTCTCGTCTCTTACTCTCATCCTGTAACACGCTTGTGGTTCAGTGACATCCTACAAAGGGGACGTGTGTTGGGTTGGCGCACTGCTGGGTGATCTTAGCATAACTGGATTGTTGCTGCTCTGCCCTCTCCTTTCCACAGAGAACCTGCAGTTTTGGAGGATTTGACTTGACAAATCGTTCTCTGCACATTGGCAGTAATAATTCTGACCCATTGGTGAGTATACATCAGAGGGGAAGCAAACGATTTGGATTCAAGTGATGTGGTTGACATAGTTTCACATTTCGTATCTTTGAGAATCGGTACTGGGTGACCTTTTCCTCGGGATACTAAATCGCATTTGGAGAGAAGCTCTATTTCCTCATCTTACAGACTGTTCACAGTCCCACATGGACTGAATGATGACCACCTGTGGCCTCCATCTCTCTCTTTGCAGTAGCATCATTTCTTTAATACCCTGGTTTCCAGGTTTCTTCAAGTCACATGTCCAGATGACTTTAGATGGTCTTAGTCATTGGTGCACATGTGCTTTTTGCTCATACTAGTTGCAAGTGCACGTGACTGTTACACATAGGTAGTGCCACAGCATGGAGCCCTGTGATTTGGGTTCCAAGAGTATGTGACAGCATTTCTGAAAACCAGGCTTGTCATAGGCCAAGTGCACAGCCCTACACCAAGTGTAGGTCTTTCTGATCTGGGGTATCCTGAAATGAACCCAGTCCCCTTGGGGCCAAAGCAAGCCAGACTCCTCAGGGCCAAGGTGACCGCCTCCTCAGACCTGCCACTGGATCACAGTCCGGGGACAGGCCACCTTTACAGTGTACAGGTTCTCCCTAATGTTTACTTTCTGAGGTCCCAGAGACGTAGGTGAGTTTTCCATACAGTTTTGTTTTCCCCTTGTGCCTTTGGTCATGCAACTGTGAAATTAGGATTCTGTGCTTTATAGTTGTTATGGTCATGTGTTAGCAAAAGCACCCATCTATGATTTTTTGAAGTGTTTGAGAATTTCCTGGAAGAATAAAACTATTTTATTTGGATATCATATTTTATTGATTTATAAACCAATAATTTTATGTAGTCAATCTTTTAAAAAATAAAAAGTATGATTTTTCCCCCCTCAGGGGAATGTTTTTTTTTTTTAATGCAAAATACAATGAAAGGAGACCACAATCTAACTTGTTCAGAAAAGAAAATTTACACAGTCTTAGGTGTTGGCCACACGAAGTGCTACAATGATATAAATCTGATCGGATGCTGGACTTTTTTTTTTTTGGCTGCACTGGGTCTTCATTGCTGCACGTGGGGTTTCTCTAGTTGCGGCGAGCGGGGCTACTCTTCATTGCAGTGGGTGGGCTTCTCATTGCAGTGCCTTCTCTTGTCGCGGAGCATGGACTCTAGGCGCACGGGCTTCAGTAGCTGCAGCACACGGGCTCCATAGTTGCGGCATGCAGGCCCTAGAGTGCATGCAGGCTTCAGTAGTTGTGGTGCATGGACTCAGTAGTTATGGCTTGCAGGCTCTAGGGTGCATGGGCTTCAGTAGTTGTGGCATGCAGGCTTAGTAGTTGTGGCTCATGGGCTCTAGAGCGCAGGCTCAGTAGTTATGGCTCATGGGTTTAGTTGCTCCCCAGCATGTGGGATCTTCCCAGACCAGGGATCGAACCTGTGTCCCCTGCGTTGGCAGGTGGATTCTTAACCACTGCACCACCAGGGAAGTCCCCAGATGCTGGACTTCTAATGATTGAGATTTGCCATTTTGTTCTTACCACTTTCTTGGGTGATTCAATAGTATTCTCCTTTTCTTCTTCCCCGCTGCTGGGATTAAGTGAACGTTGGTTCATCTAAATCATTCTTTACAGTCTCCTTGGGTATTTAAAATGGTGGGGAAACATGTACCAGGAGAAGAATATACTAAGTTTAAATAAAACAAAGTGACTCACATCCCACTTTAAACAAACAAATAAGCAAAAGCCATTTAGTCAATAGCTTTTAATTTTTAATCGAAAAGATAAATAACATAGCACTGAGTTAACATAAGAAAAACGTGGAGATCCTGGAGCATGCCAATGTTGTGCTGAGAGGTAGGACATTCATGGTTTGAATAATAAAACCTGTTTGTGGGCTTCATTTTCTGTGATTAAGGTACTTATAACATTTTGTTTTACAGGGTAAAGAAGGAGATTTTGTGTATAAGGAAGTAATCAAATCACCTACCGCCTCCCGAATCTCTCTTGGAAAAAAGGTGAAATCAGTGAAAGAGACAATGAGGAAGAGAATGTCTAAAAAATACAGCAGCTCTGTCTCTGAGCAGGTATGTGACAGCCGAGCAAAAAGCCCCCTTGGTTCTTCCCAACAGCAAGAAAAGCTGAGGATTGTCGGTCTGAGATTTTAAATGGTGCTAAATATATTCACACCCATTAACTAGGCTCCAGGACCATGCTTGGTTTATGTAGACAAACATTGGATTCAGCAAATATTTATTAAGCACTTAGGGTCGCCCAAGCACCAGGTTTGGTGCTGGGAATACAAGGCAGGCCCTGACTTCTATGTACAGATGAGAGAAAAAGACAGACATGTAAAGAAATGATTATTCTTTAATGCAATAAGCACTAAAAATTAGAACACAAAGGAAGGATTTTATTTTCTAAAATATTCCTTGCTCCAAATTGGACATCACCAGAATCGAACCTTAAAAAGACACTCAAGTTTTCTTAGACAGCCGACTTTTCAAATAAATGTAGCATAAGTTGTTCTTAGGAGCGCGTAGCAAGTCTGAGAAGTAAAGTCAGAAAGTGCTTCCTGGCTTACTTACACAGTAATCGTGTTTCTGCGGGGGTGTGTTCACTAACCAGCCCTATCTGCAGACTTTAAGACATCACAGAATTGACACCACTCCCTTCCCCAATTCTATAAGTTCATCTCTAGGAACATAACCTTTTTATGGGTCTTATTTTTATGGGTGGAGGGAATAAAGACACTTGGAGAGCTGGGCCTTAGATAATTTTGACCATTAGATTTTCAAAACGCTCTCCTCTGGCACCTTTATAGTATGCATTCTGTAGTTTGTTGAAGTCTCCGTTTGTGAGCTGTTTGTCTACTTGAAATATGTAGGTAATGCTGCTTTACCAAATAGAACAGCAGGGAAAGCAGGCATTTTTGCTCAGCTGCTGCCCTCTGGTGGACATGGTGAGCTAAAAACCAAGCATCCCCCTGTTTGAATCACTCTGAGCACCAGCTAGCCAGCCTCCCGCACTGCGCTTCAAACAAAGCCTGCACATCTTTAGCTTATTACAGTGGTTCTCGTGGGGTACTGGGGGGGGTTGATTTTGCTCCCTCACCAACTCCAGGGGCATTGGCTAGGGACATTTTTAATAGTGGCAGTGGGTTAGAGTGGGGTGGTATTGGGTGCTACTGGCATCTAGAGGATAGAGGTCAGGGATGCATCTTATGCGCAGGACAGTCCATGAAAACAAAGAATTAACCATACAAAATGCTGAGAGTGCTCAGGTTGAGAAACTGTGGCCGGTTAAACCTGCAGGGGAAGTCTGGCTGCCTCCAGTATCTCTTCTCCACAAATATTTTCCTTAATCTTTTCGTTTCTTGTCCCTATGGGTGTGGGAGTGATGGTGATTCAGTATTTCTGCCCAGCCATGAAGCAAGCTGTGCACGCTCGAGTGAGACAGACATTATGCCAGTGAAAGCAGTGCCACGAATTAAAGCACTTTATTTAGTTGGCTTTTCCCCCAAATTGAAACATCTACTAAAAGCTCTTGTAAACTTACATTCCTAAGGGTCTTCTGCTTCGTGGATCATGAGCATAGAACTTTCATGTCATTTTGAGCATTTTTCTATAATTTTACTACTATATAGATGTCTTGTAGTTTTAGTTCTGTTTTTTTTTAAAGCGGTCGTTTCACATAATCAAAAAAAGAAGGAATCATTATAATGCTTTTTAGAGAGAGGAAATTAACATTGTAAGGCTTTAAAAAAAAAAACTTTTTAGCAAAGACACCGACTGTTTTAGTAAGGATTTTTATCTGCTGTGTTCCTGCTATATGCCCAGCCTCTGAAATAGTACCTCTTCTTGTAATCAATAAATATGTGATGAATAAATTAATAATTTTTAAAAAGCATTTGTGAACATACAGTATCAGAGATGTGTATCTCGTATTGCTGTTTTTCAGACTGGGAGGTTTTTTCCAGAAGCATTTAAAAAAGATTTTTATTGGAAAGGTGGCTTATTTTATGATTCAGAAAAGAGGAATGAAAACCTCAGGAATTCATCCTTTGCAGCTTCAGTAACCTCGTAATGATGCACCTCTGTTTGTAGTTGTTGCAGTTGTTTGCTCGCTTTCCTTAAATGTAAAGCAGAAGTGTGTTTTGGATCAAAAGCTGCCCTTTCTATTGTCCTTAAATGTTTGCAGGGCCCTGCAGAATCTCATCAAAGCCCTTCTGATGATTCGGCACTATGCAAATAACAGGTTTCCCTTAGATGGTTTTGTGTTCACGTGGCTGTGTAATACGCCAGAAAGTGTTCTCTTTGGGCCAGTAAACCATTCTGACTGCAGACTTTTTAAAGTGTGATACTGTCTTATCTATTAGCACCTCAAATCAAATGAGCGTGCTATAGGTACACGTGCAGATGCGGGGCTGTCCACTCCAAAAGTGAGAAGTACTGCTGAGTCACTACTGTCAGCATTCTGATCTAAAAGGGACTTCCCAGCTGTTTATTAACAACAGAAGAAGAAGTGAAAGAAGCTAAAATCGTAGGGTGGCTTAGGGAAATTGGATTATAGACAGAAAAATGGTATGTTTGCTGTACAGCTGACCCTTGAACAACACAGGTTTTGAACTGCATAGGTCCACTCACAGGTGGATTTTTTCCATAGTAAATGCTACAGAACTACATGATCTGTGGTTGTCTGAATCCACAGATGCAGAACTGCAGATAAGGAGGGCCAACTGCAAAGCGGGTCGGCGCCCCTAACCCCCGTGTTGTTCAAGGGTCAACTGTATATCTGGGTCCTAAGTTGGTATTTTATTAGCCAATTTTAGTAATTTGTGTAAACAGAAATATAAGAATCTGGGCTTTGTGTGTGTGTATGTGTGTGCGTGGGGTGTGTGTGTGTGTGTGTGTGTGTAAATGTTTCCCTTCAAATAGATTAAATATTCTCTGATGATACTTCTGGATACTACATTACTAGTGGGTTGTATCTGATCTACATTTGAAGTCCAGCATTATTACTGAACTAGGGAGTATACGAAAAGTCTCTAAGCCTTTAACGAAATGTTTTGTCTACAAGGTAGATAGATAGATTCTTTTCGAAAATATCTATTTGAGCATGAAAAATACTTTTTGAGTGTTTAATTAGTAGATATATGAACCACAACTTTAAAATGAAGCAGGGATTTAGATTCAAAAGGAAGATACATTTTGGGTAAAGCATCAGACTTGGGTATAAAGATGGATTTGACTGATGTCGTTGAGGGCTAAACTGCTGTGAATTACAAAAGGACACCCATCCACTCTGGTGAAACATAATCTTGTCAAAACCCATTTCAGGATTCAGGCCTTGATGGAATGCCGGGCTCTCCTCCATCCTCTCAGCCTGACAGCGAACACATGGACAAGCCCAAGCTCAAAGCCGGAGGTTCTGTGGAGAGTCTGCGGAGTTCTCTGAGCGGTCAAAGCTCAATGAGTAGGTCTAGTTTGCAACCGTAGATGATTTCCTTGGAGTCAAAATCAGACTTTTACTGAGTGTCAGGTTCAGGCAATTTAAAGATAAATTAGACCAAGTTCTTACCCTTAAGGTGCTGTTACAGAGACAGACCTGCAAAATAGCTGGCCCTAGAGTCCTATTTGTTTAGTAGTTGATGTCTAGCAGTGCCACAAAGTTGAGGGTAATGATTTTGGTTGGAGGAGAGAGGGAAGGCACGCCAGCAGAAGATCTGGAGACTGGAGCGGGGAGTGGGTCAAGGGGAAGGGCTCATGAAGACGAGCAGCAGATTGAGAGGAGAGGACCAGGGCTCTGCCACGCGCACGTTGCTCTCCTGACCTCTGGGAGCATCCTCCACCTACAGTAGCAATTAGCGATCCTCTGACCACTTTTTTGTCTTATAGATTTTGGTAAAAATCTCTCATCTGTGCGTTGCCCCCTGCCATTTTCCCTGTCACAGTGAATCCAATTCCTTTGTTAGCATTTTAGTGGGGGTTTAATAAAAGAGAAGACAGATGCTTCTCTTCAGTCTCCAGTCCTTAATCAGAAACATTTTATGCAGAATTCAACACAATAATGTAATGTTATTTTTCCCTGATGCATTTCGGGTAGTGGGAAGTGCCAATAATTCTCTTCTGGCTTGACAAAGAAAGCTAATGTCTTCATAACTTTTATGAATACAAAATGTTGATTAAAACATTATCAGGGCAATAAAATAATCAACTAAGAAACAGGAAAAAAAATAATAAGAGGAGAAGAGAATGACAGATGTCCCTGAAACAAATGCTGTGCAACCACTCCCGGTCCAATGGTGGTGTCTGCCGAATGCTATGGGGGAAGAGACCAAGTTTAAACTCACTACTTTAAAAGCATTTGGCCTTGAGCAAGTTACTTGACCTCTTTAAGTTTCCTCATCTGTAAAATGGGGTAAAAATAGTATGCCTGACAAATGAGAGGTTATGAATGTTAAGGGTGGTGTCCTCTATCAGGGAGTCTCAGTGTCACCTAGATTCCCTGGTCATAAAGATAACTTGATGGAGGCCCCTGTCTGCTTAGGGGCTTGATTAGGGAGAACAGTCAGAAAACCAGATCCTCCCCTGCACTCTGCTCTGGTCCTGACATTTGGCTGTGTCTCGTGACTTCCCTCCTCTGGCCCTTACCTTCCTAGTCTGTGATGCCTTCAGTGCCTTCTTTTTTTTTTAAAAATAAATTTATTTATTTATTTTGGGCTGTGTTGGGTCTTGGTTGCTGCACGCGGGCTTTCTCTAGTTGCGGGAAGCGGGGGCTACTCTTCGTTGCAGTGCACGGGCTTCTCACTGTGGTGGCTTCTCTTGTTGCGGAGCATGGGCTCTAGGCACTCGGGCTTCAGTAGTTGTGGCACGTGGGCTCAGTAGTTGTGGCTCGTGGGCTCTAGAGCACAGGCTCAGTAGTTGTGGCGCACAGGCTTAGTTGCTCCGCAGCATGTGGCATCTTCACAGACCAGGGCTCGAACCCGTGTCCCTTGCATTGGCAGGCGGATTCTTAACCACTGCGCCACCAGGGGAAGCCCCCTTCAGTGCCTTCAGCTTTGCTGTGCAGGAAATCTGTATTGACCCATGTTCTGCCTGTTTTCCTGTACAGGTGGTCAAACAGTGAGCACCACCGATTCCTCGACCAGCAACAGGGAGAGTGTTAAGTCGGAAGACGGTGATGACGAGGAGCCCCCGTACCGGGGCCCGTTCTGTGGGCGCGCCAGGGTGCACACTGACTTCACGCCCAGCCCCTATGACACGGACTCACTCAAGCTCAAGGTGTGTGTCTGCCTGGCCTTGGAGCAGTAACACTGGGTGCCTTGTTGCCTTAAGAGGTGTTCTCTTCTCCTTGCTGTTAAATGCTGGGCTGTTGTGGTGCAGACTGGCCAGTGTCTCTGCTACCTTGACAAGCTGGTCTCCTCTGTAGTGGAAAATGAAACAGAGAACCAGCCAGCATTTGGCGATGGAGGAGGGTCTTGTGTTAATCCTCTGTGTTACCACCTCATCCCTCTGGCCCTGTGCTCTGACCTCAGCTTCCCTCCAGAATTCCTGTTGCCCTCCACCCTCCTGTCTCTGTGCTTTTGCCAGCTGAAGAGACATGACTGGCTTCTCTATGTGATCAGTGACATTCATATGGGACAGATTGGGTCCCACGAAATGTATGAAGCGATTACAGGACAGCGGTTGCCACTGACATCTGATTGGTGGGAATTCTTTTTCTAAGAAGTAGGTGCTCTCTGGGTAAGGGCAGGGCATTTAGAGAGCCAGGTGCCCACCCAGCCCTGAGCCCTGGTGGACAAACACCTCGGGCCACTGTCCTGTGCTGCAGGAGGCCAGAGGGGATGGGACCTTGGGCCTCCATGAGATCTGGCACGGTCAGGAGTTCTCTGTCCGGTATCCGCCAGACTCCCCATCGTAGCAGGTGACTCGTGGAGCCCTGATTCTGGTCTTCATAGTGTCTTCACAAGCGTGTGATTCACGCTTCTGATTGACAGATGGTTCGTGCTTGGAAATGTCCCTAACGGAAAGGTCTTTGTTCCCTGGGCCACAGAAAGGAGACATCATTGATATAATCAGCAAACCCCCCATGGGCACCTGGATGGGCCTGCTGAACAACAAGGTGGGCACATTCAAATTCATCTACGTGGACGTGCTCAACGAGGAAGAGGAGAAGCCCAAGCGCCCCACCAGGAGGAGGAGGAAAGGAAGACCCCCCCAGCCCAAGTCGGTGGAGGATCTCCTGGATCGCATCAATCTCAAAGTTAGTTCCGTCCTGTCCTGGCCCCGCATCTGCTATGATGAGTACCCATTATCCTACAGAAGTAGTTAGCAGCACCATGACTCTGCCCTTGACCTCCGCTGGGGGCGATAGCATGAACTCCAGGTCGAAATGTGCTCCTAGTCCAAAGAGCTGTGAGCTCCAAGCCACTACCAGGAAGGGCTGTAAGCACAAACTCCTGGCGCTCTGGTTGGCTTCTCAGGGGCCGTAAGGATTCTCCCTTCCACCCTGTCACCCACTATTACTCCCGGCATCTAGCGGGGTGGGTCTACATGGTAGATTCTGTTTCCGCCTTGCAAAACTGTCTTGCTACTGAGGAAGTCACAGGTCCCTGTGAGCTGGATTTCAGTAGCTCTAAATGAAAGAAGAATATCCTCTACTGCACACTGGGTGGCATTACAGGCTTCAGCTCACAGCAAGGGCACAATTAAAATGCAAGCCAGTGGAGTCCATCTCAGCCTGCAGTGTAAATTTTCTTAACCCCTGATGAATGAAGTGCCCCGCCTGCCCACTAAGCTGTAGGACTGGGAGGTACAGACTGTGCTACAAAGGATACTTACTAATTTTTGAATGAGCATAAAAATGACTATGGAAAAAGAGTTCAGGGGTTTGAGGCCGGTCATCAGTCGTGGATCACACTACCAGGCTGCTGACTCATTTCTGTCTTGTTTCCCTCCAGGAGCACATGCCCACTTTCTTGTTCAATGGATATGAAGATTTGGACACCTTTAAGCTCCTGGAGGAGGAAGATTTGGACGAGTTAAATATCAGGGACCCAGAGCACAGAGCTGTTCTCTTGACAGCCGTGGAGCTGTTACAGGAATATGACAGTAAGTCCTTCCCAGCACAGACGTGTTCACTGTTAGATCCGCCACATTCTCAGGTCACCAGCAGGCGTCCCATAAGCTGCGAGCATATGCTCGGGTCCTTGGAGTCACTCATTCGATCCTACTCTTTCCAAAGCCAAGGTCAATTGTGTATTTTGTCAAATAGCACAAAGACATAGATTCCCAAAGCAGACCTTCCTGCCAATGCAGGAGCAAAAGAAAACCTTACTAGCCTGTACTTTCCTGGCATGTTTCTAGGTAATCATTGAGGAAAACACTCCTCTGAGTGACTGAGAATTGAACTGCAGTTTTTTTTTTTTTTTTTTTTGCGGTACGCGGGCCTCTCACTGTTGTGGCCTCTCCCATCGCGGAGCATGGACTCTGGACGCACAGGCTCAGCGGCCATGGCTCACGGGCTCAGCCGCTCCATGGCATGTGGGATCTTCCCAGACTGGGGCACGAACCCGTATCCCCTGCATCAGCAGGCGGACTCTCAACCACTGCGCCACCAGGGAAGCCCCAAAGAACTATTTGACTTTTTTTTTTTCCCGGTATGCGGGCCTCTCACTGTTGCGGCCTCTCCCGTTGCGGAGCACAGGCTCCGGACGCACAGGCTCAGCGGCCATGGCTCACGGGCCCAGCCGCTCTGCGGCATGTGGGATCTTCCCGGACCGGGGCACGAACCCGTGTCCCCTGCATTGGCAGGCGGACTCTCAACCACTGCGCCACCAGGGAAGCCTGAACTGCAGTTTTCTTAAGACACACAGTTCATGCCACCTTGGGGGCTGGTGGGATGTGCAGCCTTCAGGAGGTCATTAGGATACCTGGGCACAAGAGTAACTGACAAACTGGGAGTATCTTGCCCCACCAAGGGTTCATTACTTCTCACAGCACAGGAGGAGTTGTTTTCTGATTGAATAGGTTAATTAATAAATAAATGAAATTCATCAGCTTGCGTTAAAGAAGCAGGAAATAATCTCCAGTGACTATGTAGAGCAGAGAATTCCATGCTGCGATTTCTCAGCTGAAATGATAGCTCATGTTTACAACCCAGGAAGAGAATTTCGTGAGCTCCCAGCTTTCATGTAGTCTGTTTGAATACACTGTGTCCTTTGCTCCATTAACTGGGTCTTATCTTGCTCTTTATTCTTCCATCTGACATCAGAAATATTCCTGAAATTATTCATCACGAAGTGGGGAGTATCCTTGCCAGTTATTGAATTCAAATGCATTTCCTTTCAAATGGTCTGCTTCAGGGATATCAGTAGCTAATAGCATTTCCATTGCTAAAAGACACACCAAAACCATGGTGAATGGTGGGAAAAAAAATTGTACGTTACTGAATGTATCAAGCCCAAGAGACATGGAAGCACGTGTCTCAGTGCAGTTCAATTCACTTCTGCTTCATAAGTCCTCCCTCTAAATTAACTGATGACACACCATCAAATAGACGCCTAAACCCTAGATAAACACACTGCCTTCAGGGATAGATTTGGAGGGAATTGTGTTTCGTAGTTAATATCACTTGATAACCTGGTCTCTTTAGTGTTGGAGCTCCCCAGGAGACACCTTGGGGATCTGTGGCCAGGTTGTGTCAGAGCCTGGCCCAGTGCCTGGAATGGCCAACCAGCTACATGAATATCAATTAACGTGCAATCATCTAGTCTCCTGGACCACATCTGCTCTTCCTCAGCCACTGAGAACAGCTGGTTTATAAACTCCATCCATTGCGTTTCCTTTAGCATTTAGACACTGGAGGAGCAAAGCTAAATTCTGAGTATAAGGTGCAGGGTCTGTCTCCGTCACGCCACAAGGGCTAAGACTCCTTGTCCCTCCCGGGATCACGTCCTGAGGTGTGCCCTTAGGCATATTTTATAGGAGGGAATCTTTGCCCCTCACGATGCTCACTCACAAGTCTAAGGAAAGCTCTTTGCTTCTTCATAAATCCCATTTTGAATCTGTGCCGTGCCACTGTATAGAACATCCCGCATACATAAATTGGTACTTCTTTTTAGCGGTTCTAAAACAAAGGCTTCAAGGGCTCAGGGGTGCCAGTGAGCACCAAGAACCTGGATGCAGGATTATCCTAGGATTAGAAGATTCTACATTCCGCGCTTTTAAATTCATTGTGTTTAAGAAGTACTCTAAGTAACTGATACCTTAGAGGAACACAATACATTTCTGTCAGACTAGACAGATCCAGAGACCTGCTGAGATCTGAGAGATCTTGCACATCTTCCCGCTCAGCCCCCCACAAGAGCAAGAGGCACATCTGCATCACTGCTTGGCACTCAGATGGGTCCAGCTTCTCTCATTGCATCTGTGCATGGGGAATGCCAGCCTTCCTGCAGGGTTCCATTTGGAAAAGACTCCCATTGTCCCGGGGCAGTTCCTTCTGCTGATCCCAGACCCACTCTCCTGGGTCTGCCAGATGAAAGCTCTCGTTTAACAAAATCATTTTCATAAGAATAAGAATTTTAATCGGGAATTATTTCAAATATGCAGGAAAGTACAGAGAAAAATAAAACAAATCCACATACCATTTTGTCATATTTAATTCAGTGCTTATTTTTTAAAGACCTAAGTGTTGCAAGCCCATTGGAAGGCCTGCTATCCAAGAATCCCATTCCTTTCCCTTCTTTTCCAAGGTAGCTACGCTCCAGAAAATGGCACGTGTTCTCGCGCATAAGCACCTTTTGATGTTTGGATGTCTCATCAATGTCTTAGCATATTCTTTCTCCGTGTGTGTGTCTGTGTGTGTGTGTGTGTGTCTGTGTGTGTGTGTGTGTGTGTGTAGATGGGGTTGGGGAGAGCTTTAGTCCTGAAGCTTTAGTCCAGGTTCAGGTCATGTCCAAATGGAGTTTCAGCCCCACAGCCCAGCCCTTCGCCCTTACTTGACTGTGAGAATGTTTGTGTTTCCAGCTCCCCGTCTTTCTCGTGCTGGTGCCTTGGCATTAATTCTAGTGAGTGTGGGGTGTGGGGAGGAAGTGGCCTTGAGCGTGCAGTACATCTAAGAGGTGCCCCGCCTCTTCATTCTCCCTCATGAAGAAGGACAACCTCCTGGGGAAACACTAGCTTTTATTTATTTATTTATTTATTTATTTATTTATTTATTTATGGCTGTGTTGGGTCTTCGTTTCTGTGCGAGGGCTTTCTCTAGTTGCGGCGAGCAGGGGCCACTCCTCATCGCGGTGCGCGGGCCTCTCACTGTCGCGGCCTCTCCTGCTGTGGAGCACAGGCTCCGGACGCGCAGGCTCAGCAATTGTGGCTCACGGGCCCAGTTGCTCTGCGGCATGTGGGATCCTCCCAGACCAGGGCTCGAACCCGTGTCCCCTGCACCGGCAGGCAGACTCTCAACCACTGCACCACCAGGGAAGCCCAACACTAGCTTTTAGTTTTAGGGAATTTTGCTAAATTTGTTGGGTTCCTGCAAGTAGCTGCTGATTGGATCCTTCAGGAAGAAAGTGGCTCTAGCCCCTTGAATAGGCCTCGTGATTTTATGGATTGAACTGCGGTTTTCAGGCGATGCAAGGGACCCCTTCACTCCCCATAATAACTTCAGGTAGCCTGCTGTGTGGTGAGGCTGGCATCCCGAAAGATGCAGGCACGGTCTGCCTTTTCCTGCAGTGGCAGGGACAAGTCTTCTGTTTTATTCCCGTCGGTCAGCACTTTGGAGTCTGTTTGGCTGCTGCAATACACTGAACTATCTTGCCAAGGACAAACGCCTTGATTCCTCTTCCTGGGTTGTAATTGATAGCTCCAAGCCCTCATTTTATAAGTCTCATTTGCCAAAATAACATGCTAGGCTAGAACAAAGGCCATTCCAAATCCACAGACTCCTCCACACAATGAGGACACCACTCTAGAATGTTCCACGTTCGGTGCGGGGGAGGGGAAAGGGTTTTTCTCTTTTGCTTCCAATTAGTTAAGTTTTCATTAATCACTTTAAAAATAGCATTTCTTAATTTGGTGCTCGAATTTAAGGGTTTGTTCCGCCATGATTTCTGTTATAAAATGCTTTCCATGTGAGAAATACAAACAGGAAGTGGTCAGTGGACAGTAGGAATGGCAGCCCTCAGCCTTCCCACAATTTTTTTTTAATGACCCAAGAAAAGGCATCAGATTTCTGGTTTATTGATTTAGTGTGTGTGTGTGTGTGTGTGTGTGTGCGCGCGCGCGCGCGCGCTGTTGGGGGAGGCGAAGTGAAGAGAAAGAAAAGTAAATTAAAGCCATTCATCGTCAACTATTTATTTTAGGTAGAAAATGTTTTCTTGGTTTCCATTTTTATCGACCAAGCATTTAGTCTGCATAATGACTGAAAGACAGTCTTCCTGTAACTTTGAACCTACATAAGGCCAGCCATGCCCTCTTTATAGAATGTGCAGACTGTGGTTGCTCTCCCCCCACTTTTGACATGATGCTCTCAATTTCTCCTCTCCCTCGTTGGCCTGAGGGTAACTTAAAAGGCATTGATGTATTTCAGCTATGTCCTCTCTCTACAAACTTACCTTCCTGTGATACTTGATTTGAAAAGAAAAGTGTTCTGATCTCACTTATTCTTTTTTTTTTTTTTTGTGGTACGCCGGCCTCTCACTGCTGTGGCCTCTCCTGTTGCGGAGCACAGGCTCCGGACGCACAGGCCCAGGGGCCATGGCTCACGGGCCCAGCCGCTCCGCGGCATGTGGGATCTTCCCAGACCGGGGCACGAACCCGTGTCCCCTGCATCGGCAGGTGGACTCCCAACCACTGCGCCACCAGGGAAGCCCTCACTCGTTCATTTTTATCTCATTTACTTTAAAATAATTTGTTCTCTTCCAAAGTCCAAGGCTTCAAAATGTATTGTGAGAGCTGAGGATAAAATTGGGATGCAGTTGATTTGGAGCCTGCTTTTCATTCCTCTTACGATCCCATGCTATGTTTTCATCTTCTTTAGGTAACAGCGACCAGTTCGGATCCCAGGAGAAGCTGCTTGTTGACAGCCAGGGCTTGAGTGGATGCTCTCCACGAGACTCAGGATGCTATGAAAGCAGTGAGAACTTGGAAAACGGTACTGTCAGCACAAATAATCATGAATGCATCTCCATATGCAAGCCTTCTGGGCCATTTCTTGACATCTGTGCTTTGGCTAATGACTGTCTTTCTTCCTCAGCCTGAGCCATTGCTTTTGGGAAAACTGGCAATAGGGAGAGGAGTTTTTCCAGGGTGAATGGTGCTTAATTAAGATCCTTAGGAGGGAGGAACATCTCTCAAGAACCTAGGCAACTGATGACGTTGAGAAATGAGTAGAGAGGTCTTTCATCAGTTACTCTTCCATCCCACATAGCACATAATTGGAAAGAGTTTAAACTTGTGTGTCAGAGAAAGGGACCCTAAACTTTCCATTGTCCTGCTGCTCTTAGAGGTTTAGGCCCCTCCCCCCATCTGGATCATGCAAAGAGCTGTGGGGCTTTAGAGTGGGGAGACCTGGGGTTTGAACGTGAATAGGGCATAGTGAAGACTTTGGCCAAATTACATCTCCGACTCCTCCTTACCTCTTTTTTTTTTTAAACAAATTTATTTACTTACTTATTTATTTATTTTTGGCTGCGTTGGGCCTTCGTTGCTGCGCGCGGGCTTTCTCTACTCGTGGGCAGGGGCTACTCTTTGTTGCCGTGCATGGGCTTCTCCTTGCAGTGGCTTCTCTTGTTGAGGAGCACGGGCTCTAGGCATGCAGGCTTCAGTAGTTGTGGCACAAGGGCTCAGTAGTTGTGGCTCGCAGGCTCTAGAGTGCAGGCTCAGTAGTTGTGGCACACGGGCTCAGTAGCTGTGGCTTGTGGGCTCTAGAGCGCAGGCTCAGTAGTTGTGGCGCACGGGCTTTGTTGCTCCGCGGCATGTGGGATCTTCCCTGACCAGCGATCGAACCCGTGTCCCCTGCATTGGCAGGCGGATTCTTAACTACTGCGCCACAAGGGAAGTCCTCCTCCTTATTTCTTAAATGGTAATGTGAGGGTTTTTTTTTAATAGATTATTCTAATACAAAGTAATAATATATTAAAAATACCTAGCACTTTGTAAACACTGATTATGAGTGAGGCAGTGGGCTAGGTGCGCACGTATGCAATTGCTAATTATCACTCAGATCCTGCAGTGCATATTTTATAGATGAGGATGCTAAAGAGAAATTAAATAATAACTGAAGCCCTTGTTCTTTTCCTCTTGGCACCACTCTGACTCATAATAATAGGCTCTCAGTCAATGGTGGACAATATTTTAGACCTGACTTTCCAATACCATAAGCATTTTCAAGTCCATACTCTAACTACTTAATGTCGTCATACATCAGCCAGGGGTATCGGGGCTTAGTTGAACTTCAAGCCAGAAGGGATTTAGTTTGTATGTTATCATAAGTACTTTCACAAACCATGGATTAGATGAAAATAGGTGGACCTATTTTGGGAACAAGGAAAAAAGCAACATATACCATAAAAGGTCTCTTTGCCTATTTGTTTGCTTATTTATTCTGAAGAGCAGGAATATCCCGGTACTTGGGATTGTCATCCGTGAGTCTCTCATTTCCATATGAGGATTTTGAGGAGCCCCGCTGAGAACATGAAGCAAAGCCAGGGCATGAAGGTTTGGTTCCTTCAGTATCATCATCATCCCTCACCTCAAGTTTTCTTCTTAAATAGACAGTAAAGCCTGAGCAGGGGCGGCCCTCGGTGTTTGGACACTGCCCTGGGAAAACAGGCATGCTCGTTAGTTCAGGAATCGCAGTTGCACGATGACTCTTTCCATAAACAGATAGATTGGGATTGACATATATACACTAATATGTATAAAAAGGATAACTAATAAGAACCTGCTGTATAAAAAAGAAATAAAATTCTAAAATTCAAAAAAAAACCCACAAAAAACGGTTAGATCCTGGTAGCAGTATATCATCATTACAGTATGAAAATATCTAAATTCATATTAAAACAATGTGAAAAGTCTATTCAAACATTTCTTCATTTTTATGAAAGCTAGATCTCTGAATGAAGGGTATATAATTAAATCTTAAAGAGCACATTTTTGTTTTTAAAAAAATCTCAAAACTTCAGACCAGCTAGACAGAAAGAATATAATTACCCACATCCAATATGGTGCTTCCTTTCTCCCCACAGACAGCATGACTGGGGACTCAGAGTTATGACCCCCAAACTTCACATCACTGGACCAGCCCTCCTCATGGTCTAGTTTCTGGAAGTTATTGGAGAATGCATGTTTTTGGCTCCCATACCCATTACAAATGTGGACTCAGTTTGAATCAGTGGTTTACGTATATCCTCCATAGTAATGTGCACACAGAAGACATTTACTAAACAGATTTTGGAACAACAGGATCAACCATAAATTTCACTTTGAAAAGCAGCATAAACATGTACACTGAAGATATGAAATTGCCGGAAGTCCACAATTCAAACCAACCAAAAGCACTTGAAAAGCAAGATGTTTTCAAAATAGATTTGACATTTCTCCCCCCGCACCCATCTTTTCTGCTTTGTCCACGTAACAGTTAAGGACATGGTACCTCCCCACCTTTGTTTTCTCAAACATTAAACCAAGCTGCACGATTTTGTTCTGGTTTTACTAGGAGAGTATTTTCACCGAGTGGAGAAATAAATGCAAGGTTTACAGAAGCAGTCCCTCTTACACAGTTCGTAACTTCTGGTTCACAAGCTCATGCTGCCTAAGGCCCTGGTTTTTAACTGTGGTCTGCGGGGTCCCGAGGATAGGGGCCTTGGTGGCAGTGTGTGGACCTGGGCCTTGAGAAACCTCCACACTTCAACTTTGATCTGTTTTATAAATGAAGCTTCATTAAAAAGGATCCTCCTGGGGCTTCCCTGGTGGCGCAGTGATTGGAAGTCCGCCTGCCGATGCAGGGGACACGGGTTCGTGCCCCGGTCCGGGAAGATCCCACATGCCGTGGAGCGGCTGGGCCCGTGAGCCATGGCCTCTGGGCCTGCGCGTCCAGAGTCTGTGCTCCGCAACGGGAGAGGCCACAACAGTGAGAGGCCCGCGTACCGCAAAATAAAAAGGATCCTCCTGGGCTTCCCTGGTGGCGCAGTGGTTGGGAGTCTGCCTGCCGATGCAGGGGACGTGGGTTCATACCCTGGTCCGGGAAGATCCCACATGCCGTGGAGCGGCTGGTCCTGTGAGCCATGGCCGCTGAGCCTGTGCATCTGGAGCCTGTGCTCCGCAACGGAAGAGGCCACAACAGTGAGAGGTCCACGTACCGCAAAAAAAAAAAAAAAAGTATCCTCCTGCTTTGAAAAGTACTGATTTAAAAGTGCAGTGTTCTGAAAAGAGACCATTCTCTGACCATCGAGAACGCGGTGCTCACCTTTTCCTTTCTGACTTCTTCGCCATTCTCGTTTCTAGTTAGCCTCTGCTGACTTCTGTGTGAGGTGAATAAATTCCACCTAAAATACCTGCAGCCATAAAACCTAAATTGTGTGTCTCCTATGTCCTCTTCTTTTCGCAATAAAAACCAACATTTGAGAGTTGGGAACTATTAGGTCCATAAGGAGAACAACTTACCAAGTAGACCATCCATCAGGGCCACACGAGCAGCGGCGGCACGGCCTGAGCAGTTTCGGAGGGAGAGAGCCATTTGAGGGCCGCATGCCTTGTTTGTTGCTTCCCTGTCCTAAGAGTCGGGAAGCAGTCCGTAGGACATTCAGACAGCTCACTTGTCTCACACAGAAGAGGAATCCTAAGTGGATTGGGGTCAGGTGCACTCAGGGTTACCATGGGTGGCTCTGTTCACCAGACAGCAGTAACAATTAGTATCAGTCAACAGTTGTCAACTAAGTAGACTGTGACTGGTTGATAAGTTCAGTTATCAGTCTGACAATCATTTTATTTAATCAGGTCTATCGCTTCAGTGGCAATCAGAACCATATCAGTATCTAATAGATTGTCTGTGGCGACACACTTCAGCTTGCTCACTCATTTGTACCAAGGTCGGCTGACTGTTTCCAGGGTACCTTTATTTTACACACCTGAGCAAAACACAAAGCAGGGAGGGCTTGAAAGGTTTCAGAATTCACCGGTCACCAGTGAACCTTGGGGAATACCATTTAAAGAACTTGTCCCAGAATTCAGTCCTACCTCCTTTTTTCAACCATGGTCTTAGGAAACTGTACTCCCTAAACAGAAATCCCATCAGTGTGGCTCCTAAATGGGGTGTGGGTGTGCCTTGTTCCACACTGACTGCAGCTACGAACAGACATAAGGCCTAGATTTATTTTATTGCCTGACACAGCATATTTTCTTTCCACATAACTCAATTAACTTTCATCTCCCTGAGTCCTTTAATAAGACTAAGAATTCTTTCTAAAAATAAACATGGGACCACAGTTACTCTACATCACCAGTGGTGATTTTATGTCCTTAATGTAATTCAACAGTGGGATGTAAGAGTTGGAGATTTCAATTACATTAGCACACCTTTTACATCAGTTTGATTGATTTGCTTTTTTTTTTTTTTTTTTTTTTGGCGGTACATGGGCCTCTCACCGCTGTGGCCTCTCCTGTTGCGGAGCGCAGGCTCAGCAGCCATGGCTCACGGGCCCAGCCGCTCCGCGGCATGTGGGATCTTCCCGGACCGGGGCATGAACCCGCGTCCCCTGCATCGGCAGGCGGACTCTCAACCACTGTGCCACCAGGGAAGCCCCTGATGCGCTTTTTAAAATGTGATTGTAAAATATTTCCTTGTCTCGTAGGCAAGTCTCGGAAAACCAGCCCCTCTGCCAAATCTTCAGCCGAGTCCAGCGTGAAGTCTTTCAACAGGAATCAGCTGGGCAACTACCCAACCTTGCCTCTAACAAAGCCAGTAGACGCGCTGAAGCCGGGAGGGGAGGGGAGGCTGGGCAGTGGTCTCACCCCTCACACCTCCAAGCACTGTGATCCCCCATGTGTGACTGACTTGAATAAAAACCGAAGGAGCCTCCCTGTTTCCATCTGCCGGAGCTGTGAGACCCTGGAGGGCCCCCAGACCGTGGAGACTTGGCCCCGATCCCACTCCCTGGATGACCTTCAAGGAGAGCCTGAAAAAGATGTGCCTGGTGAGGTGACAGAACCTTCCCCTCAGATTGTACCCAAAGTGCCACAAAAGATAGCGCCCTCCATCACAAAGGTTCAGAGCCCCAGACTAGATTCTGCTGTTGACAATGCACTGCTACTGACCCAAAGCAAGAGATTTTCTGAACCTCAGAAAACGACTACTAAGAAACTGGATGGCCCGATGGCTGCCTTTTCACATGGCACATCCCCTCCTCCGTGTTTTCCCAAAACCTATGATGCCCAACCGCCCGCCGTTAAACACGGTTTAACAAGGACGCCTCTTGAGGGTCACAGGAAAGGGCTCGATTTCGAAGGGACACATCACCCTCCGGGCACCAAAGAAGGCATGGATGCTGAGCAGAGGGGCCCCGAGGCCAGAACGCAGGCCAGACCTCCCGCCCAGCCTCCCCCCGTCCCCGCCAAGAAGAGCAGGGAGCGCCTCGCCAACGGGCTGCCTCCGGTCCCTCCTGGTCCCCCCGGCGCCCCTGGCCCCGATGCACCTAGCCTGCCCCTTAAAAAGGGCAGCCCTGGTGGCCCCAGCGACTGTCCCCCGCCGCCAGTGGCCAGGCCTCCCCCAGGGCCTGAGCCGGGCAGCCCGCCGAGTGCCAGGCCTCCACCCTGGCTGTCGGAGCTGCCTGAGAGTGCCAGCCTCCAGGAGCACGGTGTGCGGCTTGGCCCTGCCCTGGCCAGGAAGGTCTCCTGCACCCGCGGAGTGGACCTGGAAATGCTCACCGAGAAGAAGCTGCGGGCCGAAGGCATCGATCTCACCGAGGAGCCCTATTCCGATAAGGTATCCGAGGCCCTGACCCCACTGCACAGGCTCTTCTAAGTCGGGCGGGGGCCAGGAGAGAGGAACGGCACTGCCTCCCACCTCCCAGCCCCCGGAGGCCAGCTGGCAGCGAGGGCCGATGGACAGTGACCGTACGGGTGGCCCACGGCGGGGGCTCCTGCCGCCCCGCGCTTGGTGTTCAGATGAACCGGTAGCACAGTGCCCAGATTAAATGCAGACACAGCCTCAGGGGTTTCTTCTCTTTTCCCTTCTCTTCTTTTCTCTTCTCTTCTTTCGCTTGTTTGTATTTAATTTGGGGCAGCTATCCTTTGCAGGGAGAGCTATCAGTCAGTACTAGACCCAGTTCCTGAAAGGATAGACATGAGTTCCAGTTTCCATGTCTTCTTCAACATCTTTGTTTTTAGACTTTAACAGATCCCCATTTCATTTCCCTGTGCATAAAATGGAATTAATAATGACCTGCATAACTACCTCTTAGAGGTATTAATAGGAGCAAATAAAATAAACCTGAACCTACTTTGAAAATTGTAGAGCCCTATTCAGATGTAATAATTGTACTGTATAATTATCTGTATGGGTAACAGGGGAAAAGATAGCTCATTGTACTAAAAACATTGAGACCTATAATGAAAACTCATTTCTCATTTGAAGAAAAATAAAAAAGAGTAGATCTGCCCATACCAAAATGACTTTGAATACAAATACACGATAATAGATGTAGCTGTATGTTACTCCTAGGAATGCATGAATTGTTATAATGCATTCCCAGGAGTCTTTATTATAAACTTCTTAGGACCAAGAGTGCCTTACAATAAAATACTCCTCTGCCTTCTGATATTTAGTGAATGAACCCCTTCGAATGGAAAGTAGTGAGAATTCTACTGTACAGTAAATGCTGGTCTAGTGATATAGCGGTATAACTCTACTTTGTAGTTGAGGAACCAACAGTAGACTCTGTAGGGCACAAATTTGCCCTTCTCCCCTGCAGTTTAGAAGACTGTCTTCAATAACATTTTGCAAAATGATCAGATAAGAGTGAGGTGAGGGCGTTGGACCCCAAAATAGAGAATGATTGTGTCCTGCTTTAACCATATTTCAAAACATTCTTCTAGAGCTCCTAACTACTTAAAAGATAAAGACGTAAAAGTATTGTCTCTAAAACATCCATCCTGACACTAAAGGAAATATATTCACTTCAAATTAAAACTTTTGGTCCTATCTTCTAGTAGCTAAATGTCTCATCCTACCTTGTGTTTGCCGTTCTTGGGGAAGGGAAAAGATCCTCGCAACCCTCGATAAGAGATTTCTGTTCCCTCGCAGCACGGCCGCTGTGGGATTCCTGAGGCCCTGGTACAGAGATATGCGGAAGACTTAGATCAGCCCGAGAGGGACGTTGCCACCAACATGGACCAGATCCGCGTGAAGCTGCTTCGGAAGCAGCACCGCATGGCGGTAAGCAGCCCGCGCTTCGGGGCTCCCTCACCCAGCTTTTTGAAGTCCGTTCAGTTCTAGAGCTTAATGATGAGCATGCTGGCAGCCGCTAAGTAGCCCAGGGTTCATTCTAGCTATCGAAGGGAGACACCTGGGAGAGAGTAATACCTATTCAGCCTACAAAGGTTTAAAAATACCGTTTTGGAGAGAAAAAGCTGAAAATTATCCATACTCCCAACACTGTGAAAAAGTCCATCTAGTCATTTCTCTGCACATGTATAATAGTACATGTACAGTTTGCAAAGCTTATTGTTTTCAGTTATCCGGTGGTGAACCTCTTTCTTTGTTACTAAAATTTCTTTTGTATTATCAGTTTTTCAGAGTGCTCTAAACAGTTTGCAAACCTTATTGTTTTCAGTTATCCGGTGGTGAACCTCTTTCTTCGTTACTAAAATTTATTTTATCAGTTTTTCAAGGTGCTCTAGTAGGTATGTCCTCGTTCAGCCAATTCCACATTGTTGAAACGATTTAGATTTTTTCCAGCTGTTTATTTTAAACACTTGAGTGAAGAACCTCCTGGTTAATAAATTTTTGTAGACTTTTGGGGTTAATTTCTGAGGATATATTCCTTCAAGAGGATTTGCTTCATCAAGACTGCACAAAATCTCAAGGGTTTGCACATTTGGTGGTAAATTGCCTTTCTGAGAGGTGTAGCACTTGGCCTTCTCAGAATTCAAGTATAAATGTCCATTTCCCTGCCCTAGCCAACATTTATTATTGTATTTTTAATTCTTTATGACTATATTGATTAAATGCTTAATTTTCTGGATGTTAATGTAGATTCAAAATACAGAAGAAAATCTACTTTATAAAAACCTTACCCACTGAGTATCTTACTTTTCACACTATCACATAGGTTTGCTTCTTCAAGCACCGTAAGGATCATTAGTTGAATAGCGTGACCACCATGAGACAAAATAGCCAGAAATATAAATGATTACAGTTTGGGGACTTACACACATAATTGGGGTTAGATCTAATTCCAAGTACCTTCTGGAACCTCCAACACTTCCTTGAAGATTTGTCTCACCTTTGAGAAGTCAGGAAAGATTTACTTATCTACCTATCTATCTATCTATCTATCTATTTATTTATGGCTGTGTCGGGTCTTTCGTTTCTGTGCGACGGCGTTCTCTAGTTGCGGCGAGCGGGGGCCATTCTTCATCGTGATGCGCGGGCCTCTCACTATCACGGCCTCTCTTGCTGCGGAGCACAGGCTCCAGACGCGCGGGCTCGGCAGTTGTGGTGCACAGGCCCAGTTGCTTCGCGGCATGTGGGATCCTCCCAGACCAGGGCTCAAACCTGTGTCCCCTGCATTGGCAGGCAGATTCTCAACCACTGCGCCACCAGGGAAGCCCAGGAAAGAATTCTTGATGCTAGTCACGTTCTTGGACATCTCATAGCATTATCCCTTTCTGATAGTGTAGTAATAAATATAATATTTCAGTAGCGTTCCTCTTAGGCACAGAAGAAAGAGCTCTCCAGTGGCACCTGTTGAATCTTGATAAATTGCTTTCTTTGGTTACCCAGATCCCAAGCGGTGGACTCACAGAAATCTGTAGGAAGCCCCTATCTCCCGGATGCGTTTCATCCGTGTCGGATTGGCTGGTTTCCATCGGTCTGCCCATGTACACCAGTGCCCTCACTGAAGCGGGCTTCAGCACGCTGGGCCAAGTGCCTTCTCTGTCCCACACTTGCCTTCAGGAGGCCGGCATCACAGAGGAGAGACACATAAGCAAGCTCGTGTCCGCAGCCAGACTCTTCAAACTGCCACCAGGCCCCGAGGCCATGTAGTCAGGCCCGAAATGGACCTCCCTGGACAAGAGCCACCCGTTCACTGTGCTTATGATGCTGATGCAATTCCTCCTTGGCTGGACATGCAGACCAGACCCAGAAGAAAGGCCCAGTGTGTGGCCAGCAGAACTCGGAATCTTGGCACGGGACTCTCTTCTCCAGAAAAGCCCCCCTCCAGGAAATTGGTGTGGTTCTCTTTGACCCCCAAAGAAAAGACAAGCACTTATTTTTGTTTTCAGGACACAATAGAACAAAGATGCCAACTTGCCACAAATGCTCTGCCTGCAGTCTGTCTGGGTGCACTGGGTGAGGGCAGGGGGCAGAGGGAGAGGCCTGTCCTGTTTCTAAGCGTGTTTCTAGCCCTTCTGTCTGTCACCCTGCAGGGTTCCCAAGGCCCAGATGGGCTTAAGCCAGGCCAAAGTAACAGACTCGGGAGTGATTGTACACTATTGACCAGGCTCATTTGTTCAAAAATAAGAAAATCTGGCTGCACTAGGGGAAAAAAAAGCCCTATTCTCCTTTAGATAAACAAGAGACATTTTAATAATTGCTTTCTAGCAATCAGCTTTTATTTGCCTTAATGTAAGCTTTTAAGCAGTTATCTAACTTAGTGTTCACTGCCATGTAACCATAGTTCCAAATCTTCATCGTAGACTGCCATCTAACGTATCTGGGATGTTTCCAGCAGAAATGGGCTTTTCTAATTGTCTCACTCTAACATGGCTTATTTTATAGGAGTGTTTATCAGGCCAAATTTCATGTTGACTTTCAGTTTTTAAACTAACTACAAATCTGGTAAAAAGCGCTCTTAAATTCACAAAGATATCACGTGTGAGAGTATATGTGTGTGTTTGAGGTTATGATCTTTCATTTTAATCAGTTTAGTGTTGTTACCATGTTGGTCGTTGTGCTGCAGTATTGACTTGGAATCTTGACCGTGTCCATTCCAAAATTCAGTCATTAGCTAACAGATCACCTTTGCAAAAGGTCACTGTAAGTTGAATATTTAAGGAGGTTGTCTTTTAAAAGGGAAGTAGCTTATAAGATATTTTTAAAGTTTTTGTTTTTGGTTTTATAATTAAAATACTATTTTCCATCTTTTCTTATTTAGATAATTCACTTAAATATAATAAAGGTTCATTTTGGAGCCAAACTACATTGGCCATGTATTAAGTAGTTGCATATTTTCAGTTGTCTTCCGACTGATTTCAGCATTCTCTTTTAGTCTAGTGGCTGATCCTCTAGCAAACAGAAATTATGGTTTCCAATTGCTTACAAAGTGATTTTCCTTTACATTCTTATCATGAACCCTATTTTAAGCACTGGGTGTGATCATTTACAATAGAAATGTTTTGAGCCTTGATTTAAAAGTTCTGTAATATTTCATCTACTCATTAAAACAAACGATATCCCTCAGGGGAGGGGGAGAAAAAGGTGATTTCATTAATTACAAAACCATTTTACCATTTGCTTTATATATCTGGATCCATGTTTCTGAGGAAAAGGACATTCTCAGGTGACATATTTTTTTCATCCTTTTGGTATGCATATTTGAAAGAATAATCTATATTTCTTCAATAATAGTCACCTTCTATAAGATGCCATGTAAGAAGTTGTGGAAATGTAGAAAAAAAGCTAAAGCTGCCAAATTTCTGTTGAACTCTTTAAAACAGCCCATTTTTGTCATCTGCGGTATGACATTCCTGTGGGCTGTGACATTCCATTTAGAAGGTAACGAGGCTGCAGGGCTCTCCTATGTCACTGGAAGGAATTTCAAGTGTGTGGTGATGTGGGCACTGTAAAACGGGCTCCTAACCCTGCGTTTTCAGTACCTCAGCATGACATCCGAGAGAGCCTGCTCATAGCTTAAGCTGAGCTAAAAGACCACACGTAAAGTCAGGTAATAGGTAACAAAGGAGAAGGGGAAAGTCTTAGTTCATTTTCACGGTAAGATTTTCACTTAATGTAAAAGTGGTGCCAGAAAAGGGAGCTCTCTGAATATGAGTTTTTGAGAATGCCAAACTGTATCTTTTTCATTCTTCTTTGGAAATCATTGCCTTTGCATAGAAGTGAAATTCAGGGACCATGAATCATTTTCAGTGGGAAGGGCTTCCTAGTCTGTGGGATCTGAGGTTATTTTTACTTTATTGTGCTTTAAAAAAATTTTGTTTTTGTTTTTGTTTTTTTACTTTTAGTATTTGTTTGGTCTTCTTTTTTTTTTTTTTTTTTTTTTTTTTTTAATTTTTTTTAATTTTTTTTGCAGTATGTGGGCCTCTCACTGTTGTGGCCTCTCCCATTGTGGAGCACAGGCTCCGGACGCGCAAGCTCAGCGGCCATGGCTCACGGGCCTAGCCGCTCAGCGGCATGTGGGATCTTCCCGGACCGGGGCACGAACCCGTGTCCCCTGCATCGGCAGGCGGACTCTCAACCACTGCGCCACCAGGGAAGCCCTGTTTGGTCTTCTTTTGCTTTAAACTTTTAATTTGATCTTAGAAAAGCCTGAATGTGTGTGTGTGATGTTTGACCGAGGTGGTTTGGGGCCTCCTGTGGATGCCAGAAGGCAGGTGGTCAGCTTCAGCAATATCCAGTTTGAATCCATTGCACTTGGTGCAGAATGTTGAGGAAGGGTGAAAATTGTCGTCTTTGGAAAGCACAAAAGAAACCTGGAGAGGCAGTTTGGCTCAGGTAGCTACACATCCATTGTGTGTCATTTTTTCCTTTGAAGCTGTCTACAAGGAAGTGCAGCCAGTCCCAACCACTACTTACATTCCCAGATAACCAAGAAGTAGATTTTCCTGGCCTTGCCTTAGTCAGAGGCCTTTTCTCTTTGCAGGTATAGGTGAAACTGGAAATAACTAGTCGACTGAAAATCCGTTCCTGACAGAGCAAAGTTTCCTTCATAATTGCAGCAAAAGAAGTCAATTCACCAAGTCAATGCTGCATGTGTGTACTGTATTATTTTCAGAAAAAAAAATATAATAGTCTGAGTCCAAGTTATCTCGATTTTAAATTGATAAACAAGAAACTGTCAAGCAAATTATATAACAACTAACAACATTGCACTTTCTGTATATGAAATCAATATTTAAATAACTTATTTTTCTCCATTGCTGTTCTTAAACATTGTAAGTAGCTGTAATATACCAGTACCAATATGTTCTTGCGATTGCTTCGGCCCAAGAAAGCTGTGTATTGTTTTAAAAATTGTAAAAATTATTGTGATGATTCATTTAGCAAAAAGGTGGACAGAGGGTTTTCCTATGTATCAAAACTTGTCTATAATTATGTCATCTATGTACCTAGAAAAAAAATAAATAAATTTCTTCAGTTGAATATGCCTCTTTTGTTGTTCCCTGGGTATTATAGAGGTACATAGAGTAGAAATGAAAGGGAATTTATGAAGTGTGGTTTAAGAATGAAATATACTGGGTTTTTTTGTTTTTTTGTTTTTTTTGCAGTACGCGGGCCTCTCACTGCTGTGGCCTCTCCCGTTGCGGAGCACAGGCTCCGGACGCGCAGGCTCAGCAGCCATGGCTCACGCGCCCAGCCACTCCGCAGCATGTGGGATCTTCCCGGACCGGGGCACGAACCCATGTCCCCTGCATCGGCAGGCGGACTCTCAACCACTGCGCCACCAGGGAAGCCCAAGAATGAAATATATTGTAAAAATAGTAGTTGTACACAATTACTTCTGCCACGTCACAAAAACTCACTATCATACTCACTCAGATTCTCTTTGCCAATTTATTTCAGGTTTTTTTCAAATATTGCATAATCAAGTCACACAATTGCAGCATCTTAGCCCAGAAAGAGATTTTTGGAACCACCTCTAGTCTAAACCCGTTGTTTTCAAATGAAGAGTTTGAGTCCACGCAGACTTGCCCAATATCATGTGTCGTTAAATGGAAACAATCCAGGTCTTCCATTGAGAAAGAAAAACATCTAGATTGGGATATTCTAGAAATCAACTAACTTGACAAAAATCATTTTTCAATATTAGTGTGCCACAGTTGATATAAAAACACATTTTTAATTAGGAGGGAGTGTGTAATACAACATTTTGAGTAGGTAAAATGTGCACTTGAGACAGACCAAAAAGTGACCCTTCCTTTTCTCTCAGCCACCTATTTCTCATACTACAGGTAAGTATTATAACCAGTGTTTCCATATCTTTTCAGAAATGCTGTGTTTATTGACAAAGATAACTGCATATGCATTTTTCCATATAGGAATGACAGCATTTCCCCACACTTCTTCACTTAGCATGTGGAACCGCTGTGTTAAAGTTACGAGTATTTAAAATTTTGATAGAATAGTTTAAATCCACTGGTGGATTTCAATATAGGAAGCGCTACCATGGTAGGTTTTATTTACAAATCATTGTTTTATTCCCCACTCCCCCAATCCCTCTTGTAAATGGGGCTATTTCATATATTCTGAAAGTCGGGGGCTTCCCTGGTGGCACAGTGGTTGAGAGTCCACCTGCCGATGCAGGGGACGTGGGTTCGTGCCCTGGTCCGTGAGGATCCCACATGCCCCGGAGCGGCTGGGCCCGTGAGCCATGGCCGCTGAGCCTGCGCGTCCGGAGCCTGTGCTCCGCAACGGGAGAGGCCACAACAGTGAGAGGCCCGCGTACCGCAAAAAAAAAAAAAAAAAGGTCGGGGATTCCTCTGAAGCACTGCATTATTTTAAAGAACTGACCATAAACCTCAAATCTTATTTATCTCAAGTTGACTCTTAAGATTCTATAGTTCAACTCATAGAAGATAGTTTTTTCTTATGATTCCTAAGAAACCTTGACTGGATTCTTGGTATTTGTTCTAACTTGGCTTCATGTATGGATATTTATGTTGAATTCACTTAGAAGTTATAAAGAACGTAAGTTTGATTAGGGAAAGCAGAAAAGGGAAGGGTGGTTGTCATTTAACCACAACTTATTTGGGGACCTTAGAATGATGACTTTACTCAGCTCTGAGGACCCGCTCAGAGAAAACTACGTACACAGTGCTCCAAGGTGGGGTGTGTGAGGGTGTACGTGAGGGAGTGAGAGGCAGGAGAGGATGGATGCTCGCTCAGGTGTAGGTCTGGACCACTCGTCCGTCAGGGGCCCGTGGGCAGCGTTATCTGGAAGCATTCCAGTTTCTCGTACAGCGCTCCTCCTACAGTGTCAAAGAAGAACACCGAAAAAGGAGTTTAGCCATCGCCTCTCTAAAACTTAAGCAAAATACATGAAGGTTCTAATCAAACCAGGTTTGAGCCCAGTGTGGAAGGACCCCAGGGTACGTGTGTGGGAGCCAAAGGAGTTATGACTAATCTGATTGCAATTTACTACCATCCCCATTCATCCTCAACACTCCAGTGATAAATATGGTCAGAGCCATAAGAGATGTGTACAAAGAGCTGGGGGAGCCAGAGGGGAAACTGACTTGGTCTGGAGTTGTGTTGGGGGGGATGGAGCCCAAATGGAGGAGGTAGTTACGTGGATTGTAACTGTGCATCCGTGTGCTAAGAATGTTAGACTCTGTTAAAAACAAAAACAAACAAAAATCTTGAAAAACGTGAGAAAATAGCTTCTGTGTCCCCAGACTCCTGACCCACTTGGCTGTCATGGGGAGTGGACCATGGCTTCCCCTACTTAATAGAAACGTTGGAGACCATCCATTGGGCCAGCTCTCTGGACCTCCTTTCAGCTCACTTGCAAAACTGCCCCGCATCCTCCCCTAGTCTTTCCTCCTCGCTCCAGCCATGACAAAAGGGGTGTCCCTCCATCTGTCTAGTCCTACCTGTGTTCAGGATCCTGTCCTGGGACACCCCCCGCCACCAGTCATCATATATTCCCTCATTCCTCTGGATCTTCCCCTTGAACATGTTTGCAATAGGCTGTCGCTGTCTTTTCCAGGCTGGCCCAGATTGCCCCTTTTTGGATAAGCACACTCTGCATTTCCTATGCGAGAACTAGCATCCCCTACATTTCAAGGGATCCTGGTGCAACTTTCACTGCAGTGTCCCCGGCACCCTCCGAGCAGTGAGCACAACTCCATTCAGCCTCCTTTTGCCCAGACTTGGGCTCTGGAGCTGAAAGTCAGATACATGAGAGGGGCTGCGGCTGAACTGTGCTGATGGTGGTGCCCACAGAGCCCAGGAAGCCCAGGAACTGAGATGCCTGTGCCTTCCTGGGCTTTCCAAAGCTTGTTCTGCCTTTCCTTGGATTCCTTTGCCAACTGCCGTCAAACATCTTTACTCATGTACCCCTAAAATAATATCCCCAAACTGAGGACTCCCTTGCACATTTTAAAGTTGCCCTCCCAAAGTTCCCAATCGTAAGTTTAAATAACTGCGAGACTGTACATTTCTAGCTTTTTGTAAATATTTGCATTTTAGAATACAACTGCAACATTACTTAAAAAAATATATCCAATGGAAAATAAATACCACAGCAGTTTGATACCTACCATTGTCCACTGAAAGCACACAAGAACAAACAAAAAATTTTACTGTCCTTCAAAGCCTATAACCATTCTACTTTCTCCACACATTTTTATCCTAACGCAATATATTTTGTATGTGTCTTTTTGATCATCTTATCATATTTCCCTGTAATAAAAATGAATTTAAGTTTATTTTATTTTTCATTTCTTTTGATCATTAGGCTCTATTTGTAAAAAATAAAAATAAAAACCCTGGGTTTAGTTATACTCACCATGATTATTATTAATCAATTATCAATATACACATATTTCACAGTTTTTGATAAATAATGATAAAATATAAAAATTAAAGTGTGATTGGAAAGGTCTCTCAGTTGGATGGCAGAGGTGGGCAGGTGCCTTATGGCCCCCGGTTTGTAGATGATGTCGCAACCCCAGTTATTTCAAGTTTGACTAAATGCTGGGAGCCCCAGATATCTCTACAACATTTTGCTTTGTGTGTGTGTGTGAAGTGGGAGAAGGGCATTTTATGAAAGAGATGGGAAAGGAATGCCAGCAGGAGGCATCCTCAGGCAGATCAACTTTAGGACCCTATTAACTTGGAAACAGATTCCCTTATTAAAGCTATCCCAGGCAATGGAGCCTTGGGAAAGAATGCCAAATTGAAGACCTTCGCCGTGGGCTACATGGGATTCTTACCACAAATCCCTTTTCTTGCCAGAACTATTTGTTGCTTTTACCTGTGAAGAAAATTCCATCAACCAGATCAGTGTTCATCATTCCTCATTTAAAACGTTCTCTCTCAGCTCCACATTCCCCTTACCTAGATAATCCCCCCTGCCCCCCACCCCTCTCTTGTTTTTCACAGACAAATATCTTAACATTTTTTCCTGCTCTCATTGTCTCTTCTTCGCTATCCTTCATAGACTCCCCAGCCCACTGCTCTCTGGATGCACCTGAGGCCACGGTTGGAAGCCACGCCCTGATTTCCAAATCCTCCTGGTCTTCTCTGCAGCGTCCTCTCCGCTGCCTTTCCCAAGCTTCCGCTTCCCCACTCCTACCCACCCCATCTGCCTCTGCAGCAGCTGCCTCTCCGCGTCCCTCGCCCCACCCTTTGAATGAATGTTCAGGAACCTCAGACGTCCATCCCAGGGCCTCTTCTCTCCCACGGTGATCTCTCTGTTTCACCCTGAAAAGCCTGCTTAGAGTAAAAGATGTAATCCCAAACACTGATCGTTTAAGTAATGTAATGCCTTTTTTCTTCTTTTTTTAGCTGTGGGGCTTGTGGGATCTTAGTTCCTGGACTAGGGATTGAACCTGGGCCCTTGGCAGTGAAAGCACAGAGTCCTAAACACTGGATCACCGGGGAATTCCCGAAATGTAATGCTTTTAACTGATAGGATACCTTTTACAACAAGGGACAAGAGCAAACCACGTGTTAAAATGCCTTCCCAGCTATTTGCTTGTGAGGCTAAATATGCCTCCTCTGGCACCAGCTCACCTTGTGTCCTTGTGGTGTATTCAGCATCTGAGCTCCAGAATAAAGCCAAAGGAGAACAGGCAGAGGCTGTATTCAGCTGTGGAGGCAGCATCGTTCTCTAATTTCTCTAAGAATATTCCACAGTCTACTCTTAGGGAGTCAGTTCTATGGTTTCTGTAGATCTGGAAGGCTGCCACTCAAGACGTCCTCTGGTCCCTCATGGGTCCATCCGAGCCTGTGACACTACTTGTCCTCCAATGGGTAGAAAGCAAGGAGAGGGTGGTTAAATCAGCTAATTACTGGACGGAGCACTATAATGAGTGCTTAAGGCAAGGTACCTATTTTATTCATTCAATCAACTCCAAGTGGTCATTTATTATCATCCTTGTTTTACCAGAGCACAAACTTCATGAGAGCAGGAACTTTTTGTTTACTCCTATGTTCCCACATCCAGAACAGTGCCTGACACATGGGGGTGCAGAATAAATAAATATGACCTGAATAACACGGTTCAAAGAAGGTAAGACAGTTTTCCAGGCTGACACAGCCAGTAAGTAACAGGACCGACATTTGAACACCAGCCTGTCTGACCCTAAAACCATGCTCCCTGTAGTATGATAACGACTCCAGCAACGATACTCCCCTGCAGTCCCTGAACTTTGCACTTTCAATTCTATTTTCAAATAGATAATGTTAAGTTCAACCCCTCACAGACGGAATGTCTGATCTTCACCTCCATTTCCCATCTCAGTTAGTGGTGCCTGCTGGTCACTTAGCTCAAAACCCTTCTTTTTTCTCTCACAGTCCACATTCAATCTGTCAGGAAATCCTCTTGTCTTTACTTTCGACACCTCTCCAGAAGCTGACCCCTTCTCAACACCTGCACTCCTATCCTGGCCACCACCTCCTCTCACCTGGATTGTCCCGGAGCTACCTGCTTCCTAGCCCCCATCCTTGCCTTTCAGCCCATGCAGCAGGCTGAGTGACTCTGCTATGAATGTGTGTGTCCCCCGCCGATGCAAACGTTGAAGCCGGCCCCCCAGTGGGATGGCATGAAGAGACGGGGCCTTCGGGAGGTGACTAGGTTTAGATGAGGTCATGAGGGCAGAGCCCCACCACAGGATTCGTGTCCTTATAAGAAGAGGAAGGGACTCCAGGGCATCCTCTGTGTCCACCTGTGGGAACACAGTGAGAAGGCTGGCCACCACACACCAAGAAGAGGGTTCTCACCAGAAGCTCAATCCTGCCAGCACTTGATCTTGGACTTTCCAGCCTCCAGAACTGTGAGAAAATTAATTTCTGTTGTTTAAGCCACCCAGTCTATTCTATTTCATTACGGCAGCCTGAGCAGACCCTGTAAAAACATAGGGCAGGTTATGTCACTTCTCTGCTCCAACCCTTCCATGCCGTTCCATTTCTTTCAGAGTCAAGGTTAAATTCTCTGCAGTGGCCTGCCAGGTTCTATGCAATCATCTCCCATTTCCTATATGGTGTCCCCCGCCCCCCATTATATCCTCCGTGTCGCTAATTCAGCCAGACAGGCTTTCTTATTGGTTCTCACACAAGTCAGTCAGGCTCTCACCTCAAGCCTGTGGACGGGTTTTCCTCAACCTGGAACGCACTTCCCCAGAAAATCTACAGGACTAACAGCCTCCCATCCCCCTCCCACGGGTCTGTGTTCAGAAGGTGACCTTTCAGAGCCCTGTTCTGAGTCCATCACCTAAAACTGCACCGTCCCTTCGCTTTTACCTTTGCCACCAGTTCTGATCCTCACACCTGCTTTATTTTCACCTTCTAACATACTATGTAGTTTATTTCTTCGTTACGTTTATTGCTCCTTAGCTGTGTCCTCCTTCTACAATTTAAAGTCCAGGAATGCACAGGTGGCTCTCTGGCGATTCTGAACCTCTACATTTGACACATAATATTGATATTTGTTAAATGAAGGACTGTCCCTGAATCGCAAGGCTTCGAATCCTAAATGTTAAAGCTGGAGATGATCTACCTTTATTTCAGTTTATAGGTGAGGAAACAGACCCAGAGAGGCACGAGCTGAGGTTCATACTCAGATGGCCAGGGTCAGAGCACATCGCTAAAGAGGCACATCCTCTCTACCTATCAAAGGCTTCGCAGGAGCACGTGAGCATCCGCGCCTTAAAAAGAAACCACAGCAAAACCGAAAGAAAGATCCCAAGCCGCTTCCAGCAAACAAGCCCTTGCGGAGTGAGTAGTTGCTGCAGCGTTTGGCCACCGGAGGGCACTGATGTGCCAGATTGAAGGCCGAACCCGACCCGGCGGAGGGCGGGAGGTGGGAGGAGCAGTTACGCGCTCGCTCCGCACAGCCAGAGGGGCAGGGAAAGGAAATGCGACGGCGCGAGGGCGAGCCGGGCCTCCGCGACCCTCCAAGATATCAGCCAAACTTTGAGTGCTGTAACCACCTATTAAAACGCCAGTGAAGGGACTTCCCTTCCCTGGTTGCACAGTGGTTAAGACTCTGCCCTCCGAAAGCAGCGGGCCCGGTTCGACGCCTGGTCAGGGAACTAGATCCCACGTGCATGCAACTAAGAGTTCCAACGCCACAGCTAAGGAGCCAGTCTGCCACAGCTAAGACCCGGTGCAACCAAATTAAAAAGTAAGTATTAAAAAATAAATAAAAATAAAAATGAGGGCTTCCCTGGTTGTGCAGTGGTTGAGAGTCCGCCTGCCGATGCAGGGGACGCGGGTTCGTGCCCCGGTCCGGGAAGATCCCACATGCCGCGGAGCGGCTGGGCCCGTGAGCCATGGCCGCTGAGCCTGCGCGTCCGGAGCCTGTGCTCCGCAACGGGAGAGGCCACAACAGTGAGCGGCCTGCGTACCGCAAAAAAAAAAAAAAAAAAGTGATGTTTAAAAAAAAATGCCATTCGAGAATGATGATGGAGACTGGTGGAATTCACAGTCCATTTTAATAAGCACTGAGGGGCTCTTGGCTCCCGTCTTTTTACTCCTTTAATTAGCAAAGAGGGATGACGGCTTGTGTTCACTGCTCCCGGTGTGGCTGGGTGTCTGGGTGTGTGCAGGAACCCTCCTGCCTGCCTGCCACAGGAGCAGGATGGAGGAAGGAGGTATTTTGGTGACTCTGAAACAAAGTCCTAAACTTTACACGTCAAGCAGTGAGATGTAAACCAGGCTCATTTTTGTTGGAATGGTATTTCGTTGCTCATGGCCCAGAATAGCCTGACATTATAAGAGCAGGGGCCAGGATGCAGTCCAGATGTTCACGGAACTTGACATACATGAGAGCATTTGGCCTTCACAGTGTGCCCCTGTAGTAGACACTGTGATCCCCATTTTACAGCTGAGGGACCTGAAGTCACAGAGGTGTAGGTAGAAGAGATGAGATTTGACCGTGGATTATCTTATTCTGATGCTCTTTGGCTTAACCACTATGGAATAACTCCCCGGTTCTCAGCCTGAGCAACATATTAAAATCATCTGGTGTATTAGTCTGGGCTCCACTGAAGAAGCAGAACCAATCGGAGATATATATTAAGAAATGTGGGACTTCCTTGGTGGTACAGTGGTTCAGTCTCTGTGCTTCCGCTGCGAGGGGCGTTGGTTTGATCCCTGGTCGGGGAACTAAGATCCCCCATGCTGCACACCTCAGCCAAAAAAAAAAAAAGAAAGAAAACAGAAATGTATTTCACGGATTGGCTTCTGCAGTCATGGGGGCCGGCTGGGAAAGTCTGACATCCGTAGCGCATGTTATCAGGAGCTGCAGGCTGGAACCCTTGGGCGTGAGCTGCAGCCGTTGTCCACAGTCAGTATTTCTTCTTCATCAGGGAATCCTCAGCTCTGCTCTGAAAACCTTTCAACGGATTGAACCAGGCTCACCCAGCTTTAGGCTCCCTTACTGAAAGTTAACTGATGAAGGACTTGAATCACATCTACACAACACCTTCACAGCAACACCTAAGGTAATGTTGATTGACTCACTGAGGGCTGTAGCTGTCTCAGTTCAGGCGGCCAGAACACAATACCACAGACCTGCTTATCGACAACAGAAATTGTATTTCTCACAGTTCTGGGGGCTGGAAATTCGGGTTCAGAGTGTCAGTGTTGACAGGTTCCATTGAGAGCCTGCTTCCGGGTTAGACTGCCGACTTCTCCTTATATCTTCACATAGCAGAAAAAGAGAAGAAACAAGCTCTTTCTGGTCCTGTAAGGGCACAGATTCCATTCATGAGGGCCCCATCTCCCTGACTCATCTCATCCTAATCAGCTCCTAACACCATCGCATTGGGGGGTAGGGTTTTAACTTAGGAATTCTGGGGGAGTGCAGATTTTCAGTCCTTAACAGTAGCCTGGCCAGGTTGACACATTAAGAGCACCATTGTACTGTGAAGGCTTTTAAAAGTAGACTCCTTGAACCCCAACCCAGACCAGAAGTGGAATTATTGGGTCATATGATAGTCATTTCTTCCAAAAGATCGATTCCTTGTAAAACAATTCAAAACCGTGTTGGAAAGTGCCACAAATTGTCTGAAATTCTGTCCAAGGACACTTTGCTGTCTCTCATACATGCTTCTCAGTTTCCTTAAGTATGTCATTTATCTAAAGGGCCAGTAATAGAAGTTAAGAGAATACTTCTAACAGCTTTGAGCTTGTTCCATTTCTGAAATTAACCAGTTTGCTCTCTTTTACCAGTGTGGTTTCGTCCTTTTCTATCAAATTTAATGGGCTCAGTCCCCACTTGCCCAAATTACAGGGCATCCTGTATCTCTTCCTAAGACATGCCTGAGAAAAATTGCCCAAGAATCCCAGGATTTACTCACCTCAAAGGGGCCTGTCTTGCTTCCAAACAATAGGTTAAAATCAGAGCCAGAGAAGTCAGTCATCTATAGACAGGCTCCAGCTCCTGCCAAGTTCTTTTGCTACAGGGTCACTGTGTCCCTGTGGTTCACTGTCCTCACTTTCACCACTCCCAATGAAGGCAAATGCCATAGTGACATTTTGTTTTGAGGAAGGACAAAAGACAGTCTCGGAGTTCTGTCTATCTGAAGCTTATAGCCTCCAAAGGGGGTTTACACTCAGCACCACAAGATGCTCTCTTTGCCTGGGTGGCTTTACTGGGGGTACTTTGGGCCTCGGCCAAACAATCTGCCAAACCAGCCCCCAAATGGACCTTGCAGTGGGGGAACTGGGCCCAGGTTATTGTCCAGTCTCAGACTCCCCTAGAACTGGGTTCCTTGTTGGGTGCTCTTGGTGTCCTTTCCCTTCTGACTCATCTCAGTCTGTTGGAGACATTCTATCATGTTGCATTCTCAAAAGGGAAGAAGTTAGGGGACTATACCTCTTTCTTTCCCAGGTAGCAACTTGGTCCCTATTCAGCTTTACCCACATTCCTCCAAGTGACCGCTTTGCATAACAAAGGATATAGGGAGACAGTTGTTCAGGTCACAAAGGTCCCAGGGTAGTTAGTGACTTAAAGCAGAATCACCGTGAGGTGCCACTCAAGTGACCGTACAGGGATGACTAGTGTATCCACCTAGACAGAGTAGACAAAGAACTATCTGATCCTTTTTTTTTTTTTTTTTTTTTTCTGGCAGCTTCTAAAAGTACTGCTTAGTCAGGCTCCTAAGAATTCAGACTCTAAACTCTGAAGGGGCTCAAGCTTCCGCTAGGAACTCTGGTCAGAAAGGAGTGGAGTCACATGACAGAAGTCAGGGATTGTAACAGGCGCTGGGCTTTCCCCTGGCATCCCTCCCTCCTGGTGGGGTCTGTGTGCAGCCGGGCTGGGAGAGTACACGTGGGAAGCCCCCAGTTTCAAGGACGTGGCCCTCCCTCAGAAGGCCGGGGGCTTGGGGCAGACCCAGGAAAGCAGCTGAAAGCACTCTGCCCTCCACCTCTTCTCTGTCACATTGATAGGTGGTAAGATGGGGCTTGGGATGTCACACCAAGGCCACGGTGGCACGTCAGAAGATGGGACCATGCCCCCCACTTGCCCTCTCGCATAGCTCTTCTGAGGTTAATTTCAATCCTTTCCCCTTTGGCGAATGCCAGTCCTCACTTAGCCCCACGGACCCTCCTCTTGGCTTCCATCACAGGTGCCAAGTCCAAATCTCTTTCAAAGGAGTGTTTCTGGAGCAGTGGGTCATGGTGGGGTTGGGATAAAGGGGGATAAAGGATAAAGGGGGAGAGATTAGACATTGCCCTAGACCTGGGACCTGGGCCTTTGACAAGAGGTTGAGTGACTTAAACCAGAATCACCCTGAGGTGCCACTCAAATCACCCAAACCCCTTTCTCCGGTTTGGGCTCTTAGCTGCAGAATCGCTCACTGCTTCTGAAACAGCCCAAGTGTTTGTCAAGGACCTCCTCAGATTAAGGCCTCACTGCTGAGAGCTGCAGCTCCTGCAAAGGCCTACAGTGGTTTGCAGAGCAGACTTGGTGCCATCTCACTGGACACAGGGACGGTGTGTGAATTTCTTCCATCTTCCTAGGAGAGGTTTCCAAAAGTTTTCCAAGGCCCCTTTCAGCTATGGTCTAAATGCAGGGCCTTGGCACCTCTCCAGGGAAGAGCCTCATTTACTTTGGCACCTGGGCCACTTGCTATTTTGTCCCAGGCTCAGAATGTATGGAATAGGGCTTTGCTGGGAGGCACACCACAGTACTTCTCTGTGCTTGTCAGGATGGATGGAGACTGGCGACCCAAGCCATCGGGGAACTCCCATTCTCACCCCCGGAATTCCTCCCCTGTTGGCTTTGAGGTAGAGGGAGTCATCCACCAAAGAATGTTCGATGAGGGATTCACGCTGGTTGGATTGTAGAGGATCTTAAATTTTCCTCAAATCCTCACATTTTCCTTGCCGATCTTTTTTCCCTCCAAAATTGGAGAAAACGTGTAGTGTTCATTTTATAAAATCTGTTCAAAAGGTGCACGAAAGACTGATTTTCACAAGCCAAGAAATCAAGTTTTTCCTTCAGGATCATGGTTAACACAGCCTGGTGAGGCCAAGTACCTGCCCGATGCAGGAATACTGGTTCTGCTTCAGAGCGCTCTCTAAAGGTACAAATTGGAAGATTCATTTACTCGTTGATTTGGGGCAGGAAGAGGGAAGCAGGACTTGCCAGGACCCCGTTCTTCTACCTTAGCCCCTCCCAGGCCTATGTTCATTTCGTGAGTGCCACCCCTATGCTTCGGCCCGGGGTATCAGCTCAAGCTTCTCTCGCCCATTTTACCCCCTGGAAAAACAACGGGTCAGCGCTCAGAAGAGATCTCAGAGGCGCTCCGTCCATCAACGTTCGCCCGAAGCGTCATCCGTGCATCTCGTCCTGGCAGATTTCCCGGCTGAACCACCAGAGCCGGTCGTGCTTCTGGGTGTTTGCTGAACCACTGAGGCTGTGGCTGTGGCCGCTGGTAGCTCAGAGGTGGGGGTTTCTGGCACCGTTTCCCCTCCTTCATCCCCCCGTAGTGACTTGCTCATTTCTCTCTGACGGATGGCACCCAGAGTTAGTTTTCAAATGTATGGAATTTTATAAACTGTTTTATCCTGTGTTTTACTTCTTGGCCTTTTGGTTGGCATCGGCAAGGAGTGGGGCTGGGGAAAGGTGGGCTGGCGGTGGGAGGGCATAGAAACGGAGTGCTTTCTCAGGGGTGATGACAAGAAGCTCGGTCCCCATTCTCTCCTCCTGATACCTTGATATCTGTTGCTTATATTTATGCATAGGGTAAAACCCTGAGAAGGAAGGTAACCTAGAGTTTAGACGATTTCATTTTAATAATTTAAAGCATTTTGAGTGTCATCTTTTTCTTTTTCTTTTCTTTCTTTGTGTGTGTAGGTGAGAGCGTTCACTTTGAATATATCTGCCTCACATGCGTTCCTTTTTGCTCCAGTTGTATTGAGCTATAATTGGCATATAACATTATATTAGCTTTAGGTGTACAACAGAATGATTTGGTGTATGTATACATTGAGAAATGATCACCACAGGAAGTTTAGTTAAAGTCCATCACCTCACATAGTTACAGAGTTTTTTTCTTTGATGAGAACTTTGAAGTTCTACTCTCAGCAACTTTCAAATCCTGTCCGTTTTTTGTTTGTTTTTGTTTGTTTGTTTTTTTAATGAGGTGCACCTGTCAGCCCACCTCCCGGCTCCCCCAGCATCAGGGTGGACTTCTGAGCCTGTATAGTTACCACGAGAAACGGCAGCGATATGTCTACGTGTCTGTTTCTCTCGCTAGACTGAGGACAGAGGTTGGAGATTCAGCATGATTTCTCCAGCACCCAGCACAGTGCCTGGCACACACCAGGGCTCAGTAGATATTTGTTGGATGAACAGAACACACCAGAAAAGTATGCCAGCACCTTTTTTTTTTTTTCTTTTTCAAGAGGCTACCCCAAGGGAGAGTGGAATCGGGCAAAAAGCAAATGCGCAGCCTCTGGACCTTAGGAGGCTGCTCTACCCTGTCTTCTGGCCTGGATTTCAGGACACGAGTCTACAAGCCGTATAACCCAATGAGGGCAGACATCCTGGTCTTTATGGTCAGTAGCCCAGTGGTCAGTGGGTCAGTCGTCCCATCCAGCACTGCCCATGCAAATGCACAAGCGTTTCCTCTTTGACTCACTCACTTGACCAAGGCGTGGGCAGGACCACGGGACCATCCAGCACAGATTCTGAAGTCTGCCATTGTATTCTCCTGTGAGCGGGCATTGTGCAGACAGGACCTTTCCCTTTCCTGACTTTTAAGGCCGCATGCATTTGTGTTTTGCACACTGCCCCGCAGGAGGCGGAAGCCATGCACGTGCAGCTTAGGGGCCCACGCTCGTGTCGGAGTGACTGCCTCCCTGGTGTGAGCCTCACAAATACATGCCTGGTGTGTAGACAGGCCTAGGCCAACCTCAGGCTAATGCTGGAATTACCTCTGGACAGGGGTTCTGAACTCAGAGGGTCCATAAACTTGAATAGAAGAATTATAGCCTTTTGCTTCCACTAACCTCTAACTGAAATTTAGCCTTTGCTTCAATTACGAATGTAATGACACCATCTGTGATGTCACCAACACAAACTACAGGTGTGTTCATGTCACTTCACAGTGCCTACAGATCTTCCACAATGTCTTTTCCAGTCATTGGTACTTAGAAATTATGTAACTATTAGACCCACTGGTCGATCTTGTTTTCTAATGCATGACTAAAGAAGCCCTTGTGTTACTATAGGTATTTGTCAGGGTTCTCCAGAGAAACAAAACCAGTAGGGAAGGGGTATGTGTGTGTGTGTGTGTGTGTATTTATTATGAAGAATTGGCTCATATAGTTATGGAGGCTGAGAATCTGCCATCTATAAGCTGGACACCCAGGAAAGCCGGGTACTACCTGGTGGCGTAGCTCTCAGAAGCAGAGGACATTAAGTCCTTGTCGAGGTCAGGAGAAGACTGATGTCAGCTCACCTGTCAGGCAGAGAGTGAATTCTCCCTTCCTCCGCCTCTTTTCTATTTTTGTGTTTTTAAAAATAATAACTAAAGGTTTAATTTTAAAATGATACATTATAAAGAAATCACTAAAAGAATAAAACAATAATTTGTTTATAAAATATTCATTATAAGGGTCCTTGGAAGAATAAACTCAAATAGATTTGAATATAATTCAAATTATGAAAATATGATTTACTGCAAACTTTTTAGGAATATATATGCAGCATATGATAAAATATACCTTCAAAGGTAAATCTGCTGATGTTTTGTGCTGACCTCAAAGTTAAATAAAATATAAAGAACTGTAATTCTATGTATTTTAGATATACATTTTAAAACATTATTTTGAGAAGATATACACAGGCTTCACCAGACAGCCAAAAGAGTTTATGACACCAAAAAATGTTAAGAACTGCTGTGAGAACAGCTCTGCTGTGTGGCCACCAGCCTCTGGCCACTTCATTGGAGGAAACAAACCCCTCTCAAAATTCTGTTGTATATTCTTTCAATACATTGAAAGGAAGGAGGTGTGTGCCAGTTATCAATTTATTGCCCCTCAACTCTAAATTCACCTTCCTTGACTTAGCCATGGAGCCCCGCACTGTAAACTTTTCTCCTTTGTAGTTGGCATGATGCTAAACCTTGTCAGTAGAGGGCGCTAGAGGGACCACTGCAGGAGGAAGGGGTTTCTCTTCCTAGGAGCCAGCATGCTTGTGTTCTTTTCTTCTTGCTCCTATTCTGCATGGCTACCAGTGACATGGGGTGGTGGTGGGGATCCTCTGGGGCTCACTGGGGCATTTCAGCAAACTAATTGCTGAATTAGCAATTAGTTGAACTGCTGAATTCCCCAATGAGGTCTGAATTCCAGTTTGGGGAGGAGGCTTCCTGTATTCATTTCCTAGGGATGCCATAGCAAACAGAAATTTATTGTATCAGATTTCTAGAGGCTGGAAGTCTGAGATGAAGCTGTCGACGGGCTTGGCTCCTTCTGAGAGCCGGGAGCGAATCTGTTCCATGTTTCTGGTAGTTTGCTGGCAATCTTTGGCATTCCTTGGCTCATAGAAGCAGCACCCGCATCTCTGCCTTCATCTTCACATGGAAGATGCGCTCCCTGTGTCTGTGTCGGTGTCCAAACCTCCCCTTTTTATATATGACGCAAGTCATTTTGGTTTAGGGTCCCACTCTACTCCAGTATAACTTTATCCTAACAACTAATTACATCTGCGATGACCATAAGGTCATTCCAAATAAGGTCACATTCCGAGGCTCTGGGGTTCAGGACTTAAACATATGGATTTGGGGGACACAGTTCAACCCATAACACCACGCTTTTTAAAATATATATATAAATATTTACTTTTATGTTAATAAAAATATATTGAAATCCTACTAATTGTATAACCTATTTTTGGTGATGTGGATATATTTTTTTTCACTTTTTTTTTAAACATCTTTATTGGAGTATAATTGCTTTACAATGGTGTGTTAGTTTCTGCTGTATAACAAAGTGAATCAGTTATACATATACATATGTCCCCATATCTCTTCCCTCTTGCGTCTCCCTCCCTCCCACCCTCCCTATCCCACCCCTCTAGGTGGTCACAAAGCACTGAGCTGATCTCCCTGTGCTATGTGGCTGCTTCCCACTAGCTATCTGTTTTACGTTTGGTAGTGTATATATGTCCATGCCACTCTCTTGCTTTGTCCCAGCTTACCCTTCCCCCTCCCCGAATCCTCAAGTCCATTCTCTAGTAGGTCTGTGTCTTTATTCCCGTCTTGCCCCTAGGTTCTTCATGAGCATTTTTTTTTTTAGATTCCATATATATGTGTTAGCATACAGTATTTGTTTTTCTCTTTCTGACTTACTTCACTCTGTTTGACAGACTCTAGGTCCATCCACCTCACTACAAATAACTAAATTTCATTTCTCTTTATGGCTGAGTAATATTCCATTGTATATATGTGCCACATTTTCTTTATCCATTCATCTGTTGATGGACACTTAGGTTGCTTCCATGTCCTGGCTACTGTAAATAGTGCTGCAGTGAACATTTTGGTACATGACTCTTTCTGAATTATGGTTTTCTCAGGGTATATGCCCAGTAGTGGGATTGCTGGGTCGTATGGTAGTTCTATTTGTAGTTTTTTAAGGAACCTTCATACAGTTCCCCATAGTGGCTGTATCAATTTACATTCCCACCAACAATGCAAGAGGGTTCCCTTTTCTCCACACCCTTTCCAGCATTTATTGTTTCTAGATTTTTTGATGATGGCCATTCTGACCGGTGTGAGATGATATCTCACTGTAGTTTTGATTTGCATTTCTCTAATGATTAATGATGTTGAGCATTCTTTCATGTGTTTGTCGGCAATCTGTGTATCTTCTTTGGAGAAATGTCTATTTAGGTCTTCTGCCCATTTTGGGCTTGGGTTGTTTGTTTTTTTGATATTGAGCTGCATGAGCTGCTTGTAAATTTTGGAGATTAATCCTTTGTCAGTTGCTTCATTTGCAAATATTTTCTCCCACTCTGAGGGTTGATTTTTTGTCTTGTTTATGGTTTCCTTTGCTGTGCAAAAGCTCTTAAGTTTCATTAGGTCCCATTTGTTTATTTTTGTTTTTATTTCCATTGCTCTCGGACGTAACACCACCACCCTTTTAAGCTTGCTCCTCCCCTCAGTATTCCCTCACTCAGCCTTAGGGTATTCTTCAGAGATATTTTTTGCCCCTTTATAGCTAACACCCTTGTTTGTTCGTTTTATAATTTATTTTACTAAAGTACAGTTGATTTACAATGTTGTGTTAATTTCTGCTGTACAGCAAAGTGATCCAGTCATACATATATATATTCCTTTTCTTTTTTTTTTTTTTTTGCGGTACGTGGGCCTCTCACTGTTGTGGCCTCTCCCGTTGCGGAGCACAGGCTCCGGACGCGCAGGCCCAGAGGTCATGGCTCACGGGCCCAGCCGCTCCGTGGCATGTGGGATCCTCCCAGACCGGGGCACGAACCCGTGTCCCCTGCATCGGCAGGTGGACTCTCAACCACTGCGCCACCAGGGAAGCCCTTCCTTTTCTTTTTAAAAAAATTTTATTTATTTATTTATTTTTGGCTGTGTTGGGTCTTCGTTGCCGCAAGCGGGCTTTCTCTAGTTGCAGCGAGCGGGGGCTACTCTTCGTTGAGGTGCTCAGGCTTCTCATTGCGGTGGCTTCTCTTGTTGTGGAGCACGGGCTCTAGGCGCAGTAGTTGTGGCTCGTGGGCTCTAGAGCGCAGGCTCAGTAGTTTTGGCACACAGGCCTAGTTGCTCTGCGGCATGTGGGATCCTCCTGGACCAGGGCTCGAACCCATGTCCCTGCACTGGCAGGCAGATTCTTAACCACTGTGCCACCAGGGAAGCCCTATATTCTTTTTCATATTCTTTTCCATTATGGTTTATTACCGGATATTGAATATAGTTCCCTGTGTTATACAGTAGGACCTTGTTTATCCGTTCTATATATAATAGTTTACATCTTAACACCCTTGTTACTAGGTAATTATTCTCTACGTTAAACTTCTCCTTTCTCCTGACTGAACCCTAATGGATATGAAAGTAAAGGAAACTAACAGAAGAGGTGCCAGGAACTTTACTTTTAATCTTTCCTCAACCTTATGAGGTAGGGATTTTTCTCACACTCATTGATAAAGTGATTATGTAGCTTTCCCAAGTGCCACGCTTGGGGAGTGGCAGTGCTGGAACTTAAACTTTTGTTTTGTTTTTTGTTTTATTCCAAAGGCTGAGCATCCTCTACTGCCCAGTGCTGATTCCATACTGAAGATGCCTGTGTGGGTCTCCAGCAGGCTGGTCTTGTCCCCACCATGATGGTCACAGTCTCCGTCCAATGGAAATGTTGGCTTCGTTCATTTGCTCATTTATTCATTCAACAAATATTCACATTGTGTATATTTACTACTGCATGCTAAGTTCTATATGCTAAGGGACACAGAGAGGGCTGAAGCGCTGATCTCCAAGAGCTGAAATTAAAATGGCAGAGGCTGACAAGTGGGAAACATGTGTTCGATGCTGTGGAAAAGCTTCTCTGAGAAAGTGATGCCTGAACTGAGGTTTGGAAAAGAGCAAACCAGGAAAAGAATGAGGGAAGGGTATTCCAGACAGAAGAAAGAGCAGGAGCAAAGGCATGAACAGAACTGGGCATGGTTTGTTAGGGAGACCGTATCGGCAATGGTTGAAGGAATTGAGAACATTAAACCTATAAAAACGAATATGTTTCTCAACACACAGGATTCCTATGCCCTTAAAATGCTTGTGGTCCAAAAACCATGCACGGTTGTGATAGACAGTCAGGATCCCAGAATGTGAGCCAGGCAGCAAACCTAGAGATTCTCAATGTCTTCATGTGGAAAATGGGTATAATTATTACTTCATAGAAGGAGATAAAATATGGAAAGTTCACATCTGATATTAAGACCATAGCTGTGAACAAGGGCGAGTATCAAGGGCCACAGTGTGGCTCTTTGCTAGGCCAGCCTGGAGATCCCGAGGGCCAAGTCTTACCTCTCCTAAGCAATTCTTGAAAAGTGATGCTTCACAAAATCAGTGTTCCCCATATGTTTTTGACCTTACACGCTTGTCAGTTACAAAGTTTTGAATGCACCCCACAAACTCAGATCATGTAAGTATATCACTATACTAAGGTAGTGTACCCATTATGAAACATAAGTGAGATTTAAAAGTATGAGATGAAGACTAAATAAACAATTTAAATACATTGTTTTTACTTATCAGTGATGCCAAAAGCCCTTGACCTATCTCCCATGAGGAGTACCATTTTTCGTGAGGGCACCCCGATTATACATACTTCATTTCTGAAAAATCTTGATTTACATTTGGTAATACAGGGATTTGAAGGCTTATTTATAAGCCTGGTCTTCATGGCATTAGCAGTTGAAGCAGATCCCTCACAAAGATGCAAATGGAAGAAGTCATCCTTGGCTGAGTTTACGAAGTTATGATAACCATCAGTAGCTTAGTGAGGCCAAATGGTGCCTGCTGGCAATATAATAATGCCCTGTCTTCCTAGACTTGCCCAGAAATGAATAAATACTAAGGGGTATTCATGTGTTCAATGTTCAACAAATGTAAAAATATTAAGTCGGTGCAAAATTGCAATGAAAAACTCTCTTACTGGTGTCTTTGTTGGTCCTCGTAGCTGACACTGAGAACAGATGAAACTTTGCGCCGCCTTCACCGTCACTGGCAGGGTCTGCTATTTGACGTGGCAGCCGACTTCCCACAGAGCAAGCGAGGGATCCAGGAGAGCAAGGCAGGAGCTGCAGGAGCCTTTCCTGACCTAGCCTCCCAAGTCACACTCCATTACTTTCATTGTATTCAATTTGCCACACGTCTGCGTAGGAGAGAGCTACACAGGGCAGAAACATCAGGAAGCACGGGTCACTGCGGACTCTTTGAGCCTGGCTACCACAGAATAGGGCAGAAAAAAGAGAGAAGGTGCTGAAAAAAATATGTATCTCCATGACAGCCAGAAAACAGGTAATCCAACTTAACAAAGTAACAGAAAAGTCCCAGGATGACCCTGTGTCGCAGGCTTAACAAGCAAACAGAGCAGACTGTATGAGGAGTCGGCTGAGGGGGGCAGGCGGGTGTCCTCCAGGAAAAATAAATAAACAAAGAAAAAGAAAGACCCTCTGGTGTGCTTAAGTGTTTTTAAAAGGTGGTTTGTATAAAAGATAAACTGAGGTATATTACAAATTTTAAGAGTTTCTTAAAAAAAATCAGTTGGAATCTGGTGGCACCAAACAGGAAGTGGGTAGGGGCTCTCTCCCACAGGAGCCAGGGGAGACTTCGATAAAGTGCAGCAGCAAAGAAAGGAAATGATTTGATTGGCTATAGCTTGAAGCCTCCTTGGATGTTTGTGATTGGTTGTCCTTAGCGTTTTCGTAACCTGGAAGCATTTGCAGGCTTAGATTTTGGGTTGCTTATGTAGGCTTCCATAGGATTAGAGTCACCTCAGTCTAATGGCCTCCTTGTTTAATTTAACAATATATCAAATAATTATAAAAATTGTAGTGTGTATAATTTTAATAATTATGCAGGAAAATCAAGCCTTCAATACATAAAATACTATAAAGGAAAAAAACAAGACAGTTATAAGTCTAGGAGAACAAAACATTTTGCCAGAAAGGCAATATAATAATTGTATGCTACTTAGGTTTTACAGTGAATATTGTTTCCATGAACATACTAATGTCAGAAACTTTTATTCACCTAGCTAAATAAAAATGGAATATAGCTGTTAGGAAAATGGCAAGAGACGAAGTAGGAGTAGAGAATACAGAAGCACTAAATTTTCATCCAACGTAACAGAAAATAGGTAACGTCCAAGGTTAAAAAAAAACTCACATAAGCATTACTTAGGAATCTAGAAATAAATATCAAACAAAATGGTTAAAGAATTTAAAGTCACCTCCTCTGGGGATCAGAACCAGGGATGGGGGAGCTGGAGGGGCAAGGCAGGGGCACCTGTTTTTGTTATAAACCATTTAGTACTATTTAATTTTCTTTGCTCCTATAAAAATGAAGACTAACTCAAACAATACATATGAAGTAGATGTCCTATGATCTAGGAACTAGCATTTCTGAATTTCTACATTCATCCTTTAGAATTACAACACTTATGGCTGCAAATATATCTGGAGAGTAAACTGCCACTGTGATGAATATAAAAATGTCTTCACTGTACCACACATAGTCAATTATAGGAACGAAAAAGGATTCGAAATACACAAATAAATGGCTATTTAAATTATCCATTAAAAACCAAATATTTGGGGCTTCCCTGGTGGTGCAGTGGTTGAGAGTCTGCCTGCTAATGCAGGGGACGCGGGTTCGAGCCCTGGTCTGGGAGGATCCCACATGCCGCGGAGCAACTAAGCCCGTGAGCCGCAACTGCTGAGCCTGCGCGTCTGGAGCCTGTGCTCCGCAACGGGAGAGGCCACGATAGTGAGAGGCCCGTGCACTGCGATGAAGAGTGGCCCCCACTTGCCACAACTAGAGAAAGCCCTCGCACAGAAACGAAGACCCAACACGGCCATAAATTTAAAAAAAAAAAAAAAAAACCCAAATATTTTCAACCCTTTTAGAAATCATTGCTTTAGCCCCTTGGTTGCATGTTTCTTCCCTTTTCTGCCCATTTTGGCTGTCTTAGCCGGGACCTCCACAATGCCTCCTTCCCCAAGATTTCAACACCTATGCTCCGCTGCCACTCCTCTTTCCAAGTCAGAAGAAATCTTTCCTTCTGCTCAACTCCTTAGCCCTGCATCCACACTTCATTTATGACATTTGAGGCTTCTGCCTTGTATTATTTATGTCCATGTCTGGAGGACAAGGTCTGTATTCCCATTAGCGCCTTTATCCTACTGCGCTTCTAAAATGAATGGCTTCTGCAACAGGATTGTATTAGCTCAGTGCGAAATTGAATTGAAAGATTATCTGAGCAGTGTCTTTGCTGTTCCCCACAGACTGACACCTGGAACTGCGTGTCTCCTTTACACCCCCTTCACTAGATATTTCAAACTCAGTTCTTTGATTGCTGAGTTATTATGAGCAGCCAACCACCCTTATCAAAGCGTAAGGCAGCCTGTGGTTATTGGGCAATGAAACGGGTGGCTTTTAAAAGTTACTACCTGGAAGTTTAGAGTTCTTATGAATATTTCTAGGAAGCCAGAGACTCCTGGGGAACATTTCAATGAACATTCTGGTCAATAGCTAGCTTTCTTCAGTGATAAATTCAGGTCAACATTACTCCTTTATCCTACTAATGTGTGACAAAGATGAAGTACTTGAACAACATGCCAAACACAGGCCTCTGCCTGGACTGTCACTTTCAATCAGATTTACCTGAGTTTGATGCAAGTGTGCCTGATTAAAACATGCGTAGATATATAGAGAGTTCTTACATGGAAGACAAAATGTGCATAAAATGTTAAGATAGAACAAAACTCAAGGAAATGTCTTGCTTGCTCCGCATTGGCCAGAGCTTCCCTTTCCTTTAGAGACCTGATGGCCCACACTCCCTCCCTTCTGCCTGGGACATTTTAGGAGAGGCTGAGAAGTGAGTGCATTGAGGTCAGCCATCTAAAGACACACCCTGGGACCCCCTGGTGGAGTGTCAAAGACAATCCACTAGAATAAAGGGTAAAAATATTAGAACTTCTATGTGTATTTAATTTTTATATTAAAAATAATTAACCGGGCTTCCCTGGTGGCGCAGTGGTTGAGAGTCCACCTGCTGATGCAGGGGACGCGGGTTCGTGCCCCGGTCCGGGAAGATCCCACATGCCACGGATGCGGCTGGGCCCGTGAGCCATGACCGCTGAGCCTGCGCATCCGGAGCCTGTGCTCCGCAACGGGAGAGGCCACAGCAGTGAGAGGCCCACGTACCACAAAAAAAATAAAATTAACCATTACTAACATTCTATATGAACTGTCACTGATATCATCACTAGGTCCATAGGTCAGATGCCCAATGTCACTTGGCACCCTGAGGAAAGAGTTCCACAACAAGGCGGTGGGGGGAGGGGTGGGTGACAATGACCCTCATTCATTTATTCTCTGAAGAATTTCCAAGGTGTTGCTGTTTCTATGTGACTGTAGAAATAGTTTTCAAGATATATCACTGGATTTAACTGAAATGACGCTCACCGAATAGGCAAGTGAGCGCTAATAATGCAAGTGCAATGGGCAGCCAGAAAGTGGCAGAATGGACCTGTGGTCTCAGGATGATTTGTCTATGTCATAATAATAAGATAAAAAATAATGATTATCCAATTCTATCTTATAAAATGTTGGTCAGAAAAATTCAAGAATTTCAAGAAAAGACTCAAAAGAGGAATTCACATCCATTATCTGTAATAGTGAGATTAACCTAAGTGTATTATATGTTGTGCCTTGGGATATTGGCTATTAGCTATATAAAGTTTCCTGGAAGAGCAAGACATTTTCAAATCGAGCATCTGGAGCATGAAGACAAACCTCTATAATTGGTAAACTGGAAGGGAATGATATTTATTTCTAGAGTTCTAAATAGCGTGCTTACAGAGCTATTTTTTTAAAACTTGGATATTACTTATTGATCTTCTGTTATGATAGCTGAAGATTTAGTGCTCCTATATTCTCCACCACTACTTCCTCTCTTGCCATCCCCCCAATAGTTATATCCCATTTTAATAAGGTCAGTAAGGGTATTCACATTAGTATGCTTTGGTAAATAATATTCATAGCAAAACCCAAGTAATCCACTATTATCATCATTTTTTATCCTTGCAAAATGTTTCTTTTCCTGGAGTTATAATTGCTGTACTTTCTATACACTGAGACTTGATTTTTTTCCCCATCAGATTATTTATATATCAACCAATTATTTTTATGCTCAAGCACATCAGATGGTGTATCATTTCATCACTGTTGCTTTTACCTGGAGACCCACACCCCTAACACCCTCCATCCTCCACATACAATCTGGACTGTTCACTTTCTAGGCCGCAGCACTGTGTCATCCTGCTTATTAGGGGACTAGTTGGAAAAGGGATTGGAGCAAGTGTGTCAAGGGGCTGGTTTGTCACAATAGGGGGTTTGGATTGCATTAGGGTATTGGAAGACCCCACGAAGTGAGAAGATGAAATCTGCTTGATAGACTCATTGCACCAGCGCAACCCAGGGTTAGGGAGATCATGTCTTTCCTGAAGTTCAGCTCTCAGCTGCAGGTTGAGGCACTTACAATGGGAGGAAAACGATCTATGATAAAAAGTTGAGGATAAAGAATTTTCAACGTCACAGAAATTCATAGTTCAGGCCATTGTAAATCTCTAAATTTCTCTCTGCATTTAACACTTTCCAAAATCTGTGTCAGAACAAGCATTTACTTAAAATGCAAACTTTGAAGTTGGAAATAAAGCTGACCTCTCATTACAAAGAGAGATTACTAAGACAACTTGAATTTCAAAGGGCGGCAAGAACAGGAGAAAATTTGTTCTGGTGGCTGCACTGCAGCAGGCAGGACCCGTGGAGCCCCCCCTCTGACTTCCCTATTCTTTGGACCCTCCTCACGTGCTTTTGTCCCCTTCTATGCTTTTTCATTTATATTATTGAAACTACATTATCATGGCTATCTTACTGCCTTATAGTACTTTGTAATTTTCCAGTGCTTTCACAAAAATCCCATTAAGCCTTCTGACAGCATACAAGGTAGATATAAGGTAGATAGATAGGGTCAGTGGTGTAATTTCCATTTTTATAGGTAAAAAAAGGCTAAGAGAGGTTTAACGACTTGATGAGAATCCACTAGCTGGTCAGCAGCTTCAACAGCTTGAACAGTAAACTTTTCCAACTATCAGCAGTGTTTTACCTCTTTCTCCTATGACTCCTTGTCTTTCTTTCCCAGCTCACTTCCAGTTCTTTTTTTCCTTCTTCTTCAACATGATATCTATATTATTATAACTGAAATCTATTGCTTATCATAGTTATAAAGTTTGTTTTCTGTTGTTAATAATTTTAAATCAAAATATTTTTAAGAATTATAAAAATTGATCTATATTAATGATAGCTTATATGTTAACATAATTTAAATATAAATTAAAATATAACAACCATTTATTATATTTTAATAAATAATATTTTAAATAATAAATAGTTTTTAAAGAAAATTATGTTTTTCTTAAAAAGCTTGTCCTTTGTACTCGCATGTGGTTCTCAACTCTTTCCTCCCACCCCACCCTGAGGGTCAGGGGGTTATTGGGGAGGGAGATTGCCACGCCTGCAACAGAATCCAAATGGGTCACCTTGGATCTCTCACCCACGTGTTTCTCTTTGAGGTTTGTGTGAGCCTCGATTTCAGAAAACCTGATTCTCACATTCTGAACGTATACAAGAAATTAGGAGGGTTGAGCTGAGGCATGGTTGATCCACTTTCTTTGATCTACAAAAGGTAACCCCGCAGGATTTGTGTAAACAATCAAGCTAAGTCTGTTTTTAATTCAACCCAACTGTCTTCAATTCAACCTGGGAAAATCAACCTGGGAATTTCCCGGCTGGTTTACCCGCCGCCTGCTGCGGAGCTGAAGCAGCCCAGCCAGCGGGGGAGCCGCTGCGCTAGGGGGCGCTCGGAGCGGTCGCTCGGAGGAAAGGGTTGCGGAAGCTGTGGCCTGCGAAGGAGCACGGAGTTCTGCGGACGTGAGGACACATCTCTGAGCTCTGTAGTCTTTTCGGGAAGAATGAGGACCCCTCCGTCCTGATGAAAATTGGTCTCAGCGGTAAGCCATCACCCTGTCATCTTCATCTTTTTTTTTTTTTGTTTGTTTGTTTGCAGTACGCGGGCCTCTCACTGCTGTGGCCTCTCCCGTTGCGGAGCACGGGCTCCGGACGCGCAGGCTCAGCGGCCATGGCTCACGGGCCCAGCCGCATCCGCGGCATGTGGGATCTTCCCGGACCGGGGCACAAACCCGTGTCCCCTGCATCGGCAGGCGGACTCCCAGCCACTGCGCCACCAGGGAAGCCCTGTCATCTTTATCTTGACTGGTTCATGTTTATCAAGTTCTAGGGCACCGTTCCTCCCTTCCCACAAATAAAGACCATCCTGGAACACATGGGAGAGCAGTGGTCCTTAGTGACTTCTGATTTGACAAAGACAGTTCTCTGTAGCTGACTGAGGCCTGTGGACCTAATCCCGAGTCACAGATTATCTGCCTGGGGTCAGTCTGGCCTAGGCACATGCTTTAATTAACTTGTCGTTTTAAACAAAATGTTTAAGATAGATATCAACACTTCAGAATGAAAAGACTCACAGGAAGTCCCGATTTTCTGTTTCTTTTGAAAAAAAGATATCCCTGGCAACCATGGCCCCAAATTCCTACAGGGCAGCTGTGAGGGTGGACTGGGCCTGGGCCCCTCAGTTCCGCACAGACCGCACTGGCCAGCATGGCCTCTTAGGGGCTCACCTGGTCACCGTCTGCTTCGTGTGAGCGATTCCTGCGCTGAGGTTTTCCTGCAGGGGCCTCACCCCCTTCTCAGCACAGGCTGTGTGCTTTGGTCAGCTTTGCGGGGGCAGAGTTGGGGGGTAGTGTCTCTGTGTTCTGGGGGCGGTCAACCACTTCTTCCCGAGTACTTTGCTTATCCTTGATTCGTCACTTTCCTTGCCAACTTCCTGAGGTGTGGCAGAATCTTATCCCCAAATATACGTGATATTCATCCCCCAGGCCTCTGAATAGCTCATACTACCTGCTGTGCGGTTCCCTGAGGAAGCCAGGGACCTCTCCCCTTAGGTTTGATCAGACCACAGGTCTAAACCCAGACCTAAACCAGCGGGGAAACTGAGGTTCAGAGCTGCAGAGCGGTCCCGAGGCAGCCAGCATTGCAGGGCACTGGGGCTGAGAGCGGCCGGCACTGCTCTGTCATTTGCTAAAGAAATTCACCACCTAATGTCGCTTAGCTCTCCTAGATATGTAGTTTTCTATTTTTTTTTGAATTTTATTTTATTTATTTTTTATACAGCAGGTTCTTATTAGTTATCCATTTTATACATATTAGTGTATACATGTCAATCCCAATTTCCCAGTTCATCCCACCAACCCCATCTCCCCCACTGCCGCTTTCCCGCTTGGTGTCCATACGTTTGTTCTCTACATCTGTGCCTCAATTTCTGCCCTGCAAACCAGTTCATCTGTACCATTTTACTAGGTTCCACATATATGTGTTAATATACGATATTTGTTTTTCTCTTTCTGACTTACTTCACTCTGTATGACAGTCTCTAGATCCATCCACGTCTCAACAAATGACCCAATTTCATTCCTTTTTATGGCTGAGTAATATTCCATTGTATATATGTACCACATGTTCTTTATCCATTCATCTGTCGATGGGCATTTAAGTTGCTTCCATGACCTGGCTATTGTAAATAGTCCTGCAGTGAACATTGGGGTGCATGTGTCTTTTTGAATTATGGTTTTCTCTGGGTATATGCCCAGTAGTGGAATTACTGGGTCATATGGTAATTCTGTTTTAGTTTTTTAGGGAACCTCCATACTGTTCTCCATAGTGGCTGTATCAATTTACATTCCCACCAACACTGCAAGAGGGTTCTCTTTTCTCCACACCCTCTCCAGCATTTCTTGTTTGTAGATTTTCTGATGATGCCCATTCTTACTGGTGTGAGGTGATAGCTCATTGTAGTTTTGATTTGCATTTCTCTAATAATTAGTGATGTTGAGCAGCTTTTCGTGTGCTTCTTGGCCATCTGTATGTCTTCTCTGGAGAAATGTCTGTTTAGATCTTTTGCCCGTTTTTGGATTGGGTTGTTTGTTTCTTTAATATTGAGCTGCATGAGCTGTTTATATATTTTGGAGATTAATCCTTTGTTGATTCATTTGCAAATATTTTCGCCCATTTTGAGGGTTGTCTTTTCGTCTTGTTTATGGTTTCCTTTGCTGTGCAAAAGCTTTGAGTTTCATTAGGTCACATTTGTTTACGTTTGTTTTTATTTCCATTACTCTAGGAGGTGGATCAAAAAAGATATTGCTGTGATTTATATCAAAGAGTGTTCTTCCTATGTTTTCCTCTAAGAGTTTTATAGTGTCTGGTCTTCCATTTAGGTCTCTAATCCATTTGGAGTTTATTTTTTGTGTATGGTGTTAGGGGGTGTTCTAATTTCATTCTTTTGCATGTAGCTGTCCAGTTTTCCCAGCACCACTTACTGAAGAGACTGTCTTTTCTCCATTGTATATCCTTGCCTCCTTTGTCATAGATTAGTTGACCATAGGTGCGTGGGTATATCTCTGAGCTTTCTATCCTTTTCCATTGATCTATATTTCTGTTTTTGTGCCAGTACCATATTGTATTGATGACTGTAGCTTTGTAGTAGAGTTTAAAGTCAGGGAGGCTGATTCCTCCAGCTCTGTTTTTTTCCCTCAAGACTGCTTTGGCTATTCGGGGTCTTTTGTGTCTCCATACAAATTTTAAGATTTTTTGTTCTAGTTCAGTAAAAAATGCCATTGGTAATTTGGTAGGGATTGCATTGAATCTGTAGATTGCTTTGGGTAGTATAGTCATTTTCACAGTATTGATTCTTCCAGTCCAAGAGCATGGCATATCTCTCCATCTGTTGGTATCATCTTTAATTTCTTTCATCAGTGTCTTATAGTTTTCTGCATACAGGTCTTTTGTCTCCCTAGGTAGGTTTATTCCTAGGTATTTTATTCTTTTTGTTGCAGTGGTAAATGGGAGTGTTTCCTTAATTTCTCTTTCAGATTCTTCATCATTAATGTATAGGAATGCAAGAGATTTCTGTGCATTAATTTTGTATCCTGCAACTTTACCAAATTCATTGATTAGCTCTAGTATTTTTCCAGTGGCATCTTTAGGATTATCTATGTATAGTATCGTGTCATCTGCAAACAGTGACAGTTTTACTTCTTCTTTTCCAATTTGTATTGCTTTTATTTCTTTTTCTTCTCTGATTGCCATTGCTAGGAATGCCAAAACTGTGTTGAATAATAGTGGTGAGAGTGGACATCCTTTTCTTATTCCTGATCTTAGAGGAAATGCTTTCAGTTTTTCCCCATTGAGAATGATGTTGCTGTGTGTTTATCGTGTATGGCCTTTATTATGTAGAGGTAGGTGCCCTCTTTGCCCATCTTCTGGAGAGTTATTATCATAAATTGGTGCTGAATTTTGTCAAAAGCTTTTTCTGCATCTATTGAGATGATCATATGGTTTTTATTCTTCAATTTGTTAATATGGCATATCACATTGATTGATTTGCTCATATTGAAGAATCCTTGCATCAATGGGATAAGTCCCACTTGATCATGGTGTATGATCCTTTTAATGTGCTGTTGGATTCTGTTTGCTGGTATTTTGTTGAGGATTTTTGCATCTATATTCATCAGTGATATTGGTCTGTACTTTTCTCTTTTTGTAGCATCTTTGTCTGGTTTTGGTATCAGGGTGATGGTGACCTCATAGAATGAGTTTGGGAGTGTTCCTTCCTCTGCAATTTTTTGGAAGAGTTTGAGAAGGATGGGTGTTAGCTCTTCTCTAAATGTTTGATGGAATTCACCTGTGAAGCCATCTCATCCTGGACTTTTGTTTGTTGGAAGAGTTTTAATCACAGTTTCAATTTCAGTGCTTCTGATTGGTCTGTTCATATTTTCTATTTCTTCCTGATTCAGTCTTGGCAGGTTGTGCATTTCTAAGAATTTGTCCATTTCTTCCAGGTTGTCCATTTTCTTGGCATAGTGTTGCTTGCAGTAATCTCTCATGATCTTTTGTATTTCTGCAGTGTCAGTTGTTACTTCTCCTTTTTCATTTCTAATTCTATTGATTTGAGTCTTCTCCCTTTTTTTCTTGATGAGTCTGGCTAATGGTTTATCAATTTTGTTTATCTTCTCAAAGAACCAGCTTTTAGTTTTATTGATCTTTGCTATTGTTTCCTTCATTTCTTTTTCATTTATTTCTGATCTGATTTTTATGATTTCTTTCCTTCTGCTAACTTTGGGATGTTTTTGTTCTTCTTTCTCTAATTGCTTTAGGTGCAAGGCTAGGTTGTTTATTCGAGATGTATCCTGTTTCTTAAGGTGGGATTGTATTGCTATAAACTTCCCTCTTAGAACTGCTTTTGCTGCATCCCATAGGTTTTGGGTCGTCGTGTCTCCATTGTCATTTGTTTCTAGGTATTTTTTAATTTCCTCTTTGATTTCTTCAGTGATCACTTCGTTATTAAGTAGTGTATTGTTTAGCCTCCATGTGTTTGTGTTTTTTACGTTTATTTCCCTGGAATTGATTTCTGATCACATAGCGTTGTGGCCAGAAAAGATGCTTAATATGATTTCAATTTTCTTAAATTTACTGAGGCTTGATTTGTGACCCAAGATGTGATCTATCCTGGAGAATGTTCCATGCGCAGTTGAGGAGAAAGTGTAATCTACTGTTTTTGGATGGAATGTCCTATAAATATCAATTAAATCTATCTGGTTTATTGTGTCATTTAAAGCTTCTGTTTCCTTATTAATTTTCTGTTTGGATGATCTGTCCATTACTGTAAGTGAGCTGTTAAAATCCCCCACTATTATTGTGTTACTGTTGATTTCCTCTTTTATAGCTGTTAGAGTTGCCTTATGTTTTGAGGTGCTCCTATGTTGGGTGCATATATATTTATAATTGTTATATCTTCTTCATGTATTGATCCCTTGATCATTATATAGTATCCTTCCTTTTCTCTTGTAACATTCTTTATTTTAAAGTCTATTTTATCTGATATGAGTATTGCTACTCCAGCTTTCTTTTGACTTCCATTTGCATGGAATATCTTTTTCCATCCCCTCACTTTCAGTCTGTATGTGTCCCTAGGTCTGAAGTGGGTCTGTTGTAGACAGCATATATATGGGTCTTGTTTTTGTATCCATTCAGCATTTGTTTTATAGCTGGTTTGGTGGTGCTGAATTCTCTTATCTTTTGCTTGTCTGTAAAGCTTTTGATTTCTCTGTCGAATCTGAATGAGATCCTTGCTGGGTAGAGTAATCTTGGATGTAGTTTCTTCCCTTTCAGCACTTTAAATATGTCATGCCACTCCCTTCTGGCTTGTAGAGTTTCTGCTGAGAAATCAGCTGTTAACCTTATGGAAGTTCCCTTGAATGTTATTTGTCATTCTTCCCTTGTTGCTTTGAATAATTTTTCTTTGTCTTTAAATTTTTTCCATTTGATTACTATGTGTCTCAGTGCATTTCTCCTTGGGTTTATCCTGCCTGGGACTCTCTGTTCCTCCTGGACTTGGGTGGCTATTTCCTTTCCCATGTTAGGGAAGTTTTCAAGTATAATCTCTTCAAATATTTTCTTGGGTCCTTTCTCTCTGTCGTCTCCTTCTGGGACCCCTATAATGCGAATATTTGTGCATTTAATGTTGTCTCAGAGGTCTCAGGCTGTCTTCCTTTCTTTTCATTCTTTTGTCTTTATTCTGTTCTCTGGCAGTGAATCCCACCATTCTGTCTTCCAGGTAACTTATCCGTTCTTCTACCTCAGTTATTCTGCTATTGATTCCTTCTAGTGTATTTTTCATTTCAGTTATTGTATTGTTCATCTCTGTTTGTTTGTTGTTTAATTCTTCTAGGTCTTTTTTAAACATTTCTTGCATCTTCTCGATCTTTGCCTCCATTCTTTTTCCGAGGTCCTGGATCATCTTCACTATCATTATTCTGAATTCTTTTTCTGGAAGGTGGCCTATCTCCACTTCATTTAGTTGTTTTTCTGGAGTTTTATCTTGTTCCTTCATCTGGTACATAGACCTCTGCCTTTTCGTCTTGTCTTATGTTTCTGTGAATGTGGTTTTTGTTCCACAGGCTGCACGATTGTAGTTCTTCTTGCTTCTGCTGTCTGCCCTCTGATGGATGAGGCTATCTAAGAGGGTTGTGCAAGCTTCCTGATGGGAGGGACTGGTGGTGGGTAGAGCTGGCTGTTGCTCTGGTGGGCAAAGCTCAGTAAAACTTTAATCCACTTGTCTGCTGATGCATGGGGCTGGGTGCCCTCCCTGTTGGTTTTTTGGCCTGAGGTGACCCAGCACTGGAGCCTACTTGGGCTCTTTGGTGGGGCTAATGGCAGACTCCGGGAGGGCTCACACCAAGGAGCACTTCCCAGAACTTCTGCTGCCGGTGTCCTTGTCCTCACTGTGAGACACAGCCACAGCCCCACCTCTGTGGGAGACCCTCCAACACTAGCAGGTAGATCTGGTTCAGTCTCCCCTGGGGTCACTGCTCCTTCCCCTGGGTCCTCATGTGCACACTACTTTGTGTGTGCCCTCCAAGAGTGGAGTCTCTGTTTGCCACAGTCCTGTCGAAGTCCTGCAGTCAAATCCCGCTAGCCTTCAAAGTCTGATGTTCTAGGAATTCCTCCTCCCATTGCCGACCCCCAGGTTGGGAAGCCTGACATGGGGCTCAGACCCTTCACTCCAGTGAGTGGACTTCTGTGGTATAATTGTTCTCCAGTTTGTGAGTCACCCACCCAGCAGTTATGGGACTTGATTTTATTGTGACGGCGCCCCTCCTACCATCTCATTGTGGCTTCTCCTTTGTCTTTGATGTGGGGTATCTTTTTTTGGTGAGTTCCAGTGTCTTCTTGTCAATGATTGTTCAGCAGTTAGTTGTGATTCCGGTGTTCTCACAAGAGGGCATGAGAGCATGTCCTTCTACTCTGCCATCTTGAACCAATCTCTTAGATATGTAGTTTTTTAAAAAATTAACCACAGAAATTGGCTTTTTTCCTCCAAGTAGGTTGAGTATCTTTTATATCATTTAAAGTGTCTTCCTCTATAGTAGAAGGGATTGCCAGATGTTCACCCAGTTTTCTCCTCTTACCCCCAGGGCACACAACCAGAGCTCATTTCCCAGCCTCCCTTGCTGTTAGTTGAGGTCATGTGACTGGCTTCTAGCCAAAGTGATATGACAGGAATAAAGCCATCCCACTCACCTCTGGCTCATAAAATCTCTCACATTCTTCTCCCTCAGAAGCACAGATTGAAGAGAGTGCAGGTTTGAAAGGAGTCTCTCTCCTGAATGAATTCTTCTGTGTGTAGCATTTGATAGGTTACATCTCTCCTCTACCAGTAAGGGGTAAATTAGTTAATTTTTCTGTGCCTCAGTTTTCCTCATCTGCAAATTGGGAATATTGATTGTAACTACCTGTTAGAGCTATTGGAAGTATTATATGAGTTAATATTTGTAAATCACCTAGAAGAGTACTCTGCTTATAGTGAGCACTGCAGGAAAAATGTGTTAAAATATTAAAAGCTCTATAAATATTATAATATTAGCTTTTATGGCTGTTCTAAACATTTTCCCACATTTCTTTGGATGGCAATGAGAATTTCCTTGGCTGACAGGTTTGTTTGTTTGAGGATAAGATAGAACTTAGGAGTTATGGCCTAGTTGTCAGATGGATTAGCCTGGGTTCAAATCTTGGCTTTGGCACTCAGCTGTGAGGCATTTAAAAATTACTTAACCTCACTGAATCTCAATTTTCTCATTAATAAGACCCTTAATACCTACTTAATATGGTTATTGGTGGATTCATGAGATAAAGTTTATAAAAAATTTAGTCAAGTGGCTGGCACATAGTAACTGCTCATTAAATAGCATTGCTGCTAGGCAGTAAGTGATTGAGAGGTCTGGTTTGAGATGCAGTTGTCCAGAACATTTGTAATTAGTATCTGAACCTTTTTCTTCATCCCTACAATGAGGTGGTTAAGATGAATTTGATTTTGATTTTCAAACTTTTTTTTTTTTAGCTGCAAAACTCTTCCTTCAAGCAAAATCTTAGATAAATATCCAATCTAACATAGATGGAAGCAGTAGGGTAAAGAGGGAGGAGACTCCTCTCCACCCACTGTTTTTCCCTCACAACCCCTTTCTGGATTGTCCCAGAAACAATCCAGGCGAATCACCTTTGTGGAATCCCAGGGTTCCTCAGCACAGCTTGATCATTTTTAGGACTTGAAATTCTCTAAACTATTTTGTTCCAGCTCTAACATTTTATGACCGCCAAGAACTGGCATTTGGCAATGAAATAGAACTGTGGTTGAAATGATACCGACACAACCTGTTCCCTATGCCGAGGCCTCTTCTGACTTGTCCAGTTGCTTCCAACGCTGCCTCTCATACTCACCAGTTCAACCCTCTCTCGCAGGGAACAATCCCTCCCTTTCCACCTGCTTCTGCCACATGGAGAGAGGGGGCAGGATACTGACGCAAGGCCACTGTCCACCTGTCTCAGACCTCATCTAGGGGCCTAGCCTGTAGCATCTAGTGGAGCCACACTAAGGCCAGAGGTTGAGTTTATGACAGATAAGTCCCTCAGCCAATTGCAGAGCAAGGTTTTAAAAGGTTTTAAAACAAAATAAGCTATCTAGAGAAAAATGAGCTCTCTCAATACTTCTTCTCTAGCCCTCCTTATTTGTGTCAATGTAAACCATCCAGTCAAAACTCCAGTCAGCCAGCCTTGACTGCAGAGAAGCAGCTCCATTTCCCTTGCATTCAGAGCAGGTCACTTTGCTGCTCAAACCCTCAGGGGACTTCCACTTCCACTGAGGTGAAATTCAAAAACTTTTCCTTGATCAGGGAGACCTGATCTCCCACCACTCTCCTCCTGGCCCTTGCTGCCACAATCATAATGACTCTGTAGTTCCTCCAACCTGTGAAGCATCTTCTGCTTCATCTCTTTCTTGCTTGAGGATACACTGAAATTCCTCAGTTCCCTCTATTCTAGTAAGCCATCATTCTGTGATTTTTTTTTACCTCCTCTATAAAGCCTTCCTAAATCAATAGATAAGATCAGTGTCTCTCTGGATAAACACAGTTATCACAAACTTACATACGTACAAACTGTAAAAAAACAGGAGGGAAAAAAACACTCTTTCTCTACCCTCTTAGGTTCTTGGACTGGGGCTCTGGAAATTAAATGGACAAAAGTCAGACTAACAAGAGAAAAACAGTTTATAAACTTGTGCAGTGCAAATACACTCAGGAGTTGCTCAGTGATGCATAACTCAAAGGGGTGCTTACAACTTGGGGCTTATATAGCACCTTCAGAAAGAATAATAGATTTGTGGAGAAGTGACAAGATAAAGAAAAAGGGGTTCAGACTCCTAGAAGTGGCCAGCTGTGGGAAGGTAAGTATGTGGGGGGAAGTAATGGAAGATAAGGGCTGTTTTAGTAAGATTTGTTATGTACATTACATCTCTGGGCTAAGAGTCTCTGGTGATTAAGAGTCATCCTGCCCTTCCTGGTACAGGGAGGGCACTTTTCTCACAAGAAATTTTAGATCCTGCTTTTAGATAGAAAGGTCACAGCCCTTCTTGCATTGCTGTGTCTGAAGTATCTTTAGCTCAAAATAATATTTATGCCAAAGTGGCATACTTTGAGGGGGCATATTCTGATTCGCTACAATGTATATAAGGTGGACCAAATTTCTACCATTGCTACCTCTACCTTTAACTCTTACTATTAATAAATTCAGCTAATATTTATTAAGCACAATTTATATGCTAGTGAATGTGCTAAGCATGTGACATAGTTTATTTCATTTAATTCTTTCAACAACTCTATGTGGCTCAAAGAGGTTAAGTTAACCTGCCCACAATCACACAAGTAGTAGATGGCAATAGACCAGGAATCCAACTCAACTCTACGGGACAACAGATCTCGATGGGTTCTCCACAGCCTCACTACAGACTACTGAGCTGAACTCAGCCAGCAGTTGGGGTGTAGTTATCTTTACTGCCTTTGAATTTTGCTGTGCCAAGCACCCCCTAAGGCTAAGAGGCTTCTGTTATACATCTTAACTTGTTAGCCCTGAGAGGCAAGGAAGGTCTTTACACACAATGGGCACTTAAATCCATTTGAATGATGACTCTGCTGCCTTTATAACCAAGCCAGCAGTTTGGACTGCAGTCCAACACTCTGGGCTGCTCGATAAATCCCTGTCAGAGTGATTGCTGAGGGCTTGTTTTCTTTCCTTTGCTGGAGTATTTATAGAAGAACTTTGAGCAAGCTCCAAAATGTAATACTCTCCAGAGATACTTTTTGGACCTTGAAACTATGTCCTGTAAAGAGAAAAAATCGCTAGGATTTCAGATAAGGCTCAAATATTGATTTGTGAGTACCTCTCAGAGAACTCAGCTATGCTTAGTTGAATCCTGTATTATTCCTATACAGTCCTACCACTGAAACAAACTACTAACATATTTAAGTACATTCTGACTAAAGTAAAAATTTAAAAATATTTTAGTAACTTTATTGCCAAAAACAAGTTGTTGCATTACTTCAGACTTGTCACAGAATCTGAGAGTCAAACAGGAAATTTATAAACCATGTAGTGCAATACTGTTATTTTTCAGAATAAGAGATGTAGAGAAGAGAATGAATTTGCCTGAGATCACAAAGCTAGTCTTTGTCTCAGTTATAAGTAAGCAAATCAAACTTGATATCTATAATGCATTCTTTTGGATGTGTTGCCCACTTCCTGAATTTATTACTTTTTTTGTGGTATCTTCAATGCCTGGCACAATACAAACACAATATACAAGTGCTCAAGAAATGTTTACTGAGTTGGACAATGTTTTAAAAATCTGATATGTTTCCAGATACAATATTTGCTTTTATCAGTTACTGATCCAAATTTTTTTTTTTTTTTTTTTTTTTATGGTACGCGGGCCTCTCACTGTTGTGGCCTCTCCCGTTGCGGAGCACAGGCTCCGGACACGCAGGCTCAGTGGCCATGGCTCACGGGCCTAGCCGCTCCGTGGCATGTGGGATCTTCCCAGACCGGGGCATGAACCCGTGTCCCCTGCATCGGCAGGCGGACGCTCAACCACTGCGCCACCAGGGAAGCCCAATCCAAATAATTTTTAAAAATAAAAATGCATCCATACTGTAAAGAAAAAGTGTACCAGAGTCAAAGAGTCCAGGAAGACTTTGTTCAAGACTATTGCAATTGGGGAGAGAGATTGAACTCAACTCTGCTGAAACAAAAGGTGGGGAGAATTTTTGAACACTAAGGTGAGCTAGTGAACAAATATTGGAGGATGTTAGTGGGGAGGTTGATCATCTGTGTCTGCTGTTAGGCTCCTACCCACCCTCCCACAAAGAGTGGGATATGGGGACACTGTCCTTGAAGATTACATATCAGAGGAGTGGCTCCCAGGTCCTAGAGAAGATGTTCCTGGGTGTGGCAAGCGGCTAGGAGAAGATTTATGTCTCAGTGGGAGAGAAAGAATTTGTGATGCCAAATTTTCTAAAGTAAATGCTCTAAGCAGAGGGAGGTCAGGGGCCAAGGGTCAGGAAGAAGTCTGTGTAAAGTTTAGTCGAGCTGAGGGGAATGCTAAGGTTGTCTTGGTCAGTACCTTCTGGTAAAGAAGGAAGTTTAAACACATATATTTACTTTTACTCTCTCCCAAAACCCCAATAAAATGCTAGCAAAAATATTTTTGTTAAGGCTTAAAACCACAAGGACTGGAGGTAAGAGTAAAGAACTTTTGAAAACTGGAAAGCAAATAAAAGAGCAGAAACTGACTCTTGGTAGAATGAGAAGGTTAATTCCTTAACTGGCTTTGTGGAAGACCAAGAATCAACCTGATTTATGTTGCACACCCCGCCCCGCCCCCCAAATGTTTCTGAATTGTCAGTATCAGGAATATCTGGATGTGAAGATAGGGTTAAAAAACAGGGTGATTGTTTGAATAGCACAAATGAAACACTCAATTAAATGGTTGGAAGATTCGTTTGAGGAAATCTAATGGAAAATGGGAAAAAAAGGCAAAGAGATGAAAAAAAGAGGAGAGACAACTATAAGAAAATTAAAGAACTAGTCCCTGAAATCAAATAACCCCTAAAGGAAGGGGTTCTAGAAATAGGACAAAGAATATAAAGGGGAGGAATTAAACAACCAAGTAATGCAAGATAATTTGCCAGCACCAGATCAAAAGGCTTCCACGTTAAGATGCATCCATGTGAAATTCTAGAATGTTAGAGGCAGCAAGAGATCCCGTGAATTTCCAGAGAGGAACTAACGAGGTTGCACGTAAAGAATGGGGAATCAGAATTACAGCAACATTTGAAAGTGAAAAGGCAATGGAGCCTTAAAATTCTGAAGGAAATCTTTTGAAAAAATGTATTTTCGAATAGAGAATTTCAGCCTTTCCAAGCTATCACTTTATATGTGAGGTCAGACTAAAAAGAGTTTTGGATGTTCTAAGTCTCCCATATTTACCTCCCATGTGATTTTTCTCAAGAAGTTAATGTGTATCACGGCAATAGAGAAATGAACTGAGAGAGGAGAGCATGGACTGTAGGAAGAAAGAGATCCAATACAGGAAAGAGGAAAAAGGCATCTCTAGGGGGACAGGGAATGTTAATTCCAAGATCACAAGTGTGCCCAGCTTAGATGGCAAGTTTAGACTACAAATACTGTGTGCTGTCACTTATATATGGAATATTAAAAACCCAGACTTATAAAAACAGACAGTAGAATGGTGATTACCAGGGCCTGGGGGGTGGGGGAAATGGAGAGATGTGTGACGGTACAAACTCGCAGCTAGTAGATGAAAAAGTCCTGGAGATCTAATCCACAGCATCGTGATTTTAGACAACAATACTGTATTATAAACTTCAAAGTTGCTAAGAAACTAAATTTTAATTGTTCTCACCACAAAAAAGAAAGTAATAACTATGTGATGATAGAGGTGTTAGCTAATGCTAAGGTGGTAACCGTATAGCAATATATAAATGTATCAAATCAACATGTGTACACCTTAAGCTTCCACAATGTTGTATGACAATTCTATCTCAATTTAAATAACTACATACATACATACATGGATACATAATTAAAAAAGAGAGGTTAGAAGATTCCTAGTAGTTTTCATTATGAAGATTAAAGTGATAGAATACCTGAGAAGAGATTTAGCTATTTGATGATGATTTGGGGCTTAAATTAAGGATCAGGTTATAGAAACCTGAGAAATTTAACATACAAATGGACAATGGCCAGACCATATATAAAAATGGAACTGTGACCCACAGTCTATAGCAATCAGACCAGAAAACCAGTCCATTACCTACAGTAACTGGCCCAGGAAGCCAGGCTGTGTTATCTGTAAGTCAAACTTGTAGGAGGTCAGACTACCATCTCTAGAAAATGGTCCAGGAAGTCAAACAATAATCCCTGTAACAATCAGCCTCAAACAGCCAGGATCTGATGAATGACTGACAGCTTTCCTAATTTTTATTCCTGCTTCCAACTTAGGACTAACCAGAGAAAGCCGAATACGTACAGCTAACCAATCACATGGATGCCATGCTTCTAGTTAGTCCACTTACAGCTTTCCCAGACCTAGAGTCTCTATTCAGGGCACACCTGAAGCCTTCCCTTTGTTCCACTGTGAAGCTTTCCTACTCCACTGCCTGCCTTTGAGTTTCTGCTGAAAAACAAGTGATGGTGTCTGACTCTCTTGCTATAGTGATCTCTGAGTAAATAGCCTTTACTTGTTCTCATATTTCCACAAACCTAAGCCAAAAAATAAAAGCCATTTTTAAATACAATGATTTTAAAAGCAATGATAATCTATCATGAGACTTAGCTGTGAGTAAAAATTTCATAATCATAAATTTTAATTTATGTTTATAACGTATAATTATGTTTAATTTACATTAATGTATAAATTTTAATGTAAGCATTAAATATTAACCCATATTTTTATTTGCTTTCGTGGATAGAATTAAAAAGTATATCTAGTCCATTGTACTTCCGGAGATAGAAGCCACTAAAAATCTTTTTTAAAGAACACTATGCTATTGTGATATAATTTGTATATAATTAAAGACATCCATGTAAGTGTAAGGTTTAATGAGTTTTGACAAATGTATTCACCCATGTGACCACCACTACAATCAAGAATATTTCAGCATACCCCAAAATCCCCTTATGCCCCGTTGGATGCCCCACTATACACCCAGCCCCAGGCAACCAGTGATCTGCTTTCTGTCACTACTGATTAGATTCCCTGTGAAGGAATTGCAGAACCAATAAACAGAACCAAGCAGTACCACTGTTTTACCATTTTACATCCTCACCAGAGATGTACTACATGAGCATCAGTCATTTCACTTTAGCTCCAGTGAGTCTTGTCAGTGTTTTACATTTTACCTCATCTTTTGAGTTCCTGGAGGTCTCCCTTTGTGGTGTGGTTTTGTTTGATTTTAGGTACATAGAACATGCTTTTGTTTTCAAGGATTTCACTCTGACATAGACTTTTAGTTACTTCATTTCCTGAAACGAGTGAGAAAGGCCAGCTATCAGCAGACAGTATGTTTCAGGATATTATTTCCAAGAGTGGGATTTAAGTTATTGTGGTTGGGTTTGAATGGGGGATCTAGTTTAATAGGAGCTCTGGACTTGTTCAAATATAAGATGAGAGGTAATCAAAGCATAGTTTCCAGGATACATATCCTGTGAGTCTTCATGTGCCTGCACGACTCCCTATTCTGTACCTATCATTCCATGTCCTAACCATTCTCCCTTTATCTTCTTCCTTCCATAAAAGTCAGGTTATTTTGATATAATTTACAAATGGTAACATTCACCCTTTTAGGTGTACTACAGTTCAATAAGTTTTGACAAATGTATGTAGTCCTATAACCACCACCACAATCAAATAATGATATTTCTATCATTCCCAAAATTTCCCTTGTGCCTCTGTAGTCAATCCCCTGCCTCCATCTCCAGTTCTTGGAACCATGGATCTGATTTGCCTTTCCCAGATGTCACATAGTTGGAAGTATGCAATATGTAGCCTTTTCAGATTAATTTCTTTCACCTAGTAATATGCATTTGAGATTCATCCATGTTGGGTATATCAGTAGTTTGTTTCTTTTTATTGCTGAGCAGTATTCCAGTGTATGAATGAACCACAATTGTTTAGCCATTTGTCTGTTGATGGATATTTGAAAAACTTCTGTTTTTGGAAACTATGGGTAAAGCAGCTGTAAATAGTTGCATACATGTCTTTCTGGAATATATACTTTCTCATTTCTCTTGGATAAATACCTAGAATGGGATTGCTAGGTCAAATGGTATATCTAACTTTCTAAAAAACTGCCGAACTGTTTTCTAAGTTGACTGTACATTTGTTTTCTTACCAGGAATGTACAGAAGTTTCATTTGTTCTACAGCCTCTTCAGCACTTGGTATTATCAGTTTAAAATTTTTTACCTATTCCAATAGGTGTGTAGTAATGTCTCAATGTGGTCTTAGTTTGTTGGCATTTCCCCAAGGACTAATGATGTTGAGCATCTTTTTTTTTTTTTTGGCTGTGTTGGGTCTTCATTTCTATGCGAGGGCTTTCTCTAGTTGCGGCAAGCGGGGGCCACTCTTCATCGCGGTGCACGGGCCTTTCACTGTCGCGGCCTCTCTTGTTGTGGGCACAGGCTCCAGACGTGCAGGCTCAGTAGTTGTGGCGCACGGGCCTAGTTGCTCCGCAGCATGTGGGATCTTCCCAGACCAGAGCTCGAACTGCTGTTCGAGCCCTGAGCATCTTTTTAAGTGCTTATTTTCTAACCATATCTCTTTGGTGAACTAAAGTTTTTTGCCGTTCTTTTAAATTACTCAGTTGTAAGGGTTTTTTGTATATTCTGAATACAAGTCATTTTTCAGAGATACGTTTTACAAATATTTTCTCTTAGATTGTTGCTTGTCTCTTTTATCTTCTTTAAGGTATCCTTCAAAGAACAGAAGTTTAAATTTTTTTTTTTTTTTTGCGGTACGTGGGCCTCTCACTGTTGTGACTCGAACAGCAGCCGTGGCTCACGGGCCTAGCCGCTCCGCGACATGTGGGATCTTCCCGGACTGGGGCACGAACCCGTGTCCCCTGCATCGGCAGGCGGACTCTCAACCACTGCGCCACCAGGGAAGCCCTTATTTATTTTTTACATAGTAATTTGTATCTCTTAATTCCCTACTTGTATCTTGCCCTTCCCCAACCCCTCTCCCCATGGTAACCACAAGTTTCTTCTCTGTATCTATGAGTCTGTTTCTGTTTTGTTATATTCATTTGTTTGTTTCTTTTAGATTCCACATATAAGTAATAACATATAGTATTTGTCTTTCTCTGTCTGATTTATTTCACTAAGCATAATACCTTCCAGGTCCAGTTGAGACTTCTTTTATGCATCCAGGATATGGTCTAGCTTGGTAAATGTTGTGTGCACTTGAGAAGAATGAGTATTCATTGTGCACTTGAGAAGAATGATTGTTCATTCTGCTCTTGTTCAGTGGCGTGTTCTAGAAATGTCAATTAGGTCTATCTGGTTAATAGAGTTGTTTAAATTTTCTATATCCTTACTGATTTTATGTCAACTTATTTGATTAGTTATTGACAAAGGGGTGGTCAACTCTCCAATTACAATTGTAGATTATTTCATCTTGCAGTTCTGTCATTTTTGTTCCATGTATTTTGAAGATCTATTATTAGTTGCATTCACACTTAGGATTATGTTCTCTTGAGTAATTAACCTTTATCATTATGAAATCACCTTTTAATATCTGTTAATACTCTTTGCCATGAAATCTGTTTTGCCTGATATTAGTATAGAAACTCCAAGTTAAATTTTTTTCTTATCTATTTATTTGTAGTATTAGCATGATATATCTTGTTTCATCTCTTTATTTCTAACATATTTGTGTTTTCATATGTGAAATGGACTTCTTGTAGGCAGCATACTCTACTACCCAAAGCAATCTACAGATTCAATGCAATCCCTATCAAACTACCAATGGCATTTTTCACAGAACTAGAACAAAAAATTTCACAATTTGTATGGAAACACAAAAGAATCCCGAATAGCCAAAACAATCTTGAGAACAAAAAACAGAGCTGGAGGAATCAGGCTCCCTGACTTCAGACTATACTACAAAGCTACAGTAATCAAGACAGTATGGTACTGGCACAAAAACAGAAAGATCAATGGAACAGGATAGAAAGCCCAGAGATAAACCCATGCACATATGGTCACCTTATCTTTTTTTTTTTTTTTTTTTTGCTGTACGCGGGCCTCTCACTGTTGTGGCCTCCCCCATTGTGGAGCACAGGCTCCGGACGCACAGGCCCAGCAGCCATGGCTCACGGGCCCAGCCTCTCCGCGGCATGTGGGATCTTCCCAGACCGGGGCACGAACCCGTATCCCCTGCATCGGCAGGCGGACTCTCAACCACTGCGCCACCAGGGAAGCCCGGTCACCTTATCTTTGATAAAGGGGGCAGGAATGTACAGTGGAGAAAGGACAGCCTCTTCAATAAGTGGTGCTGGGAAAACTGGACAGGTACATGTAACAGTATGAGATTAGATCACTCCCTAACACCATACACAAAAATAAGCTCAAAATGGATTAAAGAACTAAATGTAAGGCCAGAAACTATCAAACTCTCAGAGGAAAACATAGGCAGAACACTCTATGACATAAATCACAGCAAGATCCTTTTTGACCCACCTCCTAGAAAAATGGAAATAAAAACAAAAATAAACAAATGGGACCTAATGAAACTTAAAAGCTTTTGCACAGCAAAGGAAACCATAAACAAGACCAAAAGACAACCCTCAGAATGGGAGAAAGTATTTGCAAATGAAGTAACCGACAAAGGATTAATCTCCAAAATTTACAAGCAGCTCATGCAGCTCAATAACAAAAAAACAAACAACCCATTCCAAAAATGGGCAGAAGACCTAAATAGACATTTCTCCAAAGAAGATATACAGACTGCCAACAAACACATGAAAGAATGCTCAACATCATTAATCATTAGAGAAATGCAAATCAAAACTACAATGAGATATCATCTCACACCAGTCAGAATGGCCATCATCAAAAAATCTAGAAACAATAAATACTGGAGAGGGTGTGGAGAAAAGGGAACACTCTTGCACTGCTAGTGGGAATGTGAATTGGTACAGCCACTATGGACAACAGTATGGAGGTTCCTTAAAAAACTACAAATAGAACTACCATATGACCCAGCAATCCCACTACTGGGCATATACCCTGAGAAAACCATAATTCAAAGAGTCACGTACCAAAATGTTCATTGCAGCTCTATTTACAATAGCCCGGAGATGGAAACAACCTAAGTGTCCATCATCGGATGAATGGATAAAGAAGATGTGGCACATATATACAATGGAATATTACTCAGCCATAAAAAGAAATGAAATTGAGCTATTTGTAATGAGGTGGATGGACCTAGAGTCTGTCATACAGAGTGAAGTAAGTCAGAAAGAGAAAGACAAATACCGTATGTTAACACATATATATGGAATTTAAGAAAAAAAATGTCATGAAGAACCTAGGGGTAAGACAGGAATAAAGACACAGACCTACTAGAGAATGGACTTGAGGATATGGGGAGGGGGAAGGATAAGCTGTGACAAAGCGAGAGAGTGGCATGGACACACATACACTACCAAACGTAAGGTAGATAGCTAGTGGGAAGCAGCCGCATAGCACAGGGAGATCAGCTCAGTGCTTTGTGACCACCTAGAGGGGTGGGATAGGGAGGGTGGGAGGGAGGGAGACACAAGAGGGAAGCGATATGGGAACATATGTATATGTATAACTGATTCACTTTGTTATAAAGCAGAAACTAACACGCCATTTGTAAAGCAATTATACTCCTATAAAGATGTAAAAAAATTTTTTTTCTCTGGTCCTTTCTCTCTCTCTTCTGCTTTTGGGACCCCTATAATGCGAATATTCTTGCGTTTAATGTTGTCCCAGAGGTCTGTTAGGCTGTCTTCATTTCTTTTCGTTCTTTTTTCTTTATTCTGTTCTGCAGCAGTGAATTCCACCATTCTTCCAGGTCACTTATCCATTCTTCTGCCTCAGTTATTCTGCTATTGATTCCTTCTAGTGAGTTTTCATTTCAGTTATTGTATTGTTCATCTCTGTTTGTTTGTTGTTTAATTCTTCCAGGTCTTTATTAAACATTTCTTGTGTCTTCTCGATCTTTGCCTCCATTCTTTTTCTGAGGTCCTGGATCATCTTCACTATCATTATTCTGAACTCTTTTTTCTGGAAGGTTGCCTATCTCCACTTCATTTAGTTGTTTTTCTGGAGTTTTATCTTGTTCCTTCATCTGGTACATAGCTCTCTGCCTTTTCATCTTGTCTATGTTTCTGTGAATGTGGTTTTTGTTCCACAGGCTGCATGATTGTAGTTCTTCTTGCTTCTGCTGTCTGCCCTCTACCTTTATCATTTTAATAGTACTGCTTTATAACTTATTTAAGTTTTACTATGTATAAACTATATTACATTATTATAAGGAATACAAGCTTGTAATGAAAGTAATTATTAACTTCTACCCTATAGAAAATGAAACTGAACTACATAAATGTTGAAGGACTTATTCAAGGTCAGGTATGGATATGTATTAGCAACAGAGCTAAGACTAAAACTCCAGGTCTTCTGATTCCAAATCTTATGGTGATTTTTCACTGTACTTCAGTGTCTTTCCTGCAGGCCCTTTCTTATTTATTGGTCAAGTTGTTTGTTCTCAACTAGCCTTGCCTTCAAAACTCATGCTTGATGTAATTTTTTTAATCCCAGAGGCTTTCAATCTCCCTGATGTTACAGAGCAGTATTCCTTTTATAAACATGTTGGAAGAATCCCTTTCTAAACAAGGTTCACAATATAAATGTTTGTTTTTGATGCTTCTGTTTTAATGAACACATGAAGTTCCTAAACGCTTTTTATAAGTCCATTTGTTCATGAGTCCAAAGCATTACTTTTAAATTGGTTAATGTATCCATATCCATGTAAAGTTAGTTTTCTTCAAAGAACTGTACATATTGATGAAATTAGTTCAGAATTTTGGACTTTCTTGGCCCCTTTCTTACCACTTTCATCATTCTCCAAAAGCTTTGTACTTTTTGGACATAATGGAGTTAATAATGTTAACAAACTAACTCAGAATACACAAACACGATCTGGCGTGCAGATCTGGGTGTGTTTAGTCTGCACGGAGCTTTTCCAAAATGTGAATTAGCTGCAATATTTAAAACCAGGAGACTTCACATAAAAATCAGAATTTTTTCTATCTTGAAAAATCAGAATATCTTGCACCAGTGAGCCCTCAACCCCTCATGATAACAGTTGTCTAGAGCTGAGGTTTGGCTGCCCTCTTCCGATAGGGCATGCACTACTTGGTCTGCTACAAGTTTTATTTTCCTGTTGTCTTTTACCGGTCTCACTTCATTCATTTACTTTATCTGCCTGAGCTTATGATTTCAGCCACAGACTAACAAACTTTAGTCGAGACTAAAATATCTGGGTGCCACCATGGTGCCATCTGTTGGTGAAGAGCAGGATGGTAGGGTGTGGCTCTGAAAAGTTGCTTTGTTCATCTGTACAGATGGCTGTGAATTGAAAGTTTGTAAGTAGAGAAGCACTTACATTTATTAAGTATGTATATGTAGCAGCATAAGTATTTTCCAAGTTTCCCACACCTGTGTACCTGCAGTGGATTATAGTTCAATTCCTAACCTTGACAGGCCTTTTGGGAGGCTTGGGTATGTTTGTTTGTATGTGCATGTGCACTGTAGGATACAGGACGTGGAGAGAAGTTAACAGTACGCTTCCCTTGATCCCTTGAAAATTCTTCCCAGAGACCAAGCGTTACAGGAATTTGTTCATCTGGCTTTCTGGAAGAGGTCCCACCTTTCCTGCATTGCTGTTGAACATGACTTATCCCATAGCAGAAAAAGCAACAACGTTTGGAATCAGAAAACCCTGATAACGCTCTTATTCTTGCCCATTACTATTTGATCTGGATCAGGCTACCAAGTTTCTGTGGTCTTTTGGTTTTCTCATGGAAGAATCAGGATAATAACAACCATGCAATTTAGCAAGGATGTTGTGTGATAATCTGTGTCGGGTTAGAAACAGAGAGGTGAAAGACATAAATTATGCCACACTTCATGTTTCTGGCTTGTTTACATAGGGATTCAGGCTGGAAGGTTGAAACATATCCCATTAATTTTGAAAACTTATTTTTTAATTTAGCAGAAGTCAATACGTTTTAAAAACAAGTCTCTCCTAGAGTTTTAATAATAAAATGCCGTTTGATCAAGTATGGTAGGATTATGTACACAGCTCTGTCATTCTAATATCTCTCAGTCCTGGGCAAACCTTCTGTGTGGAATGTAACTGGTCCTCAGATGTAAGGGATAATAGCAGTAAAGCTTTGCCTTGGGTCTCTGCTCTTCTCTCGCTGTGGGCTCTCTTCCTATGAGTGGTCAGCCATTACCATGGTTTCAGTATCACATTCTTGCAGGTGATTCTTTTTTTAACATTTTTTTATTAGTTTCTGCTTTATAACAAAGTGTATCAGTCATACATATACATCTGTTCCCACATCCCTTCCCTCATGCATCTCCCTCCCTCCCACCCTCCCCATCCCACCCCTCCAGGTGGTCACAAAGCACCGAGCTGATACAGGTGATTCTTTTTATGACCTCTAACCTGATATCCGTGTACCTCTTTGATTACATAAGTGATATTTTCATTTGAATTTCCCTTCATCAACTCACACTCCAGAATTCAAAACTCAATTCATCTCCTTTCCCAAATAGAGGCCCTTCTAAAATCTTCTATCGGTGGCATCAGTATTCTCTCAATTCAATGTAACTAGATTTTTTCAGTGATTATCATGGCCACCATCACTGGGTTTGAATAACCTGTGACCCAGTCTTCCCCTTTATTCCTTGTATCTAGTCTAGATAGATCTTTTTCAGGGCAGGTAGCCCTCTGCCTTTTCATTTTGTCTATCTTTCTGTGAATGTGGTTTTTGTTCCACAGGCTGCACGATTGTAGTTCTTCTTGCTTCTGCTGTCTGCCCTCTGATGGATGAGGCTATCTAAGAGGGTTGTGCAAGCTTCCTGATGGGAGGGACTGGTGGTGGGTAGAGTTGGCTGTTGCTCTGGTGGGCAGAACTCAGTAAAACTTTAATCCACTTGTCTGCTGATGCATGGGGCTGGGTGCCCTCCCTGTTGGTTTTTTGGCCTGAGGCGACCCAGCACTGGAGCCTACCTGGGCTCTTTGGTGGAGCTAATGGCAGACTCCGGGAGGGCTCACACCAAGGAGCACTTCCCAGAACTTCTGCTGCCGGTGTCCTTGTCCTCACTGTGAGACACAGCCACCGCCCGGCCTCCACAGGTGACTCTCCAACACTAGCAGGTAGGTCTGGTTCACTCTTCTATGGGGTCACTGCTCCTTCCCCTGGGTCCTGATGCACACACTACTTTGTGTGTGCCCTCCAAGAGTGGAGTCTCTGTTTCCCCCAGTCCTGTCGAAGTCCTGCAGTCAAATCCCACTAGCCTTCAAAGTCTGATGTTCTAGGAATTCCTCCTCCCATTGCCGACCCCCAGGTTGGGAAGCCTGACATGGGGCTCAGACCCTTCACTCCAGTGAGTGGACTTCTGTGGTATAATTGTTCTCCAGTTTGTGAGTCACCCACCCAGCAGTTATGGGACTTGATTTTATTGTGACGGCGCCCCTCCTACCATCTCATTGTGGCTTCTCCTTTGTCTTTGATGTGGGGTATCTTTTTTGGTCAGTTCCAGTGTCTTCTTGTCGATGATTGTTTAGCAGTTAGTTGTGATTGCAGTGCTATCATAAGAGGAGGTGAGCGCATGTCCTTCTACTCCGCCATCTTGAACCAATCGATTAACTTACTTTTCAGTACATACATCCCTCTTGGGCAAGTAAATTGTGTTTTTAAATAAAAGGAATAGAAGAAATGTTGTAATTTACTTTTAAAGTAAAAATTGGGACCCAGTTTAATGAATACAGAATGTATTTTAAAAGGCAGTGGAACAGAATATTTGAAATCAGGACTGTTCTAGAAAAATCTAAGATATTTGTAACAAAATCATTAAATCTCCTAAATTCATCATATTTCTAGTACTTAAACACTCCTAGCCCACTGGAGAGGAAATCAGAACAATATTGGCTATAGAACCTGACCAATGGGATCGACTGCCCAACAAAAGTGACAGGAACCTTCCGCCCACAAAAGTACCATGTGTTTTTTCCACGAACTCACCCTGCAGTGATTAAGTATGTGTACTTGAGAATGCTTCCAAAGGTTTGAGCAATCCATCTGGCAAAAGCATTTGACATTATGGGATTTGTTATTGTGGTGCTGTGCCAGCCCCAAGACTTATTTAATTGCATTAGTCATCAAGCAGCAGTGCCACTAATCTTGGATCTTACTGAGTGCCGTCTGGATTATATGTGTGAGAAACGAAACAAACAAAACTAAACAACTACAAACGTCACCCATGTTTAAGTCTGAGGTCTGGATGTTCTGACCCCAGCTCCCAATCAGTCCTGTGGTAAAACTGTAAGGTTCACCCCCATGCAAAAGAGGCATAATTGAGGTCAAAATGGTGAGAGTTGAAGCTTCCAAAAGGCCTTATCTAACCAAAACACAATTTCCCAGTCACATGCTGAAGGTCTCCAAATCCTTACTCTTGGGTCTTACTATACTATTCTGTATATTTGAGTGATACTTCCAAGAAGTCCCAGTTTAAACACAAATATGTTACCTGGAATTAGTTACCTGTTAGCCCCTTAGTTCTCTGCTGTGATCTGTAAGAGCTAGCCAGCTTCCTCCAGCTGGATCCTGAGGGAATTGCAGTCAAGTAGGTTGGTTGTTTCGACGGGTTCAAAAATGCAAAGGCTATAACCATGAGATACTGCTGGTTAGAAATAACAGGGTTATAAGAATGTATCCTGAGAAGCTAGCCTTAGTAATAAGGGGGAAGAGGGAGAACAGGGAAGAGGAAGAAACTTCCTACTTTATGACTTTGCCTATCTCTGACCTGACATTCGTGACTTCCCCTACCAGATGTCATGAGACTAAAGCCTAACCATTATTTTGTGAAGCGCTTTAGCTTTGCCAATTGACACATTAGAAACTTACTCAAAACTTCCTCCCAACTCTCTAAAAGTTCAGCCAAGAGAAAAGAAGTTAAAAGGCAAGGCAAAGAGGAAGATGAAAAACAAGACGTTCAGTTTCCAGAAAAATCAACTTCCTTCTTTGTCTAGAAAATCTCCCTTTCTGCAAAATGTTGCCCTATTGTGGAAGGTTTTGTACTTCTACCTAACACCCACTTGGAGTCCTGTCTGTACTTCTCTGTGTATTCTGGGATAAAATAACCAAACTCCTTATTGCCTGTGGCAGGAGAACTAAAAAAGTATTTAGAAGTGATTGGGCAAAGTTCCTGACAGAGACTAATATGGGTGGGTAGCCTCCCAGTGGATGGACAATTAGCTAGAAGCAGTATGCAGAGCTCTGGTGGGAATTTGTGAGGTAGAGGAGAGGGATGCACACAATGAACCACATCAAATGATTCACTAGAAACATCCTTCCCGCCCACTGTGGATTTGAGACCTCTGTCCTAAGAAACATAACTTCAATATCACCTGAATATAAAATTTTGGTTTACTTTAATGGGCACATAGATATTAGTTAAAGTATCAGATTTTGTGACATTAATCTTCATGATATAAAATAAACACTACTACCCTCTCATCCCTTTTAAACTGCCACTCTTCTGCCTTACAATAAAATTGGCTTTCCCAACAAGGGTCTGAGAGGGAAAATATCACTGAATAAGGTTACAAATATAATTCACATGCCTATGATTTTTATTTTAAAAATGGAAATCAAAGCAAACTTCGTTCATTAGCAAAACAAACCGAGGACTTGTTTCTCCACCAAAATAAACTTTTAGATGCTCTGATTACATCAAGAGCCAAAACAAAATTTTTTTAGTTGATCTCTAAGAGCACTCTTTTGGCTGCTATGATGCAATCATCTGTCACATCTGGCCTGGCCCACCTTAGTCCTCTCTGCCTAGTATGGAAGAGACTGGATTGATTGCAGCTGTACAACAGAGTCACTGGCTCATCCAATCAAAAGTTATGAAGAACTTTAGCCTGCATCTCTAAGATTTATTCCTCAAAATGATCCCAGTGAGAGCTCTGACTGTACCAGGAAGGTCCTGAAAAGGGCAGGGTTTGGGACACCACAGGATCATATACATGCTTCCTTCACAACTCATCCTCCACCTTGGCAGGCATACGTCTTCAAGTTCAGTTCAGGACTTAACAGTGATCAAGAGACTGAGACAAAGTAGATCTGGCTCCCTGGCTTGGAGTGGATTCCTGGCCGAAAACCCAGGGCAATGACTTGAGTGGTCAGATTTCCAAAATATAAAAGGAAATAGCAAGGGAAAAGGAGAAAAGAGAATGGTGTGTGTGTGTGTGTGTGTGTGTGTGTGTGTGTGTGTGTGTGTGTGTGTGTGTGTGTGTGCGTGCACGTGTGTGTGTGGTTTCAGAGCTGTGTGTGAGTGAGAAAGATGGGTAAAACAAAACAGATTAGAAACCACGCCTCGCCTCTGCTATGTCTGTGCTGGATGCCACTTGTTCACCTCTCCAGGTTCCCTTTCCACCTTTTCTAATGTGATCTTGCTCTAGAAAGCTGACCTTTTATAGACCTCATCAATAGGTTCCCGTGCCCTCTGACTCCCCGTGGTTTCAACCCCTGGAAGGCCCTGGCAGGAGTTCTGAAAGCTAAAGAGAGTAAAGCTGTAGTTGGCAAGGGTGTGTCAGCCTATGAAGACCACACCTCCTGCCAGGTGGCTTCTCCATGACACCCTCTCTGGAACTTCATGACTTTGCTCCTGTTCTGCCTTTCACACCTAAGGGTGGTAATGGTGATAACAGACCTTTGCTGTTGCCAGTTCTGGGATCCGACACTATCCTCTGTTGGTTCCCTTAAACCTTGCCCACACCTCAGTCAATTATCCCTTTATTAAACTCTCCCCATATCAAATTATTTGAGCATGCCATTGGTTTCCCATCAAGACTTGGATTGACACATGTTCTAAATACAAGAGTTTTTGCAAAGGAAAGTGATGGAGATTGAGCTTAGGAAAGGCAGGTTAGAACCATAGTAATGTTATTTCTGGCTCTAGCGTTGTTGATGCCAGTGGAACAGGCCTATCCTTTTTGTCTCCACAGACAACACAACATAAACAAAAAGAAAAAGCAGTAAACTAGGAGTCAGAAGACTTAGAATCCAGTCTGGAATTTACCCCACACTGGGTATGTGGCCTTGGTCAATTAATTTAATTTTTGTGTGACTCAGTTTTCTCATCTACGTAATGGAAATAATCTGCTCCGTATACTTCACAGCAGTGTTAGGAGATTCAAATAACATAATGCTTTGAAAAAAGCCTTCTCCATACTTATCTACTGTAAAAATTCTGTAGTCTCTTCCAGGCCTAGCAACAACATCAGCTACTTTGAAGATTTCCTTGAGACTCCCCATAAGAATTAATTCTCTTTCCTTTGTTTTCACGTAGCAACTGATCAAACCTCTATTAAAGCATCTATCCCATTGCATTATAGATGAGTGTTTATAAATGTATGACATTAGTTGCATGATCTGCTCTTTACAGGTTGTATTCCAAACACCAGGCATGAAGATCTCAGCATGAGGTCATGAAGGAATGCATAGCACAGGCTCTTCTCTTTTATTCTCATGTCTCCGTCATGGTTATATACTACTAGTTATCTCACCATCACCTTGTTTTGCTCTACAATAGCCTTGCTCCACAACACCCGTCCCACTCATAACTTCTAGGAGTAGCCCGAAGGACTGCACAACACTGCACTAACTGAGCCAGGGATAAACTCCAAAGGCACCTGAGCAGACAGCTAGCCATGTATTGTCTGGTTTGGACCAATGAGCTATCCCTATCAGATTCTTTTTCTAAAAATTTGAGCTATTCTGTAGTCAGTCAAGAGAGTTTTGAAGCAGGAAGGTACTAGAAGCCTGGGACATGGGCATTTGTGAGGTCATGTAAAAGCTGATGAGTAAGCTAAGGAGGTGAGCCTGCAGAGGGGACAGAACAGGAGGCATGTGGAGGTGAGTGAGGTGCGAGGCTGCACCGTGCCGGCAAATGGGAATTCTACTCTGGGGCTTTACAGACCCTAGGAGGCTGGGCTATGTTGTGCTCACCAACCTTAGATTCTGTGACGCTTCTCCGTGTCCCTCTGCGTCTCCTATGTGTGTGTGAGCGAGCTTCAGGGGGTTTCCAGTTCTTGGCAGTCCAGTGAGCTTCGACTGGAAGATCCCTCTTAGTTTTCTTTCATGGTCCCGACCGGGTTGTTGAGATAGTGAGTGAGTTGAGCCTGGCATGATACTAACTCTGCTCCTGGGGGGATCTGCTATGGCCACTTTGAATCTGTCAGATACGGCTTACGGCTCATCCTATTTCTTACATGCATGAGCTTTCTTCTTGATTACAAGGTTTTCACGGCTTGGATGGAATCTTTTTTCTCTCATACCTGCTGAGCACATGTCTCCTTTCCTTTGCCATCAAGTGTCACAATTGTTTTAGTCTTAACCACTTTATTCCCTTAGCTCATTGTCCCTTTTCTCTACCTCATAGGTGCTCACATGTCATACAACTTCTGATAACTCACGTCTCCAGGGAGCAAAACAGAGTAAGAACAAGCAAAAAAATGAAGTTTTAAAGCAAACAATTATAATACTATAGGCAAGCCGTAGGCCTGGGGGACCTCCAGTCTTTTTTTTTTTTTTTTTTGAATTTTATTTTATTTATTTTTTACACAGCACGTTCTTATTAGCTATCTATTTTATACATATTAGTGTATACATGTCAATCCCAATCTCCCAGTTCATCCCACCACCCCCCGCCACTTTCCCCACTTGGTGTCCATACGTTTGTTCTCTACATCTGTGTCTCTGTTTCTGCCCTGCAAACTGGGAACCTCCAGTCTTAACCCTCTCTCCCACATCTGGGACAGGGGCTATACTTCTGGGGCTCTTGGCTGACAGGGATTCCAGTGGGCCCAGACTGCACTGAATCAGAATGATACAATTGATCTGGGACCCCCCTTATTGAGTTGCTTCTGGGGTCTGATGAAGAGAAACCTTAAACTGTGTCCCAAAGCAGCTGAGCGCCATCTGAATTCCTAAGAACTGGAACCAACTGACTCTTTCCCAGTATTCAGGATGGGAAAGTTTCTAGGGGCAGTTCTATTACCTGGAGATGCTAAGAATCATAACTTGTCATATGGCTCTAAATTTGATATCAGTTTCTGTAGCAGTGGTTTGAGAAGTGTTGAAACAGAGAGGGGAAGTAGGAACCTAAAAGAGGAAGAGGAGAAAAATGGCCTTGGAAAAATAGTGGCAGATTTGCTGCTTTCTTACGGTGAAAGTGTTATTTTTCATTAACTACCTTGTGTATAAAGTAGTTTCTGTGGCGAAATCCTACCCTTTGAGCTACACTTTAAGTGTGTACATTCTGCTTTTAGGAACTTATGCTAATGGTTTCATTAAATAGTTATCCATAATAATAAATTCATGAAATACTTGCTTAATTATTAAAGAAATGATGTAACATCCCATTATAGAGTCCACTAATTGACTTTATAAATACTGTAAGTTGCAAACTTTCTTAGAGAAGTGGTCTTTTTATTTTTCTTTCATTTTTTTGCTTCATAATGGCTTTCCTGATAACAATGATAGTACAGAAGAAATATTGACAGCATGACCAACAACTGGGCTTTACTTCCAAGGATCATAAGTGATCATCAGAGGTTATGCAATGGCACCTGAAGGAGGGAAAAACGGAAGGAGGAAATCGAAGTTCTTCAGTCAGATGTTCCGTTTGTTTTGACCAGGGCCATTTCACCAGCTCTCCGCCGTCTGTGGTCAGGGATTCACTGCAGGCAGCTGTGTTACCTTTCAATATGTGAGCAAAGCCAATACCCTTCAAGCCTCGGAGTGAGGAATATCACCCCCAGTTACAAAGAGGTTTGTTCCTTGCTTTAAAGTGAGAATCCAAACCTTGAAGTTTATGAAAAACCTTATTGAAAAAACAGTGAGTGGTGAAATACAGTTCAGTGTCACAGGTTTGGGTTTTTTTTTGTGTGTTATGCGGGCCTCTCACTGTTGTGGCCTCTCCCGTTGTGGAGCACAGGCTCCGGACGCGCAGGCTCAGTGGCCATGGCTCACGGGCCCAGCCACTCCGCGGCATGTGGGATCCTCCCGGACCAGGGCACGAACCCGTGGCCCCTGCATCGGCAGGCAGACTCTCAACCACTGTGCCACCAGGGAGGCCCTGTCACAGTTTTGTAAAAGAAGAATATGGGCATCTTTAAAAGGAGGTAATGATAAACACATTTAACCTGTTAGTCCCTAGTGAGCTGTAAATCAAGTTCTGAGATCTCAAAGCCTGAGGTAGTCATGTGAGCCCGGGCAAGGATGGCCTGAAATCATATTCTGGTGACATTATAACTTTGGCCTTGACCTAAGGTTGTTATTTAATATCTCCAAGCCTCAGTTTATCTGCAAAAAAGGAGAGTGGTAGGATTATTTCTCAGGATTAATATGGAAATTAAAATAGATATTTTGTAAAAGCTCAGTAGTTGCTGGTAGAGGTGTTCCCACATATACGACTATATATCCCAGTTCATCTGAACTGCATTCAACTCCCGAAGTTATGAAATCCAAATAGTGGTGTCTTACTCTGTTCAGGCTACTATACCACAATACCATAGGGTGGCTTGTAAATAAGAGAAATATATTTCTCACAGTCCTGGTGGCTGAGAAGTTCAAGATCAAGGTGCCAAGGATTCAGTGTCTGGTGAGTCCGTCTTCCTGGTTCATAGACGGCTGTCTTTTCATTGTGTCCTCGCATGGTAGAGGGGTAAGGGGTCTCTCTGGGGCCTCTTTTATAAGGGTACTAAATCCCATTTATGAGGGCTCCACCCTCTTGACCTAAGCACCTTCCAAATACCATCCAACTACCATCATATTGGGGCTTAGATTTCAATATAAGATTTTGGGGGGAGGGGACACAAACATTCAAGGAACTCATAGTCTTGTTGGAAAGACAGACAGTAACAATTCAGAATGACAGATTCTCTAGTAGGAGTTACCACTGGAAAGTAGTGAGGGGATAGTGGATGCCAGGTGCAGTGGTTATTACTTTTCTGTTTTAAGAAAAGTATTTTTCAGTGTCTCCTGTGAGATAGGTTAAGGTTAAGATGGTGAAAGATGAGCTAGATTAGAGAAATGTTAGACAGTTTGCATCTGGCTGGCTAACTAGACCCAAAGGATATTAATGAATAGTCAGTTAACCTGTATAGATTTCCAGTGGTAGAACGCAAGGCTCTGAGCCCTTGTCTTATTCAGCTTTTGTATTAGTGGTTTAATAAAGTCATAGAAGGCATACTCATAAATGTATGCAACAGAAACCACTAATTTAAATGGTAATGGAATCAAGATTTATAGTGATCTCAATCTGTTGGGATATGGCATCAAAATAAATCAGATCCAACTTAAAAAAGGAAGAAGCCTTCATTTATGATTGTACTGTTGTATCCTCATAAACATTCTTACTGTTTGTGCTGGTTATGTCAATTTCTTTTCTTGCACCTAAGAGATCCCCAACTGAGACAGCTGATAGCGTCAAGTTCTCGGGGGCCTAACCTGGGAGAACTGTGGAGCTGCTAGCAGGTAGATGGGGGGAGTAGATTGGACTCTATGGCTTCCTACATAGGTAAGGGAAGTGTGTTAATCAATTTTGTTTGAAGTTGAAAATGACATAAATAAAACTAAAAAACAAACAAAACGCATTGCATGTCATACTTACAAATTCCAGAGATAAACCTACGTGCAGCATAGTTGGAGCCAAGTGCTCCCTGTAGGAAGAAATCTGCCTCTCTCAATCTCTTGACTTTTGTTTCCTGTGTGTTGTATTTATTCTTAGATTGGTTCTCATTATATGGGGATAAAGATGACCCTCAACATCTATGACATATTCTACTAACTTAGCAGAATGAAAACCCCTTTCCCATTAGTTCCCCCAGAGCCCTAAGGTGGGCTTTCATTGACCTGACTTAGGTCACACCCCAACACCAGTCACTGTGGACAGGGTAGGGTGGCCATATGTAGGTCGTGTTCCCATTCTAGGTTTGGAAGGGTTAGTAGCAGCAGATAGGATCATTTCTATCCAAACCACATGAGGTAGATTCCCACACAAAGAGGCATCCTTGAATAGAAGCAGAGAGAAGTGGATACTAGATAGGCAAACACAACAGATGATCAGCCTGGAGGTAATATTCCCACTGTACTATTCACAATAATATTGGATAAGATGGGATGGAAAATGGTTAGAAGAACTGCGATGAAAAACCTAAGGGGAGGCACGAGAGCTGTTTTAAAGCTTGTGAAGAGTCTTCCTGGAGAAGAGGGTGCTGGCTTGATTTCTTATATTCAGAGGATAGAAATAAGATTACTGGATAGAAGATTCTAGGAAGCTAATTTATTTCAATATGTGAAAAAAATTCTATAATGACTTATGTTGTCCAACCATGGTCAGTCACAGAGCAAGCTCTTCCCAAAGGGAGGCACTCATCAAGAATTCCTGTTGATGAAGAAGCTCCCATTGGGTGGGAAGCTGAATTAAATGACCACCAAGATGCCTGTTTTATCTTTAAGTTCCTATAACTCTTTGATTTTAAACGATATGGCAGGCATCCAATGCATTACCTAGACAGATTTGTTGGAGTCCAGCTATTTCAAACTGCCAAAGCCAGAAATTTGAACCCTCTGACCAAATTAATTAGGAGTGCCTGTATCCATGGGTATGTGTCAGCATTTGTATAAATGTAATCTTTATGAAAGTACTTCTTGTTGCTGGAAAGGCCCATGTAGCTTCTGGAGAGTTATTTTGCATTTCATGGCTTAAGTTTAAGCACTAAGAAGTCTCAGAGGGCTTCTCTGGTGGCACAGTGGTTGAGAGTCTGCCTACGAATGCAGGGGACATGGGTTCGTGCCCCGGTCTGGGAGGATCCCACATGCCACGGAGCGGCTGGGCCCATGAGCCATGGCTGCTGAACCTGCGCGTCCAGAGCTTGTGCTCCGCAACGGGAGAGGCCACAACAGTGAGAGGCCCACATACCGCAAAAAAAAAAAAGAAGTCTCAGAAATGCACCCAATAGCCTGACTTGAGATTTCCATTTATAAATACTTTGATTGTATTATGATTAAAGGAAGTTGATTAAAAGGAAGGAAGATAAGCTTTAAGTTCTGTAATGAGTGGATCTGGTGAGTTTGGAAAATTCCATATTAAATGTTTCTCTCATTCACTTATAGTCTCTGAATGATGATAATGGTAATGATTATAGCTTTCATTTGTTGAGTGCTCACTCCTAATAGTAATAGCTAACATTTATTGCTATTACTAAAAAATAGCTGATATCATTTACTGGGAATGATTCCAAATACTTTATATGTATTATCTCATTTAATACTCATAAGACCCCTATGAGGCAGGTACGAGCATTATCGTCATGTTATCAATGGACAGACGGAGGTGCAGAGTTTAACAGCTTGTGAAATTCATACAGTTGTAAGAAGCAGTACTGTGATGCGCCAAAAATGCTTTCATATGTGTTATCTTCTTTAAATCACAGAACAGCCCTGTGAAGAAGGTATAAATAGTTCCATTTTTTAAATGATGATGATAAATATCAAGAAGTCACTTGTTTAAGGTTATGTCACCTAGCTATCCGGTAGTGACTGGAATTGGAGTCAAGCTGCCTCTGAAACTTGTGCTTTACTTTCTCTTATATTCTGGAATCCAGAATGGTGGATGCAGCCCTGATGGGATTGGTCTTGGACTCCACTGTGAACTAGTCTTTTCTTTGGGGTAGCTTCTATCACACTGCCCTCTGCTGGTCTGGGGTGTAACTGGTGGCATCAAGTGTCTGCTCACCCCCTCGGGGTTCCAGAGAGGGGCAAGAAAATCCTCAGAGTTCCTCACCTTCCTTGTCTTCAAATTGTTAGTTCCTTGGGTGATCCAACAGTCTTTTGTTTCTGAGCCTATGGATTTTCAGGGATTTCCCCAAAAGCAGAGTTTCTTCACTTTCTGCTGCCAGGGACCATTAGGGAAAGGAGCTGGGGAATCATTTTCCTGGAGCATAAGTTTATGTAGCAGTTGACAGGGATTAGGAGAATGGAGTGAAAGGTCAGTGACCATGATTTATCATCTTAGAGTGTCTTGTGCCTTATAACAAATCTGCTGTATTTTTAATCCTGTTCAGAAGAAAATGCATCTGGCTACCCAGGGGCCTCTGTATCTTTGTAATTAATCTGAGATACTAAGTTATATTGTGTAGATCAAGAATTCAAGAAACAAAAGAATCTCCCTAAATTCTCATGAATTATATATATAACATCAGTATATATGTGTGTATATATATATATATTTACATGTATAGGATCTCTACTAAAGTATGTGTTCAGAATCTCCATTTGTCTGTCTGATCTCTTTATATCTTACTCCATGTTTTAATCTACACCTCATAAATTTTATTATGCTGAATACAATGACTTTAGTGAACATTCTGGAAATTGTCCTACAACGGTAGTAGTGACTTGGATTCTGGGTGGGAGGGTCATTCCTAAAATGCAGCCAGGGAAAGACAGTCCTGAGCTGAATCAGGACAAGAAAGAGCAGAGTCAGAGTGGAGAATTGGACGAAGGTCATGGATGGGAAGGCAACAAACCCGGGGAGCAAGAACAGAACAGAAATAATTAGAGACTGGGCTGTGATATCAGCTCCCAGATAATGATAAGGTCCCTAATAGATTTGTCAAAAAAGCATAACATCAGCTACATTTTGTATTTGCATTTGTTCTCTTTGTTTTTATTTTCATAAAGATAGAAAATAAAAACAAAGAAAACTTGTGAGCTCTTTGTAACTTTTTTCCCTTGTGCCATCTCTATTCCAGATGGTATCCTTTCTGCCCAGGCTCACTTCTTCTCATGGCAAGTTTCTCAAAATGAAACTCCGTTTAGAACTTACAGATGAAGGAATAAACAAATGCACAAGAATTTAGAGACTTGATGCAAATATAATCTCAGCCACACAGAGTTTAACTTCATCTGTTGCTGTTATCAGCTGAATCTTAGCTGCTGCTTTCACAGTGAGGCTGTCCAGGTCTCAGAGACATTCCCCATTATATGACTCCGGCAGCCCAGCCAAGGACTTCGGAGAACACGAATGTTATTTGGTCCATGATATCTTTTTTTTTTATATTTATTTATTTTTGCTGTGTTGGGTCTTCATTTTCTGTGCGAGGGCTTTCTCTAGTTGTGGCAAGTGGGGGCCACTCTTCATCGTGGTGCACGGGCCTCTCACTATCGCGGCCTCTCTTGTTGCGGAGCACAGGCTCCAGATGCGCAGTCTCAGTAGTTGTGGCTCACGGGCCTAGTTGCTCCACGGCATGTGGGATCCTCCCAGACCAGGGCTCGAACCCGTGTCCCCTGCATTAGCAGGCAGATTCTCAACCACTGCGCCACCAGGGAAGCCCGGTCCATGATATCTTTAAAAAGTATTTCCCAGAATCATGAAGGAAGAGAGCTCAAACACCTGACTGGAGGTTATTTATCTAGAATTAGTAACCAAGCTGAATGCGCCGCATACACCCAGCAATGTTACAGAGAAGTTTGCGGAATCAGCTGAGAGATGAATGATACTTTATTAATTTATTTAAAAACATTTTTTTATTGGAGTATGTTTAGTTTACAACGTTGTGTTAGTTTCAGGTGTACAGCAAAGTGAATCAGTTGTAATACTTTATTAATTTAATCTCACCTTAAATCACGTGGCTCTTTGGTTAGAATACGTTCACACTTTCTCTTTTCCATGTTTATCTCAGAGGTCCTAAAGCATTCTTTTTTTGTTTACAGGAATGTGGTGATGGTATCATTGGCAAAATAACATAGTGGGAATAAACCTGCTAATTTATGTTACTCAACACATAAACTATTAATTTATGAGTAACTTGTGAGTCACATTAACCTGAAATTTCTTTTAAAGCTCCTTGCTTGCCCCTGTCCACTTATGTAGAAGTCTAGCACTGCTATCATGAGTAATTGCCACTTCCTGCGTGCCATCCGCCTCCAGGATTTTTTTTTTTTTTTTTGCTTGCAGTACGCTGTTCTCTCACTGTTGTGGCCTCTCCCGTTGCGGAGCACAGGCTCCGGACGCCCAGGCTCAGCAGCCATGGCTCACAGGCCCAGCTGCTCCGCGACATGTGGGATCCTCCCGGACCGGGGCACGAACCAGTGTTCCCTGCATCGGCAGGCGGACTCTCAACCACTGCGCCACCAGGGAAGCCCCGCCTCCACTATTAATTTACTTCCCTCATCTACAGTGAAGTTCAGATGCAGAACGGGAAGAGGGTTGAGGAGCAAATAGAAACAAGCAGCTCGAGACTGACTTTACAAGCGGGACCCCGCTCCTCTTCCACACGGTGTGCTCATGCATGGACTGGACCAAGTAGTTCAAAGGGTCCACGGTGGATTAGGAGTAACAACGGATGTACTTTGGATGAAAAGGAGAAACGAAAGGGAGAAGTGTCAAACTGTAGTGACATATGCTGGTTCTTCAGTAAATCCAAAGGTATTCAAGTGCCGATTGTACACTTAACACCATGCTCAAACGTCACTGTGGTAACATTTCCCTAGGGTGTTAAAATGGCTTGCAGACTACTGAGTCCTCCAGATAAACCTGCATTTTATATAATACCCTATATGACTATGATGTAGACAGTCAATGAGACATCCTTCAAAATGCTGTTTTGGGTACCATTTGGAGCTTGGTGTGGAAAAAATAATTTTATCATCCTTTTTTTGGGTGTATGTGACTTAGTAATGAAATTTACTATTTAATAAGTGATTATCCAATAGTACCATTTTTTGGCAATCATAATAAAAGATATTACAAGGGGAATCAGTTGTAAAAGCCATAGAAAATAAGTACATATTGTATATATTGATACATGAACTGATTTGAAAATGCAGGTGAGAAAGATTGTGTTATCTTGGAGAAGCCAGAATGGGGGTGGGGTGGAGGATAGTTAGTAATAGGCGGGCTCACTGAGCGTCTGGCTATGCCAGGGGCCCCAGAGACAGGCAGGGGGGTCAGTATCTGCTTAGGCATGAATAGGCTCTGATTTATTCTGAGGCAAAGCAGAAATCCCAGCTCAAGGGCAAAGACAAAGAATGAGTTTCAACCCATTGTTTGCCTGTTGCTACAGTTGACTTTTATGGGCTTGGTCACAGTTGTAGGTGCTCTCACCCCAGGGAAAGGAAATAATTTTTGATTGTCTATTTATGAAGAGTTTTCAGATAGGTTATGAAATTGAAACCTCCAACAGTTCTATAAAATGGGTATCATTTCCCAATTAGGTTAAGGCATATCAATTGTAACTAAAAGTTTCCATTCAAACTCAGGTGTCCTGACTCCAAACTTAGTGCCTGGAATTTAGTTATGCTATGCCCTTGGAAGTAGCTGTATATTAATTATTTAGGTCAATTTTAAATTTCTCCAGAGCTGAACAAAATTGGGATGACCCATATTAAGAGTTATTCTTAAGAGGTTGGTGCAATAGCCTTCTACTGAAATGAAGGTTTGCTTTGCAACAGAAATTGCTAAAAATTTTGCAAATCAACTTAACAGAACCATTTGGATAAGGTTAAAAAGTATTTACCTAAACATGTTTTACAACTTCATTTCCTGGAATCCAACTGTTTAAATAACTGCACCATTGTAAACACACAAGTGTAATTTTGCTAAGGAGTTGATTTTGACCAGAATCAATCAGATTGGTTAATTACTAAAAGGATGATGTAGTCCTTGGGGGGAAGGTACTTAAATATGACATTTGAAAAACTTTTCTAAACATTAATGTTAAATCTTTAAACTATTTAGAGAGAAAAACTAAAGATTTGTAATGCTAGGGAACTTGCCTACATTTCTTTGTCTGAGTTCAAAATAATTATCCTGTAATTCCTATAGATCATACGGTTCTGAAATAAAATAAATAGTATGAAATAAATGCAGGGAATTTGATAAATTATGATCCCCTTTAGGAGCAAAAGGATTTATTTTTTATAAATTTATTTATTCATTTATTTATTTTTGGCTGTGTTGGGTCTTCGTTGCTGCGCACGGGCTTTCTCTTGTGGTGCGCGGGCTTCTCCTTGCAGTGGCTTCTCTTGTTGCGGAGCACAGGCTCCAGGTGCACGGGCTTCAGTAGTTGTGGCTCACGGGCTCTAGAGTGCAGGCTTAGTAGTTGTGGTGCACGGGCTTAGTTGCTCCGTGGCATGGAGGATCCTCCTGGACCAGGGCTCGAACCCGTGTGCCCTGCATTGGCAGGCAGATTCTTAACCACAGCGCCACCAGGGAAGTCCAAAAGGATTTATTTTGACAGCATTTTTATTTGCAACAGTTGTTCTAATAAAGGTACTTTTCATATTTAAAAAATTATGAGGTTCTGATTTTTCTCCTTTATGGAACACACCTATAGAATAAGACAATTGAAAAAACTTACAGAGCCCTTCTAAACGGTGGCATTTAAAAAAATATGCCTGCACTTTTTCTTCCAGCCATTGGTGGTTGAAAACGTGTAGTGTTGCAGCAAGAGCCTGAGGTTATCGTAATAACTGAGTGAAAATATAATAATGCACTTGAAAGCTCCTGGCATGTGGTAGAATCTCAATAATCAAGCATTAAATTCTTCATGGAACTGGATATTTATGGGAAAAAAAAGAATTCATTTGGAATTTTACTTTCAAAAATCGTAAAAATTTACTTGGCTCCAAACTTTCAGCAAACATATATTGTGTCCTTATGCATTTACGACCTTGGAGCCACGTGCTATTTTCCCACAGCAGTGTAGTTCATGTGCCAGTGATTAAGTGCAAGCATTGTTTATTTTGTCTTCATTAGCAGGAGCTGACAAGAGACCCAGTTTTCTTAGCTTCAGCTAAGAAAGGAGGAGTCAGCTTTGATAAACTTGCAATACTTCAATTTCAGTGAAATAGTGATCTGGAGGCAAAGCCAACACATGAATCGACTGTTTCTCAATTCATATGGAGGCCACATCTAGACTGCACAGATACTCCATTTTCACATGCAAAAATGTCAGATAATTCTATTGTTTCTTAGCCCAACTACCTTGTCCCATCTTTCCCCTTTCATATAGAGAAAGGAAATTTATAATTAAATGAAAAAATAACTGACAACTAGTTTATTGATTGTTTTAATGTCTTTATCAAAGACCATATTAGTTTTTATTTGAGAAGTCTTTTTAAAGTACAGATAAGAATACTCAAATGTGTATAGAGAAGTAATCTGTAATAAACAGTAAATGTTCATTGAACAATAATGAACAATAGCATCTAATAACAATAATTGAACAACTGAATAATAATGTCCAATGACTTGTGACACTGACCAAAATGTGGCTCCTGAATCTTTCCAGCTGTATCAAATGAATAATCATGATTAACCTGTAAATAGTTTTAGGGTTTTTACAGATTTTTAATTTAGAAAATATTAACAAGGTGTTGGGGAAGCCAAAATGTTTATCCCTCTAGTTTCAATCCTGTAACAGTTATATGTCAACTTAAATGTCTCTTGTAGCAAATCTACCCAGCCAGCCAGCCAGCCACCCTCCCATGATCGTACTAGACACAATGAGGAAGTTGAGGGAAAAAAATTCTCAAGAAATTTGGAGATACCAGACATGAAAAATGTGAGATCATAGTGTAAGGGAGGAAAACCTTTTCCTCTACCCTCTTACTTTACTCTCTTATTCTGAGGACTGTGAATTAAACTGACAAAAGACAGAGTAACGGGAAAACAGGTTTATTTCATATGCACATGGGGAGCCTCACAGAAAAGAAGTAAAAACCCCCAAAGTGGTTAGGTCTGGGAGCTTATATACTGTTTTAACAAAGGATGATAAAGTGTGGAGAAGTGATAAGACAAAGGAAAACGGGTTTGGGCTTCTAGGGCAGTAAATTATGGGAAAGTAAACACATGGAAGAAACTAATGGAAGATAAGAGTGATTTGGTAAGATTTGTTGTGCAGACTCAAATCAGTGCTTTCTCCAGTGATGAGAATCATCTCCTCTTCCTGGTATGGGAAAAGGGAGAAGGGACACTTTCAAAAAGGGAAATTTATGCCCTGCTTTTAGGTAGAAAGGGAGAGCGCAGAGAACTCCTCCTGTGTCTGCTGTTTCTCAATTGCCTTCAACTCAGAATAATCCTTATGCCAAAGTGACATATTTTGGTGGTGGCATATTCGGACACCCTTCAATAGCATGGTGCAAAAAAAAGCAAACTAAATATAAATCCCAGCCTGGGTTTCCCTCTTACTACTAATGTGTCATTGAAGATGTGGTTTAACTTCTCTGATATTAAGCTATCTTATCTAAGATGGAGATGATAATATTGATTCCACCTATAAGGTTGGAATAAGGACCAACTGAGAACTGCATGTGAGCCCTTTATAAACTGTTAAGAACTTTATGCATGGGCTTCCCTGGTGGCGCAGTGGTTGAGAGTCTGCCTGCCGATGCAGGGGACACGGGTTCGTGCCCTGGTCTGGGAAGATCCCACGTGCCGCGGAGTGGCTGGGCCCGTGAGCCATGGCTGCTGAGCCTGCACGTCTGGAGCCTGTGCTCCGCAACAGGAGAGGCCACAGCAGTGAGAGGCCCGCGTACCGCAAAAAAAAAAAAAAAAAAAAGAACTTTATGCATGTTGAGTATTACATGTTAAGTGCACCATGTGGGGTAGACTCCAAATTAATTTTTACCAATTAAAAAAAAAAACATTGCACCTAGAAATTCTGCTATAGAGAGGGGTGGGTGGAAGAGAGGTCTACTCTCCCAAGAAGTTTATTCCTTTTTCACATCTATAAATCAATGCAAATAGTTTTATCGTTATCTTAAAATACATTATGATATCCTTTAAAAATTATGCCTAAGATTCTTATGTGCGTCTCTCCCCCTCATCCCTACCCCCAGTTGACAAGCTTTGCTCAAAATGAAATAAATAGTTCTCCAGAAAATTATTAGTGATTGCTCAAGTTTTAGTGACAGGCCTCCTAGGGGAAATGGCACTTAAACTGGCACTGAAGGAAGAAAAGGCTTGGCCAGGATGAGGACAGAGAGAGAATAGTATTCGAGAATAATGCAGAAGCATAAGCAAAAACAAAGAGATGGCAAGAACAGAGTGTGAAGGGAAATTTTACTGTGGAAATATCTTAAAACATTTCAAAATATAACCCAAAAAGTAATTTAATATTTAAAAATGATTCCTTCTGAGAAGTCACTTCAATGAAGCTCTTTGTTCTATGAATCCTGGCTATTTTGTTTTATTCTTTATCTTTCTGAACAGCATGACCTAATTAAATCTATTATTTTGAAGACCAAGATAAATGTCAAAATGGCCACATGTAAAGTCCTTTAAAAGAATGCTCTTCTTTTATAACAGAAGGCAGCCTTAATTTGGCTGAATGCAATAGTAATTTTTCTTTTCAATAAGAGCTTTGGGTAAAAAACCCAACTCTTCTTCTGAAAAATGCAGCAGATTTTTTGGAATCAAATGAAAATGACCGTTTTAGACACAGGAAGCCAAGTAATTCGGGAAGATGCCCAGCTTTGTTTTAGCAGCGAACCAAGAAGATGCACTTTGACAGAGTTTATTTTCAAGTTGGTGAAAAGGAAAGGACAGTGAGATGCTTTCCTGTATTACCAGTGAGATGCTTTCCTGTACTACCCATAGAGCCTATTTGTCACTTCACCAGACTTAATAATGAGATGGACTAAGCCTTTCTAGAGACATTTGGGATAGAAACTATTATCACACACATGAATAGTATCCTTCAAATCTCTTATGTTCAACATAAACATTAAATGTGTTCTTCCTTCTCTTTGGAAGATTCTAGGGGCGTTCGGCAAGAAGAGCTGCTGACTGGAGTCCAGAACCGAGCTACTCCACTCTCTGAAGTCAAAACAGTGCCTGAATGGTGAGTCCCCAGGCAGATTTCAGGAATGTAGAACATTTGGTGAGTTTGCATATTGTACCAGGAGCCTCTTGTTTTCTCTGCAGGTTAAACCAAAACCAAGAACATTCTGGGGAACCAGAAACTCTTGGGCTCTAATACTGTTCTTTGAAAAGCCCTCTTCCACTCCTTCACTGACAAATGCAATCAGATTCCTGCAGTGTGAAGTGCATTGTGCTGAGGGCTAGAGAAGACAAAGGAATATAAACACATAGATCTCTGTCTTAGGGGAGTGTTCAATTTTTAGGGGAGACAGGCATACATACAAATAGATATAATGAGATTAAAAAATTAGTGCCATGACATGCATTCATTCTCTCTTTCAACAGATTTTGCTGATCATCTGTTGTCAGCTAGACACTCTGCTTGCCTTATTAGGAAGTTTAGACTTCATCCTATGGGCACTGGAAGCCATTAAAATGTTTAAGCAGGCACTAGTTTGACAAGATTGTGTTTTAGAAGGGCCTATCTATTGTAAAGTGGCAAGATTAGAGTCAAAGCAACCAATGGCAGTTGTTTCAATGATCAAGGCAAGAGATGATAGTGGCCTGAACTAAGGCAGAGGAGTAGAAACGGAGGGAAGTGAACATGTCTGAGGAAGTACTGCTGGAGAACTTGGGCGTTGATGAGATGCAAGGAAGGGGTAGGGAAGGGGAAAACCCCAGACTGGGACTCCGCAGAAGATGGGTGTGAGCCCATGTTTGGGAGGAAATCTGGACATAACACTGGGAAATAATACTGATGTTCTGGTTTCACTTAAGGCAAGAAGTGGAGAGAACTTTCAGGGAGAATTTAAGGATCTAGGGGAGTTTGCTTACTATGCAAGAAGACAATGTTTTCCACAATGGATCGTGACCCATCAGTGGGTCAAGAAATCAATTCAGTGGATTTTGACTACCATTACTTTTACTTTCTTAAGATAATTAATTAATTAATTAATTTTTGGTTACATTGGGTCTTCATTGCTGATTGTGGGCTTTCTCTAGTTGCGGCGATCAGGGGCTCCTCTTCGTTGTGGTGCACAGGCTTCTCATTGTGGTGGCTTCTCTTGTGGCAGAGCATAGGCTCTAGGCACGTGAGCTTCAGTAGTTGTGGCATGCAGGCTCAGTAGTTGTGGTGCATGGGCTTAGTTGCTCTGTGGCATGTGGGATCTTCCCGGACCAGGGACCCGTGTCCCCTGCATTGGCAGGTGGATTCTTAACCACTGTGCCACCAGGGAAGTCCTGTTTTTACTTTTAAAAGCAGCTTTTTTGAAGTATAATTTACACACCATAGCTTTCACCTATTGTAGGTGTACAATTCAGTGATTTTCAATTTATACAGTTGACCGTTGAACAACAGAGGTTCGAACTGTGCAGGTCCACTTATACACAGATTTCTTTCAATAAACATATTGTAAAAAATTTTGGAGACTTGCAACAATTCGAAAAGCTTGCAGATGAACCATGTAGCCTAGAAATATCAAAAAAATTAAGGAAAAATGTATGCCATGAGTGCATAAAATATGTGTAGATACTAGCCTATCCTTACATGCATGTAAGGTGAGTGAGTGATATTTAATCTAAAATTAATAATGTGTTAGGGTTTTCTTTTTTACTATTTTTAACTTTGCTTTCAAAGAATTATATTACTGTACAGTATGCCTCTCTCTCCTGTAATTGGAGACTATTATCACAGGTAAGTGGAGTTTTAAAAAATGTAACAGTGTTTCCAATACTGTATTATGAATATGACTGTAATATTGTATTACATAAAGTTTTTTATAACGATTCATTCATTAGTGTATATGCTAGGCTACTGTGAAGCAATTGTATTGATTACACTAGGCGACCATAAAGCAATCATATTGCTGCTTCTTTGTTATCAGTGCATGAATTGTTATACCTGTAAATAAATATGAATTTCTTTTTCACATTATCTTTTCATTTTTGATGTCTAGTGTTAGTAATACACATAACATCTACAGTGTTTTGTATCATATAAGACAATACTGATGTAGGTACTGACAGATGATTCATCTTGTAAACAGATGATGTAAACTTATGGTATGGATAAGTATAGTACAGTACTGTAAATGTGCTTCCTCTTCCTTATGATTTTCTTAATAACATCTTCTTTTCTCTAGCTTGCTTTTTGTAAGAATACAGTGTATAATACATATAACATACGAAATGTGTGTTAACTGACTGTTTATATTATCGGTAAGGCTTCTGGTCAACAGCAGACTATTAGTAGTTAAGTCTGGGGGGAGTCAAAAGGTATACATGGATTTTAAATTGCCCAGGGGGTCAGCATCCCTGACCCTTGCACCATTCAGTGGTCAACTGTGGTTGTAAAGCCATCACCACAATCCAATATTAGAACATTTTTAACACCTAGCAGGTTTCCTTGTGTTGTTTGAAGTTCATCTCTGCTTCCATCCTCAGCCCTAGGCAACCATTGATCTGCTTTCTGTCTCCTTTTATTTGCCTTTTCTGGACATTTCATATAAATGGAATCATAGAATATGCAGCCTTTTGTGTCTAGCTTATTTCCCTTAGCATAGCATTTTTGAGGTTCATCCATGTTGAATAGGTGTCAACAGTTTGTTCCTTTTATTGCTGAATGGTCTGTTGTATGGATACATTGTGTTACCCATTCACCAGTTGATGGACATTTGGACAGTTTCCAGTTTGGGGCTAATATGAATAATGCTGCTATGAACATTTGTGTGTAAGTCTTTGGGTGGACATGTCTTCATTTCTCTTGGATATATCCCTAGGAGTGGAATTGCTGTATCATCTAAAAAGTTTATGTTTAACTTTTTAGAAACTGCGAAATTATTTTTCAAAGCGGCTGTACCATTTTACATCCCAGCAGCAATGCGTGAGTGTTTCAGTGGCTGCACACTCTCCAACTGGTAGCGTTAGTCTTTCTGACTATAACTCTTCTAGTGGGTGTATTGGTATCTCATTGTGGTTCTAATTTCCGTAATGACTAATGTGGTTGAGCACACAATGAGCTTATTAACCATTCATATATCTTCATATCTTTTGTGCATTTTGTAACTGGGTTATTCTCTTATTATTGAATTCTGAGAGTCCTGGATATATTTCTTTACTAGATACAAGATTAGCAAACACTTTCTTCTAGCCTATAGCTTGTCTTTTCATTTTCTTAATGGTATCACATTAGAAGCACAGAAGTTTTTAATGAAATCCGATTTCTTAATATTTCTTTTATGGATTTTGCTTTTGGTCTTTTATCTAAGAACTCCTTCCAACCCAAGGTCACAAAGATTTATATTCTCTTCAAGAAGTATTATAGTTTTAGCTGTTATATTTAGGTCTCTGATTCATTTTGAGTTAAATGTTGTGTATGGTATGAGGTAAGGGTATAACTTCATTTTTTTTTTTTGCATGTGGGTGTGCAATTGCCTCACAGCAGTGTTATTTTTTTTTAAAAAGACAATAGAATGCATTTCACATTTTAAAATAAAATGTGTATATATTCCATGTGGTTTCTGAGTTATATAAAAGAAAAAGATTTAGTATTTTGCTGGTTTGTGATCAAAATATCTTCAAAGCTACTGCAGTATGGCTTCCAGAGTGTACAGTGAAAAAATTTGGGAAGGAGGAAGAGGAGAAAGTAGGAAACAATTGAGGTTGGAAGCCCAGAGTCAGGACTTAACATCTAGGGCAATGACCAAGTTCAGAGTGAGTGATATGAGCTGATAAGGGCCCTATCATACTGGGGAACTTGGGCTCTAGAGAGAAGCCAATCATGAGTAAAAGAAATCTATGAAAGTATAATGAAGGGAGTGTGTAATTCTAACAAGGATGATTAGAGTAAATTCCCCACTGGGAGAGAACATTTGAGTTGGACTTGAAGGATGCATAGGCTTTATCAGGCATCCCCGGGAGGGAGGCCCTTTACTCAAGGGAAGAGCAGAGGTAAGAAAAGGAATAGATCAACTGGAAAGAAAAGAGCCACTAGCCCATGGTGGTGAGAGACGATAGAAAAGTAAGTCAACTGTGATGAAAATTCCACTAATGTAGGAAGCTGGGTTTGACGTTTTTAAAACCAAAACCTTACTTGGTCTCACCACCTAACTAAATAAAAACTAGTGTTTGTGTTTTTCAGTCATCTTCTATTTAAAATAATTAAATTAATGTTTGTTGTATATACATGTAGGAGAGTCTTTTATCCATTTACTGTTGTCTTTCAAAATTTTTCTTTTTTCATTCTTTAAGACTCACTTTTTTCCAAATGATAAACTTTTTAAATTGGCATTGCCTGTAATGACAACCTGTCCACCCTTTTCATTTTTACTTTAAAAAAAAAAATTTACAGCATCACGAGAAACTAGAATATCAGGCCTGCCCTCTGTGTTGTCTTTCTTCCCCAACCTTAATAATCCATGTCAATATTTAAACCCCTTTAATAGTAGAACATTCTTCACAAAGTTAGGTTAATGGTACATTCATGTGGGATCTTTAACTCTTCCAGTTGTAATTTGAATTATTTTCTGCAAGTTAATTTTAACATACAGGCCAAAAAGAGGTGTCGGCAGGTGCACACCATTTTACAGCTCGCAAATATGTTTTCAAAATCCCTATTGGATATCGATGTCTGTCATTACCTTGCTTTTTGGCTTTGAACAGATATAATTTACCAGGCCTTGATTGCCTTACCTGTAAATTCAGAAGCTTGGACTATTCTAAGGCTCTCTTGCTACAATAGAAGCATGACTATTTTAGCCATTCCCATGGACATCTTCAGCATAAATTATATTCATTTATACAAGCCAAGATCCAAAAGCAACAGATAAACCCACCAACTGGACAGAAAAGTGTGATGAATAAGAATAATGGACATTCATACACATTTATAATAAATAACATTTCCTTTCATACTAAACTTTTAAATCTTAAACACATTAAAAACACATTGTATTTTCTTTTGCAACTGGTTTGTAACGGATGTGAGTTTTCATCATAGGCAGCATGCACTTAGTCATTTATTTATTCAGAAAATATTTCTGAGCCACGTATTGCATGTAGATTCTGTCCTGGATTCTGTAATGGGCACAGACATCCAAAAATGATCATCTAAAGATCGAATAAGACAGCTAGGACAGGGACATAAATAAGAATGGTACCAGTCAGTCTGTGTGATCACTCAGGTCAGGGAGTCACAGATAACAGCTACCGTAAAGTACGAGGGAGTGAGTGCTCATTTCCAAATGTGATGAGGAAGACCACAGACGGCAGATTCTGAGAAAACTCCTTTGCATCCTAATGAGCACCTGTTCCCAAGAATGTTGTAGACTATCGGAAGGTTAAGTCAACCTGGCAGAAAAGCACCTACATCATCTGTGTCAGTGTGAGCCCGTGGACCAAAACAGATCGCACTTTAGGGCCGTAATACTTGACAGTGTCTCCTCAGAACATTTTAGGGTGTATTCTGTAAATGACCTGGATTTTGGCACTGCATTTATTGCCTAGTATTTTCTTTTTTGGCTGTCAGTTCAACCTCAGGAACTACACATAGAGGTTTAAAAATATTTACCCTAAATTGGAGTAAAACTTAGGAAATAGATGACATTTTAGTATGCTATTTTAAATATCACATTTCCTCTTTTTTAAAAGCTGGCAGAAGTAATAACTTAGTTATCTGAATGTCTTTAAAGACTAAGACATAGCTTTTTCCTGACTTATTTTTAGTTATAAAAAAACAACTTTTTTTTAAAATCCAATTTTGGAGGCGGGTAGAAACACTTTATAACAACCATATGTATGAACTTACATACATAGTCAGGGTATAGTAGAAAATGGTGTTGTAGGGAGAGGCCAGGACTCAGAGATAATGTCTAGTTCTGTCATTAACTAAGTGTGAAGCCCTGGATGAATCTCTTAAGTGTACTAACCTTGGGTTTTCTCCACCATAAAAGTCAGGGGACTGAAATAAATGATCTCTGAATCCCTTTCTAGTTCTGATCATTTTTGTCTATATTTATAATTTATTCTGTGTAGAGGCAAATAGCCAAGTTTTATAGAGTAATATTTACCCATTAGTACAAATACTGAGAACGTCTCCTTGAATTGAAGCAGATCAGCCTGGGAGGACTGCCTGCATAAAGAGATGTGAAATGATATGTCTGTGTTTGTGTTTGTGTGCAGAGCTGAAGGCTGAAGTCCAGTGACTCTCTTTTTGCTTTGTGTCAGCATCGGTACTAATCCAATGGTTGAATTAGCTCTGAGCCCCTCGCAAATCAACCTAACTCATTTGCAAGTGGGGAAATTCTGAGGAAGCAATTCCTTAGCACTTAGTCTGAGAGCTGTTAGTCTGAGAGCTGTAAATAGAATTTGATTTAATTGCTCAATAATACAAAAATAATTTATCTCTCAGTGATAGAGTGGAAAATGTAGGCAATCAACAAGAAAAACAACCCCACAAAACACAAAAGCAGTATCCAGTGGGAGACAAAGTATTTTAACCAAGGACATTTTCCTGGGGTTCCTGAAATCATCCCAGAGGCAGCTGTCTCCTCTGCCTACATTCAAGCCCCGTCCTATTTGTAGGTTTCAAAAGTAGCAATGCAAACGTTTCATCAACGTGTTTGGCGTGTGATAGGCCTGTACTGAAGGATTATTTTGCCATGAGTCCTAGTTGCAAGGAATGTGCTAAACTCAGAAGAGGTATTTCTAGGACACCGTGCCTGGGGATAACAGGCGTTCCTACGGCAACTGCCTCAGACCATGATACCAGATCCCTGAGCACTGGTTTTCTTTAAGTGATGCCTGGAGCATCCCAAGTTGGGACGAGACATCAAAGGAAACTGACTGAACAAATGCCCTGCTCGAGTTATTAAGTGTGTGCTGACATAGAGCTTGTGAGGAAAGGCTGAGGCTCTGGGTTAGTCAAGGACAAGAGCCCGTTCCCCGTTCTGGTAACAAGCTGACTCCATTTCTCCAAGTGTGTTGAGTGATCATTTGGGCTGGGGAGTGCACAGTGGTACCAAGAGTACAAGTCACTTACTAGAGGGGGCCAAAAGGCTCAGGACACAGAGGAGGAGAGAGTGTCCGCCTAAAGCAAAGATAAGTAACGTGCAGTGGTGGACAGAACATGACTGTGAAGCCAGACAGAGTCGGGTGTTCATCGCGGCTCCACCACTTCCTCACTGCCTGGTTTCTATTTCAGTCTCCTCATCCGTAAATCAGTAATAATACCCCCTACCTCATGAGATCTTGTGAGGATGAAATAACGTGTGTAAAGCGCCTCAAATCCAGTGAGCATTAAAAGAAGTGATCTTTCTCTCCCTTTCCTCCAGCAATGTTATTGTGTCCCCCCAGATTCGTATGCTGCAGTCCTAACCCCCAGTGCCTCAGAACGAGACTGCATTTGGAGACATGGTCTTTCTTTATTTTTTCTTTATTTTTTTTTTCCAGTACGCGGGCCTCTCACTGTTGTGGCCTCTCCCGTTGTGGAGCACAGGCTCCGGACGCGCAGGCTCAGCGGCCATGGCTCACGGGCCCAGCCGCTCCGCAGCATGTGGGATCTTCCCGGACCGGGGCACGAACCCTTGTCCCCTGCATTGGCAGCAGACTCTCAAGCACTGCGCCACCAGGGAAGCCCTATTTTTTCTTTTTTAAATTGAAGTATAGTTGATGCATAACACTAAACAAGTTACAGGTGTACAGTATAGTGATTCACAATCTCCAAACGTTATACTCCATCCGTAGCCACTAGAAAGCACTGGCTCTATTCCTCGTGCTGCACATTTTATATATAATATCAATAGTTTTTACTTCCTAATCCTCCACCCCAAAGAGTCCCTGCCCCCTTCTCCCTCCCCACTGGTAACCACTAGTCTGTTCTCTATATCTGTGAGTCTGTGTCTTTTTTGTTATATTCACTAGTTTGTTGTATTTTTTAGATTCCACATATAAGTGATACCATACGGTATCTTTCTTTCTCGGACTTATTTCTAAACATAATACCCTCCGAGTCCATCCATGTTACTGCAAATGGCAAAATTTCATTCTTTTTTATGGCTGAGTAGTATTCCATCGTGTGTGTGTGTGTGTGTGTGCGCGCACGTGCGCACCTGCACCACAGGAGAAAAGGTCTTTACGGAGACAGTTAAGTTAAAATGAGGTCATTAAGGTAGGCCCTAATCCAATATGACTGGTGTGCTTAGAAGAAGAGATTAGGACACAGATGCACACAGAGGGAAAACCATCTGGAGAAGCAGGGAGAAGGTAGCCACCTAGGACTTCCAGCCTCCAGAATTGTGAGAAAATAAATTTCTGTTTTTGTTTTTGTTTTTTTTTTGCTGTACACGGGCCTCTCACTGTTGTGGCCTCTCCCGTTGCGGAGCACAGGCTCCGGACGCGCAGGCTCAGCGGCCATGGCTCACGGGCCCAGCCGCTCCGCGGCATGTGGGATCCTCCCAGACCGGGGCACGAACCCGTGTCCCCTGCATCGGCAGGCGGACTCTCAACCACTGCGCCACCAGGGAAGCCCAAATTTCTGTTTTTTAAGTCACCCAGTCTGTGGTATTTTGCTCTGGTGGCCCTAGGAAACTAATGTAAGCATCAACCCCTACCCCACCTCCAGCAGAAGGGCACATGGAAAAATATGGCCACTGTGGGGAGAGAAATCTAACATCCAGAAGTAGCTGTAGCTTGTAGGTCATAGTATACCAGGGACACCTCGACTCATGCCAAACCATTTGGTGTGTACCATGTGAAGGAAAAACAAATACCATGAATGTGAAGTAAGTCAACATTATCCAAGCAAGATATAAATCTCTGATAAAACAAACTTTATCTTATGAGTAAGAGAAAAAAATTTTAATAATGGGTGTGTTAAACCATTGATAATAAAACCAGACATTATTGGAATTACGTGCTGAACAGACTAAAAAGTACAGTTGACCATTGAACACTGTGAGGGTTAGGGTCGTCTATTCCCCCAACCCAGGGTACAGTCGAAAATCATATACTGCCCTCTCCGTGTCAAAAAACAAAGGAATCGGGCTTCCCTGGTGGTGCAGTGGTTGGGAGTCCACCTGCCAATGCAGGGGATGCGGGTTCGAGCCCTTGTTCGGGAAGATCCCACATGCTGCGGAGCAACTGGGTCCATGCGCCACAGCTACTGAGTCTGAGCTCTAGAGCCCGCACGCCTGGAGCCGGTGCTCCACAACGGGAGAGGCCACTGCAATGACAAGCCAGAGCACCATGGCGAAGAGTGGCCCCCGCTCGCCTCAACTAGAGAAAAGCCTGGGTGTAGCAACAAATACCCAGTGCAGCCAAAAATAAAATAAATAAAATAAATAAAATAAATTAATTTTAAAAAAAGCACCATTCAGTTATTCACTTTAAGAAAACCCCAAAAAACCCAAAGGAATTGATAAATGACTCATCCAAGGGCAGGAAGCTGAAACAGTTTGGCTAGAATAGGATTCAAACCCTAGTTCTTTTGATTCCACATGTTGTGATCTCTAATAGAACACAAGCTTTCCCCCACTCTCAGTTCATTTAAAGATCTGTAAAATGAAGATACAAGTACTACATTCATTGAAAAAAAAATCCACATATAAGTGGACCCATGCAGCTCAAGCCAGTGTTGTTCAAGGGTCAACTGTAGTTATTGTTGCCATTATTGTAATGATGGCTAAAAGCGATAATAGAAATCTTAATTAACTTAAAAATCCCAGTGTGTTGGTTTAATAATGTGCTTCAATTTAAACCCCACGTGGACATGAGTAGTCATCTTTTCCTACCAGTCTAACTCATTGAAAACTCTCATCAACCTTACTGCTGCCTGGAGGGAAGGCAGGTGAATAGGATGCACAGGGAAGGGCTTTCTAAACAATATCTTCTCATCCAGAACACACTTCAGTGTAGCTGTTGAAATGCTTTAAAATGGCTTTTCCATGTGCCAAAGGATGAGTAATGAACTTTGGAGGGCTGTGTGCTTTCTTGCTGATTTGACGGTGAATCTTTTTATAGAAACTGAAGCCCATTTTATTTTATTTTATTTTTATTTTTATTTAAATAAATACAATAAATTTATTTTTTAAAAAACCTAAAAGATATGCTCAGCCTCAATAATTATTAGTGTAACCTAAGAATTAAAAGAGCATGGTATCATTTTTATCAATCAGACTGGCTAAAATTAGGTAAATTTTTTTTTTTTGACTGCAAAGTGAGGCAGGAATGTAAATTCACTCTAATGAACAGGACTGTCTCCTTAAGGATGGCCAGCACCATCACCTCTAACCCGAATCGCTGAGATTAAACAGATATTAACATTTTGCCATATTTACGTCGGAAGGAAGGAAGGAAGGGAAGGAGAGAGGGAAAAAGGAAGGGGAGAGAGAGAGAGAGAGAGAAGAAGAGAGACTTTTGGTTTCATTTCCAATATGTAAAGAGCTTGGAAGTCATAGCTCCCATTCTCACAACAAGAAAAAAAGCTGAGCAAAGTGATAATCAATGACTTTTCTTAGATCCGTCAGAGAACTGAGGTCACAGGGCATACTGCCTCCACCAAACTGGAGAGACAGGCAAATAAAGAAAATCACAGCCCAAATCAGCTTATTGGGAGCAGAAGCTGTTAGAGCCAGTAACTCATAGGAACTAGAGCCAGTAACTCATAGGAACACTTAAAATGGTAATTTTGACAAGTTGCTGGAGGCTGAAGTGTGGACTAGCTTGAGAGATAAAAACTCCCGGGGGTTCAGTCTTGAGGAGGTGTCACACTTTTGTGGGTTTACCTCCAGGAGTCCCACCAGGATCTCCCAGTGAAGACCAGAGAAAACTCCTTTCCTGTTTCAGGAAGGAGGAGGGGGAAAGTAACCTTCTGAATTATGCCTAGAGAAAAAGTAATCATTTTGCAGTACATACCGAGTGTTCTCCATGACAAAGACCTGTCCTCTAGGGCAAACTACTTTACCAAGCTTTATCTGACCTGGGGAAAGGGCAGTCAGACAACTCTAGGCCCCTCTAACTTTCTTCTGTCTCATAAGGGGAGAAAAACTGCCTAAGAAACACTTCTGAAGGTCAAAGCCCAGGGACTCTAGGTACTGAGAGATTGATATCTAATCATAGGATTATGGAATACTTCCCTTCCCCAACATCTTAACCACCTCAACAGGGCTCCAGTATAATAATGGTGGATTACAGTGAAGGAGCTGTAAGGCACAGACTCTATTTAAGAAGGAGGTCATAGGGAAATTCAAAGACAACAGGAAAGAGAAACAAACTAGGGAGCTAGAGGAAACTGAAGTCCCTGGCACCCACAGCTACAGAAAACATTAAACATAGCCTGGCTCCTAGCCAGATTAACATAGAACCTCACACTAAAAGCCTAATTGCCTCAGTTCCTATTACCCAATACATCATGTCTGACTTTCAACAAAAAATTACAAGGCATGTTCAAAGGCAAGAGAAAACATAGTCTGAAAAGAGAAAGCAAGCATCAAAACCAGACTCGGCTATGTCACAGATTTTAAAATGATCAGATATCTAATTTTAAATAAATATGACTAATACGTTAAGGGCTCTAATGGAAAAAGTAGACAACATGCAAGAACTGATGAGTACTGTGAGCAGAGAGATGGAAACTCATTTGATGAGGCCAGCGTCACCCTAATGCCAAAGCCATGTAAAACATTACAAGAAAGGAAAACAACAGACCAATGTCTCTCATGGACATGGATGAAAAACTACTCAACACAGTGTTAGCAAATCCAATCCAACATAGACCTAAATGTAAAATGTGAAAACTATAAAACTTCCAGAAGATAATATAGGAGAAAAATCTAGATGACCTTGGATTTGGTGATGAGTTTTTACGTACAACACCAAAAGCATGATGCGTGAAAGAAAAAATTGATTAGCTGTACTTTATTAAAATTAAAATTTTCTACTCTGTGAAAGACACTGTAAAGAGAATGAAGATAAAAGCCACACACTGGGAGAAAATAGTTACAAGATATGTATCTGATAAAGGACTTGTATCTAAAATATACAACTCTGGAAAATCAATAATAAGGAAAGAAACAACCCAATTTAAAAATGGGCAAAAAATCTGAACAGACTCTTCACCATAGAAGGTATACAGATGGTAAAAACGCATATGAAAAGATATTTACTGTCATTTTTCATCAGAGGATTGCACGTTCAAACAACCTGATACCACTTAGAATGGCAAAAATCCAAAACACTGGCAATACCAAATGCTGACAAGGATGTAGAGCAACAGGAACTCTTATTCACTGCTGGTGGGAATGCAAACTGGTACAGCCACTTTGGAAGACAGTTTGGCAGTTTCTTACAAAGCCAAACATAGTCTTACTATACAAGGCAGCAATCATGCTCTTAGCTATTTATGCAACTGAGTTGAAAACTTATGTCTTCACAAAAATCTGCATATGCATGCTTATAGCAACTTAATTCATAATCACCAAAAACTAGACACAACCAAGATATCCTTCAACAGGCAAGTGGATATACAAACTGTGGTACATCCAGACAATGAAATACTATTTGATAATAAAAATTAATGAGCTATCATCCCCCACCCTCCCCAAATGAGGGAAACTTACATGCATATTGCTCCGTAAAAGAAGCCATTCTGAAAGAAGACTCCATACTATACGATTCCAACTGTATGACATTCTGGAAAAGGCCACCTATAGAGAGAGTAAAAGGATCAGGGGTTGTCACAGCGTTGGGGGATGGGTGGAAGGGATGAATAGGTGAAGCACAGGGGTTTTTAGGGCAAGCTAGGAAACTGTTCTGTATAATACTCTAATAATGGATACATGACACTATTTGTCAAAAGTCATAGAACTGTACAATGCAAAAAAGTGAACCTTAATGTAAATTATGGACTTTAGTTGATAATAATGTATCGGTATTGTTTCATTAATTCTAACAAATGTACAACAGAAATGCAAGATGTTAATAATAGCGGAAACTGTGAAGGGGACAGGGTTCTATAGCAACTCTCTGTGCTACCTGCTCAATTTTTATGTAAATCTAAAACTGTTCTAAAATATAAAGTCTACTAAAGAAAGAAAGAAAAAGGTAGGAAGGAAAGAAGAGGGAAGGAGGGAGGAAGAAAGCTTTACAAGTACATATGAAGTTCCCCAAACCCATCCCTCCTTCCTCTCTCTCCCTCAAGATGTAACCATGGTCCTAAAATTGGTGTCTTTTCCCATTTTTCATTTTACGTTTGTAACATATATACACACACACATACTTTAATAAACAATATATAGTATTATTTTGGTATTTTACAATTTTATATACATGACATACTGTATACATTCATTTTGATCAACTATATTAAGGTATAATACACATACAAAATAAAACCCATCAGTTTTAGGTGTGAAATCTGACACGTTTTTTTTTTATTTTTTTTTTTTTTATTTTTTTTTATTTTTTGCTTTATCACAAATTTAATCAGTTATATGTATACATATGTTCCCATATCCCCTCCCTTTTGCGTCTCCCTCCCACCCTCCCTATCCCACCCCTCCAGGCGGTCACAAAGCACCGAGCTGATCTCCCTGTGCTATGTGGCTGCTTCCCACTAGCTATCTACCTTACGTTTGGTAGTGTATATATGTCCATGCCGCTCTTTCACTTTGTCACAGCTTACCCTTCCCCCTCCCCATATCCTCAAGTCCATTCTCTAGTAGGTCTGTGTCTTTATTCCTGTCTTACCCCTATGTTCTTCATGACCTTTTTTTTTCTTAAATTCCATATATATGTGTCAGCATACAGTATTTGTCTTTCTCTTTCTGACTTACTTCACTCTGTATGACAGACTCTAGGTCCATCCACCTCATTACAAATAGTTCAATTTCATTTCTTTTTATGGCTGAGTAATATTCCATTGTATGTATGTGCCACATCTTCTTTACCCATTCATCCGATGATGGACACTTAGGTTGTTTCCATCTCCGGGCTATTGTAAATAGGGCTGCTATGAACATTTTGGTACATGTCTCTTTTTGAATTATGGTTTTCTCAGGGTATATGCCCAGTAGTGGGATTGCAGGGTCATATGGTAGTTCTATTTGTAGTTTTTTAAGGAACCTCCATACCGTTCTCCATAGTGGCTGTACCAATTCACATTCCCACCAGCAGTGCAAGAGTGTTCCCTTTTTTCCACACCCTCTCCAGCATTTATTGTTTCTAGATTTTTTGATGATGGCCATTCTGACTGGTGTGAGATGATATCTCATTGTAGTTTTGATTTGCATTTCTCTAATTAGTAAAGATGTTGAGCATCCTTTCATGTGTTTGTTGGCAGTCTGTATATCTTCTGTGGAGAAATGTCTATTTAGGTCTTCTGCCCATTTTTGGATTGGGTTGTTTGTTTTTTTGTTATTGAGCTGCATGAGCTGCTTATAAATTTTGGAGATTAATCCTTTGTCAGTTGCTTCATTTGCAAATATTTTCTCCCATTCTGAGGGTTGTCTTTTGGTCTTGTTTATGGTTTCCTTTGCTGTGCAAAAGCTTTTAAGTTTCATTAGGTCCCATGTGTTTATTTTTGTCTTTATTTCCATTTCTCTAGGAGGTGGGTCAAAAAGGATCTTGCTGTGATTTATGTCATAGAGTGTTCTGCCTATGTTGTCCTCTAAGAGTTTGATAGTGTCTGGCCTTACATTTAGGTCTTTAATCCATTTTGAGCTTATTTTTGTGTATGGTGTTAGGGAGTGATCGAATCTCATACTTTTACATGTCCCTCTCCAGTTTTCCCAGCACCACTTATTGAAGAGACTGTCCTTTCTCCACTGTACATTCCTGCCTCCTTTATCAAAGATAAGGTGACCATATGTCCGTGGGTTTATCTCTGGGCTTTCTATCCTGTTCCATTGATCTATCTTTCTGTTTCTGTGCCAGTACCATACTGTCTTGATTACTGCAGCTTTGTAGTATAGTCTGAAGTCAGGGAGCCTGATTCCTCCAGCTCCATTTTTCGTTCTCAAGATTGCTTTGGCTATTCGGGGTCTTTTGTGTTTCCATACAAATTGTGAAATTTTTTGTTCTAGTTCTGTGAAAAATGCCAGTGGTATTTTGATAGGGATTGCATTGAATCTGTAGATTGCTTTGGGTAGTAGAGTCATTTTCACAATGTTGATTCTTCCAATCCAAGAACATGGTACATCTCTCCATCTATTTGTATCATCTTTAATTTCTTTCATCAGTGTCTTATAATTTTCTGCATACAGGTCTTTTGTCTCCTTAGGTAGGTTTATTCCTAGATATTTTATTCTTTTTGTTGCAATGGTAAATGGGAGTGTTTCCTTGATTTCACTTTCAGATTTTTCATCATTAGTATATAGGAATGCCAGAGATTTCTGTGCATTAATTTTGTATCCTGCAACTTTACCAAATTCATTGATTAGCTCTAGTAGTTTTCTGGTAGCATCTTTAGGATTCTCTATGTATAGTATCATGTCATCTGCAAACAGTGACAGCTTTACTTCTTCTTTTCCAATTTGGATTCCTTTTATTTGCTTTTCTTCTCTGATTGCTGTGGCTAAAACTTCCAAAACTATGTTGAATAAGAGTGGTGAGAGTGGGCAACCTTGTCTTGTTCCTGATCTTAGTGGAAATGGTTTCAGTTTTTCACCATTGAGGACGATGCTGGCTGTGGGTTTGTCATATATGGCCTTTATTATGTTGAGGAAAGTTCCATCTATGCCTACTTTCTGCAGGGTTTTTATCATGAATGGGTGTTGAATTTTGTCGAAAGCTTTCTCTGCATCTATTGAGATGATCATATGGTTTTTCTCCTTCAATTTGTTAATATGGTGTATCACGTTGATTGATTTGCGTATATTGAAGAATCCTTGCATTCCTGGGATAAACCCCACTTGATCATGGTGTATGATCCTTTTAATGTGCTGTTGGATTCTGTTTGCTAGTATTTTGTTGAGGATTTTTGCATCTATGTTCATCAGTGATATTGGCCTGTAGTTTTCTTTCTTTGTGACATCCTTGTCTGGTTTTGGTATCAAGGTGATGGTGGCCTCGTAGAATGAGTTTGGGAGTGTTCCTCCCTCTGCTATATTTTGGAAGAGTTTGAGAAGGATAGGCGTTAGCTCTTCTCTAAATGCTTGATAGAATTCGCCTGTGAAGCCATCTGGTCCTGGGCTTTTGTTTGTTGGAAGATTTTTTATCACAGTTTCAATTTCAGTGCTTGTGATTGGTCTGTTCATATGTTCTATTTCTTCCTGATTCAGTCTTGGCAGGTTGTGCATTTCTAAGAATTTGTCCATTTCTTCCAGGTTGTCCATTTTATTGGCATAGAGTTGCTTATAGTAATCTCTCACGATCTTTTGTATTTCTGCAGTGTCAGTTGTTACTTCTCCTTTTTCATTTCTAATTCTATTGATTTGAGTCTTCTCCCTTTTTTTCTTGATGAGTCTGGCTAATGGTTTATCAATTTTGTTTATCTTCTCAAAGAACCAGCTTTTAGTTTTATTGATCTTTGCTATCGTTTCCTTCATTTCTTTTTCATTTATTTCTGATCTGATTTTTATGATTTCTTTCCTTCTGCTAACTTTGGGATGTTTTTGTTCTTCTTTCTCTAATTGCTTTAGGTGCAAGGTTAGGTTGTTTAGTCGAGATATTTCCTGTTTCTTAAGGTGGGATTGTATTGCTATAAACTTCCCTCTTAGAACTGCTTTTGCTGCATCCCATAGGTTTTGGGTCGTCGTGTCTCCATTGTCATTTGTTTCTAGGTATTTTTTTATTTCCTCTTTGATTTCTTCAGTGATCACTTCGTTATTAAGTAATGTATTGTTTAGCCTCCATGTGTTTGTATTTTTTATAGCTCTTTTCCTGTAATTGATATCTAGTCTCATAGCATTGTGGTCGGAAAAGATACTTGATACAATTTCAATTTTCTTAAATTTACCAAGGCTTGATTTGTGACCCAAGATATGATCTATCCTGGAGAATGTTCCATGAGCACTTGAGAAAAATGTGTATTCTGTTGTTTTTGGATGGAATGTCCTATAAATATCAATTAAGTCCATCTTGTTTAATGTATCATTTAAAGCTTGTGTTTCCTTATTTATTTTCATTTTGGATGATCTGTCCATTGGTGAAAGTGGGGTGTTAAAGTCCCCTACTATGATTGTGTTACTGTCGATTTCTCCTTTTATGGCTGTTAGTGTTTGCCTTATGTATTGAGGTGCTCCTATGTTGGGTGCATAAATATTTACAATTGTTATATCTTCTTCTTGGATCGATCCCTTGATCATTATGTAGTGTCCTTCTTTGTCTCTTCTAGTAGTCTTTATTTTAAAGTCTATTTTTTCTGATATGAGAATTGCTACTCCAGCTTTCTTTTGGTTTCCATTTGCATGGAATATCTTTTTCCATCCCCTTACTTTCAGTCTGTATGTGTCTCTAGGTCTGAAGTGGGTCTCTTGTAGACAGCATATATATGGGTCTTGTTTTTGTATCCATTCAGCCAATCTGTGTCTTTTGGTGGGAGCGTTTAGTCCATTTACATTTAAGGTAATTATCGATATGTATGTTCCTATTCCCATTTTCTTAATTGTTTTGGGTTCGTTATTGTAGGTCTTTTCCTTCTGTTGTGTTTCTTGCCTAGAGAAGTTCCTTTAGCATTTGTTGTAAAGCTGGTTTGGTGGTGCTGAACTCTCTCAGCTTTTGCTTGTCTGTAAACGTTTTAATTTCTCCATCAAATCTGAATGAGATCCTTGCTGGGTAGAGTAATCTTGGTTGCAGGTTTCTCTCCTTCATCACTTTAATTATGTCCTGCCACTCCCTTCTGGCTTGTAGAGTTTCTGCTGAGAGATCAGCTGTTATCCTGATGGGGATTCCCTTGTGTGTTATTTGTTGTTTTTGCCTTGCTGCTTTTAATATGATTTCTTTGTGTTTAATTTTTGACAGTTTGATTAATATGTGTCTTGGCGTATTTCTCCTTGGATTTATTCTGTATGGGACTCTCTGTGCTTCTTGGACTTGATTAACTATTTCCTTTCCCATATTAGGGAAGTTTTCAACTATAATCTCTTCAAATATTTTCTCAGTCCCTTTCTTTTTCTCTTCTTCTTCTGGAACCCCTATAATTCGAATGTTGGTGCGTTTAATGTTGTCCCAGAGGTCTCTGATATTGTCCTCTGTTCTTTTCATTCTTTTCTCTTTATTTTGCTCTGCATTAGTTATTTCCACTATTTTATCTTCCACCTCACTTATCCGTTCTTCTGCCTCAGTTATTCTGCTATTGATCCCATCTAGAGTATTTTTCATTTCATTTATTGTGTTTTTAATCGATGCTTGATTCATCTTTAGTTCTACTAGGTCCTTGTTAACTGTTTCTTGCATTTTGTCTATTCTATTTCCAAGATTTTGGATCATCTTTACTATCATTATTCTGAATTCTTTTTCAGATAGACTGCCTATTACCTCTTCATTTGTTAGGTCTGGTGGGTTTTTATCTTGCTCCTTCTCCTGCTGTGTGTTTTTCTGTCTTCTCATTTTGCTTATGTTACTGTGTTTGGGGTCTCCTTTTTGCCGGCTGCAGGTTCGTAGTTCCTGTTGTTTTTGGTGTCTGTCCCCAGTGGCTAAGGTTGGTTTAGTGGGTTGTGTAGGTTTCCTGGTCGAGGGGACTAGTGCCTGTGTTCTGGTGGATGAGGCTGGATCTTGTCTTTCTGGTGGGCAGGTCCACGTCTGGTGGTGTGTTTTGGGGTGTCTGCAGACTTTTTATGATTTTAGGCCACCTCTCTGCTAATGGGTGGCGTTGTGTTTCTGTCTTGCTAGTTGTTTGGCATAGGGTGTCCAGCACTGTAGCTTGCTGGTCGTTGAGTGAAGCTGGGTGCTGGTGTTGAGATGGAGATCTCTGGAAGATTTTCGCCGTTTGATATTATGTGGAGCTGGGAGGTCTCTTGTGGACCAGTGTCCTGAAGTTGGCTCTCCCACCTCAGAGGCACAGTACTGACTCCTGGCTCCTCAATTTGGGATGATTTGTTGTCTATTCATGTATTCCACAGATGCAGGGTACATCAAGTTGATTGTGGAGCTTTAATCCGCTGCTTCTGAGGCTGCTGGGAGAGGTTTCCCTTTCTCTTCTTTGTTCTCACAGCTCCCGGGTCTCAGCTTTGGATTTGGCCCCGCCTCTGCGTGTAGGTCGCCGGAGGGCGTCTGTTCTTCGCTCAGACAGGAAAGGGTTAAAGGAGCAGCCTCTTCGGGAACTCTGGCTCACTCAGGCCGGGCGGGAGGGAGGGGCACGGAGTGCGGGGCGAGCCTGCAGCGGCAGAGGTCGGCGTGACGTTGCACCAGCCCGAGGCGCGCCGTGCGTTCTCCCAGGGAAGCCGACCCTGGATCCCGGGACCCCGGCAGTGGCGGGCTGCTCAGGCTCCCGGAAGGGCGGTGTGGACAGTGACCTGCGCTCGCACACGGGCTTCTTGGCGGCGGCAGCAGCAGCCCCAGCGTCCCACGCCCGTCACTGGGCTCCGCGCTTTCAGTCGCGACTCGCGCCCGTCTGTGGAGCCCCTTTAAGCAGCGCTCTTAATCCCCTCTCCTCGCGCAGCAGGAAACCAAGAGGGAAGAACAAGTCTCTTGCCTCTTCGGCAGCTCCAGAGTTTTCCCGGACTCCCTCCCGGCTAGCTGTGGCACATTAGCCCCCTTCAGGCTGAGTTCTCGCCGCCAGCCCCAGTCCTCTCCCTGCGCTCTGACCGAAGCCCGAGCCTCAGCTTCCAGCGCCGCCCGCCCCGGCGGGCGAGCAGACAAGCCTCTCGGGCTGGTGAGTGCCGCTCGGCACCGATCCTCTGTGCGGGAATCTCTCCGCTTTGCCCTACCCAGGTATGTGGGGAGTTTCTTGCCTTTTGGGAGGTCTGGGGTCTTCTGCCAGCGTTCAGTAGGTGTTCTGTAGGAGTTGTTCCACGTGTAGCTGTATTTCTGGTGTATCCGTGAGGAGGAAGGTGATCTCCGCGTCTTACTCTTCCGCCATCTTACCCGGAAGTCTGACACGTTTTGATAAATGTACACAGTTGTGTCAGGACCACAGCAATCATGATATAGAAATCTCCTTTGCAGTTACTTCTCCCACCCATCACCTGACCTTGCAATCACTGACATGCTTTCTATGACCATAGTTTTGCCTTTTAAAATTTAAAGAATTTTAATATTTAAAGAATTTTATCTAAATAGAATTATACAGTATATATGCTTGTTTCTGGTTTCTTTCACTTAGCATAATGCTTATGATACTTACTCATCTGTGTTTATCAATAGGCCATTTCTTTTTATTTCTGAATGGTATTTTTTGTATTGCTACTTCACAATTTGTTCATTTATTTACCTGTTGATGGACATCTGAGTTCTGTCCAGTTATGGGCTATTACTTGTAAAGCAGCTATGCATGTTGTGTACAAGTCTTTCTATTAACTTATGCTTTCATTTCTCTTGGGTAAATACCTAGGGCTGGAATGGCAGGATGGTAGAGTAGGTTTATGTTTTTAGGAAACTGACAGTCTGCTGATGATGTTGCATTTTACATTGCCACTTGCAATGTATGATAATTCCAGTTGTGCCTCCACATGGACACTTGGTAATGATCAGTCTCTTAAATTTTAACCATTTTAATAGGTGTATAGTGGTACCTCATTGTGGTTTTGATTTACATCTCTGTAATTACCAAGGATGTAGAGCATTTTTTCATGTGTTTATTTGCCATCTGTGTATCTTATTTAGTAAAATATCTGTTCAAGTCTTTTGCCCATTTCCTTTGGGGCTTTATGTCTTATTATTGTACTGTGTGAGTTCTTTACACGTTTTGAATACAAATTCCTTATTAGAAGACATTTGAATATATTTCTCCCAGTCTGTGGCTTGCCTTTTCACTTCCTTAAGTGTCTTTTGAAGACTGAGAGTTTTTAACTTTTATGAAATCCAGTTTATCTGTTTTTTTCTTTTATACTTGTGTTTTTAGTGTCCTGATTAAGAAAACATTTCCTAACCCAAGGTTACTGTGATTGTCTTCTATGTTTTCTTCTAAAAGCTTTATAGTCGTAGCTCTTCCTTTTAGGTCTATAATCATTTTGAATTAATTTTTGTATATGATTTGAGGTCAGGAACAAGGGTAATTTTTTTGCATATGGACAGTCAGTTGTTCCAGTGTTATTTATTGAAAAGATGATCTTCCCCCCATATCTAATTCCTTTGATACCTTTGTCAAAAACCAAATCAGTTGATTGGGTGGGGAGTGGGGTGACGTGCAGCAGATTTTCAGAAGGCAGAACTGAGAAGTGGAGCCGTCCCTTTTCTCAGTATGGCAGTCATTTTACTGAAGACAATTATATTTAAAAACAATCATTTAAGTTTTCTGGGAATTGTCCCAAGTGTATACAGCAAATGAAGAAGCATTCATTCAAGAGAATCTACTAAATCTTGATAAGAGGAAGAGTCTTTGGCATCTGAGCCATGACCGGCTCTTCCCCCCTTCCCTCGCCAAGCTGCGTCTTATGGAAACACTGCTCTGGGTCCTGTACTTCAGGCAGTTGTGGCAGAGAACTACATAGGGGTTCCCTCTCCCTCCTGTGTCCCAGAACAGGGCTATAGCTTCACCCGGGGAGGGGTAGGCTGCCGGTATTTCTCATCTCCTCTCAGCCCTGTGCTGCAGAAGCTCCATTCCTATCTTATGTGGCCTAGAGGACTGAGGCTCCCTTCCTAGACTCTATACTCATAGGGTGGAAACACTATTTCAAGACCAGCAGTCTGAGAACAGTGGAGTCCCCTTCACTTCCTCTCCAGCTCGCTCGTCAGGCAGAGATTCCACAAGGAAAAGGCCAGCCCAAAAGGCCAGAGGTTCCTACCTCCCCCCTCCAGCATCCATTAGTAGAGCAAGGGTGTCACTCCAGGATAAGGAGGCCATTAACTGCACCCCAGCTCCTGTGCAGTGGTGCAGAGTTTCTGCCCAAGGGGAGAGGCAGGCCTTAAGAACAACTGTATGGCAACAAATTAAATAACGCAGATGAAAGGGCTTCCCTGGTGGCGCAGGGGTTGAGAGTCCGCCTGCTGATGCAGGGGACACGGGTTCGTGCCCCAGTCTGGGAAGATCCCACATGCCGCGGAGCGGCTGGGCCCGTGAGCCATGGCCACTGAGCCTGCACATTTGGAGCCTGTGATCCGCAACGGGAGAGGCCACAGCAGTGAGGGGCCCGTGTACCGCAAAAAAAAATAATAATAATAAATAAATAAATAAATAACGCAGATGAAATGGATAAACTAGAAACACAAACTACTGAAACTGACTCCAGAAGAAAACCTGAAAATCAGAATGTACTTCTAAGAAGTAAAGAGGTCGATTTAATAATTTAAAACCTTCCCATAAAGAAAAGCCCAGTCTCAGATAGCTTCACTGTGAATTCTTCCAAACATTTAAAGAATGAATACCAATTCTTCATAAACCCTTCCAAAAAATAGAAGAAGCAGAAATATTTTCCAAATTATTCTATGAGGTCACTATTACCCTGATACCAAAACCAGATAGAGACATGAAAAGAAAAGAAATTATTACAGATCATTATTCCTTTTTAATACAGATGCAAAAGTTCTCAGCAAAATGTCATCAAACTGAATCCAGCACATAGGAAAAGGACTGTGCACAATTACCAAGTGGGATTTCTCCCAGGAATTCAAGATTGATCTAATATATGAAAATCAAATATAATATGCTGTAGTCCTGTAATAAAAGGCAAAAACCTCAATAGGCACAGAAATAACAGGTATTTTTCAAATGGCCAATATGCACAAGAAGAAAATGCTCAATGCCATTAGTCATGAGGAAATGCAAATCAAAACCACGATTAGATGCCACTTTGCACCTGTTAGGATGGCCATAATTTAAAAAAAATATGGTAAGATGTGTTGGTGACGATGTGGAGAAATTGGGACCCTCAGTCATTATGGGTATGAGTGTAAAATTGTGCAGCAACTTTGGAAAACACCTGGAATTTCCTCAGAAGTTTTAGCATAGAGTTAGCATATGATCTGTCAATTCCATTCCGAAGTATAAAGCAACAAGAAAGTAAAACAAAAATTTGTACATGAATGTTCATAACATTTTTAACAATAGCCAAAAGTGCAAATAACCTATATGTCCATCAACTGATGAATGAATAAACAAACTGTGGCATATTCGTACAATGGAATATTATTTAGCAATAAGGGGGAATAAAGTACTGATACACGTTACAACATGGATGAACCTTGAAAACGTTATGTTAAGTCAGAGAAGTCAGGGGCTTCCCTGGTGGCACAGTGGTTGAGAGACCGCCTGCCGCTGCAGGGGACACGGGTTCGTGCCCCGGTCTGGGTGGATCCCACGTGCCGCGGAGCAGCTGGGCCCGTGAGCCATGGCCGCTGGGCCTGCGCGTCCGGAGCCTGTGCTCCGCAACGGGAGAGGCCACAACAGTGAGAGGTCCGCGTACCACAAAAAAAAAAAAAAAAGAAGTCAGACACGAATGGCCACATATTGTTTGATTCTACTTATATGAAATGTCAAGAACAATCAAATCTATAGAGAAAAAAGTAATTTATTAGTTGCCAGGGGCTAGGGGAAGAGAGGAAATGGGAGTGATTGCTAATGTGTATGGGTTTCTTTCAGGGGTAAAAAACATGTTCTAAACTTAGAATCACTGTACAACTCTATGAGTATACTAAAATCCAATCAGCCATAGATTTTTGGACCTATTTATGGAATTTTTCCTTTATTCCACTGGTACATATGATTGATCTCTATGTCTATATTTACAGCAATCCTACACTGTGTTAATTACCTTCCTTTTTTAATGAATGTTTAAATCAGGCAGTGTTAACAGTCCAAGTTTGTTCTTTTGCAAAAGATTTTGGCAATTCTAGATTCTGTGTCTTTTCATGCACATTTTAGAGCCAGCTTACTAATTTCTATGAAAGTCTGCTGGAATTTTGATTGAGGCATTGAAACTATGGATCAGTTTATGGAGAACTGACATCTTAACTGTATTGAGTCTTCCAGTGTGCATGTGCATGACGCATCTCCCCATTTTCTATGTCTTCATTTATTTTTCTCAGTGATGTTTTATAGCTTTCCGTGTACAGGTCTTGCACATCTTTTGTCAAATTTATCCCAAAGTATTTTATAAATGATGTTTTTTAAAATTTCAATTTCCAGTTATTGCTACTATATGGATATATGATTGATTTTTGTAGAGTGACTTTGTATCCTGCAACCTTGCTAATCTCATAATTGCTAGTAGCTTTTTTGTAGTTTCTATAGGATTTTCTGCATAAGTGACCACATCTGAGGATAAGCTAAAAATAACAGTCACCCACATCAAGCCCCCAGAAGTATTTATCAACTGTAGTCAGGCCCTTCTCTGGATCTCTCTTCCTAATTTAGCATATTGAAGAAAAGTGAGGACATCAAACACAGGAGTAAATGATCAATACACAGCTTTTCTGTTTAGGGATGTTCTTATCAGCGCTTACAGTTTTCCAGAAGGCAATTTGACAGTATATGTCAAAAGCCACTTAGGAGTACATATCTTTTGACCTAACTGTCTAAAAATGGAGAAAGGGAGCATAACTTTTATGCATTTTCATGGTTTGGCTTAGCGTTGGCCATGTTTATTTTTAATACTTTGAGGATAAAACAATTTGAGTTGAGAATAGATGTTTTTGTTGTGCCCTGCAGTAAGAACATCACCTTGAGCACTGAGCTGTGGTAATAAGCCAACTATGCTTTATGTTAATTCATGATTTTTATTTTTAAACAGAATTTGCTCTAGCAGGTACTTTCCTTTTAGTAGATCTGTTCATCAAGGTCATTCTGTGTGATCCATAATTGCCCTGCTAGTCACCTTACAAATGGCATGTTCTATGGTTATTTGTCCTGGGCTGATAAGAGTGTGGATGCACTGGGCAGAGCATTCTAGGAGTTACCCAGGGGGAAAAATAATTACTGACAAATAGTGGGTGACAAGCATGGTTTGGGTATTCTACATGGTTTTCTCTTTCAGTCCACCATTTTCAGCATTTACTGTGTGTTCTTATTAGATCTGTCCAGGGAAGACGGGGATAGAAAAGATGAAATAGACACAGTCTCTGTACTAAGGGCTTTGTAATACAGTGAAGAGGGTCTGTTCTTTTTGGTGGGACGTCAGCTGCTGGACTGCTCTTCCCTCCATCTTTTGGCTTTGACTATAGATGTAATACCAAGTGCTTCAGTAGTCTTGTTGTGATAATGAAACAGCAGTTGTGAGGACAAGAAGCCAACATACTAAGAATGGTAGCATGGAAATACAGAAAGCGTCTGGTTCCCTAATGACAGTATTGGGCTACTGTACCAACATCGAGACCACTGCCCTCTTAAGCAAACAATAAATGTCATCATGGTTAAGGACAGGTCTTCAGTTACCTACAGCTGAAAGTGTTTCTCACTTTTACACATGAAATACCAGGGAACCAGAAGTTTTGAGCCTGAAGCTACAGTTTAAAATTTTACATTAGGTTTAACTTTTTCCAACAGTAACTTGCAAAGTTTTAAAACATTCCTGCCCAACTCCACTGGCACCACTTTTGCTATAGAATGCCTCTTTTTCATTTGGGCACATTGTTTCCGAAAAGCTACTGAGCCTGGCGCTTTTCCTATGATGAGTACACTAGACATTTCAGCAAGGAGAAAACAAATCTAGGCAGAAGGCAAAGCTGGAGGCTTTTCCTTCTGCCGTGAGGTAGGTAGACATATTTTCAGCACCATCCTTAGAATTAATTAATTAAAAGAATATGCTAAGTGTTTCCAAGGCTTGTTCTGAAATGACTCCTTCAGTTAGAGGTTCTTTACTTTTGGCTTCTTTAAGTCTTGCTGGTCCATTTTTTTTTACACTGAAATCAAGGAGCATTTACATGTTTCTAGACCTTCAGGCTATTCTGCTTCTATAGCTGCCACTTGAAGGGCAGAAGAGAGGTAGATCAAGACTGAAACTTCTAATTTCTCTTTTCCTTTTTAGTTTTCAAATTAATGAGCTGTATGCAGATAGATGGGTGGCAAAGGGAGCTCAGGTTAGTGTCTTCCTTCATCTTCCTTCCTTCATCTCATGCTCACCCGTGTCATCTGGCAGGCTGGGGCCTGCATAATGTTCCATTAATGATCCAATTTGGCCCATGTGAACTTCACCTCCTGTCCACATCTATATCAGCTTCTGCTTGGGAAGGCTTTGCATTTTCTTCCTGACGGGAGATCATAGTGGGCGCTATGATGGAAACATCTGTAGGAAAATGAAGTAATGGGCCTGCTAATATGCTTAATGGCCTTAATAGCGTTAAAAACGAATGTGTTTAATGTTCATTTCATTCATAGCTGCCCTTGGCATTATGGATGGCAAGCCCATGCATTATGCTGAGACAAAAATGGCCCAAATGTCACTGCAAGTGTGAAGAAGAGTGAAAGAAAAATATTAGAGCAGCATTATAAAATTTCATCTCAAATCTATCTTCATCGGAAAGAATTACATTATATGAGAAAAGAGGCAGCCAACCAGAAGACGGTTGCTGGCTTAAAGGAATTTAGCTCATGGTAGAAAAGAAGAAATCCTGGAAGGCTGTGCTGAGGTATCCAGTGAGGAAGACCAATAACATGGGAGGAAGAGACTCTTCCGGGAAATAGGGGATTTTTAACTGGCGAGGGCACCCTTTCCTTTCATGGTTACAGAGTTTTCTCCTCATAGGATAGGCTGTGTTCCACACCTTCCCAGACCTCCCCTTCTTGGCTCTGTGTCATATTCCTCAGGGCACTATTTACCAGAAGTAGTTGGGTGAATGAATTCTGATCACTACCTCACAATGAGCCCTACACGAGAAGCTATCTCTGATGAGATTCTCTGCAGAAAGGTCTCAAGGATCATGGGTGGTCGGGACACTTGGCACCACTGCAGGTTCTAGCAGGGCCCTCCAATATTGTAGGCAAGCTTTTGCCACCTCCAGAGGGGCACAGGGATGGCCCTGGGGAGACAATTAGCAATAATGTTCTAAACTCTGAAGATAAACTTCATAGCAACTCCGGGGCCTCTTTTGCGGATTCCCTCAGCTCTCAGAGAATCCTAGGGGGAGAAGGATAGTCTCTCCATCTCCCTCAGGGATCCAAAGAGTGCTAGAGGCGCAGACAAGATAGAGGCTAAAGAAGAGTAACAAGAAGTCCTCAGAAAATGAAATCACTAAGTCAAAGAGACATCTGCACCTCCATGTTCACTGCAGCATTATGCACAACAGGTAAGACGTAGAAACAACCTAAGTGTCCATCAGTGCATGAATTGACAAAGAAAATGTCACACACACACACACACACACACACGTACACGGGCAATGGAATACTGTTCAGCTCTAAAAAAGGAAATTCTGCCATTTGCAACAACATGAATGGATCTTGAAGGCATTGTGCTAAGTGAGATAAATCAGACAGAGACAACTACTGTATGTTATCACTTATATATGGAACCTAAAAAAGCCAAACTCATAGAGACAGAGTAGAATAGTTGTTGCCAGGGATGGAAGGTCAAAGGGTACAAACTCCCAGCTATAAGGTGAATAAGTTCTGGGAGTCTAATATATACCATGGTGACTGTAATTAACAATACTGTACTACATACTTGAAAGTTGTTAAGAGACCAGATCTTAAGTGTGAATCATCACAAAAAAATGGTAATTATATGAGGTGCTGGAGGGGTTAACTAACCTTATTATGGTACTCACTTTGCAATATATACATGTATCAAATTATCACCTTGTACAACACCTTAAACTCACAAATGATATATGTCAATACTATCTCAAAGCTGGAAAAAATAGTTTGATTTGATATATTATGGTAGGAAGGATTTTCTAAAGGTGAATAATTTTCATATTATATTGGAAAGTTCTTTTCTACTCTGATAAAATTAAACTATAATTATCAATTTTAAAAAGTCCTCAGAATTATAGAAGCAAACTGTGGACATGAAGAAACTTTTTACTTACTGATAACAGGCATCGGTGTAGAGACACTGCCAGAGGTTGGATCCAGAGATAAACATGGCCGGTCAAGCGCTAGCATCCGACATGGCTGCCACACTGCTCCTGACTCAGCTTTGCAGGGCTCCTGCCTCTTAGCAAGATTGCTGAATGACTTTTACCATCAACTCAGGCAGGAGGTTGTGATGTTTCCCGGAAAGGAGAACTTACAAAAATTTCTCTCTGTAGAATAAATACTAGCGATGTGAGCATTGGGATTTGTGAAAAGTTTGGGTTTCAGCCAAGGCATGTATGTATCAAGGTCATGAAGGTTCATTTCTCTAAATTTTCATCACAATTTTAATTTGGCCACAGCATCTTTGACTGTACTAAGCATTTGTATTTACTTACAGCTGCTCACCCCCAGGTCTTAAAAAAAGCATTCTGTATTGGTTAGTTTTTGAGGACCCTGGGACTTTCCTTGGTGACAGGCAATTCAGAAATTTAAAAAATTAAGGAATAAAGAAAATGATGAGAAACAGTGTATCTTCTGAATGATTTTGGATAATCTGAAGAGAGTCCAGCTACCAAAGCTCCTTAAAGCTCGGATATTTCATTTATTGCCCCACCACACCTAAATAATTGCTTTCACAACTGATATTTGATTTCATCATATTTGAGGTTTTTCCTTGGAACGAGTTTATAAAGTGAACTCTCCCAGAGGAAAATAAAATTTAATTTCCCGACTTTATTTTCTAAATGGCTTATTGATACTCTTTATTCATCACTCAGTTTTGAGGACACATTTAAAAGGGGGAGATAAATATAAATTAGAGTACCCGTAATATTCCTTTTAACCCTCAACTACTAAGAGGAACTTCATTTTGTTAACATGTAGGAAAAAGTCATCCTCAAACTATAATTCAGTAATGCTGGGTTTTTTTCTTGAAATAAAGGAGCAGCTGAAACTTGGCTTAATAGTCCCTATTTTCTGACACCTTACTTACTAACCCAAATGTTTGGAGTTGTATTTGCATAGATCAGAATTTTAGACAGGTTTTTTCATGACCAAAAATAGGTAATCTAGTGAAAGGCAGCTAAGCCATGTTAAGAACAACAATTCTTTCTTTAGATATCGAATACAAGTATAGTGTTTTCAAATGCCGTAATTAAGCATAAGAAGTTAAAGTGGAAAGATGAATTTACCAGCAATACTAAATTTCTTTTATAATCTTTAAAAAAATATGTGGAAGTACTATGTGTCCAATATTTTAGTGCCTTATCATATTTAGTTCTCTCAGTTGCCGTATGAAATAGGCATTATGAATTCCTTCTTACAGACAAGAAAACCAAGGCTCAGAGTGTCTGAGGGAACTTCTCAAGGACACAAAGTCAGGAATGGTAGGGCTGAGACCACAGCTTAAGCTCATTATCTTTCCACTACGCTATGTTCCCATCCTTTGGAACAGCCATGGAAAAATCAACCAAGACCACTATCTCTTTGTCATGAATATGATATTAAATAGAAGGCAGAAAAATATCAGTAGCTTCTACCCAGAAGAAAATCTGCTTTGCCTGATCCAGTCTTCATCTTTAAACTTCTATGCTCTCTCCTTTTACCTGCCCACCACCACATAAGGCATGTGGACTCGTGCTGGTGCGGGAAGAAAATGTCCTCAACTGAAGAAATTATATCAAAATATTAACAATGGTTGTGTTTAGACTAGGGAAAATTTATTCCTTCTTTCTACGTTTCTATATTTTATAATTAAAAATACACCTTAAAAATAAGATTTAAAATGCATATTTCTATTTTTTTAATAAAAAAATGTCTTTAACAGGGGAAAACAAAGGATTAGGTAAGTTATTGAGATGTAAGAATTTGGGTGGAAAGTCTGCTGGCTATAAAAACCCAACTTGTAAACATACCAAACTGTCGGAACTAATTTAGCTGTTATCTCTTACTTGATTTAATTTCTTTCACAGCCTTTGGATGTACTTCCATGTGTCTTGTGAGGACACGTGACAATGCTCCGCCCTCATTCTCTGGGTTTCAAGGGCTCCTCTTGCTTAATCTTGTTGGCATGAACCTTCTTACCCTTCCCAGCCCTTCATTTGCCTCCAAGGTTTTTCCAGGACAGTGATGAGTTTATTTTGTTTTTTCCTCTTTCCAGTATTAGGTCAGATTATGCTCCGATGCTCCAGAGTACACTCTTTGTTTAAACACACACATTTTTTTCTCCTATTACAAAAGTAATGTTTCGGAAACCTTAGAAAATAATAGTTGAACCAAACCATGAAAAAAAATGCCATATATAATTTAATTACCCAGAGATGCTTTTGTGTATTTCCTTCCATTACTTTGTCTATTCATGTGTGTGTGTGTGTGTGTGTGTGTGTGTGTGTGTGTGGTTCATAACAAATTGGACAGAATTTTTTTAAAAATCCCAATTTAAAATAGAATGGTTCAGTCTAGATGTAAAATGAAAACCTAAGATATGGCTTTATTGTGCCATGATTGCTTAAAAGACACCTCTCTACAGCGTTTGCCAACTCTCCAGTAGTTTATATAAAATATCAAAACTAGGGCTTCCCTGGTGGCGCAGTGGTTGAGAGTCCGCCTGCCGATGCAGGGGACACGGGTTCGTGCCCCGGTCCGGGAGGATCCCGCGTGCCATGGAGCGGCTGGGCCCGTGAGCCATGGCCGCTGAGCCTGTGCGTCCAGAGCCTGTGCTCCGCAATGGGAGAGGCCACAACAGTGAGAGGCCCGTGTACTGCAAAAAAAAAAATCAAAACTAAATTTGCCTCTTAGCTTTATCTATCTTGAAGGAAGGCACTTTTCTCCCCTTGAACTCACGTTCATGTATAAAATAAGAGCTTCCTTCCTCTCCACCAGTATGTCCACCATCTCCAGGATGTACTGAATAAGGAAGCTTCAGAATTCTTTCCACCTCTTCTTCACCAGCTCCCCCCTTTGGAAGAAGGAGTGACTTTCTGCCTGGAAAGATGAGAGAGCCCAACAGGCTGTGAAGTAAGCCAATGCAGAAGTGGAACTCGACATCAGAAAACAGGCAGGTGTCTATCTCCTCCCCATTCCATTTTCCCCTGTGATGAGCACAACAGGAAGGGCACCTCCTGCCTGAGGTTCTCCAGCTTCACTGCCTACTGGTTGCAAGAGCAAGCCGGATTCAGCCCACCCTCCTAACTCTGCTGCACACTGGGCCCTCCCAACTGTTGCCTGTGTGTATGTATCAAATTGTTTAAAACACAGCAGGAAGGAGGAGCCTGATGATCAGCACCCAATCTCAACAATGGTCTCTGTAGAATACACTCTGTATGTTATAATGTACACCTATGCAGTGTGTGTGTGGTATAAGTGTATATTATTTCTCAGAATTTGAATTGCGAGTAGATTTTTGTCAGTTGAAGGAAGCTGTTTTGATTTCCTTTAGGGCTCCATAATTAAGCTTCCTAGAATAGCTCAGAACACAATTTTGCAATTATGTCAAAGCTAACCTATAACTTTAGTATAAAATTTAGCAAAAAATAAGTTGAATAAAGTGCCATTCACATATACACTGAAACCACCAACCCATGCTCACTTAGTTGAGAACAACAGAGCAAATGTAATAGGCTTAGAGCCAGTTGAGTTGTTTTCTAGCTGAGGGGCTGGCTAAGGTGCTTTTATTCCCTCTGCCTTCCTCATGTCTCAGTGTCTCTAAACACCATGAGGAGCTTCCTGTGGGGAACTGATCCGGAGCACGTCATCCCATTCTGTGATGGTAATTTTATGTGTCAGCTTGGATCATGGCATGCCCAGATATTTGGCTAAACATTATTTCTGGATGTGACTGTGTGTTTCCAGATGAAATTAGCATCTGTATCAGTGGACTCAGTAAGGCGTTTGCCTTCCACAGTGTGGGTGATCATCACCCAATCCATGAGGGCCTGAGTAGAACAAAAAGGTGGAGGAAGGAGGAATTTGGCCCTTCCTGTCTGGCTGCTTGAGCTGGGACATCGTCTTCTCTTGCCCTTGATGCTTCTACTTCTCAGGCCTTCAGACCCAGCTGGAATCTATACTACCAGCTCCCCTGGTGGATTCAGATTGAACCACACCACTGGCTTTCCTGGGTCTCCAGCTTGCAGATGGCAGATTGTGGGGACTTTTCAACCGCTATAGTTCCGTGAGCCAATTCCTTACAATAAGTCTCTTCATATTTGTATTTATATATTTCCTATTAGTTCTGTTTCTCCAGAGTGCCTTGACTAATACACATTCTAAGTCCCAAATGGAAGCTGTTCTTTTCAAAGAAAGAGGGGTCTCTGAAACAGAGCTGTGGCCAAACTGCCAGAGATCCAGACAGGATAGAGGGATAAGAAGAGAAAGAGGAAATACTCAGAATTAAAGAAACAGGGATGCCAGGCCTTCTCCCTATGACCCAGACATCAGTGTAGATAGATGGGAGATGATCTGAAAGCTGACCAAACATGATTCTAAGCATGTGTGAAACTCATATGGGGAATCTGCAAAGTGAGGCTTTGTAGTAGCTGGGGAGCCACATTAGCAGGTAAACTCTTGTTTCAGTAAAACAAGAATTACACCAGAAGCTATACAACCTGAAAACAGGAACATCAGTACTAGTAGAAAAGGTAGAGATGACAGAGAGAGAGGGAGAGAGAGAGAGAGAAATTGTCAAGGGTTTTAGTGATGTTTGCAACGTGAAAACACATTCTGTTGCAGAGCCTGGCAGGGTATCTTTGCCCATTTATGTGATTTAGAGTGTTCGGTTCAACCATGATTTTCTAGGTTGAGCAGAGGTAGGTTAGGACATTGATATTCATTGTTGCACATTGTTGTCCAAGATCACACAGCTAGTAAAAGGCAGATCTGGGACCCAGACCCAGACAGTGACTCTAGCATCCCTGCACTTAACCACTGCACTCAGTGTGTCTATAGATACAAACAATGAGTCCTCCTAAAATGAACTCCCAAGAGGTTGCCAAACCAGAAGCCACCTTTTCTCTTTATAGATACAGGCCAAAGAGAAATGTTGACATCTGGCAATCCTTAACAATTTTACATTTATACATTTTTTTTATTAGTTTCTGCTTTATAACAAAGTGAATCAGTCATACATATACATCTGTTCCCATATCCCTTCCCTCTTGCGTCTCCCTCCCTACATTTATACATTTTTAACTAGGGACTATTTCTTTCAGTGTCCTTAAAATTTTCAAGGTAATGCTACTTCAAGTAGCAACTGGGAATGTCAGCAGAGTACGCTATACAAAATAAAACTGGCAATGTCTTTCAAAGAACAGTCAAATGTGTTTTGTCATTGCACAGATGGTCTCCTTCCATGGCAACATAGAAAAGAGCTTCCTTTCCATCCTGTTGATGAACTCCTTTGTTAAGAGTATGAAAAATAGAAAGAAAGAAAAAATAAAGGTTTTTCAGTTTCTTTTTAGCAGAGGGGTTAAATGCAGTGTTTCATTGATTTATTTATTTTTTGAAACAACAGTTGGCTCGCTCTGGGTCCTCTCCCATCCAGCCACACTCCTCTCAGCTTCTGGGTTGAAAAGGGGTGTTCTCATTATCTAAACACTCGTTACTGAAACCCTAATGTTATGAGGTTCAAAAACTGATACAACCTGGAAATCTTTAACAATAAACTGACCACATTTGTAAGAGAATTCCTACTCAAACAGTTTCAAAACATGTTTCACAACCTTTGGTTATCTGAATATTGATGATAGTTTGTTTTTATTAGCATGCTACAAGGCAAATTCACTCAAAAGAAAAATGGCGAATCTTGCCATATATACAATTTCCTAAAGTCATTGAAATGAATGGCAAAGAATGGCTTCACTCACTCACAAAGCCCCTGGCAAATAAGTTTCCGGCAGAGTTAGAAGACTTGACAACTGAAGAAGAGACATTTGACAAGGGTGATGATGCTTTGAAAAGGAATGACTTGAATATCAAAGGATTAAGAAAAGATCTTGTAAAATATGAGGAAATCCTTGAATATATTTGTGAAAAAAAAATGACTGCCTTTCTAGTTTGCTTTGAAAGTCCAGTGTGAAGAATGTCAAACTGTGCTATAAGATAACTTTGCTGGGACAAAATTATACCCCTTAACCTTGCTGGGACAAAATACTTAATTCTTCCTTTAGCCTAAGAATTATCACATACATGCAATGATAGGCTAACATTTTTAAGGTAATATAAAACTAATTTTCATAATTTTGGCTTCATTTTCAAAATAACAGCCTAATCAAGCTTTCTTTTTGATTTTCTATTTACTATTGAATGTTGGTTCCCATTTTGTACAGATTTACTTTTAAGTGGTTCTTTTCTGGTACCAATTATTCTTGGATAATGAGGACTTTCTGTACTTTATTCTGACAGAGCAGGGGCTAAACGAGGTTCATGAGGCTAGATGGCTCGCTCATCTTCAACTTCACTTCAATCAAAACCTCTTCTGAGGACCCACAGAGTCTGGAATGCCATGAGTTGAATTACTTTTCACCTTGCTTCATATCCAATGTTTATCTCCTCATGGCTAGGTTTGATGAAGGCTTTGCAGACCCACAGAAACAGGTCCTTGATGACAGTCCTAGATCTAATAGAGACTCAGTAAAGAGCAGCTCTCCAGAGTAACCCTGGCTGCCCAAAGTCAGGGGTCCTCAGTTAGAAAGTCCTTTTTCCTCAGAAAATGCTTCTGACTAAATAGTTCACATTGCCATACACAGAGAAGTATTAATTAAGCTAATGCTTGGAAAAGAATCTTTTTCTTTGCCCCAGCAATTCACCTTTTAAGTTCTTACACACTGGACATTACTGAAAGGGTAACTGAAATGATCTTCTGGCATAAATCAGTTTATTTACTTATGGATGCATCATGGTGTCATTTTCTTGCAAAAAACTTAATAACAACCTATTATTTTAAAAAAACTCTCTCAAAAATGATTTATTATAAACACATTCAGCTGCTAAGAACTCTTGTCTCTCTCTCTCTCAAGACCTAAACCTTCCTCTAAATTTTGCAACCAATTTTCTCCTGTACAATAATCTCAAATTGAGGAGTAAGTGTAAGGAAAGTGACTAATGCTAAAGATTAATCTTCAACTGGATAATTTTTTACTTGGGGAGATTCCATTGAAACTGAGCAAATATCTGTAAAAAAGAGTAAAAATTATATTTAGATATTTAACATACTAACACGACAGTGGCAGTCTTTTGTATGGGCATGGCTGCTTGCTTCTTAGTCTGCTTTTGGCTCCTAAAGTGAAATGTGACTAACATGTCCGTAGCACTTTTCCTAAAAGGTTATAACAAAAATATGATCTTTGTCGGGCTTCCCTGGTGGTGCAGTGGTTGACAGTCAGCCTGCCGATGCAGGGGACACAGGTTTGTGCCCCGGTCCGGGAAGATCCCACATGCCGCGGAGTGGCTGGGCCCATGAGCCATGGCCGCTGAGCCTGCGCGTCCGGAGCCTGTGCTCTGCAACGGGAGAGGCCACAACAGTGAGAGGCCCGCGTACCGCAAAAAAAACAAACAAACAAAGAAAAAAATATGATCTTTGTTTCTGCTGAACATGAGCTGTTTGAGTTTACTGATGACAAGCCACACTGCTACCTTTACCTGTATTCAAAAGAGCCAAAGTTCCATTCTTCACAGAGTCAGAGACTCTTTATTCCATGTTAAAGAAAAGTTATATTAGAGGGCCTAGTGCCAATAGTACTTAAAATACCATCAATTTTAAAAGATCTTTAATTCAGAAAAAAATTTTTTTAAAAAGCCATTCGGAGGTTGACCTATGGCTGAATTGTCACTAGTCCCTATTGGAATGCAAGTAATGCTAGCGTTAATGCATTTTTTAAAAAAGATTTTTCTTTCTTTCTTTTTTTTTTTTTTTTTTGCAGTACGCAGGCCTCTCATTGTTGTGGTCTCTCCCGTTGCGGAGCACAGGCTCCGGACGCGCAGGCTCAGCGGCCATGGCTCACGGGCCCAGCCGCTCCGCGGCATGCAGAATCCTCCCGGACCGGGGCACGAACCTGTGTCCCCTGCATCGGCAGGCGGACTCTCAACCACTGCGCCACCAGGGAAGCCCTCATTTTTTTTTGATGTGGACCATTTTTTAAAGTCTTTTTTGAACTTGTTACGATATTGCTTCTGTTTTATGTTTTGTTGTTTTGGCTGTGAGGCATGTGGGATCTTAGCTTCCCGACCAGGGATCAAACCCACACCCCCTGCATTGGAAGATGATGCTGTAAGATGCTTAACCACTGGATCGCCAGGGAAGTCCCAATACATCTTTTGTTTGTTTGACATGTGGACTTCTTTTTTATTTTTTGCCAAAATTAATGATGTTTTTATCACTATTATTTTTAATTTTAAGTTCATATCTTTTTTTCTTTTTAAAATTTATTTATTTATTTGACAAAGTCTTTTTTTTCTTTTTTTTTTTAACCAAAACAAAGGCATTGATAAAGCAAATACAATCTACAATAATAAATACATCTCAATAGAGGCTAAATATCATTAACTTATTACATAATTTAGACAGTAAATATGGTCATTTTTTGCTTCTTTCCAATTACAATACATTTGATCACATTTTTTTTTATACAGCAGGTACTTATTAGTCATCAATTTCATACACATCAGTGTATACATGTCAATCCCAATCGCCCAATTCATCACACACACACACTCCCCACCACTTTCCCCCTTGGTGTCCATACGTTTGTTCTCTACATCTGTGTCTCAACTTCTGCCATGCAACTAGTTCATCTGTACCATTTTTCTAGGTTGCACATACATGCGTTAATATACGATACTTGTTTTTCTCTTTTCTGACTTACTTCACTGTATGACAGTCTCTAGATCCATCCATGTCTTAACAAATGACTCAATTTCGTTCCTTTTTATGGCTGAGTAATATTCCATTGCATATATGTACCACATCTTCTTTATCCATTCATCTGTCGATGGGCATTTAGGTTGCTTCCATGACCTGGCTATTGTAAATAGTGCTGCAGTGAACATTGGGGTGCATGTGTCTTTTTGAATTATGGTTTTCTCTGGGTATGTGCCCAGTAGTGGAATTGCTGGATCATATGGTAATTCTATTTTTAGTTTTTTAAGGAACGTCCATACTGTTCTCCATAGTGGCTGTATCCATTTACATTCCCACCAACACTGCAAGAGGGTCCCCTTTTCTCCACACCCTCTCCAGCATTTGTTGTTTGTAGATTTTCTGATGATGCCCATTGTAACTGGTGTGAGGTGATACCTCACTATAGTTTTGATTTGCATTTCTCTAATAATTAGTGATGTGAACAGCTTTTCATGTGCTTCTTGGCCATCTGTATGTCTTCTTTGGAGAAATGTCTATTTAGGTCTTCTGCCCATTTTTGGATTGAGTTGTTTGTTTCTTTAATATTGAGCTGCATGAGCTGTTTACATATTTTGGAGATTGATCCTTTGTCCGTTGATTCATTTGCAAATATTTTCTCCCATTCTGAAGGTTGTCTTTTCATCTTGTTTATGGTTTCCTTTGCTGTGCAAAAGCTTCTAAGTTTCATTAGGTCCCATTTGTTTATTTTTGTTTTTATTGCCATTACTCTAGGAGGTGGATCAAAGAAGGTCTTGCTGTGATTTATGTCAAAGAGTATTCTTCCTGTGTTTTCCTCTAAGAGATTTATAGTGTCCGGACTTCCATTTAGGTCTCTAATCCATTTGGAATTTATTTTTGTGTATGGTGTTAGGGAGTGTTCTAATTTTATTCTTTTACCTGTAGCTGTCCAGTTTTCCCAGCACCACTTATTGAAGAGACTGTCTTTTCTCCATTGTATATCTTTGTCTCCTTTGTCATAGATTAGTTGACCATAGGTACGTGAGTTTATCTCTGGGCTTTCTATCTTGTTCCATTGATCTATGGATTGTAGTTCTTCTTGCTTCTGCTGTCTGCCTTCTGGTGGATGAGGCTTGTGTAAGTTTCCTGATGGGAGGGACTGGTGGTGGGTAGAGCTGACTGTTGCTCTGGTGAGCAGAGCTCAGTATGATTTTAATCTGCTTGACTGTTTTTGCGTGGGGCTGGGTTCCCTCCCTGTTGGTTGTTTTGCCTGAGGCAACCCTACGCTGGAGCCTACCTGAGCTCTTTGGTGGGGCTAATCACAGACTCTGGGAGGGCTCACGCCAAGGAGTATTTCCCAGAACTTCTGCTTCCAGTGTCCTTGTCCCCACAGTGAGCCACAGCCACCCCCCGCCTCTGCAGGAGACCCTCCAACACTAGCAGGTAGGTCTGGTTCAGTCTCCCCTGAGGTCACTGCTCCTTCCCCTGGGTCCCGATGCGCACACTACTTTCTGTGTGCCCTCCAAGAGTGGAGTCTCTGCTTCCCCCCAGTCCTGTCAAAGTCCTGCAATCAATTCCCGCTAGGCTTCAAAGTCTGATTCTCTAGGAATTCCTCCTCCCATTGCTGGACCCCCAGGTTGGGAATCCTGACATGGGGCTCAGAACGTTCACTCCAGTGGGTGGACTTCTGTGGTATAAGTGTTCTCCAGTCTGTGAGTCACCCACCCAGCAGTTATGGGATTTGATTGTACTGTGATTGCGCCCCTCCTACCATCTCATTTTGGCTTCTTCTTTGTCTTTGGATGTGGGGTATCTTTTTTGGTGAGTTCCAATGTCTTCCTGTCGATGATTGTCCAGCAGCTAGTTGTGATTCTGGTGTTCTTGCAAGAGGGAGTGAGAGCACGTCCTTCTACTCCGCCATCCTGGTTCCTCTCCTCCCCAGTACATCTTAATATTAGCCTCCTCTCAATAATTTAGACGTTGGTTTGCCAGTCTGCCAATTGTCTTGTTCTGTTGCTAGTCTGTTTCACTCTTGACTTCCCTCCTTTCTAAACACATGGCTCTAGAAGGAGAATAGAATGATAAGAACTAAAACTTGAATTCATTAATTTCAAGAGTTGTTTGGAACTCTAATTCAAAGAGCTGAATTTTAAAAGTTAATGGATTTGGGACTGTTTTATTGATTGATTGGTTGATTGATTGTTGGCTGTGTTGGGTCTTCATTGCTGCGTGAGGACTTTCTGTAGTTGCGGCGAGCAGGGGCTACTCTTTGTTGCTGTGCGCGGGCTTCTCATTGTGGTGGCTTCTCTTGTTGCGGAGCACGGGCTCTAGGCACGTGGGCTTCAGTAGTTGTGGCACATGGGCCAGTAGTTGTGGCTCACAGGCTCTAGAGCGCAGGCTCAGTAGTTGTGGCACACAGGCTTAGTTGCCCCGCAACATGTGGGATCCTCCTGGACCAGGGCTCGAACCCATGTCCCCTGCCTTGGCCGGTGGGTTCTTAACCACTGAGCCACCAGGAAAGTCCCTGGGACTGTTTTTTTGGTTGTTTTTTTTAAATTTTATTTATTTATTTATTTTTAGCTGTGTTGGGTCTTCGTTTCTGTGTGAGGGCTTTCTCTAGTTGCGGCAAGCGGGGGCCACTCTTCATCGCGGTGCGCAGGCCTCTCACTATCGTGGCCTCTCTTGCTGCGGAGCACAGGCTCCAGACGCGCAGGCTCAGTAGTTGTGGCTCACGGGCCCATTTGCTCCGCGGCATGTGGGATCCTCCCAGACCAGGACTCGAACCCGTGTCCCCTGCATTGGCAGGCAGACTCTCAACCACTGCGCCACCAGGGAAGCCCCCCTGGGACTGTTTTTTATGCACTTCAATTATTTGTACCATTCCTGGTGAATTTTCTTTTTGCATGACAGATGTCTACCTTCCCGTACCAAGTGTTAAGACATGAAATATATCATTCACTTTATTTTTTCAAAAATCAAATTAAATCTAACTCTGAGAGGAAAGTTAATAGTAATCATTATTGGGACTCGATTCTCTGTGTTCCGTCTTCTCTTCCTGCTAGCCAGGACCTTTTGAGGCCCTCTGAGATCTTACAGCAAAGCAGAACATTTGGGAAACTCCACTGCTCTGTGGCCTGTAAGTGCTTGATATTACAGTTGTCTATGACTTTATAGGCCTTGGAAATTGCTCTAGTTTTAGTGCCACCCTTGGGAAGGGTACTCAGTGCCTAGGGGCTGCTCACTCATGGTACTCTGAGGTTCTGTTCCCTTCCTCAGTCACTAAGAGTTAAAATTTAACTACTGTTCCCTTCTTGTATTACTCATCCTCTGTTGTCCCTTATCTTCTCCCTCACTCCCAAAGTGGATACCTGTCTCACTTTCCTCTGTCAAAATCTCTTAATTTTGTTTTTTTTTTAATTTTCAAAAACAAAAGCCAGAAAGAGAGGTTGTCTTCAGGCAACTTTCACTTGACTTTGAAACATAAACTTCTCTGAGAAGGAAAATCCCAAGGTTCATCTCACTTCTTGGAAAAGGATTAAAACAAAATAATAAACAGGAAGAGCCAAATATATCTCAATAATTATCACTTAAGATATGGTTTATAATTAGATAAAATGTAAGAAACATAACAATGCAATATAAATGTAATGAGTAAGATAATGAATGAAGGATATAAAATGGAGGTGGAAAAAAGTTGTTGGCAATCATTAAAAACTAAGTTGTTTTTGTTTAACCTGACCTTGCTGACAGAGATTGCCTATGTTAACACGACTGCTGGATTCCCCCCGCCCCATTCAAAGGAGACTCTCCAGCCTTGATATTTAACTTTTTTTTTTTTGCAGCACGCGGGCCTCTCACTTTTGTGGCCTCTCCCGTTGCGGAGCACAGGCTCCGGACGCGCAGGCTCAGCGGCCCATGGCTCACAGGCCCAGCCGCTCCGCGGCATGTGGGATCTTCCCAGACCAGGGCACGAACCCGTGTCCCCTGCATCAGCAGGCAGACTCTCAACCACTGCGCCACCAGGGAAGCCCGATATTTAACTTTTGACTTCGAAACTCAATTCCAGCAACATTCAGTGTTCCACCAAGGGTGGGCATGAGACCAAATGTCCTGTCAGAATCACCAAGTGCAGATTCCTGACCCCTCTCTAAGACTGCTGCTCCTGCAATATTGATGACTTTTCAATATTGATGACTTTTCAGTATTGTGGTTGGAGCAGTCCACACGCTCTGGAGCAACACATGAACCAGTCAAAGCCAAATACACTGTCAGTCACTGGCCAGTTAAAAATTTCCATCCCAGGACTTCCATCCTCTTCTCGTGCCTAACACAGGCTCCTCTTTCTGGTTCTCCTAGTTTCGAGGGACTTGCTTGTGTCCCTCTCTGGGCAGAAGCAGCGAGGGCCAGGTGAGTCACCTACCTGATTGGCTCCTGACTGGCCCCAGGTTGGCTTTCAGCGACTCCGGTTTTGGCCACAAGCATCACTCTGTCGTATTCACCTCATGAGTCAGTCTTTGCATCCTGGAGCACAGTCCAAACAAATTACTCGTAGAATTCTTATCTTTAGATATTTAGTCTAGCTTTTTGAACTCACCTGGGGCTCTGTGCTAGGTGACGCTCTTCTCTAGCACCTCACCAGGAGTTACCACTACTTTTTGTTTTCAACATTTCTCTTGCTTCTGAGAATTCACCTCTAATCTGCACCCCATTTCTCAATGGCTCAGCTCCACTTTGATATTTAGGGTTATTTAGTAAACCTGTATAACAATTCTCGAGTGGGTTATGACTAGGGTGCCCTTGCAAATCCAAATTGGAACCCTGTTGAGAGTGAAAAGGATGCTATTGATAACGCTGGGACTGGAGTCAAGTCAAACAAAACGATGATCATCTTAGTGATACCAGGCGCTATGCGAAGTGCTACAGTGCCAGTTTTTCTTTCCTTTTTTTTTTTTTTAGTGACTGTTCTCAGCTTTCCCCTAAGCCTCTATTTCTGCTGACAGTTGAAAACACTTGATTTGGGCATTTAAAAAGAACCTAATTCCAATTTAAAACTTACCCCAGTCTCTCTAGAGGCAAATGTTCAGGCTCTCAGAGACTTGGCCACCTCTCCTTCTTTCTTTCTCCTGGTAACATCTGGGTGTTGGGGAAGTTTCCTGAAGATTGTGCATTTAAGCAAGGATCCTCTGGTCCAAGGGCTATTCAGCAGTCTTTGCTGAGCCTGTTGGCTTTTGATGGGCAGCTCAACCCTCTAGTTCATGAGGTGCAGGACTGTGTCCTTGTTGCATCTGCTACCCAAATGGCTGCAGTGGAGTGCCTCCCAGGGTTGTCAGCATTCTCTAGGCCCAGGAGTCACTTGCCCTGCTGTCTTGCCCCCATCCTGGCTCCCATACTGCTACAGTCCCTCTGAGTCCCGCCTCTATTTAGAAGCAGGCCAGCTTGAGAGGGTCCACCTCCCAGCCTTACTTTCAGGTTCTTTTGACTTCTTCTGGAGCACTTCCTGGCAGATCTATCACCCAGTTAAGTCTGCATACTCTGCCAGGGCATGGAAGGTGTCATCTGTACCCCTGAGGTACCACCCATGGACTCTGGCTGGAAGGGGTGGGTAGAGGAGGAGTGCTTCTTCAATTCTTAAATCCATGATACATTCTCATCAGCTACCTAGTTCACTGTTTCAAGGGATTTACCTATTTTAACTCTCTTAATCTTCACAGCAAACATCTAGTGTAGGTAACATTAATACCTTCAAGTTACAGAGGAAGACACAGGAACAGAGAATAAGTAATTTGCCTGAGGTCCCCCAGCAAACAAGTGACAGAGCCAGGACTTGGGTCCAGGCCGCCTGGTATCAGGATCTGTGCTCTGAACCACTATGCAGGGAGAAGTTTTGGGATTAGGCTGATAAAATGTGATTATTCAACAAGAAGTTTCCTCCTAAATAAATTATTTAGGTGTTAAAAATTCTTCTGACATCAACAGATACTCTGACACTCAGTATTTTGGAGACTCTAGGTCAACCCGTTTACTCTGTTAACCTAACCTTTCATTAAAAAGCAGCATCTCCTACCGTTGTAACTCATAATTAAAATAATAACTTTACTGACTTGCTGTTTATAAACCCCACTGATACAATAATTTAGTAAATAAATGTGATTTCTTCAGAATTAGGCGTGCTGATCTCACGTCTTCTCCTCTTAGGATTTTAATTAATTGGATGCCAGTAAATATTGGAATAGTTTTTAGTGCTTTAAGTGTATACTTTTTTTAATGAAATGTCTTTTTGAATACTTGTGGTTTTCTTCTTTTCTTTCTTTTTTCTTTTCTTTTCTTAACAAAGCAAATAGTTATTTCCGATACAGAGAAATTCATTACTCTGTCTTGGATGTTCCCTTATCGTTACATCTCTAATTTAATCTTGTACTAATTCCAAAGAACAATTGTGCAATTTCTGGATCTTCTAAAGTACGTCCCATTCATTTCCTGAAGCCTTGGAAACTCTTTATGCATAATGCTCTCCCCCCCAAGCCTTTATTCATTTTTTAATTCTTTTTGACCAAAAGTTTGTACTTTTCCCAAACCTCTATGTTTTTTGTTTGTTTGTTTGTTTGTTTTTGCGGTACGTGGGCCTCTCACTGTTGTGGCCTCTCCCGTTGCGGAGCACAGGCTCCGGATGCGCAGGCTCAGCAGCCATGGCTCACGGGCCCAGCCGCTCCACGGCTTGTGGGATCTTCCCGGACCGGGGCACGAACCCGCGTCCCCTGCATCGGCAGGCGGACTCTCAACCACTGCGCCACCAGGGAAGCCCCAAACCTCTGTGTTTTTAAAAAATCTTTATCTTATTTTTTCAGTTATTAGGTGAATTTCTACTATCTTTCTGTCTCTGTTTTTTCCCCCGGGTTGTTTTGGTGATTCAGTTTCTGACCTTCAAATGTATAGTTGCCACATTTTTACTGCCATTGACTATAAAATTCTGCCCAGTTACTAGGCTGTGAGAAAGTAGGTGCAAAATTGTTCCTATTGCCTGCTGCCCAGCTGTGTGGCACTGGCACCAGAGTCCAAGAAAGTATCCTTTTTCTCCCTGTATTTCTTAGATTCAGGAGCCTGTTCAATATGCATTATCTATGGGACCAGCCAAGTAATTGCCTATTGATAACCACCTAGAACCTCTTACTCGTTTAAATAAAGTTAGTTTCACTTTCATTTTGCTTCCACTTCCACATAGAGAATGCTATTTATCTTTTTCCAATGGTATTTAAATAATTATTATCCTAACCCTGCAGGTTCAGTGAAGCGATATTGCCATTGGTGTTTTAGGTACAAAGGAGTTGCTCTCCCTTTGGAAATAAGCAGCATTGACTTGCTGAAACTTGGCTGGAATTCGAAGACCCAGAAACTGGGCTGGGGACAGAAGCAGCATTTGATGAAAAACAGAGAAATAAGGCTCAGCACCCTGCAGAGGAAAACAAAATAAAAGCCATCCATCCTGTCCAATAGCATTAACAATCCAATGAGCCAAGCAGAGAATCAGTTTGGTGGGCACTGGAGTAAAAACCAGAAAACAGTAACACCTAATCTGTTAATTCATTTTTCTCATTTGATTCTCAAAGTCTCATGGCCAGAACGGGACAGAGCTGGAATCTGATCTGCGTGGTGGGAGCAGAGAGCCTGTACACATCATATCTATGCTTGGCTGCCTGCTGGTTTCCAGTCTCTGAGAGGTCGTCACCTGCCCTAGGTCATCCACTGATACGTGGGGATCCAGGCTTGCCACATTCTCTGGCTGCTCCAGAGCCTTCTACACTCTCAAATACTCTACTGAGATCGGGACAGGGACCCAGAGAATGTCCCCTGACCTGGAAAGGGGCTGCTGCAGTTGACTTTTATAGGACATCTGTAGAGTGGGCTTTTGACCCAACTTGTACACAAAACCTCAGTGAGGATGATTTGGGGGTGTTATTGGTGCTTTTGCTTGTATCACAGCCCTTTAGAATGCTCATTTTATTACCTTGTGGTTAAGTTTTTTTCTATTTTGAGTAGATACATTATTTTCTTTCTGGCTGCTTATTTTCCTACCTTTTTTTTTTTTTTTTTTGCGGTACGCGGGCCTCTCACTGTTGTGGCCTCTCCCGTTGCGGAGCACAGGCTCTGGACGTGCAGACCCAGCGGCCATGGCTCACGGGCCCAGCCGCTCCGTGGCATGTGGGATCCTCCCGGACCGGGGCACGAACCCGCGTCCCCTGCATCGGCAGACGGACTCTCAACCACTGCGCCACCAGGGAAGCCCCTTTCCTACCTTTTTTGTTTTCGGTCCAATTTACCACAAAATATAGATGTTCCCAGTAACTTTTTTCATGTGTCTTTTTGTGGCTTGATAGTTTATTTTATTATTGCTAAATAACTTTCCATTGTATGGATGCACCACAGTTTATCTGTTCACCTGTTGGAAGCTATCTTGGTTACTTGCAAGTTTTGGCAATTAAGAATAAAGCTGCTGGGGCTTCCCTGGTGGTGCAGTGGTTGAGAGTCCGCCTGCCGATGAAGGGGATGCGGGTTCGTGCCCCGGTCCGGGAAGATCCCACATGCCGCGGAGCGTCTGGGCCCGTGGGCCATGGCCGCTGGGCCTGTGTGTCCGGAGCCTGTGGTCCGCAACGGGAGAGGCCGCGACAGTGAGAGGCCCGCATACCGCAAAAAAAAAAAAAAAAAAAAGAATAAAGCTGCTGTAAACATTCATGTACAGGTTTTTGTGTGGACATAAGTTTTCAGTTCATTCAGGTGAATATCAAGGAGTACAATTTCTAGATCATATGGCAAAAGTATGTTTAGTCTTGTAAGAAACTACAGACTGTCTTCCAAAGTGGCTGTACCAGTTTACATCTCACCAGCAATGAGTGAGAGTTCATTCCTGCTGCTGCACATTCACACCAGCATTTGGTGGAGTCCATTTTGTGGATGTTAGCCATTTTAATAGGTATGTAGAAATAGCTCATTGTTGTTTTCATTGGCAGTTCCTAATGACATATGATGTCGTGCATCTATTTTTGTTTTTTTGTGTTTGTTTGTTTGTTTGTTTGTTTTTGGCTGTGCCTCGCGCTGTGCAGGATCTTAGTTCCCTGACCAGAGGTCAAACCTTTACCCCCTGCAGTGGATGTATAGAGCTCTGACCACCAGACCAAAAGGGAATTCCCAGTTTTTGTGCATCTTTTCACATGCTTATTTGCTATCTGTCTGTCTTCTTTGGTGATGTGTTTGTTCAGATCTTTTGCCCATTTTTTAAATTGAGATTTTTGGTTTTTTACTGTTAAGTTTTACAAGTTTTTTGTTTTGGATACCAGTCCCCTATCAGATATGTGTTTTATAATTATTTTCTCCCAGCCTGCGGCTTGTCTTTTCATTCTCTTAACAATATTTTTCACAGAGCAGAAGTTTTAACTTTTAATGAAATCCAACTTAACAATTTTTTTCTTTCATGGATCATGCTTTTGGTATTGTATCTAAAAAGACCTTGTCAAACACAAGGTCATCTATATATATTTTCTCCTTTGTTATCTTCTGGAAGTCTTATAGTTTTGCACTTTACATTTAATTCTGTGATCTGTTTTGAGTTGATTTTTGTGAAAGGATTAAGGTCTGTGTCTAGATTAATTTTTTTGCATGTGGATGTCCAGTTGTTCCAGCACCAGTTGTTGAAAACACTGTCTTGTTTCCATTGGATTGCCTTTGCTCCTTTGTTAAAGTTCAGTTTACTTTATTTGTGGGGGCCTATTTCTGGGCACTCTGTTCTGTTTCATTTTTCTATTTGTTTATTCTTTTGCCAGTACCAACGGTCTTAATTGCTATAGCCTTAGAGTAAATCTTGAAGTTGGGTAGTATAAGTCCCCTGTGTCTTCCTTCAATATTGTGTTGGTTATTCTGGGTCTTTTGCTTTTCTGTATAAACTTCAAAGCCAGTTTGTCCACTTAGTGGGGTGGGATAGGGAGGGTGGGAGGGAGACGCAAGAGGGAGGAGATATGGGGTTATATGTATATGTATAGCTGATTCACTTTGTTATACAACAGAAACTAACACAGCATTGTAAAGCAATTATACTCCAATAAAGATGTTAAAAATATTAAAAAAATAATAACTTGCTGGGATTTTGACTAGGATTGCATTGAATATATAGATCAAGTTGGAAGAATTGTTATCTTGACGATATTGAAGTCTTTCTATATTCACGTACGTGGAATATCTCGCCATTTATTTATATCTTCTTTGATTTCTTTTATCAGAGGACTTTAATTTCCTCATGTAGATATTGTACCTATTTTGTTAGATTTATACCTAAGGATTTCATTTTGGGTGCTAATGTAAATGGTATTGTGTTTTTAATTTCATATTCCAATTGTTCATTGCTGGTATATGAGAAAGCAATTAACTTTTGTATATTAATCTTGTATGCTGCAATCTTGCTATGATTGCTTATTAGTTCCCGGAGGGTTTTGCTGTCGTTATTGACTCTTTGGGATTTTCTACACAGACAATCATGTTATCTGTGAACAAAGACAGTTTTATTTCTTCCTTCTCAATGTACATACCTTTTACTTCCTTTTCTTGTCTTACTGCATTAGTTTAGGACTTTCAGTATGATGCTGAAAAGGAGTGGTGATCCTTGCCTTGTTCCTCATATTAGAAGAAAAGCATCTACTTTCTCACCATTAAGTATGATGTTAGCTGTAGGGTTTTTGTACATGTTCTTTATCAATTTGAGGAAATTCCCCTGTATTCCTAATTTGATGAGGTTTTTTTTTATCATAAAAGGATATTGGGATTTTGTCAAATGCTTGCTCAGCATGTATTGATATGAGCATATAATTTTTCTCCTTTAACTTGTTGTTATGATGGATTACATTAATTGATTTTCAAATGTTGAACCAGCCTTCCATACTTGGAATAAATTCCAGTTGGTCATGGTTTATACATCATTTTATGCATTGTTGGATTCAATTTGCTAATATTTTGTAGAGGATTTCTGCATCTCTACAAAATATTAGTGTTCGTGAGAGATATTGGTCTGTAGTTTTCTTTCTTATAATGTCTTTGTCTAGTTTTGGTATTAGGAGTATGTTGGCCTCATAGAACTAGTTAGGAAGTATTTCCTGTTTCTATTTTCTCCTTGCTCTGTTTACTGCTAGACTTATTCATAAGCCTCAAAAGAGTCAGTGATCCTAAACTCATATGTCTCATTTGGTATGTTGCGTCATATTTTATGTAAGAGAACAGGGACAGCTATTAGCTTTTAATTATTTTGTGGCCTTAGGTTTTAACATTTAGTTAAGCTCCTGTTCAAGCCAGAAATACCTTATTATCAACGTTAGCATAAAGAAAAATTTTCTGAAAATCATTCTTGCCTTGGCAATAGTACCAAGATTAATTGTCAATAAATGCCTGTCTATTTGTTTGGCATCATTGTAAATTGAGCAAAATAGCTTTCAGAAAATTTCCCTTTATAGGGATAATGCTAGGCTGAAGAGATGTATGCTCAGAAAATAAGCAGCCTTTTGTAAGGAAAATTCCTCTGAATAAAACTGCCTTCAAAATAATTTGCGACAACAACAAAAAAAGAGCTTCTTCAGTAAAAACCAGAAACAAAACTCTGACTCTAATTCCAAGGCCAGTGATACCACACTGTATATAATACACTTCCTTTTGTGCAAAAATAAGAACATGAGTTATAAAGGGAACATTTATGAGAGCCAGCATGATCAATTTGAAGAAAATAGCAGCCAGAAACTGCAATCCAATTTTTTTCCTGTGTAGAAAATCAATGAACCACACACATCTAATAAATCAGTCAATTATACTCAGATGCCAGGCTCTACAAAAGATGTAATATTAGGTTTTACTGTCTTACAGAGATTTTATGACAGTAAGTTCCACTGATTAAAATGCTAGTATGAAACATTGCCTTTCATTCCAATAGTTAGTACAGACTCATCCTCTGTAATGATGGAAGGTAATAATTATATAGTGGGCAAAACCCACATGTTAGCAAACAACAAACAACAAAGAAAGTCAGACTGCTCAAAGAAAATGGAAGAGATGATGAGGCACAGCTGAGGTGGTTTCAGGCTTAGATCCCCAATGAAAACACCCAGAGCAACACCCAGATCCCTCAAATGGCAGTTGCTGTGCATGTTTCCATGACAGCTCCAAGGGCTTGGATGGGGACTTATCACTGGGGTTGCAGAGTTAGGATTTCTCTGAAAGGGGAATTAAAAAATTTGTTTAATTAAAAAAAATTTATTCCTAATTTTAAAAAACGGAGATCATTTTTAAAGCCTTTGAGTTCTTTCTCAGCCCCACTGCCTAGGGTACCATTGCATGGCCTGACAAATTCCCCTTTGTATTCTGTAGTCAGACCTTTTCGGACAGACCAGGCCAGAGGCTTCCTGACTTTACAGTAGGGCTGGCTTAGTTTCTGTCACCAGCCAAAAGTCCCTAAGAAGGACTCTGGGCCTGAGTGAAAATTCACTTTTTGGGGGAAGGATGCTCGTAACAATGATGGACTAGATAAAAATCATTAAATAGGACTTGCCCTGTCCCCCCTTTGGACCTTACCTCTTTATTTGTATTGTCTGCTCCCATTTCCCTCAGCCCTGACTACCCAGGAAAGGAAAAGAAAATCTCTGTCTCCAGTCTCTTTCCTCATTCTAAGGGAAAGCTCTGCTGAAAAATCTATAGTAGGCCTAATATTCAATCATGAGAGATGCTGTGCTAAATGCTTGACCCATATCGTGAGCAATCCTCTGTCTCACACTGGTCTGGACAATGGCTGTTAGGGACTGAAAGCTTGTGTCCCCCCAAAATTCATGTATTGAAGCGCTAATTCCCAGTGTGTCTGTATTTGGAGATGGGGTCTCTAAGGAAGTAAGTGCAACCAAATGAGTTTGTAAGGGTGGGGCCCTGATTTGATAGGATTTGTTTCCTTTTAAGAAGAGACACAGGAGAACTCTCTCTTTCGCTTTGTCTCCCCACCCTGACCCTCCATCTTTCCACACACATGAGAACAAAGCAAGCAGGCAGCTGTTTGCATCAGAAAGAGAGCTCTCTCACCAGAAACCAAATCAGCTGGAACCTTGAACTTGAACTTCTCACCTCCAGAGCAGTCAGAAAATATATTTCTGTGGTTTAAGCCACCCAGTCTATTGGGTTTTGTTATGGCAACCCCAGCAGACTAACATTCCCTCAGAGACGGAGATAGTCATTACATAAGATTCTGTCAGACACAGATGGTATCAGCCCTGGCAGTCCAGAAGCCTGCAATAAAAAACACCACATCACTGACCTTCATGTTTAGAGTGATGGCATTTTCTCCTATACATATAAGTGTGTCTGGAAATCCTAAGATAAGACGGCATTTTTAGTGTGACTTCTGGGTAATGACTGCCCTTGTGTCTGCTTAGCTTGTTATGAAAGCAGCTCAAGCCTCGTGACACAACTCTTGGACACACTGAGCATTGTCATAACATCTACAGATGGGACACAGATGGTCAGTAACTTTCACCAAGACTAACTAACCTGTGGGTGATCAGGAAAGAAACCACAAGGGACTGGAAATTGAACTGTGCTTCTCTGCTTGATCCCTGAGTGCCACTTTGGCAACAAAGTAGAGACTTTATTTTGACATCTTTACCCCATCAAAGTCGGTGGTTCTTCCCGACACTCCTCGCCACCTCATTTGGTCACCTGCAGCCTGTGCTAAGGTTGTGACTAAACGGCCCCTTCTCATTAGGAACAGCTTAGAGGGAGTATATGCAGGTTGTATAAGGGGAGCGAGGCTTGCACGCACTGGGCTGATTGTGATTTGTTTTTTACAGTAATCAGTGAAATGTTGATTGATTCATTCTTATTTTCATGCTCTGGTTGTTACTGCTTACTGTGAATGTTCTTTTCTTTCAGTTGTGTCTCTTTACTGTTTTCTGTCCTCCAAATGAACATTCTCAAAGAGACCTTTGACCCTGAATCTATTTTTAGTTTATTGTTTCTGAAATACAATACACTGAAATCTAATTACTTGCATTGTTAAAGTATATCAATGGGGACACTCTTTTAGTTACTCATTTTAAAATAAATTCCCAAGGAGCTTCAGGTTCATCCTCTGTGACTTTTCAGATGTTAAGTGAATAAGCACAGTAGAGATCCTGGTTTGGAATCCAGTATTAGGTTTTGTTTAGTGGAAACACCGTGTGTGAAGCCCCTCTCCTTCCACTCTGGCAGTTCTGTCAGTGGTACCTCTACCTAATGGGTAAATGTTGAACAGTTGGTGCTATGGAGGGGTTTGTCAATATCCATGGTATAAACACTCCCCCACCACCTATTTCAGGCTGCCAACAGGGTGTCACTAATGTGGTGTTGGTAAGAGGTGCATACAGTTGGCTTTCAGGCTCCTGCTTAGTATGGATACCAGATCTAATTATGTCATAGAAAGGGAGATTTAACCTCTGTACCAGATCTATGATTAGACCCCTGCTCTAAGGGGTTCCTTGTGCCTTGAAACCAGCCTTTGTCACCTAACCATGCATCTCTGCTGTGTACACTAGCTCCCCAAACATGATGGAGAAAATATACCAAGGCTTTAAAAATGCAGCAGAATCTGACTCCCTGAGGCCACATCCCTCACCTCTTTAGTTCAAAAGCAATATTTCTCCATAGAGAACCACTTCCACTCTGTCTGTATGATCCAGTTTATTCAATAAGCGTGGATGAGTACAATTTTCTGCCTCAGTGGAAGATGGAATGACATTGGTGAAATCGTGATACACAGTTAATTTGTTTTATACAAAAAAAAAAAGAGCAAGCGAGATTTTCAGTTACCTGCTTATGTCAAAAATAAGGAAAAGGTTTATTGCACCTATCCTATGGCACATCCAGTGGTCAGTGGTGGTAGAAAGGACTGTGGTTTTCTCACCAGGGCAGCTCTGCCCTGTGGTTTCAGGGATTGTTCCTGCTCTCTAGCCTCATGCCTACTTCTCCAGCATTCCCCAAAGTTCTGTGGGTTGCCCACTATCCTTTGAATAAACTCCTTTTCTATTAAGTTGAACAAAGTTGGCTATTGCTTGCAACTAAGAAGAGTTCAGGCTCTGAAGCTAGACAACTTTGGGTCAACTCCCAGATGCCAAACCTACTGGTTTGTGTCCTTAAGCAAATTTCTCTATATAACTCAGGTTCCTCAACTGTAAAAGTGGGATAATATCTCTCATGGCATTATTATGAGCCTTAAATGAGTTAATACATATACAGCCCTTAGAACAGTGCCTGGCACATAGTAAGCCCTCAATAACTGTTAGCTATTATCATCATGGTGGGTACATTTTAGCAAAACTTGGTTGATGTCAACCAACTCCAGATACAAAGGAGAAACAAACAGCCATTAAACCATTGCTTTTCATGACACTTATTTTACATTTTCTCAAACATAAGAAACCGCTTCATAGTATAATAGCTTCAAACTTGATACAGAACAGAGAATATGTATTTAGTTTTTCCGTGGAAATCAGCAGTTTAGAAGTTGATCACTGTTTAAATCCAGCATCTGTTAATGTTTAAAGCAATTCATAGTTTTCCTCAGAGCACATGATTTTAGACAAAGACAACAAACAAAAGTGCCAGAATGGGCTCACTATCTGGTTTGCATAAAATGAAATGATTTGAATAAAATCTCTATATGAACTGTGTGTGTGCTTCTTCAGTTCCATATGAACAAAATCTTTTATTATCCTTCTCAAAAATTCCTCTGATACTTGCCATTTCAAATTCTGGAATGGCTATTCTAATTTTAATGTCCCATTCTTGTTTCCTTCTTGGCAAAATTTATTGTTTTGCTTTAGTGTTCTAATTTTTTTTTAATGTTTCCAACATTTCTAACACATGGGCAGTTTTTAAAACTCTGGACTTTTACTTTTTTTTCCTGTTCATTTTGATTCAAAAAATAGGAAGGAGGGGAACCCCTTGCATTTTCCAAAGTATATTTTACAATGAACACAGTTGGCTACTGGCTTCGCTAGAGATGATTCATTTATTCATTCAGCAAATAGACACAGAGCTCCTATCTTGAGCAGGACAGGGATAGATGCCAGGGATGTTGTGTTGAACAAGGCATGACCCCCATCCTCAAAAAGTTTACAATTTAGTAGGAAGAGAGACAGGAAAACAGGCAGTTCTAATACCCCTCCACTAGAGGTAAAATTCATTGTGCTGTGGGAGCACGGCAGAGGGACACCCAGCCCAAACTCAGCGGGTCAGGAAAGGATTCCCACAGGAACTGACATTTAGCTGAGACTTGTGCAATAAATAAGAATTAGCCTAGTGAAGAACAGTGTTTTTCTTTAATATGCTTGCGTAAGTGTATATAATTAAATTATATAATGCTATGAATATCTTTTATGAATCTTTTCTTTTAAAAAAGATGATCACAGGGCTTCCCTGGTGGCGCAGTGGTTGAGAGTCCGCCTGCCAATGCAGGGGACACGGGTTCGTGCCCCGGTCTGGGAAGATCCCACATGCTGCAGAGCGGCTAGGCCTGTGAGCCATGGCTGCTGAGCCTGTGGGTCCGGAGCCTGTGCTCTGCAACGGGAGAGGCCACAACAGTGAGAGGCCCGCGTACTGCAAAAAAAAAAAAAAAAAAAAATCACAATTTTTAATGTCCTATAAACATTTGATTTCTTTTGACAAGCAAGATGTAAACATAGCAGATTCCGAAACTGAGAATTTTACATGTATTTGCAGCTTAAATTGTACCCCTGATTTTAAAATTCTTTAGAAACTTGTCTTAGTCAACTCAGGTTGCTATAACAAATACCACAGACTGGGTGGCTTAAACAACAAACATATATTTCTCACAGTTCTGGAGGCTGAAGGTTTGGGATCAGGGTGCCAGCATGGTGGAGTCCTTGGTGAGAGCCCTCTTCCTGGCTTGCAGAGAGCTCCTTCTAGCTGTATCCTCACATGGGAGAGAGAGACAGAGAGAGAGAGAGAGAGAAAGAGAGAAAGCTCTGGCCTCTTCATCCCCTGTTAAGGGCATCAATCCTATCTTTGCTTATGACCTTGTCTAAACCTAACTACCTCCCAAAGGCCCTACCTCCAAATAGCATCAGGGACTAGGGCTTCAATATGTAGATTTTGGGAGGACACAAACATTTAGTCCCTTGCAATACTTGACTATGTAGTTATTCTTATGTTTTATTTTTCCTGTGTGAGAAAGTTTATTTTCATCACGTTTCCCTAGCAATAAATCAAATTCATTAAGAACGAAACAGTGAATTCTTTTTTTTTTTTTTTTTTGTGGTACACGGGCCTCTCACTGTTGTGGCCTTTCCCGTTGTGGAGCACAGGCTCCGGACTTGCAGGCTCAGTGGCCATGGCTCACGGGCCCAGCTGCTCCGCAACATGTGGGATCTTCCCGGACCGGGGCACGAACCCATGTCCCCTGCATCAGCAGGCGGACTCTCAACTACTGTGCCACCAGGGAAGCCCGAAACAGTGAATCTTTAAGCCCAATAAACATAATAAACTACAAAACAGTTTCTTTAATTCACATTGAAAATTCATACATAAAATTTAAATGGATTGTTTTATAATTACAAATTAGAGGGAAGAAAATTATTTTCTATCTTTGCTCAAGATACTTCTGCAGTGTATGCAGTGGCTATTTTGAAAGAACAACCACGAGGAAAGATTGCACCCATATCTTGTATTTGTTTTGAAACATTACGTTGCACTTTTCAATTCTAACATACTAAAACATGACATATCAAAATTGTCAGCTCTCATCAGCCTTGCCTCTCTCTCCTTCCTCTTATATACAGTGCTTCACAAGCTAAGCCCCAACTTCAGTCAATCTGCTCATCTGCAAATGGTTGAAAATATCCTTTCCACCAGGTTGACTATCAGCACTTTAATAATAGCCACAAACCTACAGGGGCACCCAGTACTGCTCAGTGACCCTAAGTTTCCCCAGTATGTTTATTATTCCCCTCAGTGATGTCTATTTCAAATCTTCTCCCTTCTGCTTCAGCAGCCCATGCACCCTTTCCCTCCCCACTCTCAGCTGATGACCTTGTCTTATTTGTCATTGAAGTAACAGGAGTATAGCTGAAGCAACTCTCACAACCACAACAGCAGGTGTGAGAAAATACATCTATTTTTCTGTAACTGAATTGAGTTTTACCTCTAACTTTATTCCATGGATGGCAGAAAATTGAATTCCAGGATCTGGAGTCACTTCAGGACTTTCTCAGTACTTTCAAACTCAGTGCATTCAGGACTGTTGTGTTTCCTTTATTCTTTCCAGAGTGGCATTTAAGATCTGGGGTATTTACGTAGTATAATCAGGAATAGTTATATATTCTAGCTCTGAACACTGAAAGGCCTAGAAGGAATGACCAACCTAGTAGTAATTTTGATCTAAAAATAGCATTTCCCACTAACAGATACCAGGGCTTCTAAATTTAAGACTACAGATTTTACTTAATCTTTTCAATATGAAATTCGTTTCTTCTTCATTCACACCACAAATCCTGGTTGTCAAGAACACTGGATGTGAAGAATTAGAAATTCACATAATTACTCATTTGATTTATTCCAAATCACACATAAAGCAACCTAAGATGAACAATACCAGTATTTCGAACATACTGTATAGCACAGGGAGCTCTACTTAATGCACTGTGATGTCCTAAATGGGAGGGAAATCCAAAAGGGAGGGGATATACGTAAATGTATGGCTGATTCATTTTGCTGTGCAGTAGAAGCTCACACAACATTGTAAAGCAACTATACTCCAATAAAAATTAATTTTAAAAAATACCAGTATTTTTAGCAATATAACTATGAAAATACTTTCAAAATAATTTTTTCAAGAGCTTATCTTATTTTTTTGCAATTGTACTATTTCTGTGTTGTCAGACAATGTAGTCTTTCCCTTTCCCTTACTTTCCTCTTTCCCTTCTATTTCTCAATTAAGTGTAATTTGTTAGCTATTCAGAGCTTACCACCAGTCTTTATGTTAATGTCTTTCCTATAATGTTGGTTGTCTGAAACTCATTCTTCAGTTTCTTAAGGAAGGACTCCTGGGAACAGTATTTCATGAGTTCTTGAATTTTGATCGCAGTTTGTAGCCTTTAATACTTGAAAGTCATTTTGGCTGGATATAAAAGCCTTGGCCCACATTCCTTTCCTTAAGCATCTTAAATGTGTTATTCCATTTTTCTTCTAGTGTGAAGCATTACTGTCAAAAATTTGAGGACAGTATAACTTTATTTCTCTCATGTAAGTGACCTAGTCATTTGTTGGGTGCCAAAATGATATCTTTTTTTTTTAAAGAAATCTAATAATCTTATTAGAGTATATTTTAATATCGGTCATCCTGGGTTGGGTTTTCCTAGGATTGCACTATGCCTTTTCAATATGTAGTGACAATTTTATTATTGTTGTTATATAGTATAGGAAAGCATTTTTTCTTTTCTCTTTTTCTTCTTCTTCCTCTCCTTCTCCTTCTTCTTTTTCTTTTCTTATTATTTGTTCTGTTTCCTTGATCAGAGCTACTTATATATGTATGTTGGGTCTTCTTTGCCTGCCTCCTATGTTTGTCATTTTCTTTCTAAGCTTTTTTACCTCTTTATTCTTTCATTTTTATCATAAATTTTTACTCTTTTTAATCTTCAACTTTTCTTAAAGCATTATCTATTCTGTATATTCAGTCTGTGTTTCTTTTGGCTTAGATTTTATTTTAAAAATAAATTCTTTTCTTTAATTTTTAATTCTTTCCTGAGTTCTGTTTCCTCATTCCTGAGTTTTTCTTCTGATCTATTCATTTAGATATTATATCACTTTCTAAATGTGTTTTATATTGTTTTGAAATATATGTTTATGTTTTCTGTCTACTTGAAGACATGTCTTTCTGGCTTGCTTTCATTGTTTTCAGGGATATATGGCATTTTCTTTTCCTTTTTCCTTATACATTTGTATCATTCAAGCTTAATCCTTTTCTGTTGCTCCTTTTTACATGAACTTAATTTTCCTGAACTTTAGATTCACTTTTCCAACTCGGTAGATATAGAACTTCCTCTTTCGTTGTGTTTGTGATGTGTTTGAAAATACAGTGACTTACTTCTGATATTTCTTGGCTCCATCCCTTTATCCTATTTTGTTCCAGACTTCCCTTTTTCCTTTGACTCTATTGATCCCTCTCCTGCTCCGTTCTTTTGAGCAGGAGAAGGTCCACCTTACAGTAACAGAAACTAACACCAATTCTCCAGTAAAACATTCTCTTCCAGAAGGCCTTATTATATACTCTAAATCAGACCTTTATATGGTACGGTGTCCCCATTGTTGGAATACAGGGTCCATGAACCTGTGGGTAGAAGCAGGAGGGGTCTTGCTTACCATCACTCTTAGTGACCACTCAGGGAATCTGTGCTTCCTGTCTCCACAGTTCTGTGTTCTGTGGGTTTGGGGATTCTGATTCCCAAAGAGAAATACTTCTACCAAGTGACACATCAAGAGTCCCACTGATCAATAAGCCATGACTGTTGTCTAGGCACTTTGATCTTCATGGAACAAGGAACCAGCAGGAATGAAAAGTAGTTATTATCTTATTAGGGACAACTGACCCTAATCCTTGGAAGAAGGTAGGGCTGCTGTTATATAATGGGGGAAAGGAAGAAAAATTTTGTCACGTAGTGATCCACTTGGGCATCTCTTGGTAGTTCCCTGTCTGATTTGATGGTTAATAGGCATGTGCAGCAGTGCTGGCCTGAGGAAGACATGGTAGCCAGAAGCTCAGATCCCTCAGTGATGAGAGTCTGGGTCACACTACCAGGTAAGCCACTGAGACCAGCAGAGGTGCTAGCTGAAGGCGAGGGGAATATAAAATGGATAGTGGAGAAAGGATTCATTGAGCTTCCGTTGTAACTTTAATCAAGACCAGATGCAGTTCTTCTCTTCTATTAAGTATTTTGGGGGCTGTAGTTCACTCCTTTAACCCTTTGCTTACAAGTTTCTCCCAAGAAAAGAGGTCGGATGGAATCCAAAGGGGCTGCTCATGGAACTTATATTAAAAAGTACATTCAAGGGCCGTATAGCATGCACAGCTGTGGATGCTGTTACATACTGCTCAGAGTTTCTGTTAGGAATGAAGGACTTATTCCCCCAGTTGCTGGAAGTGCTGCTAGCAGCCCCCTGTTGTCAGCCCTCTTTTTCTTTTTAACTTTTTATTTTATATTGGAGTATAGTTGATTACCATGTTGTGTTAGTTTCAGGTGTACAACAGGGTGATTCAGTTATACATATACATGTATCTATTCTTTTTCAAATTCTTTTCCCAATTAGGTTGTTACAGAATATTGAGCAGAGTTCCCTGTGCTATACAGTAGGCCCTTGTTGGTTATCCATTTTAAATATAGCAGTGTGTACATGTCAATCCCAAACTCCTCAATTATCCCTCCCCCCTACCCTTCCCCCCGGTAACCATGTTTGTTCTCTAAGCCTGTGAGTCTGTTTCTGTCTTGTATATAAGTTCATTTGTATCATTTTTTAAGATTCTGCATATAAATGATATCATACGATATTTCTCTTTCTCTGTCTGACTTACTTCACTCGGTATGACAATCTCTAGGTCCATCCATGTTGCTGTGAGTGGCATTATTGCATTCTTTTTAATGGCTGAGTAATATTCCATTGTATTCATCTCAATAGATACAGAAAAAGCTTTTGACAAAATTCAACACACATTTATAATAAAAACTCTTCAGAAAGTGGGCATAGAGGGAACATACCTCAACATAATAAAGGCCATATATGACAAACCTACAGCTAACATCATACTCAATGGTGAAAAGCTAAAAGCATTTCATCTAAGATCAGGAAGAAGACAAGGATGTCCACTCTTGCCACTTTTATTCAACATAGTTTTGGAAGTCCTAACTATGGCAATCAGAGAAGAAAAAGGAATAAAGGAATCCAAACTGGAAAAGAAGAAGTTAAACCATCACTGTTTGCAGATGATGTGGTACTATACACAGAAAATCCTAAAGACACTACCAGAAACTACTAGAGTTCATCAATGAATTTGGTAAATTTGCAGGCTACAAAACTAATGCACAGAAATCTGTTGCATTTCTATACACTAACAATGAAAGATCAGAAAGAGGAATTCACGAAACAACCTCATTTACCATCACATCAGAAAGAATAAAATACCTAGCAATAAACCTACCTAAGGAGACAAAAGACCTGTACTCTGAAAACTATAGGACGCTGATGAAAGAAATTGAAGATGACACAAAGAGATGGAAAGATATACCATGTTCTTGGATTGGAAGAATCAATATTGTCAAAATGACTATACCACCCAAGGCAATCTGCAGATTCAATGCAATCCCTATCAAATTATCAATGGCATTTTTCACAGAACTTGAACAAAAAAATGTTAAAATTTAGATGGAGACACAAAAGACCCCAAATAGCCAAAGCAATCTAGAGAAAGTAAAATGGAGCTGGAGGAATCAGGCTCCCTGACTTCAGACTATACTACAAAGCTATAGTCATCAAAACAGTATGGTACTGGCACAAAAATAGAAATGTAGATCAATGGAACAGGATAGAAAGCCCAGAGATAAACCCATGCACCTACTCTCAATTAATCTATGACAAAGGAGGCAAGACTATACAATGGAGGAAAGACAGTCTTTTCAATAAATGGTACTGGGAAAACTGGAGAGTTACATGTCAAAAAAAAAAAGAAATTAGGACATTCTCTAACACCATACACAAAAATAATTTCGGCCCTCTTTAGGAGGTGACTCACCTGAAAAGAGCTGTCTCAACTGAACTCATACTCCCTTTCCAGGGCAGTCCACGTGCAATGACTGACCATTGCGAGTGAACAAAGGCCCAGCCCCATTTACTCAACTTGGAAGAAGTCTGAAGGGCCATCCCAGGCTCAAAGATAGCCCAACTTTTCCCACTGCCCAATGCATAGGAGTTGGTCCCAAGGGCACTCCCTAATAAACTTCCTGTATGAAAACCAGTTTCAGAGTCTGCTTCCAGGGAACCCAACCTGCATCAGTCAGTTAGAATCACCCTTGACTTCATATGACAGAAACCCTACCACCATAGCTAGACCAACTGGGCTTTTATATATCTCTAAATAAGTGCTGCATTGTCTCCATGCTGGCATCAAGGAACTAGTTTCCTTCTAGCTTCCTGCTGTATTACTATTAGACTGTGGCTTTCATTTCCATATAAGAGGATGGTTGCGCCACTTCCAGTTTCATGTTCTAGATGAGAAGAAGAGTGGAGAGCAAAAGACAAAGGAGCATGCCTTTTAAAATTTTTAAAGAAGTCTTACCTAACGACTTATAATCATATTTCAATGGCGAGAATGGATCACTTTGCATCCTTAGCCACATGGAAGACTAGGCAGATAATTTGACTGGGTATATTGTTGCTCTGAACTAAATCAGGGCTCTGATAGTTAAAAATAAGGCAGAATGAGGTTACTGAACAAGTAACTAGTAGTGTCTTCCTTTCCTCATGGCATGTAAACTCCTGAAGGGCATGGACATTACTTGTCTTCTTTACTTCCATATCCACAATGCCTAGAACAATGCCTGACCTCTAACAGAAAACTAGTAGTTGATGAATGAATGAATGAATCATTTTTACTTCAATTGAGTTGTATTTCTATTATCACATCATATTGAAAATATAATGATCTGAAGAATGTGTGGTTTGGCTAAGAAAGAGGAATCCTATAAACAGAAATTAAATTTAAAATTTCCTTGTGGAAAGGATAATGTAACGACTAAGATTAAGTAATTTAATTGGTCCTTTGTCATTCTTAAATGAAAAGCATTGCAAGATTTCAAATCAAAAACAGACCAATATACAAAGCCTTTAAACAACTTAAGAGGAGCCAGGATTATTTGACCTTATATCCCTGGCACTGGCGTAAGAGGGATCCCAAGAGGATTTGTTGAGTGAACACTGATAGAAGTGAATGTTGAATGGATGAGACAGAAGTAGTCTGGCAGCTCTCATGTTCTTATGTAAAATAATCTCTCAAATATTTGAGAGAATGCACATATAGTTTAGTCATGTGAGTTATGATATTAACATGTATATAGTCCTAAGAATATAGGCAATGGAGGCAAGCTGGTTCAAACAACTTTGTATTAAGAGAGCATTGTTAAATTATAATATGAGTGTAATTTCATAAAGAAGTGCTAAGTAAGAGTTCTTCAAAATCTTTTTATATTATTCTCTCTTTTTATCTTTACTCCTGTAAAAACAGGAGTAACCTTAACTTAAAGGGAAAGGTGAGAACAGCTAGTTAGGAAATCAGTCTTTGTCTCTCTGTGTCTCCATCTCTCTGAGTCTCACTCCTTAATTCCTTGAAAACAGAAGAGAAACTGAAAGTATTGAGAAAATCAGATTTGGTAATAATTCATCAAAATACAACTTATAAATCCTTTAAATGGGTTTGTGCTTAGGAAAAATGGGAAAAGACATGGGGAAATTTGAAAATATTTTGTACCAACCAATGTACTCAGTTCCTTAAACTTTCAAAACATTCTAGCAATTGCTTTTAATTTTCAAACCCCTGCTTATTTCAGTGAGAAGTAAATTAGTCTACTTTTAAATAATTGAAACATCTTTCATCAAAACGCAGATTTGTAAGATTTAGTTCACAGCCAAAGAGAAATTGATTTTATAAGCAATTTGCATTTAATCACAGGGTGTTTAATTCGCATTTGGGGGAGCCTAAACCTGGAAGTCTTTTTTTTTGGATCAAGTTGCAAATTTGAAATCACAAAATTAACTCACAAATTAAATGTGTTAAAAACTTTGGAAAATGTCTTCTATTTCTGTTAATAACTTTCTAAATATTTATTTGAAAGCAGATTCTCCCAATATATTCAAACCAGTCACATAATACTATTTAGAGTCGTGAGTCTTGGACACATGTGCAACTAGAATCCAAACTGGGCCTGGAAGGTGTAGGTTCAGAAGTCTTCACCTTCCCAGGCATGTGCAAAGGGTTGTGTGGGTAGCACTTCTAGAAAGGTATTGGAATGAAGAACCAAAGCACACAGTGTGTGAAGGTAAAAGAATTGATGCTCAGTGGGCCAAGACTTCTGAGATGCCCCCAGCTCCCCCTCAGCTCCTGGGAAACCAGGGACATCCTTTCGTCTCCTACACAGTACGCCAGGTGGGGAAGGGCTCACCCTGAAGAAAGAAAGAGTATGGGGAAATGATTTAGGGTTGCCACGGAGGGCCTGTTGCATATGTTTTGATGTGATACCACTGACAGTTCTATTCCTTTTTAGACCAAGGCCAGAGTCCTACAGAGACTGTGGTATGGTAACCCGAACGAAAGGCATCCCCAGCGTCTCAGTGAAATGGAGGACATGGGACATAGTGCTTTCAGCTTAACGCAATCATACCACCAATAAGGAAAAAGCATCTCTTTGAAGGGAGGCAGGAACATGAGTTGACGGTTATTGTGAGGACAACCTTCAAAGGTAGAAGCAGGCATCTGACACATTGGGAGCATCTGGCACTGCCAGCTGCAGCCACCTTGGATGTCATGAAGCCAGGTGGGAAGCTGGTGGAAGATAGTGATTTATGAGATACTAACGAGAAAGAATTTGAGAGGACTGGGTCCCAGTGAGGCCACTGATGTCCTGGGAAACATGAAGTAAAATGGAGACAGATCAGACTCCTGACCATAAACAATTCTCCATTGATCTTGTCTTGATGTCTAATGTTTCTCAGCATGGCCTCTGGACCACCTGCATTAGAATCACCAGGGACACCTGTTTAAGTTGCAAATTCCTAAGCTCTACTCTTTTTTAAAAAATTTTCTCTCTTGTGGTAAATATACATAATATAAAAGTTATCATTTTAATCATGTTTAAGTGTTCAATTCAGTGGTATTAAGTACATTCACAATGTTGTGAAACCATCACCATTAGTCAATCCAGAACTTTCTCATCATCCCAAACCGGAATTCTACACCCGTTAAACAACAACTCCCCATTCCCTTCTCCCTCACACCCTGGTAACTTCTGTTTTACTTTCTGCCTTTGGATTTGCTGAGGCCCACTCTTGAGTGGAGAGTGGCAGAACTGACCAAGGAATCTGCATTTTAAAACATATTTCCCAGGATATTCAGGTATATTGGACACTTAAAAAACCACCAGGTAAGCAGTCACCTGACAAATTCATTACTCTAGATTTTGATGACCCATATGACCCAGCAGTCCCACTACTGGGCATATACCCAGAGAAAACCATAATTCAAAAAGACACATGCACCCCAATATTCATTGCAGCACTATTTACAATAGCCAGGTCATGGAAGCAACCTAAATGCCCATCGACAGACGAATGGATAAAGAAGTTGTGGTACATACATACAATGGAATATTACTCAGCCATAAAAAGGAACAAAACTGAGTCATTTGTTGAGATGTGGATGGATCTAGAGACTGTCATACAGAGTGAAGTAAGTCAGAAAGAGAAAAACAAATATCATATATTAATGCATGTATGTGGAACCTAGAAAAATGGTACAGATGAACCGGTTTTCAGGGCAGAAGTTGAGACACAGATGTAGAGAACAAACATATGGACACCAAGGGGGGGAAAGATGCGGGGGTGTGGGGATGGTGGTGTGCTGAATTGGGCAATTGGGATTGACATGTATACACTGATGTGTATAAAATTGATGACTAATAAGAACCTACTGTATAAAAAAATAAACAAAATTCAAAAAGAAAAACGAATACTAAACTTTCTTTGGGTTATTTGTATGAGAATATGTTAATATAAATGTTTCAGACATTACATGAAATTCCTTAAAAAAAAAAAAAAAGCCTGATCCTACTTCAGTGCTGGAATCATCTGGTCTTGCAGTAGCCTCGATGCTCACCAGCTGAATAAAGCCTTTAACAAATTTAAAAAAAAAGATTTTTTAAAAATTTATTTTATTATTTATTTTTGGCTGCGTTGCGTCTTCGCTGCTGCACGCGGGCTTTCTCTAGTTGTGGCGAGCGGGGGCTACTCTTCCTTGCGGTGCCCAGGCTTCTCATTGTGGTGGCCTCTCTTTTTGCGGAACACGGGCTCTAGGTGCGCGAGCTTCAGTAGTTGTGGCACGCAGGCTCAGTAGTTGTGGCTCACGGGCTTAGATGCTCCGTGGCATGTGAGATCTTCCTGGACCAGGGCTCAAACCCGTGTCTCCTGCATTGGCAGGCGGATTCTTAACCACTGTGCCACCAAGGAAGTCCATAGATTTTGATGACTTTCTAAAGTTTGCACTTAAACATTTTTGAGATGAAAACACCATTATTATCAGACAGTGAAATGAGACCCAAAGAGAAAGCAAAGTGTGGAGGGGGAAGCTTGACTACATGAACATTGACTCTTCACCCAACCAGTGGTTTGTCATACTAGTAGAAAATGCCCACGTAGCCAGTCTTTCATGATAAAGAATAATAAAGAGAAGAGCTTAGGGGCAGAGGGAAGCTGAACAACACAGACCAAAAGCACTGGGATGAATCACTAAAGCAGATTCAAGTTTGCTTCAGTATTTTCTGGGGTCAAAGCTCCCCCAGATGTGGCCTGAGAGACCTTCATTCTGAACAGTTCAGGAGGTCTTCTGATTTCACTCTTTCTCCAGTGCTTTTCCTCTCCAGCTCCAACTTTCCTGGAAAGCTAGACTACTTCTTTTTCCTTACAGAACACATGTGTTATATGTATGTATATGAGGGAAGCAGGTGAAAAGTTTAACTCAGTAATAACTTATGTACTGAAAAAATAAGATTTCTCTATTTGGTATACCATCCATACAGTCTTCCTCAGCTCCCAATCACTGGCTAGCCATAAGAAATGAATGGAATGCCCAATATGGTTTAAAGCTTAGTCCAATCCAGTATTTTATGTTGGCTCCCTATTAAATCAAATAGTTTTGTCTCTCAGATAGACCTCCCCTCCCCTAAGGTAATGTCAGGGTACAAGCAGAGAAGGGGGACTCAGGGTCCTTGGGTAAGCTGTCCTATGGTCCCTTGGGCAATGTCCTATCCACTTGATTGCTGGGCACCCTGTTGGTCTGCGAGGCTGAGGTTGTCATACTCATGATCCGTCCTTTGGGCACAGGCTCTTCTCCCAGCACCACTCCCTGTGCTGACGCAGCTTCACCTTGGCTCCTGTTGGCTGCATACCCTGAAGCCTTTGCCAGGGTCTCCAGCCAGCCAGCTAGACTGGCTGTCCACTCCCAGTCTTTATTGTGGGGTCACCTTGCCCATGGCTGGCCCACCAGCTCTCAGGCTCTGCCTTTTCTCGATCACAATATTCCATAATAAATTTAAAAGCAGTTACCCACAAATTTAACACTATTTAAATGTATACTTTATATCAACCTAGAATTAGTACTTAGCTATATATCCCTTCCTCACCCTCAAACTCTAAAACTCCTAGCATGCTTTCCCCTTTGTCCCTCTCTTGGTTGACCATCCCCAACAAGATTTCAGGTTCACTAGCTTGTTCTGATTTGTGTTATACCAGATCCATCTAAACTTGATATAGAAACCAATATGTTAAGGAAGTTTACTTCATTGTTTAATTCACTCTACTAGTACCTAGGGATACTTTCTTATTTGCTTGAGAAATTTTAGTAAAAGTAATGAGCGATATTCATTTGGCAAATATTTATTGATCACCCGCCATGTGCTGAGCACTGTGCTAAATGATGGGGAATATAGCTCCTTACAAGATGGATAAGGTCTCTAATTTTACAGAGCTTATTTTGCTGTTTTTTCTTAGTGGACAACTAATGTTGACCTACCACTGCAATCATGACATACATTTCTAGTACTGATCAAAAGTTTTTTGGCAAGACTTCTTTAACTAGTTGAGAATGGGTAGACAATGGTGAGTTGGTTATATAGCTCTTTAGATTTGGGTACTGTAAGAGTGAGGATGTTTTGATTGTAAGGTGTAGACCATTCAGTTAAAAGTAGCTTAAACAATATGGAGTTCATTATTCATATTTCAAGAAGTCTGATGATAGGGTTTTGCCTGTGTTGGTTAATTTAGTGGTAGAGCAATCTAGGGAGATCAATCTTCCTGGTTTTCTCAGGGCTGAAGGGTTTCCTGGGACACAGGACTTTCAGTGCTAACACTGTGACAGTCTCGGGTCAACTGGGATGGTTAGTAACCCTATCATATCATCAAGGACCCCGTTTTGGCTTTTGTCCTGTTGGAGCAGCTCTAAGCATCGTATCTTCATTGGACAACTATCAAAATTAGGACTGTTTGTGAATACCTGCCTATATCTCTTTGTATGAGAAAGAAAAACCCTTCCAAAAGCCACCTGGGGGCTTCCCTGGTGGCGCAGTGGTTGAGAGTCCGCCTGCCGATGCAGGGGACACGGGTTCGTGCCCCGGTCCGGGAAGATCCCACATGCCGCTGAGCGGCTGGGCCCGTGAGCCATGGCCGCTGAGCCTGCGCGTCCGGAGCCTGTGCTCCGCAGTGGGAGAGGCCACAACAGTGAGAGGCCCGCGTACTACAAAAAAAATAATAATAACAAAAGCCACCTGGAAGAATTCTCCTTTTATCTCATTGGCCAGGGTTGTGTTATAAGCCCATGCCTATACTAATAACTCTCAAGAGATATGAATGACCATGATTGGCTAAGATTAATCAGTATTTATGACTTGAAACTGGGAAGGGGAATATGAAACATATCTTACAATATGTGAACACATGCTGATATAGAAAGTGCTGATATTACTTTTCTAATAGCAGAAAAGAAGAAGTGGAGAGGAGGGCTTCTCCGTAGACAACCAATGCAACTAAGAAAATTCATAGACACTCAAAGAAACAAAACAAATATACAGGTTTAAAAAAAAAGTTAATGGAAACTGATGCCAGGTGGACCCAGATATTGGATTTTAGTGTAAAAAGACTTCAAAATAAATATTTTCAAAGAATTAAAGTAAAATATGTTAACGATGAGTCAAAAATAGAAAAATGGAAGCTATGAAGAGAACCACATGGGAATTCTGGAGCTGAAAAAGTTCAATAGCTGAAATTAAAAATTCACTAGATGGATGCAACTTTATATTCAGGGAAAAGAATCAATGAATTTAGGGCTTCCCTGGTGGCGCAGTGGTTGAGAGTCCGCTTGCCGATGCAGGGGACACGGGTTCGTGCCCTGGCCTGGGAAGATCACACATGCCATGGAGCGGCTAGGCCCGTGAGCCATGGCTGCTGAGCCTGTGCGTCCGGAGCCTGTGCTCCGCAATGGGAGAGGCCACAACAGTGAGAGGCCCGCATACTGCAAAATAAATAAATAAATAAAGTAGGCAAATTTTATGCTGTGTAAATTATACTTCAATTACACTGAAAAAAATTCCTTGGCTTCCCACCTATTCTATTAGCACTGCAAACTGGCATTGCTTAAGTCAGTTTTCAAACTCTATAACTTCCTCAAAATATTTTTAGGTTCTAAACAACAGCATTCCAAGAGGATCCCATATTATGAGGAGTTTTGTAAAGATGGGATATAATTATCCATTTTCCGATGGACAATTTCTAGTTAGAGGGATGCTTCCCCTTATATTTAGTCTTACGCTTCCGTTTCTACTGTCTACTGCTTCTACAGGTACTAATTTGGTGGTGGTGGGGGGTGTTCTAGATTTGTCTTTTTTTTTCAAATGAAAGAAGAAATACCCTATTTAAATAATGTTTTATCTTCACAGAGTTATTCAACTTTTCAGACTGAAAAATTTTCCCTGAAATTCCTAATTTAAGGAGTAATTTAGCTTTCCAACTAGTTAATAGGATGCTATTATAAGATGAAGATTTACATTTAGACCTCGCTTAAACTGTGAAATGGGATTTGTTATCTGCCATCCTTGACACCCTCCTTCTACGTCATCGCTCTTGGCTTTCCAGACTGTGGGTCAGCATCAAAACCTACCTGCTTTGTTTTCTCTCACATCTCACTAGCACCCAAATTAGACTGTGTGCTAAAATGACTTTAGAGACTAAACCAAGTTAATGCGTCTGTTCCAGATAAAACAGTTACATTTTCTGGATATATGCCCAGGAGTGGGATTGCTGGATCCTGTGGTAACCATAGTTTTAGTTTTTTAAGGAACCTCCATACCGTTTTCCATAGTGGCTGCACAAGTTTACATTCCCACCGAGTGTAGGAGGGCTCCCTTCTCTCCACACCCTCTCCAGCATTTATTATTTGTAGACTTTTTGACAATTCTGGAAAAGACGACAACTCTAATTCGAAAAGATACACGCACCCCAATGCTCATAGCGGCACTATTTACAATAAGCCAAGACACAGAAGCAACCTAAATGTCCATTGACAGATGAATGGATAAAGAGGATGTGGTGTATATATATATATATATATATATATATATATATATATATATATATATATATATATATATATATATATATATAATGGAATATTACTCAACCATAAAAAGAATGAAATCATGCCATTTGCAGCAACATGGAAGGACCTAGAGATGATCATACTAAGTGAAGCAAGTCAGACAGAAAGACAAATATCATATGGTATCATTTCTATGTGGAATCTTAAAAATGATATTTACAAGTAAACGTATGTACAAAACAGAAACAGACTCAGAGGCTTAGAAAACAAACTATGGTTACCAAAGGGGGAAGGTGGCAGGGGTGGGGGGAGGCGGAGGGATAAATCAGGAGGTTGGGATTAAGATACACACTGCTGTGTATAAAATGGATAAACAGCAAGGACCTGCTGCGTAGTACAGGGAACTATATTCAATATCTTCTACTAACCTATACTGGAAAAGAATCTGAAAAAGAATATATATATATATGTATAACTGAATCATTTTGCTGTACACCTGACACTAACACAACACTGTAAATCAACTATGCTTCAATAAAACAAAACAAACAGCCTCCTGGGAGAACTTAAGGGGATATTCCAGTGAGGGGAGTTTCAGGTCGATCTGTGAGGCCGACATTTCTGAAGAAGTTGGTTCTCAACGGCTCTCATAGAGCAAGATGGAGTGGGTGTTGGGGCCCTTCCAGTAAGGCAGGCCCTGCAGACGGATTTAGTTATAGCCTCGATATTACCAGCAATAACAGCTATATGGGGCTGTTCATCCTTTGAGAAGCCCGATACCCATGAGCTATTTTAATGCATTTATTCGATTGCGGCAGGGTTGCAAAGTATTAGTGTGGTTTTCTATTCCCATGTATTTCTCTTCTCATTGGTGTCCTCACCCGTACCCTGCAGACGGAACTCCAAGCCCACGATGCAGCAGAAACCAAGCCTCAAAGAAACTGTTGGCCCAAGTGTGGGACCGAAATATTTGGATTTATGCTTTCCTAGTCCATCCCGATCCGCCCTCCTCCCTCGACTGCTCACCATGCACCCACCCCCCCCGTGCAGTTCTGGGGCTGGAAGGGACAGATAAGTTAGGCAGCGGTCCCCAACCTTTTGGGCACCAGGGACCGGTTTCGTGGAAGGCAGTTTTCCCACGGACGGGGTGGGCGGGGGTTCCGGCGGTACTGCGGGCAGTAGGGGGCGATGGGGAGCGGCAGATGAAGCTTCGCTCACACGCCCGCCGCTCGCCTCCTGCTGTGCGGCCTGGTTCCTAACACGGGTCCATGGCCCGGGGGCTGGGGACCCCTGAAGTAAGGGACAGCCGGGATAGCAGAGGAAGCTGTGGGGGACTGGATTTCTCAGGAAGAAAAGCAGTCTTTTAAAATTTCATCATTACCTCTGATCTCTCGGTCCAAGCCAGAGGCAGATTTACAGGAAGCTAAGGAGGCCTGTTTTAAGGGCTTCCCCAGAACTGCCCATTGCAAGGTCTGGAAAGGGCTCTAGCAAAGCATTCACGTGGTCAGATGTTTTTTGTGGTGAGTATGGTCTTGGAGTGACTTTTGGACCATTCTGCATGTCTTAAACTATAACAAACAAAAGCTTTAAGATTAATAATGCTTAAAAATTGAACAGAAGAAAGTCACTTTAGGAGAAAAATGGGCAAAGGACAGAAACTGAGACCCTTGGATAGAAGCTGTTAGGTATTTAACAATACCAGTTAAGAGCGCTGTGCCTTTCACCCTGTCTTCCCTTCTATCCCATTTCCCTGAAGTATGATGGTGTCAGTGTGGCAGTGGGCATTTTTAGGACACAGCTAAGGGAAAGTTGTTGGGGACACATTTAGATTGGTTTACTTGGGATAGAAGATTCACAGTCACCTGTGATTATAGGCATGTAGTCACTAGGTGTTAGTGTAGCAATGGCTTCAGGATTCTTCCAACTGCCTGCTACAACATCTCCCCTCATGTCATGAAACGAAAGTGCACGGCAAGGGAACAGATCGCTACCTGAGCTTGTGCTGCAGGTAGTGGAAAAGAAACAGTATAGGTAGGGTGTATATGTCAATCTCAATCTCCAATTTATCCCTCCCTGCCTTTTCCCCCGGTAATCGTACATCTGTGACTCGATTTCTGTTTTGTAAATAAGTTCATTTGTACCATTTTTTTAGATTCCACATATAAGCGATATCATATGGTATTTGTCTTTCTCTGTCTGACTTACTTTAAGGACCTACTGTAGAGTACAGGGAACTCTATGCAATACTCTGTAATGACCTATATGGGAAAAGAATCTGAAAAAGAGTGGATATATGTGTATGTATAACTGATTCACTTTGCTGTACATCTGAAACTAACACAACATTGTAAATCAACTATACTCCAACAAAAATTAAACAAACGGACAAAAAAATGTAGGGAAGCCTGTCCTGTGAATTTGTGTAAGTGATGGCTTTGATTCTCACCAATGCACAGTCAAAACCGAAGCTGTCTCCTGTTATGAATATTCTTGATAATGCAACATATATAAAATGCCCTGTAAACTTTTTTCTCTTATGAGAAACTTTTCTTTTTTCTCTTATGACAGAAACTATGTAAAATAGAATTTATCAAAATTCCTACAGTAGTAGGGCAGAAACCTGTAGCTATACTACAAAGAGCAAGTATATGTGTGTGTGATGTTACATGGTTACATCCTAGATATCAAGAAACATTTTTCAGTCATCCATGCTGGAGAAAGGACTGAATTAGCTTTCTATTTTCTGTATTAAAAATTATTACAAAATTGTTGTCACATGAAGAGGTGACCAAAGTTTATGCAACTAAAATATGTAAGGAAAATAATATAATAGAGATGTTTCAGTCAGTTAATTAATAAAAATATCGTGTAAATGCTCTGGATTTTGTTATGTTTATGGTATATATCAATGTATTAGTCAGGGTTCTCCAGAGAAGCAGCACCAGTAGAATATATATAGGTATATATAAGAAGAGTTTTATTATAGAAATTGACTCTTGCAATTATGGAAGCCAAGAAGTCACAGTCTGTGACTGCAAGCTGTAGAACTAGGAAAGCTGGTGGTATACTTCAGTCTGAGTCCAAAGGCCTGAGAACTGGGGGACTGATGGTGTAAGTCCATATCTGCATCCAAACGCATGAGAGTCAGGAGTGCCAGTGTCCAAGGGCAGGAGATGGATGGCTCAGCTCAAGCGAGGAGAGCGTGAATTCACCCTTCCTCCACGTTTTTGTTCTATTCAGGCTCTCAGTGAGTTGAATGATGCCCATCCACATTGGGAGGGCTGTCTGCTTTACTCAGTTCAATAATTCAAATGCTACTCTCTTCTGGAAACACCCTTGCCAACAAACCCAGAAATAATATTTCACCAGCTATCTGAGTATCCCTTATCCTTATCTGAAACACCCTTGCCAACAAACCTAGAAATAATATTTCACCAGCTATCTGAGTATCCCTTATCCAGTCAAGTTGGCAAATAAAATTAACCATCACAGTTAGCTTTATAATATTCATAACTTCTTGTAATTATTTTTGGCATCTTAAATAAATATTAACTCCCATGCTTAACTCTGTATTCATAATTTTGTATTCCTGTCTTTAAGAGGGCCTTCCAAGCTGTATTAATTTGGGGCCCACAAAATCTGCATCATTGGTCCCCTCATTTGATTATTTTTCTTCTTACTCAGTTTAGATTCCAGCATCCAACATTGTACTCCTCCTTTGCAAATACCCTTAAAACCACTGCCTTCCCTCCCTTTCCCTGGTAAAACTCCAGCCCAGGTTAAGCACAACTAAACACCTACACAGCACCTGTACACAAATAAGCAAACGGGACCACAGGAAAACACAACACTGGTGCCGACTAGATTCACTTTAAATTCGGAACCACCCATTTCAAATGAGCTCAATATACTGTTCAGCAATCTTACTACACTTTCTTCATGTGTGTTTTCCACTCTCTGAAGCAATCATGCCACAGCACGCTCTCTTTATTCAAACCTCCTACGTCTCCTCTTGCCACATCTTCATTCTCAGTTACCTCATATTCCATTGATAAAACAGATGCCACCACCCAAGAATTTCTCTATTTCCATGCCAGTAAATTTCTAACATATGCTCTCTTTTTCAATGGATAAATTGTCTGCTCCTGTTAAAGACCAAACCCTCTACTTAATTCTGGATCCATCCTTTTCCTGCAAATATCACCTGTCTTTCCTAGATCATCAATCCACCCCTTTCTACTGGATCATTCCTATCACCACACTAATATCTCCTGCCTTCAAAAGAGACAGAGTGTCAGAGACAGATAGAGACACCAGAGAGACAGACTTTCTAAATCCCTATAAACTTTTCAGCTGTTGCCCCATTTTCCTGCTCCCTTTCACAGCAAACAGATCATCTCAAAGATGCTTCTATAGACGTTTATAGCCAACCCCAGCACACACACACTCTCCAAATCAGACCATTTCTCACCACCTCCACCACTGTTATTCAAGTCCAAGCCACCATCATCTCTAGCCTGGATTACTTCAGTCAACCCCTACATCTAGTTCTTCAAAGAGCAGCAAGATCAATATTTTAAAATGCCAAACCTGATTAAAACCTCTATCATTACTCCGACAACTTCTTATCACACCTACAAGGAAATTGAAACCCCTTACACCTGAAACTAACACAACATTGTAAATCAATCATACTCCAATAAAAATTTTTAAAAAATTTGAAACCCTTTATCCTGGTCTACAAGGACTTCCACAATCTGGCATCTTTCTTTTTCTCTAATTTCATCTCTTGCTTTTTTCTACCTCATTTACTATGTTCTATAGCACATCAGATTGCTTGCTATTCCTGGGACAAGTGAATTCCTGCCTGGGGGGACTCTGCTTTCTGTTTCCTCTACTTGGTGTACTATTCTCTAGGATTTTCATGTAGCTTTTCCCTTAATTCCCATTTCCTTAATTCTGTTCAAAATTAACCTCTTCTAAAAGTCTTCCCCAACCACTCTATCTAAACTAGCACTCCCTACCTATGTTCTCAGCTTTGTTTTCTTCTTAGCACATGTTACTACCTGATATTCGTATCTGTTTGTTACCTGTCTTTATGTTTACTCTTTGTCTCCTCCACTAGAATACGAGTTCCATGAAGGCAAAGGCGTTATCTCTCTTGTTCTCTGCTATATCCCAGGGCTTAGGACAGTGCATGGCACATGATAAAAACTCAATAAATATTTTAAATGAATGTAAGAGTGAATGAATGGATTAGCTCTTCAATCTATCCTATCAGGTTTTAGTCCCAGTGATACATCTGAAATTGTCAGAGTTACCAGTCAGTTCCATGTTGCTCTCTGCTATTTTCTTGACATGTGAATAGGTTATGGTACAGGCTCAGTTGCTAAAATAGAGACCCTAAAGTACAGTCATTCTAGAGAGAAGTTAATTTCTTTCACAGTGGAGTCCAGAGGGAAGCGGGCATTCCATAGCAGATGGGGGCAGTTCTGCTCCACAAAAGCATTCAGGGATCCAGGTTCCCTTCTTCAGTTTCTCTGATGTTCCTTAGAGTATTGCCTTCATGTGCAGGATCGAAACGGGGTCACTTCCATGTCTACATTCCAAATAGGAACCAGGAAAAGAGAGTCCCTGCTATAACCTCTAAGGAGCATTTGCCACAGTTGATCATTCTGTCCTTCTTGAAATGCTTATATGCCCTTGGCTTCAGTGACGCAGTGCTCTCCTGGGTTTCCTCCTACTCTCTGCCAACTCTTTCTCATTCTTTTTTGCTGGCTCTAGTTCTTCTGTTTGACCTCAAAATGTTGGACTTCTCCAAGGCTATGTCCTGTGCCATCTTCTCATCTTTCTCTTTACATGCTTCTCTAGTTAATTCTATGCAATCATATGATTTTATATACCATCTAGATAGAAATAATGTCTGAATGTATACCTTTAGCCTTGACCTCTCACTGGAGCTCTAACATCATATATCTAACTTCCGACTTAACATAGCAGATCGTAACTCCTGGTTGCTTGTCCTCCCCCTCCCCCTCCCCCAAGCCTGCCCCTGCTGGAGCTCCAGTCAGCTGTACCACAGGAAATAGTGGCACCATTGATCCAGTTGCTCTGGCCAAACCCTAAGTGTCATCCTTAGGTTCACTCTCCTTCACCTCCTCACATCCAGTCTATTGGCCAGTCCTATACTCTCAACCTCCAGAAAACATCCCAAATTTGTTAGCTTTTCTCTATCTCTTTTTTTAAAAAACCCTATCTATATTTATTTATTTTTATTTTTGGCTGCGCCATGTGGCTTGCGGGATCCCAGTTCCCCGACCAGGGATTGAACCCCCGGCCATAGCAGTGAAAGTACAGAATCCTAACCAGTAGGCCTGCAGGGAACTCCCAGCTTTTCTCTATCATCATCATTACCATCCCTGGACTACTCATAGCCTTGTTTTCACTCTTGCTCCCCAACAACCCATGCCCACACAGCAGCCTGAGCGATCTTTTATAAACATGAATCAGATGCTACTCGCCTAGCCTCTCCAATGTTTCCCATCTCCTGTAAAATAAAAGACAAACTTTTTTATTTTTTTTTATTTTTTTTTTTGCGGTACGCGGGCCTCTCACTGTTGTGGCCTCTCCCGTTGCGGAGCACAAGCTCCAGACGCGCAGGCTCAGCGGCCATGGCTCACGGGCCCAGCCGCTCCGCGGTATGTGGGATCCTCCCGGACCGGGGCACGAACCCGTGTCCCCTGCATCGGCAGGCAGACTCTCAACCACTGTGCCACCAGGGAAGCCCAAAAGACAAACTCTTTACCCTGGTCTACAAGGCCGAACAGGGTCTGGCCCCACCTACCTCTCCAGGCTCATCTCCTGACACTTGCCCTCTGGGTGATCCCACTCTCACCACAGAGGCACATACCGAATCCATTTCCATTTGGGGGTTTTGGATGAGGTGTTCCCTGTGCATGAAATATTTGTGCCCTAGATCTTCCCCAGACAGTTACTTTTCATCCTTTCAGTCACATCTCCAATGCAACTCCTCAGAGAAGTCTTCCTTGTCCACACAACCTTCAGTAAACCCTCCTTCTCAGCACATCACTCTCTTGTCACATCACCCTGTCTTATACCCTATGTGGCATAATATATTTGTCTATTGTCCATCTCCCCTCACAGGGAATATAAATTTCATGGGAGCAGGTTCTGCCTTGGGCTCCACTGTGACACCAGGGCCACACAAATATTGGGCCCTCAGGAAGGATTTGCTGAATGAATGCCTGAATATGGCTCAGGTTTTGGAACATTCTCAGCATCTCAGGAGAGCTTTAAAGATCATAACAGTCTGAAGAAAGGTGTTTTATTTCCAATGGCACTTAAAGACTTTCTGTACCACTTTAGTACCATAAAATCTATCCTTTTCTTCTGACATAAGGACGAAAAGTGATGTTCTCATTTGGTAGATGCACCCAGAAGTATTTAGGAGAGACCACAGTCTGTAGTGTAGAGGTTCTTAATCTGGGTCCATGGTCCCCTGAGAGGTCCTTGGATGAGCTGAAATTATATGCGAAAATTACGTGCATTTTTCTGGGAGGTGAGTTAATGGATCTGTCAGGTTCTCAGAGGGGTTTGTGGCCGAAGTAAAGTTCACTTTATTGTAGAAAAAGTATTTGAGATAGAGTTACAAGATCTGTATTTGAGTTCTGGTATTGCCACTTACAAATAATATAAATCTGTTCAGATTATGTAATCTATTTGCATTCTAGTTTCCTCATCTCTAAAAATAACCTTTTGTATTCTAACTTACATGTACCTGGCACTGTAAAAATGTATTTAATTCCGTCACTGAATGCTAGGTGCTTTATTGCATCTCATGGAAAATCACACTGAGGCTCAGAGCACACTTGGGTTACTTGCTCAAGATAATCTTCATCCCCAGGGAGGTTCTTGACCAAGACTCATGCTCCTTCCACCATCTGAATTGGCTGCTCTTTAAAAAGAGTTTGCACTGTCATACATGCTGCAGTCCAATTTCCCTGGGTAGGATAATTTCTTGGACACTTCACTGCAAGTACCATAGGAAAGCAGTTCGCTGGTGATGTGCTTCCTCCACAGGTTAAGTGTCATCCTGAACCAGAAAAGACTGTGAGTCCAGGAGTCCAGACCTTATTTTCCATTCCTTACAGAAGTGAAAACTGAGGTGCAAAGAGGCTAAGTAACTGACCTTAGGTCAGAAAGCTAGTAATTTGCACAGCTGGAAGACTGTACTTCAAACTCTAATATTTTCTTAAATTTTCTATTAAGATGACCTTGGGAATCTTTATTTAACTAAGATTTTTGACTAGAGAGCTGACTCTCTATCTTCATAGTTCATTTTCTGGCTGTTCTTCAGAAAATTATTTTAAAGTACTTTGGAAAGCTTGAGCAATATTTTTCTCTAAGAGGACAGAAAGGTATGTGACATGCCCATTGAACAAGGACTAATGACATTGTTAAGCAGGGAGGGAAAAATAATATCACTTCTACATCGATTTTGACTCTTACACATTAACATCAGACAGTGACCTCTAAAATGAGGAAAGCACCAGCTTAACATTGTGAATTGACAAGGGTCTCGGAAATGAGGAATTAAGGTTGAGTAGAGATTCAACTCTGCAGGTACATGGCTGAGTAAGAGGCAGCTGAAAATAACACAAAAGCAACTGATGAGTATTTGACTTATACTTCTTCCCTTTCACTCTATCTATACCCATGTCTATGATACTTTGTAAGAAATAGGTAGCAGACTAAGACAAGATTCAACAGAGCCTTTAGGTGGCTGCTGATAGCATATTGTCCAGTCCCAAGAAACAGCTGTGCAGTACAACATTTGATTTTAAATACATTTGTCCTTAACTATAAGTTAAAAGCTCAGTTTTCAAAAGTTTGTGCCATTGCATTGGTGCTTAAATATAAGCAGTAGTTTGTTGGTAGCTTAGTGTTTGGCTTTTATTATCCTCTCATCCCAATGTACCTCTAGATCAAGTAGACTTTCTAGAGAACATTTGGGAAAAGGGCAGGAGCTATGAGCCCCTGATTGTTTTCAGTGCATTTCTGCCCCGTCTATCATGGCAGCTCTATCATTGCTTTCTTTCTCTTTCTTTTCCTTTTGCTTCCCCTTCCTCTCTTTTATTAATGCCTTAGTCTATTGACCAAATAGCTCATCCACTTTATTCAACAGATTTGCCTTGGAATAATTTTGGCCATCTCTAAAAATCAAGCATGTCTTCAAAGGATGAAAATAAGTTCCCTTCAAGGAACTGCCGACACCAAAGGAAATTAAAAAATAAAAGGCCCAAAGGTGCATAATGAAGATGATATAGTTTGAATTATTTCTCTGAACTATTTTCCTTGTCTTCTAGTTTCTTTCCCTGTAGCTCTTTCATCAATATGGACAAAGAAAGCACTTCGGGTTCATGGGGGCCGAGCAGGAGGACAGAGAACAGAGAAAAGGAGAGAGAAAAAAGCAAGTCATGAGAAACACTGGTCTTAGCTGTCCCACTCCAGGGCCAAATCCTGTTCGGGGAAGTTTGAAAACAACCAGATAGTTTGGGGCTACTATGGGCTGAATGTTTGTGTTCCCCACAAATTCATGTGTGGAAGCCCTAATCCCCAATGTGATGATACTGTATTTGGTGGTGGAGCCTTTGGGAGATTATTAGGTCAATCTCATGCATGAGATTCATGCCCTTATAAGAAGAATAAAGCGTTCCCCACCTCCCGCCATGTGAGGATACAAGTCAGGGTGTGGAATCTGCTGCCACCTTGACCTTGGACTTCCCAGCCTCCAGAACTGAGAGAAATAAATGTTGGTTGTGTAAGTCATCGAGTGCATGGTATTTTGTTATAGTAGCCTGCACTGACTAAGACAAGGGCATTCCCAGAATGGTGGGGTTTCTTTGTACTTCCTTGGAACAGATGTGGGATATATGAAGCCTCTTGGAGAATCACTGGGTTAACATAGTGCCAACCAGACAGAGGCTAGAAGTGGCTGAGGAAGGATTTGAAGCCGAGATGGCCTGATGGCCCCTCAGGTCTGCCTTGGGCGAGCAGGACGCCCTGAAATCCAGAAAAGTTCCTGGGTCCCTCAAGGTGGCGGAGGGGGCACAGAAGGTTCAGAGCTGGGGGTCACATCATATGGGGTGAGGCTTTTAAGCAGATGGCCCTAAACTAGGAGCCACACCAGTCAGAAACAGAGGTGCAAACAGAGAACCGTGGACTGCAGTGGCCGTGAGACACAGTGCCCGCGCCCCTGCCTGTGAAGCACTACACTCCCTGCGTGGGACCATCTTGGCCAGGAAGAGGGGGAGCCTTTGCAGGGAGTTTGCACCTTGAATTTGACTGAATATTAACCCCAAATGACCAAGTATAGTAAGTGTGCCCTGAAAGAGATTGTTTCCAACCAAAAAAGGCTGAGCTAGATCAATTCCTGCCATCCCTAACCCCTACCCTTTGAGGAAATAGGACCTGAGTAAGATGTGATCAGTTACAGGAAATAAAGTGTCATATTTTTATACTTTAAGCAATGCATTGAGACTTAAACAAATATCCACACTTTAAATGTGACAACACTCATTTGGATTAATATTTTTTTTAAATCCCATTACTTTATTTTCATATCTTTTAAGCAAGGCAGATGAGTCAATCAAATCACTGATCTAATTAAAGGCAAAAAAGATATCTTGTGATAAATGAATATTTGGGGATTCATATTGGTACTCAGCTACATGGAAAGCACCAGGCATATTTCATAATAAACCAATAACTGCATTACACAAAGTTCATCTGAAAAAGAATTATTCAACTAGTTATTGGAAATAATGTTTTTAGAGGTCCCACATAATTTCCCACTTTCCCAGGCTTTTCTTGCCCCCTGCAGACACCTTGGTCTCTCTGCTGGGACATCAGACTTCCTCCCATGGAAAATGTGCATCAGATACAGTCAATGTAAAACCTGCTCAAGGAAATCAGATCCAAGAGTTCAGAGCCACACCACTCTTGGATCAAAAACAATCACCAATTCAATCATCTGCTTACAAATAACTCTCAAATCTAAAAATCACTTCTACACTCAAAGGACAAAGGTTTGTAAGACAATTTTAAAAATCAAAGAAAAATTATTCCTTTTGGAAATGAATATTGGGCTTCTCTAAAGATTGAATGACTTTGCTATTTACAATGTATAACAAACAATTTATCATTTAATTACATGCTGCCTTGCATTATTGTCAAATTGCTTCACTTATGAACAATCCTGTCTTCCCGAAAAGACTGCAAATTCTTCGAAGTCTGAACAGCTGGTCTTACACTTTTCTGTTTTGCTTCATGGCAATTCACAGAGTGGTAGGCACATGATAGTGCTAAATATATATTTATTGGATGATTGCAAAGAACATATTGATTTTACACTATATTAACATAGATTGAGCCTGGTCAAGAATTTTTAAAAGAAAAAGGTAAGCAAAAAATTGAATGCAGTTTAGAACCTCTTAGGAGCACTGTGAAAAATAATTCAGCCAGAAAATCCACTCTAAATTTAGTGTAATAATTTGTACTGCAGAGATTCAAAAATATGGTCCAAACAGCAATCTGCACTGTAAGGTAACACATTCAATATTTGGACATATTAAGAAGGTTTTTCTTTTTTCATTAATTGTAAACAGAGTTAAGTTTTTAGGCTTTTTATGTAGACTGAATGAAGACTCTTAAAGAAAATTCACCGTAGAAAGAAAATAGCCATCGTGGGCCCACCCTTTTCTCAGAGTTGGAAGCTATCACCAAATTGCAGCAATGAGGCTTCACTGTGCTATGTTAGGACTAGGAAACAGTGTCTGCACTTAACAGTACCTTTTTGGATAAGTGGTTTCTTTCTGCAAAATCTAAGCCATCTCTGTCTTTTATGCATTCCCTATATTAATATTGTTTTCTCTGTGGGATCTGTTTAATTATAATAGAATCAAGAATTTCTGCTCAACACTTGCCTAAGAGCTAAGAGGCCTGTGAGCACTGGCTCGAAGGGGAGAATCTCTAAAGAACCTTTTGACAAAACTCCAGTTGGTTCCTGTGATTGGGGTCCAGCATTCTTAGCAATGATGCAGTTTCACAGATCTCCGCTGTCCCTCTCCAGGCAGGGTTGCCACTCTCCCCCAAACACATCTCTGTGCTCTTTCTTTCTCAGTTAGTTCTCATTACTTGGCATGCCCTCTGGGCTACTGCCCAGCCATAAATCCTCCTCATCCTACAATCCAGCTCCCGTAGCACCTTTTCGGGAAAGCTTTTCAGACTAAGTCTCCCGTATCTGATATTCGTTATTCTTATCGTCTATTTCCTCATCTGTAAAATGGGGAAAATAAGAGTATCTGCAGCATGAGGTTGTTGTGAAGATTAAATGACAATTCAGGTAAAGAGATTAGAACATGCTAGAAATGTAGCAATACTACCATAGTTTAGCTATTATTTTAAATACAAAATACTTGAGGTAAAAGGCCCTTTGATTTAATGCTTTCTTTGTTTTTCTGCTTATTTGTTTGCTTGCTTTCTTGTTTATCTGTTTATGCCTTGTCTCCTCAGGAGAGGGGTAAGAGTCATAAGGGTGCAGGGGTGGAGAACACCTCTTGTTCTTTGTGTGTGTGTAGCTGTGCACAGAAGGATGTGCTTGCTACACACTGGGAGCATACAGGGAGCCTAAGGCCAAGTTCCCGTCCACTCAGTGGACCAGGGACCCACAAGACTGGAAACCAGCAGTGTTTTAATACTGTTATTAAAACCTTATTCTTTCATTTGACTTCTCAAATCCGAGGCAGAAAAACAGAACAGACTGACTTGTAATTTATCGTTATTACAATAGGGACATTCCAACTCAACAACTTCCCTGAAACAGCCCTACTTTTAGCAGAGCAGTAAAAGAAGAGGGTCTGAACACAGCCCTGGTGGTCTTCCAAGGCCAAAGCTCAGAGAGCTTGGTTCTCCAAAAGAGTGAATGCCCCAGTCCCTGAAATTAGCAACATTCTGAAGACAAGCAATACTTCTGCCGAGGTGAATGGTAACACCTGGCAAAACCCATGGGTTTATATTCCTTTTGTGATTCCATTCTTTTTTTTCTTTTTTTAATTGAAATATAGTTGATTTACAACCTTGTGTTAGTTTCAGGTGTACAGCAAAATGACTCAGTTATGTGTATATATATATTCAGATTCTTTTCCATTATAGGTTATTACAAGATATTGAATATAGTTCCCTGTGCTGTACAGTAGGTCCTTGTTGTTCATCTATTTTATGTACAGTGGTTTATATCTGTTAATCCCAACCTCCTAATTTATCCCTCCCCCCTCCCTGTCGCCTTTGGTAACCATAAGTTTGTTTTCTATGTCTGCGAGTCTGTTTTTGTTTTGTGTATAGATTCATTTGTATTATTTATAAAATTCTACATATAGGTGATATCATATGATATTTGTCTTTGTCTGGCTGACTTACTTCACTTAGTATAATATTCTCTAGGTCCATCCATGTTGCTACAAATGGCAATATGTCATTCTTTTTTATGGCTGAGTAGTTTTCCATTGCATATATAAACCACATCTTTAGCCAATCATCTGTTGATGGACACTTGGGTTGTTTCCACGTCATGAGGCATTCTTAATCACAGGAAGCAGTTGAATTGTTAATTAGACTGTGGGTCATGGAGGTGGTGAGGGATTACTTCATACATTCATTCTTTTTTTCCCCTCAACAATATATTTTTCATCTCAAACAACTCCCTTAATGATCATTTACATGTTCCAGGAGGATGCAGACCTGCTCTCCACTGTGCCTCCATCTCTCATCCCCAGTTGGCCAGCCATGGAACAATGAGAGGTGACCCATTGAACTTAAGATCCTTCATATTAAAACTAACCTTCTCATTCAATAAATATTTACTGAGTGACCACTATCTGTCAGACTATTCTAGGTGCTGGGGAAAGAACAGTGAATGAATGAGACAAAATCATGGCCCTCATGATGCTTGTTTTCCAGTGAGGAGAGATACACAACAGATAAAAATACCAACATGTCATATTGTGGTAAGTTCTACAGAGGAAATTAAAGAAGGTCAAGGGAATAAAGAATGCAGGTCACATGTACATTTTGTATAGGGTAGTCAAAAAAGATTCCTTGACTGAGGTAACATTGTGCAGAGACTGAAGGAAGTCAAAGGGCAAACAAACCGTGTAGAGATCTGGGAAAAGAACTTTTGAGGCAGAGGGGACCACAACTGCAAAGGCCCTGATGGAGGAGCAAGTTTTGTTGGTCTGATGACCAATGATGAGATAGGACGAGTAGGGAAAAGTGACAGGAGATGAGGTCAGGGAGACAATGGGGCCAAATAGAAGGGCATTTGTAGGGCACTAGAAGAACTCTGGCTTTGACTCTGAGTGTGTTGGGAGGCACTAACAAATTCTGTGTAGAGGAGTTACCTCTGGCTGCTGTGAAGGGGATGAAATAGAGAGTGAAAGTCTGGCATCAAGAAGGAGGAATGGCAGGGACTGCTGATTGCCACTTAGTAGTCATTCGTCCTTTCTTACTTTAGTAATAGGACCCTGATTCTTTTGTGGCAGCAGTGTGCCCAGCTGAAACCTCTATTTCCCAGCCCTCCATTGCAGCTGGACATGGTCCTGTGACTATGTTCTGGCCAAAAAACTGTAAGAGGATGATTCATAGCATTTTTGGAACACTGCTTTAAAAGAACCCACTCCATTTGGAGGAAGACTTTTTTCTTCTTTTGCTTCCTCCTGTTGCCAGCCTGGAATATAAGCATAAGGGGTGGAGCCCCAGTGGCCATCTTGAATCATAAAGTTACCTTTAAAATGAAACCACATGCTGAGGATGGAGAAAGCTCCGATGGTTCCTTGATGAGAGCATGGAGATGCCTCACCAACTCTGCACTGCCTATTTCTGGATTTGTTTCATATGAGAGGGAGATACACTTCTATTTTGTTTAAGCCATTGTTATTTTGGGTTTTTCAGTTACACACAGCTAAGCCTAAATATAACTGACATAGGAGGCCACTGCAGTAACCCAGATGAGAGAAGATGGTGGCTTGGACCAGAGTGGTAGTAAAGGAAGTTGGATGCTGGATACTGTTTTGAAAGTAGGGACAATAGGATTTGCAGATGGGTTAGATACAGGAGTGAGAGAAGGAGAAAGACTAAGGAAGACTTCTGGGTTTTGCCCCTGAGTGATTTGATAGTGCCATCATTTATAGAGATGCAGAAGCCTTGGGAGAGAGCATGCTTCGGTGTGGGGTTGGGTGTATTCAAGCATCTAGGGCAGTGACAGACTAGCCTTGCTAGAAGCACAGAGGGACACAGTGAAACAGAAGGAAGGGTAGAGCGAGGGTTTAGATTGGTGGAGAAATGAGGTCACTCCTGTCCTACTGCTCTTATTTTCTCAATAAAGCATGAGGCCAGGTCGTCAGCTGAGACAGAAGAAGTGAAAGTAGTGGGAGTAGAAGAGAGAAGTATGAAATGGCCATTTAGAGAGCGGGGTTGCTGGACGGCAATGAGTGAGCGTCTAAGGAAATTTGTGCTAAATTGAAGCAGTTAGCAGTGCTGGGTGTCTTCTGCAATCCGGTCCAGGGGCACTGCTGTGTTCATCTGGGTTTTGCCAGACAAGTATGTACCATGTAAGATGACAGGAGCATGGGAATGAAAGGGTGTCTGCAAGATAGGGATCAGAACGATGGATCAGGAATCAGAACTGGACAAAGGAGGAAGTAAACATACAAGATGGGTGATGGATTAAAAAGTTGAGGGTTCTTGAAAAGACTGAAAATTGCTCAAGTGTGGGCACTTTTAACATGAGCAGAGGAGAGAAGGTGATGATGGCCAGGGGTTAGGATTGTTGAAAATGAGTGGCTCAGGTGAGAGAGATGAAAATCACCAGAGAGAGAAGGGATGAGAAAGCTCAAACTATTAAATAAAGGTATTAAATGAAGTATGTTGAATTATAAGACTAATAATAAATATTGTTCACAAATTCCTCTAGTTAGTTGGTTAACTAGTTTGAATAAAGATACCATTCATCAGTATAAGTACTTTAAATTAAAAGGTTTTTTATTTTGTTTTGTTTTTTTTGATGGGACATTTATAGGATTTCAAAGAACAAAATTTTACCCAAACATCTAACTTTTTGTGGGGTGAAAATATAAAGCAATCTTCTCCATGTAAAATTTCTTCGTATCTTAAGATCCGTTCTTTTCCCTCTGTGAGTTTTTTTAGGCAGTTAGTCCATTAACACAATCTTTTAAAAACTGCCCGGGTTTTCCCCTCTAAAATTTATTTATTTATTTATTTTTGGCTGCATTGGGTCTTCATTTTTGTGTGCAGGCTTCCTCTAGTTGCAGCGAGCAGGGGCTACTCTTCGTTGCGGTGCATAGGCTTCTCATTGCGGTGGCATCTCTTGTTGCAGAGCACGGGCTCTAGGTGCACGGGCTTCAGTAGTTGTGGCACGTGGGCTCAGTAGTTGTGTCTCGCGGGCTTAGTTGCTCCGCAGCATGTGGGATCTTCCCCGACCAGGGCTCAAACCCACGTCCCCTGCATTGGCAGGTGGATTCTTAACCACTGCGCCACCAGGGAAGTCCCCCCTCTCAAATTCTTCATGTCATAGCTTATTTTTTCTAAGCCAAATGTTGCCACCTCATATTTTCCTCATAACTTTTTCACTGTTTTCTAAACTCTTATTCCCATATTTAGTTATTTTTAAGATGTCTATTTCCTTTCTTCCTGCTCCAACTGCCTGTTATAACCTCGCTCTTGCTCAGATTCCTTTCCTTAGGAGAAAGAATGGGGAAGTTTCCCAACTCATTCTGTGAGAGAAGTTTCTAGACCCTGGGGGTCTCACGAGCACAGAGGATCTTGTACATTATCCTACATCTAATGAAAAACATCCAGATGATAGGGCCAGGCCTCAGGTGCGGGTCCGATTTGTCACAGGTGGTCTCTGAAACATTATGCAAATTGCTTTGCCCCTCCCGTCCGTCTCCTAGTCTCTTGTCATTAACTCAAAAATTATTAACTGGGAGGCTATTCTCAGCTACTCAGCCTGCTGATTAAAGTAATTCACATTAGTGGGCAATGTCTGATGGGCTTAATTCTCTCAGGGCCACTCACATTTAAAATGAGCATATTAATCCAAATAAATCTGATTCATGGAATAAATGTGAAACAAACCATTGACACTTTATTTTAGAATTTTCTGTGCTAGAACACAGGGACTTCCCTTTTCTTTCCGCCTCAAAGCATCCTTCCCATTCATGAGAAAGTGGGCCAGGACAACATAAAATTGGGAAATAGAGTGTGTGTGTGCGGATGTGTGTGACACCACTCACCTCATCCACAACTGTCTCCAGTTTATGATCTATGTGTCTTCTTCTTCGGGAATCAGAGATACTCACGTCTGGATGACAGTTAAACCGTATTATTCTTAAATTGTAAACTCTTGATCTCAGGATTCTACTCCCTGATTTTCCATAGAAACTTTCTCAGATACCCAACTTTATAAAGGTTTTCAGGAAAACGGTCTTAGAATCGTAGATGTCCCTGGTTCCTGGTTCTTCCTTTAATCGGTTGTCAGTCACTGGAATGTACAGAGTGAATAGGAAACCAGAGGTGTGAGGCAGGCACAAGGAGCCTGAACTTCCCATTTCTGTTTCTCAAAGTGGCCTGGGCTAAATGCGTGTATCCCATCCTCCAATCACCGTGCAAGTTATTAGGAAAAGCACCCTGACTGGGAGATAGTACCATGCAGTGGTTATTATAGTGGGCTGGAGCGTCAAACAGGTTTGAGTGTGGCACCCAACTCGACTCCTGGTATCTCCGTGACCTTGGGCAAGTCACTTAAGTCTCAGGTGGCACAGCTTCTATATCTAGCAATGTATTATTCTTACTGAAAGTGTGGCTGATGAGAGCAGCCCTTTCTGTGCATCACCCACCCTCGCCAGCGGATCTGTGTTTGATGCCCGGAAGGTGCTCTTTCAGGTCCAGAAACTTCCCTCGGAAGGAAGTGTGGCAGGGATGAAATGGGTATGCAGGGGCTCTTCCCTCTTCATATCTGCTAGAGGAAAGACCTCCTTGAGTCCGCCCTCTAACACCCCTCCTCCCCGCCCCCCTCCCTTGCCTTTCTGGTCGCTTTCTGGATGAGCAGCTGTAGAGCGAAGGCGAGCAAGAAGCAAGCGTCCTCCTCTGTTTCTCTTCCAGGAGTTGGGGCGATGAGCCTGGCCCTATGGGGTCATGTTTTAATTATAATTTACGCCACTTGCTCTTTTACCATCTCAGCAAAGTCTTGAACCTATCTCCAAGTACCTTTCATCGGCCTTTTGTAAACAGCTGGGCACACAGGAGAATCAAGTTTCTGAAATGAGAAAACAAACAAACAAAACCCAAAAACCATGTAGTACTAAAAGAAGTCGTGCTTCTTCCTGCCGGTGACTGTTTACGAGAGGGAAGTCAGCGGGGCCCCCAAGAGGTCGCTGGTGGCGCAGGAACTGAGGCCAGATTGTAGAGAAAGGGGGAAGGAAAAAACCCCCAGAAACTTTCTTCCTTGTAGCGAATAATCGCCGCCCCCCCACCCCACCTCACCCGCTCCAGGCAGAGGCAGTAACGTGACACCCGAGAGAAACCCGGAGACCCGAGCCGAGAGAGGGAGGGAAGAGGGAGGAGAGAGAGCGGCGGAGAGCCGGAGGGAGAAAGGGGAGGAGAGGGAGGAAAACCCCTGTCAAGGAGGTGGAGCGAGGGGATGGTGTCCGCCTCCCGTTCCTCCCTGCCGTTTTTTAGAGGAGCCTGAACCCGGACAAAACACGCCGAGACCGACAGACACAAAGCCGGGGGGTCCACGCTGGCGCTGGAGGCGAGCCCCGGCGGCCGCGAGCGAGCCCGAGGCGCGGCGGGGCGCGGGGCACGGGGGCGCTAGCGGGCGCGGGCCGGGCGCGGGCAGCGCCGCCGAGCCGGGGCCGGGCACCTCGGCCGCTCGGGCCGCGGCGGCGGGGACCATGCCGAGGAAAGTCTCCTGAGCCCGGCAACTTCGGCCCCTCCCCGCCCCCACCCGGGCTGCCCTCGGCGCGGCCCTGTCCATGTGCAGCCGGCCGGCCGGGCTCTCCTCCTCGCAGGCGGATGGGTGACCTTTTCCTGGCACGGGCAGGCTGTGCAAGGCGGCGGAGCAGGCGATGAAGAAGAAGCAGCAGCAGCAGCATCCCGGCAGCGGCGCGGATCCCTGGCCCCATGGGGCCCCTCTGGGGGGCGCCCCTCCCGGCCTGGGCAGCTGGAAGCGCCGGGTCTCCCTGCTGCCTCTCCTGCGCTTCTCCCTCCGGGACTACGGTTTCTGCATGGCCACCCTGCTGGTCTTCTGCCTGGGCTCCCTCTTCTATCAGCTCGGCGGGGGACCCCCGCGCTTTCTGCTCGACCTGCGGCAGTATTTGGGTAAGGAAGGGAGACGGGAGCGAGGGCGGCGCGCGCTGCTCGAAGTTGTGCAGGGGAGAGTGGGGCGCGCCGGGCACTCTGGAGCTGCCCCCGCCGCCGCCTCCCCGAGGCTCCCCAGGTGGGACGCCGGCGAGCATCGATGCGGCGGCCCCGAGCGGCTGCTGCCTCCGGCGCGTCCGTCTGTCTGCGCCTAGGCGGGGGCGCCGCGGGGTTGATGTGCCGGGCAGGTAGCCCGGGGCTGGGCGCTGCATACCTTCCCCCGCCTCCGCCACACGGTCTGGGCGGAGTGCAGGCGTGTGAGTGAGTGTGTACGAGTGTGTGTATATTCAAGCCTGGCAGAGTGGGGAGAGGCGAGGGGCAGCGACAGCCCCTCCATGGCATTAGCGACCACAGTCCCGTCCTGTCCGGCGCTCGGGGTCGCGCGGGTGGGATTGACTCCTCCCCACGGCCCGTTCTGTGAATTGTTCCCCACAAGAGCTCCTGCCCCCTGGCCTGGGTGGCCCAGGGGCAGTTTTCAGGCTCCACGCTGTCCCTGAGCTGCCTTGTGCTTGGGGCACCCCCTGCCCACCCCACTGTCCTCAGCGAGTGAGACGCGGGGAGCCGGGGTCCGGGGCGCGAGTCAGCCTGGCCAGCAGTGTCGCCTACTTCTACTGAACGATCCTCAGCGCTGTGTCTCAAGTCTGAACTTTTGGGGGGGTGGCGGGTTGTGTCTGGTTTATTAGGAACGAGGTCGCCTGTTTTAGCAGAGGTAAGGAAGGAGTGTGCGAAGAGAGAAAAAAAAAAGAGCGTCTCCAGAGAGAGGGCGTGACCCGCACGCAGCTCGGTGGTCCGGGCGCGGGGAGAGCGGTGCCAGGGCCCAGCGAAAGCACCCCACAGGCCCCCGGTGCGCGCCTTGGCTAAGGGAGGATGCACAAGTCTGTGGGCAGAAGAGGTCTTGCGGGGGCCGGGGCGGGGGCGGGGGCGGGGGCGAGAGGCTAGGAGGGATCCAGCTAATCGCAAACGTCCAAGGGGATAAACCTAAGCCCCCGGCAAACTTCGGCGTCTGCGTGACGCGAGCGAAGGCGCAAAGGGAGGCCCCTGGAGCGCTGGAACCGTAATGGGCCAAACGACTCCGGCGGCGGGAGGCTGCCACCGTCACCCACAGAAATCCTTCGTCGCAGAAACCACAGGTCTGGATAGCAGATCGTTTTCGAAGGAAAAAACCACTTCAGCAAAGTGACAAATGTGTTAGAGCGTTTTCAAATGTACACGCAGATAAAATAATGTTTTTTTTCCACGCAGAGAAGCTCAGATTTTAAACGTTACACTTCTTTTTCAATAGAAACTTTGGAGGACTACGGTTTTTCTAAGATGCTTTAGGGAAAATTAAAGGAAAATATTGCCCAAGTAGATTTCCAAACATATCTGGTTTCTTGAGGATTTGGGGTAATATGCACTTTTGCTAAGGAGTCAACTCTCTTCTTTCGAGTTCTGTGTTAGGAAATCTCACAGCCTCATAGGCTCTCCGATTCCTGCTAGTACCACACAGGTCACAATTGTTACGATTACCGACAATCGCTGTTAACTGGCATAGGGAGGGAAGTGATTTGGAAGCTCAGGGGCCTTTCTCCGTAAACTCTGATAATGAATTCTTTGGCGAGGTTCTTTTAAAGCAAAATATGCAGGCAAGTGATGTAGAGAAAGTACAGTGGACAGGGAAGGAAGACATCTGTGGTGTCCTCAGGAGCACTTGGCTTTGGGCAGGGCACTGGAACCACATGGACCTCAGCTTTTCCATAGGTAAAATTCTGGGCGGAACCAGATTGTCTCTGACACCTCCATCCAGCTCTTAAAATGTTATGGTTCTGATACCCTTCTTGGGGCTGGGGAGCCTGGGAGGAGGAGGGAGCAAAGGCATGTAGTGAGGCTAAAATCAGGAAACCGCAGCATCTAGCATGTTAACCTCTTGAAAATTCAGCCAAATACGTGTGGTATCCAGAATTTAGTGTGCTTTCATTATATATTTCAAAAAATGAGGCCTGATAAATTTGGGGGCTTAGTTGCTGGAAGGGTGACTTCACAGCATTCACTCAGGGAACCAGGAAGAACTGAAGGATGGAATATTGCTCCTATTACTAACTCACCATTGAGTTTCTGACTGATGTAATTGCCTATTACACCAGTTGTGAACTGAAAATAGGATACCCTTGGCCAAATTTGTTCCCTGTTGTTTTGTTATGTAAACATAATGATTTTCAGGAAAAGCAGGCTTGTGGTCTTTAAGAGGATCTAAAATATACCCTTAATAAAATAAGGCCAAGGTATCTGCAGAATTACTCTCCCCTTGTTTCCTCCATTCTATTATTTTAGTGTCTGTGAAAACAAAACTGTGGTTAGTAAGCACATCCTCTCAATTTTCCTAGGTAGCCAATTTTGGAGGCAAGTATTTTTCTTAAATATAAGTTCATAGAAAGTCAAAATTTTCCCAAATCAAAATAATATTTATAGCAATATTTGTCCTGGCAGGATATTATTTTTAATATACTTGTATAATATATTATATCTGACATAGTAGCTACTAAATAAATATTTTTCAAAGTGATGACTGCACCTATTGTATCAAATAGGTAGTGTGATGTTTAACATATTGAATATTGAATATTCTCACAGGAAAAAAAAAAGGACCATTTATGATAGAAGCTAACATTTATTGGGTATTTGCCAATCAGTGCACATGTAGGATGAAATTGTATTAGCACAGCAATAGCATAGGTAGGTGCAGCTGTTATTCCCATTTTCGATATGGGAGAAGGGAGGGCAACGATGTTCACCGACTTGCTGAAGGACGCATAGTAAGTAAGGCAAGATTTGAATCCACGTCTGGCTGAATCAAGTACCCATTGCATTAGCACTACAAGCAGTTTGAGAGAAAAAGGAAATAGAGCCAAGATGCGAGTGGAAATCTAAAGGGCTGACTGGCAAAAAATGATCATTTTTATTTCCATAATTTCACTTTCCTTTTCTTGATACTTTGAGTATCTTGAGGGGCCAACAGAGAAGGGAAAGAATTCAAGCAGCTAGCCTGCCCTTAACTCCACCTTCCTGTATTTATCTCCGTGACGCTGCTTCCATGTACTAAGCAACTGAACTCTCCCAGAGCCACACAACTGGAGGTGATGTGAATTGGAATCAAATTAAATCTTAAATTCCTAACTTCTTTCTCTCTTTCTTTAGCAGTCGTTCACTGTCTAGGCCAGTAGTTCTCAATGTGCGGTCCTTGGACCTGCAGCATCAGCATCACCTGGACACTTGTTACAAGTGCAGATTCTCAGGTCTCATCCCAGACCTATGGAATGAAAGAGTCTGGGTGTGGGACCCAGGAATCCATTTTAGCAAGTCTTCCAGGTGATTCTGATGCCTGCTTAAGTTCAAGAACATTGTTCTAGAGTCAAACGTTGCTTTCACAAAGTTTCCTATGTATTTGAGAGAAAGAGGGGGGATGAGAGAGAGATTTTTAAAGTGTTTAAAAAGTGATGGACATAGTTTCATTTTTTTAAAAAAAATTAATTAATTAAGTTTTGGCTGCGTTGGGTCTTCGTTTCTGTGCGAGGGCTTTCTCTAGTTGTGGCAAGCGGGGGCCACTCTTCATCGCGGTGCGCGGGCCTCTCACTATCGCGGCCTCTCTAGTTGTGGAGCACAGGCTCCAGACGCGCAGGCTCAGTAGTTGTGGCTCACGGGCCTAGTTGCTCCGCGGCATGTGGGATCTTCCCAGACTAGGGCTCGAACCCATGTCGCCTACATTGGCAGGCAGATTCTCAACCACTGCGCCACCAGGGAAGCCCCATGGTTTCATTTTTTAAACTTCAGCTTTTAAAAATGCATCTGCGGGCTTCCCTGGTGGCGCAGTGGTTGAGAGTCCGCCTGCCGATGCAGGGGACACGGGTTCGTGCCCCGGTCCGGGAAGATCACACAAGCCGCGGAGCGGCTGGGCCTGTGAGCCATGGCCGCTGAGCGTGCGCGTCCGGAGCCTGTGCTCCGCAACGGGAGCGGCCACAACAGTGAGAGGCCCGCGTACCGCCAAAAAAAAAAAAAAAAATGCATCTGCCTTGCTGCTTACGCCCCATTGTTTCAAGGGAAGGACCAGCCAACAGCTGCAGCCCCAGCTGGCTTTCGAGTTTCTGAGGTTAGAAGATGCACGGAATGAGGTGAAGGAGGGCAACCAGAAAGCATAGTGTGGAGAAAAAAGGGAAAAGAGTTAGTAAGGATGCTTTTTCTTCTCACAGGAACTGGGGTCAGACAGCTTCTTTTTTCTAGTCAGTTTGGGGAAGGGCAAAGTCTGTTCTTTTTAATGATGCTTTTTGCTGCAACAGATTTATTACCAAAAAGAAGGAAAGTAAGTAAGTCAGGGAGAGGAAAGTTATGCAGGCATAACTCTTGTCTTGATTGTTTTCCTCCTTGAAGTGGGTGGAGAGAGGAGAGCATAAAACACACAATGGGATAAATAGATGAATAGAGCAAACTGCTATACTTAACTTGGAGACCATAGTCTTTCCAGTTCAGTGAAATTATTTCATTTATTTTGAAGTGGCATTCAGACTTTGACTTGCTATGGAAAACCAACCAAAATCAAATAAAATCTCCCGCAGAAATTAGATTATGATGCAGCCTTTGCCAGTAGCCTCATTACTTATGAGCTGTGGAAATATCAAAAACTTGGAATAACACTCGTTACATTGATGTAAACCGAATAAGTCAGATGGCTTACTACTGATCCTGTACAACCGGCAAACTCTAATGATTTATTATCAAGACTTGGGTATGTGATTTAGTCTTTATGGGGACTAAATCTGTTGGATTGATCTCAGGTTGATAGGCTTTCCTTTCCATTTTTAACTTATACTGTTTAAAATGGAGATATCTTACTTTAGTTTTCAGAATTGCTAATCTTGATATGTATATTATATATGAGCATGGCAATTTTGAGTCAAAAATGAAAGAAAAAGATGTAACTTTATTGAATTTGAAGTTCTCTGAGTTTAAATGAATTTAAAGGAAAATGTGAAAATTGAGGTCCAGACCTGTTACAAAATAGTTTCTCTAAACCTTAAAAGTCAAATTAATTTTCCTTCTGCACATCACACATGGTTTAAATATAGTACTCCAGGCCCCAGACAGCAATCTAGGAAATGAATGCATAAAATATGATGTTATCAATAGAAATTGTTGACATAAAAAGAAAATGACATTCTTGTTCATAGCTGCAAATTTATCTTATAGGGTTGGTTGGGGACACAGTAGCACTGTATTAGAAGAAGACAGAAAATGGAATTCAACTGTGGCAGACTGTTCTGTAAACACACAGCATGAATAGTGAAAAACATTCTGTCTTGTAAACTGTTTTAACGTAGACTCGTCTCAGTATGAATTGTTTTAAAATACAGATAAATATGCATTATCTGGATTCTGTCTTTCTTCAAATTCCCTGTCATCAATCCAGGTTTAAAACACTAGTTGGTTTTGTATTTGAGAAGCTAGAATGAAAGTGCTCAAGTTTTTTGAGTCCCCAAAGAAAGAGTATCTTTTGCTTCCCTACAGGGAAGCTGCAGGAGCAGAAACTGTAGCTTGCCTTGCAGCTGTACTGAAGGGGGTCAGTGATGGGCAGTGAAAAGCCATCTTATTTGACAACTGTAGCTGCTAGAATGATTAGGAATTGTCACTTGCTTTTTTTTTTTTTTGGAAAGAAATGAGACTTGACCACAAAGAAATTTTGTCTTACCTATATTTATTTTTATTATAGAAACTCAACTTTAAGCAAACAGTGATATACATAAATCCTTTTATTTGTCAGAAATGGGGACAGCAACAGTAGCATGTCACCAAAAATTCTTAGTTGCAAAAGTCAAAATAATGTAGCAACTATTGTGCATGAACGTTCCAAACAAAGCACATTTCAGTATATGCTATTAATTTTTTTTGAATAATTTTTTAAAATTCGATTATTTATTTATTTATTTATGGCTGCGTTGGGTCTTCGTGCTGCGCGTGGGCTTTCTCTGGTTGCGGCGAGCCGGGGCTACTCTTTGTTGCAGTGCGTGGGCTTTTCATTGTGGTGGTTTCTCTGTTGCGGAGCACAGGCTCTAGGCGCGCGGGCTTCAGTAGTTGTGGCACACAGGCTCAGTAGTTGTGGCTCATGGGCTTAGTTGCTCCGTAGCATGTGGGATCTTCCCGGACCAGGGCTTGAACCCGTGTCCCCTGCATTGGCAGGTGGATTCTTAACCACTGTGCCACCAGGGAAGCCCTATGCTATGAATTTTAAAAATAGCTTTATTGAGCTATAATTCGCAAACCATACAGTTCACCCCCTTAAAGTTTTTAATAGTTTAATAGCTTCTAATTGTTTTTAGTATATACCTAGATAAGGGAAACTATTACGATAGTCACTTCTAGAACATTTTTTTTTTTTTGCGGTACGCGGGCCTCTCACTGTTGTGGCCTCTCCTGTTGCGGAGCACAGGCTACGGACGTGCAGGCTCAGTGGCCATGGCTCATGGGCCCAGCTGCTCCGTGGCATATGGGATCTTCCCAGACCGGGGCACGAACCCGTGTCCCCTGCATCGGCAGGCGGACTCTCAACCACTGCGCCACCAGGGAAGCCCACTTCTAGAACATTTTCATCACCAGAAAGAGAAACCTCGTTCCCCTTAGTTATCCCTTCACTATTCCTCCGTCTCCCCAAGCCCTAGGAACTAATCTATTTTCAGTCTCTATAGATTTGCCTCTGCTGGACATTTAATAGAAATGAAATCATATAATATGTGGCCTTTTGTGACTGGCTTCTTTTACTTAGAACAATTGTTTTCAAGGTTCATTCATATTGTAGCATGTATCAGTGCTTCAGTCATTTTTATGGCTGAATAATATTCCATTGTATGGATATACAACATTTTGTTTATCCATTTATCTGTTTCTCATTTCAGTTGTTTCTGTCTTTTGGCTCTTGTGCATAGTGCTGCTGTGAACTTTTGTGTGTAAGTTTTTGTATGTACACGTATTTTCTGTTCTTTTAGGTATATACCCAGGAGTCAATTGCTAGGTCATATGGTAATTCCATGTTTAATTTACTGAGGAACTGCCAAGCTGTTTTCCACAGTGACTGCACCATTGCACGTCCCCACCAACAACGTACGAGAGTTCCAGTTTCTCTACAACGTCACCAACACTTGCTATTTTCCATTATTTTGATTGTAGACATCCTAATGGATGTGAAGTGGCATCACATTGTGGCTTTTTTTTTTTGCATTTTCCTAATGATTAGTGATATTGGATATCTTTTCCTGTGCTTTTTGGCCATTCATATATCTTCTTTGGAAAAATGTCTATTCACACCCTTTGCCCATCTTTGAACTAAGTTGTCTTTTTCGTTTTGAGTTTTAAGTACAGTATCTGGGTATAGAGTAAAACCTAAATAAATTCCTAACGATTGAACCCAAAGACCTCTTTAAAAGAATCTTGGGGGTCTTACAGTTATGGATGACTTTGAATAGTAAACACTTTGCATTTAGCTCTAATGTATGAATATTCATTAATAGGTAGCTCTTAACTATTTTACAGATGTCACAAAGTTTATTGTGACTTTTATGTGGAATATGAGTGTAGTCAATCTTGAGCAGCAGACTATAGTACAATGGATATGAGTATTCTGTCTTTGTGTCTGTTCACTAGAAAGGAGCTGATGAACTCAGCGGGGGGAAACATTTGGGTACGTTATGTTCCTTATATACTGTACTATGAGGCTACCAAGGAAATCTTCAGAAAATTGGAATTCATATGCAGTTCATTTTTATTCACACTGTGGTACAATATACAGGACAAATATATAGTCCTTCAGTAAATTAGTAAAATAAGTTAGGAATTTTTAGGAAGAAATTGTTTTTTCCAAAAGTGTTAGAAATTTTCAGTAGGTTTTAAAATATATATTATCAAAATAAGAAGTTTTAAAATAAGTACAGTCAATTCCATGCTGCCTGGTAAGAGCCTCAATTTGAATACTTTGTGACACTCTCATATTAAAATTATCAGGGAGCCAGATAGCAGTTTAGTGTTGAGGGTATGCTGCACCTCTCCATCTATCTCAGGTTTTATAGCAGTTGTCTGTAATTTCCCAAAGCTAGCCACTGGCTCATTTTTCTTGCCTCACTACTGCCTTTGCTTCTGCTATTGCCTCTTTGCTGATAGTTAAGGAAGCTCAAATTCCAGTGATGATCTCTGAACTCCTATAGTGTTTATTTCATGATCACTTTTGAAGTTTTGACCTTCTACCTTGTATTGTGATAATTTGTGGGCAAGCTCCTTGAAAGGAGGAAGCTTGTTCAAATACTTTCTATTTCTACTGTGACACCTCTGCTGGGTACTCCACAGGAACCCTTAGGAAGTGTCTGTTGATTCAATATATTTGCTAAGCAGACTATTCTTTTTTTTTTTTTTTTTTTTTTTTGCGGTACGCGGACCTCTCACTGTTGTGGCCTCTCCCGTTGCGGAGCACAGACTCCGGATGCGCAGGCTCAGCGGCCATGGCTCATGGGCCCAGCCGCTCCCTGGATGTGGGATCTTCCCGGACCAGGGCACGAACCTGTGTCCCCTGCATCAGCAGGTGGACTCTCAACCACTGCGCCACCAGGGGAGCCCTAAACAATCTATTCTTTACTGGGGTTTCATATTCTGCTTTGTTTTGCCCTTATTTTAAGTAGAGACTGTGGTGCGGTGTGCCAGGAAAGACTCAAGCCAGTTGATTCTACCACCCATCCCTTTCTGGCTGTTTGAAGCATATGCTACAAGCAAAGATGTTAAAACCACTATGACATATACTTCTATAAACATTTCCTTCTGTGCTCGGGGATAATTGTCCACCTCTTACCTTTGGGGATTTGGACTTACATTTATAGAGCTTTCCCTGTAATTAAGAATGCCTGCGGTCAGCCTAGAGATTTGGCTGCATACTGGAATTCAAACTTCTTGTTTCTTGTCATTTTCCTGAACCCTGAACCAGTTTTGGGAGTTTGCAGAATAGCAGTTTATCTCTTGCTCTAAGTCAACATCTTCCTTAGGTAGCAATTTGTGTTAAATTAGCTTGTACGTTTCAAGCATGAATTTGACTCTTTAAGGAGATGAGACCATAAGATGATGTGGTTTTTGAAATAGTGACTGAGCAGATTTTAACGTAGAATGGCAAAATGATAGATTATAAGATTAAGGCTCAATGCACGAACCCATTGACCCTTGTTTAATGAAAGATATGGAAATAACCTTAAGTCATGGCCTCGATTAAGTAATTCTTAGTTCATTCATTGATAGATGATTTAAATAACCATTTATATTAAGCTGTAATGCATTTCTGGAAACACCATTGATGTTTTTCTAGCTCAGTGCATATGACTTTCACAGTCTTGATGAAAATAAAAGTGAAAGCATTCTGAGACATATAAACTCCTTTGTTCAGTCACTCAGCAAATATTCATCGAAACCTTTCTGTGGGCCAGAAGCATCCAATACTAGAAAGAGTACAGGTTTTAGAGCAGAGATCTGGGTGTGATCACTGTGCTACCACTTAGTAGCTGGGAGAACTTGGGCGATTCTCTTAACTTCTCCAAACCTTAGATGTTTTAGTCTGTACGATGGGATTAATAATTGCTATTTTATAAAGTACTTAACTGACTCAAGGCATGGCATTTGATTTCAGCAAATGCCAATTTTCTCACCTTATTCTTTGCTCCTCTCAGATCCCCTTTTCTTTTGGCCCACACACGCATGCACACACACACTTGCACAAACACACATACGAGTGGAGTACGCAAATTCATTCATGGTTTGCTTCCATTTGAAAGCACCATTCTACCCAAGATATATGAAATTACTGAATCAGCATTTTTGTGGCTTATCTTGTCACCCTCACCCTCAAACTGGTGAGGGCTCTTCAACAGCTGATAAGCTCCAGTCATTTGCCCTGTTAACTTTACACACAAACCTTTCTGCTTCTCCTCCTCTCTTCTGCTTCCTGGAAACAATCTTTAAAAAACGTATTCTTTGCACAGCCTGCTTTCCTCTGTTTTGAATTTATGTACACGTTCCCCCCCCGCCCCGCATTCACAAAAGAAAAGTAGTAGTACAGAGGGAGTATGGCACAGCTCACTCTCTGGGGTCGCCAGCCGTTCTAGGACTGGACTGGTGATCCACATGAATCAGACCCTTTCACACGATCACAGTGCCAGGCATACACTGGGACTGCTGCTAGAGCTTCTCCCACTTGTGATGGAACTACCGCGTCCAGTAGTCTGGCACTGGTTTTTCTCTGGTTCCCATTTCCCTTCCATTGGAAGTCAAGGCAAGAGCAGCGAACCAAAGTAGCGGATCATGTCTTTGTCAGAAGGCTGGGGAACTTGCTTCTGTTTTCCATTCTCCGCTTCTTCATGTTGCCTTGACCTGCCCAGCCACTGAGCGTAGGGGCCAGAGCCACAGGGCCATTACTATCTGGTGTGGATGGTTACCCAATTCCTTGAGAACCTGAAAACAAATGGGATCTTACATTATTTGATAGAAAGTTAAATTTTATCTAGGGAAACCATGACCTTGCAGCTCCAACACAGAGCTTCCTGTTTTGACACAAATACCTTCTCACTGGAAAGCAGAACTGTCACGCAAAGCTGTGCGAGTAGCTGGCAGGGCCAGTGGACCTGGGTCTGGAGGGAGTCCGCAAATAGTTCGGGGGTCAGTGCTGTTAAGTCACACAAGCCTCCTAAGCTTATGTTTCTTCACGTCCAAACTGAAGACGTTTGATTAGGTCCGGGATTCTCAATTGTTTTTCTTTCCTAGGACCCTCATCAGCAGCAGTGTTTCCATGTGGTCTTGATGGTCTATCTGGGAATATGTCCCAGTGGCCAGGAAAGGGAGAATGGGTGTGGCTCTGGGGTTCTTTAAAGAAGCTCTCTAGGTGATGGTGCCCCTTTTTTCTTTAGAATGACTGAATTAGGCGCTTTCTTAGGTCCCACCTACTTTAAAATCATGTGTTGAAAGAGTTAAGAAGCCATTTAACTGTAACAACTGAAACTATAGGGTATTTCCTTTGGAGCCAAATGTTTATTTAAAAGATTTCAGTAGTCAAGCGACCAAGGCAAGTAGAATATGCCAAAACATTTTAGGCCATCATTTTCAAAGTCTTAGTCATTGTTTTGTTTTGTTCTGTTTTGATCTTAATTAAAATTAGCAGCACTCCCCATCCCTGCCCCCATCACCAGTTTGCTCCAGCCTATCTGGTCAATAAGGAGAGGATCTTGCTTCAGAAATTGTGGGAAGCAGAATGTCCTTAGGAAGGCAAAGAGAGAGAGAAAGCAGAGTAAGTCATGGCTCTCCAGAATTCAGAGTATAACTGTGATAGGAAGAAAGAAGGAAAACAAGTAGGGATAAGAAAGCTGTGTTTTCAAAGAGGATTCTCACAATCTTGGCCCAGCTGCCTGCTGCTGGTCATCCCATTCCATTGTGGACAGCTCCAGTGGCTGAGGGAGTTTGCACAGTGTAGCAGGCTACTTCTTTGTGGCTTCTCTCTACTTCTGCTAGTTCTTCTGGGAGCTACATAGAATAGTCTGTTGGACTTCATCCTCTTTCAGAAAATTGAAGCTATGAAGGTGACTGTAAATGCCCCCGCCATAAATCTTGTCCAGAAAAACAGATCTATCTTCCAGTAGTTCCTCATCTGAAGTTACTTTCAGATGCAGAAAGCACAAACAGTAAATGAAAAAAAGAAAACAACATAAAAGCGAAACCTTCTGAACAATAACATCCCATAAACAAAGCAGAAAGACCCAGATTGGAGACAGATGTTTCTCTAGAAAATGGGGTTAGTATGCAGATATGTAAAAGATCAATAAATCAATAAGAAAAGGAGAATTCATGAGATAAACGGGCAAAGAATAGGAGCAGGCAGTTCACAGAAGAGCAGACACAACTGACCAATAAACACATGAAAAGATGAAATGGGGCTTCCCTGGTGGCGCAGTGGTTGGGAGTCCGCCTGCCGATGGAGGGGACACGGGTTCGTGCCCCGGTCTGGGAGGATCCCACATGCCGTGGAGTGGCTGGGCCCATGAACCATGGCCGCTGAGCCTGTGCGTCCGGAGCCAAAAAAGATGAAATGATTTTCATTCCCTTATGCATCTTAATCACTTTCCTCTGTCTATATGGCCCCTCGGTGGCCTGTAGAACTGAGGAATTCTCCAGTTCCCTTGGTTTGTGAGCCTCCTTTATGGAGAGGAGTATCCTAAGTGACTGTCTTCTAAACTGTCTTCTTTTGAAACGACTGTGCCACATCCACCCCTGTTCTGTAGTCATGGCAGGTGACTGGAGCCGGGGGCGGGAGGTGAGGGCGTGCAGCTCTCTGGAGCTCTGTCTCAGGTCCTAAATACAAGACGTCCTGAGTCCTTGGTGCCACAGTTGTGTTGGATGGTCTGCCCCCTGAGATGCCCTTCTCCTCACTCAGAAGCACAGCCAGCAAGCCCCTTCCAGTTCACAGCAAACAGCACCGTGCATTCTGCCCCGCTTCCTTCCATCCCTGAGACTTTGCTGAGTCTGTAAGAAGCAGAGGACAGGAGGAACTGACGTGGTGCTTAGAAGGCAGCATCTTGCCTGGAAGTATTTTCTCAGTATTCCAGAGAACAGTGGAACTGACTCATCTGGTTGGAGATTTACAGAAATGTGATTGCAGATTTTTTGCGACTTCATTCTGCTTTAGTGTCAAAATGCAACCAACGATGTGCCAAAGAAAAAGTGTGTAAAATCACATACAGATTTAGACGCTTGAAGAGGAAGTTATTTTTACTATAGTGGGGAAGAAAACAGAAAGTGATGATTGGCGGAGAATCCAAGGCAGGGCTGAGTCAGGAGGCGAGGCTGGGGCACACCTGCATCTCTCGTCTTGCCAGACTGGCCTGGGAATTGTGGTGTGGTCGCCTCTTAGCAGGTCGAGTGAGGAGTTCCGGTGTGGAAGACCTGCCTGGGGGAGGAGGATGTTGACATAAACTCTGCGTGTGATGCCAGTTTAAGCCGTGTGGGGTTAATGTTGCTTCCTCCTGAAAATGTGTTTGTGCTCTCCAGGGTCCCTCCTTAGAAGCTGCTCTCTAGCTAAGAGCTACGTAAGACAAGGAGGTAAGAGTGGAGAAATGGATTCTGGAAAGCTCCATAAGCATGAAAACCAAATGGTGCAGTGTCTTTCGTTTGCTTTAGCAGATGACAGGATTGAGGTCATATTATTTTCTTGCTCGTACTTTTCCCAGCTCAGAAGCCTGCTCTTGTTTGCTTGCCCAGCGGAGATCTGAGGCCTTACGGGGTCTGAAATGTTTGTGGTCATGTTCTTCTAGTCCTGTTGTGAGATGAAGAGGTTCCCAGAAATAAAGGGAGGGAGAAAGAAATATGTGTTAGCTGCCATAATCTCTATCTTTTCATTGCTCTTTTCACCTGGGCAAAGGATACCTACAGCTACCATTTAGTGATAACATTTCCAGTCTCGTGAGTTTGTAGCTTGATGGTGAACTTTTCAAATGCATTTAGACAAGGCTTCATTCAGGCCTTCTTGTGTCTCACTCTCCTGTTCCTTATGGCTGGGGAGAGGTGTGTAGGTTTCACGAGCCTGCGTCTTGAAATGTGCACAGTTACGGTGGTGCCACACTGTGACCTGCACTCTGGCATAGGAAGTGTGGGTGTGGGCACATTCTTAGGTGTGCTCCCTAGCTTGGATAGGGAGAACCTACTAGAACATACTTCGGTTATTGGGCAGGCTTCTACTTTTGTGTTTTGTTTCTTTTATGGCATAAGGCATTGCTGTTTCAAAACACAGCTCCCTTTCGCCAGATATTTCCTGGCCACCTTGTTGGAATGATAGGTGACTTTTTGTTAATTTCAGAGTAAGTCTTCCCCACAAGGCTTACACTTCATGGAAGTTTCACATCAATGAGACTTAAAGGATCAGAGAACATGAGTTTTCCTATTGTTTTCCTATGCCCGCCCTCCTTCCCATCTGGCTTCTCTCTGTCATCTCTTCTATCTAATCGAGTTCATTCCTTCAACAAATGTTCATCAGACTCCAGTTATGCCCTGGGTGCTGGAAGTAGTGTGACTAATAACTCTGTCCCTGCCGTTGGGGGCTGCATTCTACTAGGAGGGGCAGAGAAGGACTTAGGATAAATGTAAAGAGTGATGATGAACGGGGGTGTCTGGGAAGCCACAGGAGGAGAGTAGAAGCAGGGATTAGATCTGCCCGGCTGTGATTAGGCTAATGATGTCTTTGGTTAAGACCCTGTTTATGCCAGTAGCTAAGGGGTTCTCAAATCTGGCTGCGCGACAGAATTACCTGGAGAGCTTTGGAGAATACTGATGTCCATTCATTTGGTCAGGGGTGGGGCCTGGACATCTGTATTTGTTTAAAGCGCCTCATGCAATTCTGATAGGCAACCAAACTGGAGAACCTCTAGAGTTGATAGATGGCCGGATAGCTTTGTGTGTGCGTTAGGTCTTCTTGTGGTACTATTCAGAGATGCTTAGCCTATAGTCTTTTATTTGGCTGTGACTTATAACACTAAAGCTTTCAGCTTCTCTGTACCAGCTCTTCTCAAACTTGAATGTGCGTTCAGATCACCTGGGAATTTGTTAAACTGTAGATTCAGGTGCAGTAGGTGTGGGGTGGGGCCTGAGATTCAGCATCCCCAACACACTCCCAGTGTCACCAGTGCTGCAGTCGGAGGACCACACTTCGAGTAATAAGGGTCTACACTGTAGCATGTTTGGAATATGATTAATACTTGTAAACAGAAAAATGAGTGAGGGTTCATCTTAGCCCACTAAAGATCTGCGCTATTAAACATTTTATAAGTTTCTTTAAATTGAATTCTCATTCACCAATTTGATTGTTCGAATTTGAGAACATTAGATTTTTCTTAAGAATCACACACTTGCCTGATTAAAGTTTAAAATGTCTGCTTTTATTAATTTCTGCAATCCATAGTATTAAAATGCAGGCTGTTTGGAGATTTGTGAACATACAGATTTGACTTAATGTCAAGTTCATTAATAAGCATAGGAAGTTAAACAATTGGTCTTGGATGTAAAGTTTCTTCAAACGGTTATTGCAGATTCTTGCACTGTTTTAAATTTTAATGATGTCAGAATTCATTGCTAAGTGTCCTATTATCCAAATACTCCAGGTAAAGTTTTTTTTTTTTTTTTATGGTCAGAGCGAATAATTGGATATAAATGAAGCAAGTAATTAGAATGACTCGGTGTAATGTTTTGAAAACACAATTTTAATAGATAATTAAAACCCTTACATGCTCATTGTAGAAAACTGGAAAATAGAAGAGCACAAAGAAGAAACTAAAAAGCATGTTAATTCCTTTACTCAGAACTGCTTTGGTTTGGTTACATTCTTCCTCTACTCAGCAGTACCACAAATGTTATTCCATGTCTTTACATATTTTTAAACAACATTGGTTTTCATAGCAGCAGAGTTTCTTATGAATGTACAGTAATTCCTCTAGCAAGGCCTTTTGATATTTAGCCTATTTCCAGTTTTTCATGATTCTGCATAAAGCTGTGATAAACAGTATTAAATTTTTGCACACTTCTCTACTTCCCAGGGAGAAATTCCTAGACTTGGAATTGCTGGGTTAAAGTGTGCACCTATTTAAAAATTGCTTTTAGTACAAATTGCCATTTATCTCGGTGTGTTTCACCAGCAGTCTGTTTTGCTCATATTTTACAAACACTGGGTATAATCTTATAAAACTCCTCACCCATTCAGTTGGTGAAAAATGATATTTTAAGCTCTAATTCACATTTGTTTGAATATTAGTGAAACTGAACAATTTGACTATGTTTTGGGAATTACAGTTTTACCCTTTCCCATTTTTTCCCTATAGATGTGTTCTTTCTCTTACTAATTTTAAGAATTCTTTAGAGATGAAGGGTATTAGCCCTTTTCCATACATGCAACTGTGTTTTTTTAAATTGCTCTTTAGTTTTTAAAATCAGTTTCTTTTATTTTTCCTTTATGCTAATTAAGTTTTTTCCATTTATTACTTTTCCTTTGCTTTCATGCTTAGAAAGGCCTTATATCCTGTCCCTATATTTTCTTCTAATTCTTTTGTTGTTTCACCTTTTCATTTACATCCTTTCGGCGTTTATTTTGGTATAAATTAACTCAATCGTTTTGCAAGTCTAGCTGGAGACAAAGTCATACTTGAGTGATGTCATTCTTTAACATTAAATTCATTTTTCAAACGTTGAAACTGATTTCAAGCTTAACTCTTTTTAGAGGGTTTGAAACCCCTGTTTGCCATTTAATTCCTAAACTTTTGGGAGCAAGGTCCCCCAGCTTCCAGCCCACTGCCATTGTTTCTGGAGAGAACTTTTGAGAGTCAGTGGATTGTGGAGTCGCTGGCAAGGCCAGGCAGACATGACCACTCTCCTTGCCCACGCTTCCTGAGTTGCCTGAGTGAGTGTGGGATGAGGCAAATTGATAGGTCTTAGTCTCTTGATTCCTTTCGGGTCTCTGGAGTAAAAAGTGAGCACACCCCACCTCCAGACACATGCCTCCTTTTCAGTTTAGCTAGAAACCTTAGGGGGGTGGTGATAGGTGAGCTCCTCATCAACAGCCTGGCTCAAGCCGCCCTCAGCCCTTTGCAGCACCTTGTAATAAGGACAACACTCTTTTAAACCCTATTTTTATAAGCAGCTAGATGATAATAAGTTTAGTTCCTGTGTGTTGTTATTCTTTTTAATGTTTATAAAATTCAAGAGACCACAATTTGAAGACACAGACATTTAAAGGCCAACCCTATGGTCTAACAGAGCTACATTTTCTTCTTTGGAAATCAGATTTCTTCTGTGAATTTACCTTTAACAGGATGTTTACTATTACAAGAGTCAATGTAGTGTAAAAGAGCATTGGGCTTCAAATCAGAAGTCCTCTGTTTGAGTCCTGGCTTTGCCAGCGTGCAGCTGTGTGACCTTGGGTAATTCACTTAACCTCTCTGAGTCTCCATTGAAACTTTAGAAGGACTCTTTCTGTTCCAGAACAACAACCACTAGATTATAAAGAGAATGCTATCTGCTGCTCTGCTGACTGGAATACTGTGAAAATTTGCATTTTTAATATCTGCTAATACACATCTTCATTTTAATTATCCAGGCAGAAGCCTAGCTAGAGCAGGTGGCACTCCAGAGTGTAGGAGCCAGAGGGATGTTACTTACTGTGGGATGTGTGTGTGTTGTGTCGACAAACAAACAAACAAACAAACACATCCATCAAAATTCTGTCTCTAGGCATTCACAAACAGTGGCTATTTGTTGTGTGTACTCCTGCCCTTTCTGTAATTTATAGTTTGTGTGTAGGAAGAAGACCTCCAAAGATCATGTAAATTGCATTTTAGTCTATTGGATATTTTTATTCTTTGAAAGAATTTGCAAAGAATAGTTTGGTGACTAAAACTTCTAAAACATTTACCCTGTGATCATTTGATAAGATTTTAATTTTTCACTTTTATTTTTCAAAATTGAGTGTGCCAAAGACACAAAGATTATCTCAAGAGCTACTAGTCGAGTCTCTGATATAGATGTATAAATTCATTGCTTTCATGTATGTGTTTGTAGTAGTAGAGATTCATTCACATCCCTTGGGGAGCATGGGGGGAAAATAGGGAGAAGGGGAGGGCTTCATGGAGGAAGTGACACGAGCTGGGTGTTGAAGCATAAATAGGAGTTTGCCTGACAGAGATGTGGGAAAAGGGCATTCCAGAAAGAAGGAACAGCACTGGCAAAGGCAAGCCAGTGGGCACAGTTGTGGCCCCTTTGAGTCCACTGAGTAGAACGGGTGGCTGGTGAGAGACTGTGACAGAGAGAGGGGAAGTGGGATTGCTACAGGGTGGCTTCTAGGGGAAAGGGTAGATTGTAAAGGAACTTGTATCTTATACTAACTGACAAGCAATGGGGAAACCACTGATCACTTTGAGACCACAGTGTGATAGCAGATTTGTTATTCATGAAGATAGCTCTGGAAACAGAAAGCCACGCGGAGGCTAAGCAGGTGTCTGAAATGGTCCTCAGATTTGAATGGTGTTTTAAAGATCAAAAAATACTTGCACACGTGTCACCAAGCTCACTTCTTTACTTTCCCGAATCGTGGGTGTTAAGCTCGCTTTGCGGATGAGAAACCTGAGCCCAGAGTCGTTTGAAGGGCCCTGAGTTGCTCCACTGACGGGGATGGGGAGAATTTTGCATCCAGTTTGGGTCTGCCCAGGCCCCAGAAATCTCTTCCGTTTCACCCCATGCCATGTGGAAGCGTATTTCAACAAAAGTACTCAAGTATTTTTCTCACTCTTTTAGCTTGAACTTTCAAAGTACTTTTAATCTTGATAAAGAAAGCTTGACAGGAAAATCAGCTTAACTCTTATCCTGCAGGTGTTTATTTAGTATACTATAGTCATGTCGAGTTCCCTCTTTGCTGACGTTTTCCTGTTATGATAGCATTCTACAAGTTGATGGTTTATTTTCTCTGAGTAGCTGAAACGGGAAGAAAAATCCGCACTGCATTTTTATTAGGATAGGTTATAACATCTTGATTTTATGTTTCATTTATTTCAGTAACTTTGATCATGCCATTTTGTCATAGATTAAGTTGGCATTTAGGCTATGATTTCTTGCTGTTTTAAATATGACTTTTCACTGTGTATGGCAGGTTTATTTTCTCTGCGGCTTTACTGAAGACTCTTTAGAAGTGACTCCATTTATGTCTCACCTGAAGGCCCATATTCTGGGGCTATTGATCTCACATTCCAAGTGTAGCTTTTTGTAAAGCAGTTCAGCTCTTCCAACCCCTGCTGGAAGACATCCAGCCCTACCTGTGCTGCCACCTGCTCTGTGATGTTTGAAGCAAAATGGTCTAATTGTTTTGTTTTTGGTTTTGTTTTTTAAACCAGAAACAGGTTTCTAAATCTCCGATTTTGTTAAAACACAGTTGGAGGAGAGGTGTTCAGGTCACAAAAGCATTGAACTGTGCTAAGATTGCGGTGGGTGGGTAGATAGTCCTTGAAATGATTTTTTGATCCCTTGAATTTCAGGACACTTTTTTAGAGAAGAGGCAAAGGGAAAAAAGCCCAAAGGGATGCTCCATGCCCTGAACGAGACTATGTGAACTTGCCCAGGGTCTGGCACTTATTGGGTGATAGATGTTTATTAAGGTAATTAGAACATGTGCCTGGAATGAGAGAGTTTTTGTAGCTGAACATTAAATATATATCTGAAGGCAAAAAGGGATAAAGTGTGTCATGTCGTCATTATTTAATGTAAGAAGCATAGGTGTTCATTGGGAATGGGTGGCCTCTCTTTTTCTACCTTCAACTTATAGGAGAAATTGATTTGATCTTAGAGTATTAGAATAGACAATGTCTTCTACAGTCATTTTTTCCAGAAAGTGACATGTTCTTCTTGAGGCTGTGCCATACACTGGCCCTTTCTAAAAAGTGAAAAGTGTGCTATAAAGTCCCTCGTCAGCAATTGCATTTCCCTGGGGAGCGAGCTGTCACAGTTGAGGTGTCTTGCTTTTCAGTGGGTTTAGGTGTTTAGAAAATGGATATTGAACTTGGCCCTGATTGTTTCTCTCAAGTGTCAGTTTCTTCGGGCTTATATTTGGCAGGAAGGCGAGAGCAGTCTGTTGAATGACGTGCTGGGATGTAGAGCTTCAGTGTGGCTGAGTGAGTCTGCGGGTCGAGATGGCGGATGTTTAGGCAGCAGGTTCATTCACCCTCCCTTGGGCTGAGGAGGCTGCTTGGGACCTGCTGGGCCTGCTGGGGGCCTGGCCTTAGATGCGACCCTCCTGGACTCTCAGCATCACTCCTGAGCAGCAGGAATCAGGCTCTGGCAGCTGAGATCTGGGCCAGGATCTTTGTCAGAGGGAGAAGTTCTGAATAAACATATTTTGAATGCCTTAATGCCTGATCTCTCAAAGGCCTTTTCAAAAAAAAAAATCTAACATATTTGTCAATGAGAGAATGGAATTCATTTTACTAGTTTTTCTTCTACAATTTTAATAATAATAATAATAACTATTATTATTATTGAAGACCCCTTTTTCCAACTGAGCACACTTTTGTTAGTCTTGCCATAGTTTAGACCCCCTTGGGTACATGATCTCACAAAAATATCTGAGGAACTTTGAAAAAATCATAGAAAATAAAGGATATTGGGCAATCAACTATTAAGGAGGTTAGAATTTGGGACAAATTTCTTTCCATATCTTTTCATTTCATCCAAATTTATATGAATTAGAAAATGGTCATTTTTTTCCTGTTTGGAATAAGATGACATGCATATTAGAAGTCTAATGTATTTTTCAGGTGTCCATGAGGTAAATGGAAACACCAGAAGCCTGTTTTACACACACACACATGCATGCACACACGCACACATGCACGTATCTTTTGTACACTGGAGAGGTAAATATTCAAGTCTTTTCCATTGGGTGACATTTTGTTTAAACATTTTTGCAGGACATTCATATTTCCTATTTTTACCTTTTGAAAGGGACAGTGTAAGGGACCGATGTCAGAGTAAATTTGTGAATTTGCACCAAATGCCAGGTGTAGGGTTCTGTGACATCTCAAAATAGGGTTTCGTATGCCTTTGGGCATCGTGCACTCGACGACTTTCCAGGAGGGAGTGAGAAGGGATTGTCTGAGAGAATCAAATTCTCAGTCGTCAGCTGCCCAGTTATTCTTTTCTAAAATTGATCTCCCTGAGAACGTCACGCCGGCTGTCCTTTCCCACCAGTTCCCCCTTGATGCCCTCCCCCCACTTTGCATGAGTCTTGCTATGCTGGGTGCCAGACACCGCCAGGTGCTAAAGGAAGAATTCAAAGGCTGGTGTTAAGGAAATGAATGACTAGTAAAGGTAATAAACCTTTTTTCAAGTCAGGTGGTTTCAGTTCTTTTTTTTTTTCAACCAAAGTGAAGGAGTTCAAGTTATCAAGGAATCAAGTTATCTCTTCAAGTAGATGATCCACAGATCACTATGGACTTTAGAAAGCATTAAAGAAGTGAGTGGCAGGGCAATAATATAACTTGTCCCTTTCCTATCTACTAATCTGTGTGAGCAAGGCTTCTCAGTGTTCACACTTACTAAAATGAAACGTAGGAATAAAAGTGAAACAAGTAAAATTCAGTTGTAGATACATTAACTAGTTAAATACCACAGCCCTGTTCATCTCATTAATAGATGCATTTTCAAGAAAATTTTACTTTTGCTTTTTAATCATTATTTGTGAAATTTGTGAAACCTTTATGTTGATCAGTTGTGAGCCAATGGCAATCTTGACAGTAACTCAATGCAGAAGATATTTTTGAAACCCTTAGACATTTTGGTCACAGAAAAAATTTAAAAATAAACTTCAATTTACATATGTATTTTCATTGAACAAAAATAGAATAGAGTGATCAAAAAATATTCTCAAACATAAAAATATGTTCTGTTAGAACAGAAATCTGTGGGGGAAGTGGAATGAAAATACATTGTGTTAGTGGAGAAAAATGAATGCAAGAAAAGCCAGTTAATTCCTTCCTCCGCCTTGTCCTTCCTTCAGAATGGACTCGCCTCTAACAAGGATTTCCCAGTACTGAGGATAACTTACATATACCTGAATTATCTTCTCCCACTCTCTCCTGGTCTCCCAGGAGACCGAGGTAACTAGTGTTCTCAATCATCTATTTTCTGTTCTCTGCCAGGTTTTGCGGGGCTTGAATAATCTATGAATTTGAGAGCCTTCTTTAAGAAGAAGAATTAAAAATCATGAGTTAAAAATGCCCAACCAGGGCTTCCCTGGTGGCGCAGTGGTTGAGAGTCCGCCTGCTGATGCAGGGGACGCGGGTTCGTGCCCCGGTCCGGGAAGATCCCACATGCCGCAGAGCGGCTGGGCCCGTGAGCCATGGCCACTGGGCCTGCGCGTCCGGAGCTTGTGCTCCGCAACGGGAGAGGCCACAACAGTGAGAGGCCCGCGTACCGCAAAAAAAAAAATGCCCAACCAGCACCATGTCACCCAATTCGAGATGTTGTATGAGGAACGGGAAGTTGGAGAGGAAGGTGACAGTGGTCTTAACCCATTGCAGTTACACAGCTTACCATTGCAGAGTTTACAAAATCACGTGACCATGTGCTTACTGCTAGTAAGTTTATTTATGCAAGTAAGGGCTCCTGAGGCTTAAGCTTCAATAATTTCACTGTGAATCTACCTCTGTGTGTGTGTGTGTGTGTGTGCATTCTGTTGGATATATGTATAAAATTATGTAATTGTTGTATTTTAAAATGTTGATATATATCATGCTGGCAATCACACCCCTTGCAGCTTTTTAAGCATATGAGAAATTCTGGATGTTAACCTAAAATGTGCTAGGGCATATAGAGTTTTTCAAAATTCTTATGGGGTTATGTGAGCACAAAAGTTTGAAGACCAGCATGGTACAGGATAGTCCATGCTGTTAAAACACTTAGCAGAAGAACATATACCTCACCACCATGGGTGGAAATGAATCCCCCAGTGTATTTGAAGGTTTCTGAATGGAGGAAACGGTCCTGGTCACCAAAGGCTGTTACCAAGTCTTGCTACTTGAGAGCATGGCTTCACATCTGCTTGCCAGGGAAGCATAGAAAACCAGTTTCCTCCATCCGTCTGCATCTCCCCCTTACTGCTTCTCTGCTCCCATCTACCTGCCTAGCCTGTCATTGATCTGAGTTACACCCTGGATTAAGAACACAAATTAAATGTTTCTATCTGCAAACCTCTTAGATCTCATTTGGAGCATTTAACTCTGAGTCTTCCAAGCTTGACATTCCCACACCCACCTCTTCGCGAATAGAGAGCCCTTAAGTTGCCTGCCAGTTTCTAAGAGGCATCAGGGATTCTAAATAGCACGTAATGTTTTTTTCATTGCCCCAGTAAAAATCATGTTCCATTTTGGTGGTGGTCGTGATGGTAGGTAGAACTTAACTTGATCCTGATAACATTTATTGGATGTTATTTAACTGTGCCATGCACCTTATTTCAATATGTTTGTAAATTCTTTGATGACAGGGCAGGGACTATGCCTTACACTTCTTTTTTTGATTAATCACCGAATCTGGTGCCATGTTAGTACTTATCAGGGAAAATGCAATATAGATAGAATTAAATTGGAAATTTACTGAATTTAGATTGCATTGATGTATTTATTTAGTCAAAAATATTTATTGAACACCTACTATGTGCCAGGGGGCTTCAAGGAGCTTGTAGTCTAGTGAAAAAAAATTTCTAACGTTAATTGTCTACTGTGGGCTCAGTGGCAACGTTATTTTTAAAAATTTGATCATCACAAAATCCTATTCATTTTACTGATGGATAAGCTGAGGCTTAAAGATGTTAAGTACCTTTCTGGGTAAGCAGAGATGCGGGACTTGAACCCACACAGTCTTACTCCAGACCACGAACTGCTCCATTGTCAGTCTGTGGCAGTGAAAGACAGACAGCTGGCCATAGTTTTAATCTTATTGGAAAAGAATCCCAAATATGGGGACTATTTTTATGATGTCACAATTAATTATCTACACTTGATAAAATATGAATTTTATACTTGGGACTGTAGGAGAACATGACATATATCTTTGTCTTTCTTTTTTTTAACTGAAAAAAAAAGCCGAAAACTTTATATTTTCTTTTCTGTATGTTTTAAAGGATATGTGAATTTCAGAGAATTGTTCTTATTTCTCTTGGCTGAAGTAATGGGGCAAATTTAGCTCATCTCAAAGAAACAAGCAAAAATGACAGATCTTTATTTTTTTCTTTCATTTGTCTATTCATTTATTTTATTGAGGTACAGTTGATTTACAATATTAGTTTCAGGGGTACAATATAGTGATTTAATATTTTGATAGATTATACTCTATTTAAAGTTATTATAAAATACTAGCTAAATGCCCTGTGCTGTGCCATATATCCTTATAGTTTATTTTATACATGGTAGTTTGTACCTCTTAATCCTCTACCCCTATGTTGCCCCTGTCCCCTTCTCTCCCCCCACTGGTAACCCCTAGTTTGTTGTCTATATCTGTGAGTCTGTTTCTGTTTTGTTATGTTCATTCGTTTAGTTTTTTAGATTCCACATATAGGTGATAACATACAGTGTTTGTCTTTCTCTGGACCGATTTTATCTTTAAATCGCAGCGTGATGCTATTCTGGGCCAGGGCAGTTGTGATATTTACTTCAGACCTCCGGTCCTGCTTTCCAGCAGAGATGTGCTTTCTGGTTCTCATTCAGGCATTTAGTGAATCTTCTTCCAAATTAAAAAAAAAAAAAAAAAAAAAAATGTGACCGTTAGCTTCCATTTTCCAACACGTTCAACCCTTTTCTCAGCAAAAGTGTTTGTGGTGGATTTTTGAGGGTAGGAGTGTGGTCAGTGATGTAACTGAGAATTTCTGGGACTTGGAAGTGAGCTGTCTTATTGTGACGACCAGTTTTAGCAGAATCATCTAATTCTTCTCTGCACTTGGTTAAAGTGTAACAAAGTTTAACTAGACTCAGGAGTTGGAGTTGAGCATTTTGAAAACACATACTTGTAGTCAAAAGTATTGTAAAACCTTCATTATCTGGCGTGCCAGTATATAGAAGAACATCAGCTGCAGACAACAATGTTTTCTGGAAGGAGAAGGTTTGCACCTTTAACCATCATGCTTCCCCTTTTCTTTAACCACGTTGATGGAAATCTCTCTAAAGCATATTACACATTCTTTTCTTCTCACATGGAACTGTTATTCATTGTTTGATTTTTTTTTTAATGGCTCACCATCATTGCTAAGACCTTGAGTATGGAAAGCAGCTGGGATTCAGCTGTGTTCCCCGGATCTGTCAAGGCAGGTGGGGCTGGCAGTCCTCACCACATCTACCCTTGGTCTGCTTAGCTTTGTGAACTCTTGTAGTTTTGCTGTCTCCTGCCTTGTCATGTGGTGCTTTGCCCTGCTCTCAGGTGGCTGCCAGTAGCAGCTCTTTTCCCACCATTAACTTGCTGCTTCTAATAGGCAGCAAATTTAGAACAAATAGCAGAACCCAGTGGAGTTGTTTGTGAAACAAGGGGGGCTAGCTCCAGTAGAGTTCTAAGTGCACGCTTGATGTTTTCTTCCCTGCAGACAGGAACCATGTGTGATTTTGTTGTCATTTTTTTTTTTTTTTTTTGCGGTACGCGGGCCTCTCACTGTTGTGGCCTCTCCTGTTGCGGAGCACAGGCTCCGGATGCGCAGGCTCAGCGACCATGGCTCATGGGCTTAGTTGCTCCGCGGCATGTGGGATCTTCCCGGACTGGGCACGAACCCATGTCCCCTGCATCGGCAGGCGGACTCTCAACCACTGCGCCACCAGGGAAGCCCTAATTTTGTTGTCATTTTATCTGCACACAGTGCCCTGCTCACTTACCAGCTTAGTACAGACTGTATTTAATGACTAAATGATGAGCATTCATGAACCTTAATCTCCTAGGCTTTAGACCATTAGCTCATCAGAAGCCTTTTTTATTTGTTTAACTCCTGTTTTCAGCTGTGTTTTAGATGCAGGAGCCTGATGGATAACTCTGATTAAATAAATGATTTGATTGAATTACGTGATTTTGATAGGTTTTTCTCAGATAATACCAAATCAAACATAAAGCCAAACAAACATTAAAGGTTCTTTTTTCTAAAACAGGGCGTGACTATTTTAAATTGACTTCCTTATGTTTACATATCAATAAAATCAGAATCTCAAAAATAAAAATAATACAATAATAATAATAATTTAAAATTTCAGCTTTAACTTAATTTTCCATGTAGAAAGAGGGCAGGAGATGGCTTTCTGGGGTATAGGGCTGGTCTCTTTTCCTGTAAGGAGTGCAGAGTCCCAGTTCCTAAATTTTCTTCTTTTTCAGGTGACTCATGAAATGTTGTTAACTTCTTTATTTTCTCTCTTAAAAAATAATTTCAGAAGCAAGGTAGGGAGATTTTGGGCTATTTGAGATACTTTCTGTCTTATTTACTTATATCAAGTGATGTGACTAAATGGTTTAAAGTCCTGAGTATCCCAGGCCCTGGCTGGATATCCTGTGCCTTGGTGAGAAACAGAAGGAAGTATCCCTTTGGGGATAACTAGTTATACAAGGGTGCCCATCCTCGGGGAGGATGCAGGCACCATGGCTTGGTAAATAGAGCATGGTCTCCCTTTCAGCCCTACCTGTGCCCCCACCCCAGACCACCTCGTGCAGAGCACACTGGTGTGGACAGTGGTCATGCAAGGACCCCGATGTCACAGTGGGGACTTGGCAGGAGGATCATCCTAGGGTCACAGGTCTTAGTCCTCCACTTTCAGGGTCCATCCAGGATACCTGTGGTCTGCAGGCACGTAAGACATTATCACTGACATTCTGTCGACTTAGGGGCCGAAACCCAGGGCCTTGGGGCAACTTATGAGGATTATAAAGCCAATACACGGTGGGGTGCGGCCTGGAGCCAGAGCTCTGGCCTTTTCTGGCATTGCCCAAGTCTTGTCCGCTCCATCCTGTCCAGAATGCACTGGCCGCAGCTTTTCCTCCGCTCTCTTCTCTCTGTCCTGCATCCCATGGTGGGCACAGAAACCCAGCCCCTCTGCCCTGTTCTGTAAGGCCCTGCCCCAGCCCCCCTGGGCCCACGATGTGCTGTCCTTACCAGCGGTAGCACCCATGTGGAACTTCTCTCTTTTTCTGCAGAGTGACTAAGCTTTTACTTTACCAAGTCGTTTCTTTGTGGAGCTTTTTTTTTTTTTCAGCCAGCAAGTACTACCTAAAACCTCCTGGAAAATTCCTCATTATTTCAGAAACATCATGGGACTTCCATTGACTCAGCATTTTTGTGCTAATTTTCAAGTGTGGATTTCAGACACTCACCATTTCATTGAGGGAATGAAGTAGACATGAGGGGAAGTATTATGTAATATTAAATTATCATCACAACTCTCTCTGACAGTACTTTTAGACTTTTCGGGTGTTTTCAAGGCAATCTCCGTAACATTCGTTTCTCCTGGAGGTTCCTCACTGGATGTTTTCAAGGAAATCTCCAACTCTATAGAAGAGCTGTGATGGAAGGACAGGAGAATTTAGTTAACTGACTCCAGTGAGAATGCTGGCAGCTGGAGGAAAGAGCATGGGTTGAGGGGTTCTTGTTCTGGCCTGCCTCTGTTTCTTCCATAGTCACAGGGAAGTAAATCCCACTCAGCCCATTCTGTGAGCTGATGCAGTATATGTGAAAGCACTTGAAAAATTCAGAAGCTTTAGCAATGTAGGTATCATCCTTACTGGAAATATAAATATGACTTTGAGATAAAAGAGGACCTTTGGTCTAAATAAGTTTAGGAAATAGTGAATTATTCTCTTCTTGGAGATTCACAGCATATTTTAACATATTAAGGGTTCCCCCAAGTCCTACAGGTAAGAGGTCCTATTTAATTCTATTTAACTTTAGTTTTTCTCCAATTTTTTTCTTCCTATAAAGGATGGAAAACTTTTCCTCTGTCCTTTTATATTATGTCACTGGTGGCTGTGAAGTAAATTGGCAACAGACAGATTAACAGGAGAAAAGGCATACAAATTAAAAATTTTTTACATGTGCAGGGGCTTCACAGAAGAGAAGTAAAACCCCAAAGAGGTGGTTAGACCTGGGGACTTATATGCCATTTTAACAAAGGGTGATACATTGAAGAGAAGTGACTAGACAAAGGAAATAGGGATTTGGGCTTCCAGGTGAGTAAATTGTGGGAAGGAGACTAGAAAATGTATGATGCTAATAGTTGTTTAGTAAGGTTTGTTATGCAGACCCAGTTGTCTCTGGTAATGAAAGTCATGTTCCGAAACATTCTCCTCTTCCTGGTACAGGAGCGGGGGGACATCTTTACAAGTAAAACTTTGCGTCAGCTTTACAAAGGCAAATTTGTGCCCTTGTTTTAGGCAGAGAGCTGGAGGACAGAGATCTCCTCTTACGTCTGCTGTCTCTCAGTTGCCTTCAGCTAAAAAAATAATCCTGTTGCAAAGTGGCATATTTGGAGGGTTGTGTATTCTGATCCTCTTCACTCCCATGTTGTTAGTTGCCTCTTTCAACTACTGTGAGTGGAATTCTTGGAGGGCACATGAACTTAGTGAAAAGACCTTATGCTATTTATTTTGGCAGCTTCCTTACTGATTCTCAGGTTTATTCCACCTGAGAAGTCCCCAGGCACTAAGTTATGGATCAGTGAGGCATTATTATGTTTTATGATATACTGTACATATACAAATACATGTACGGATACAGACACATGTCTCTAACTAGGTAGGAGTGTTTTGCAAGATACAGTTAAGTCATATTCTCTTTGTTGCCAGAGCTCAAGTTTCAGTCAACCTTGCAGAGAGTATTTTTCTCCTGGAATCTGGCTTACCTATACCTTTTCCCTAAAGAAGTAGAACTATCATTATTTTTAAGAATTCTTTCTTCTTTGGGGAAATTATGGACGTATTTTCTTCACACAGCTACCAAATGGTTTTGATATTTTATTTCATTTCATTTCATTTTTTTGGCTGCACCCCACGGCTTGTGGGATCTTAGTTCCGGGACCAGTGATTGAACCTCGGCCCTCGGCAGTGAGTACGCGGAGTCCTAACCACTGGACCTCCAGGGAATTCTAGAAATGGTCTTGCTATTTTAGCACTGACATTTATATGTAAAATTAGAGCTTCTTAGAGTTTTAGAGCTGGAAGAGGCCTTAGCGACTGTCTTATCCAGTGACTCTCAACCCTCAAGCATGTTATTAGCATGACAAAGAACATACACTTGGGAGTGAAAGCCTGGGGAACTTTGAAAAAGCACACATTTCCTTCTAATCTTCCAGTTCCTCCTCCTCCGTCATTGCAACTGTGAAGTCTGTCTGCCCAACAGGAACCTGTCACACGCCTAGGGGGTTGGGGACAGAAGCATTGCATTACAGATCCATTTTATCCCCACATTTACAGATGGAGATGGTGGGGCTGCCAGGTTCAATAACTTGTTCAAAGTCACACAACTTGGCCTAGAGCCTGGTTGCTGCTGATCAACCCACTGCTTTTTTTCCCTACGAGTTTTTCCCAAATGTCAGCGAATTTTGAACTACTTCTGTAATTCATGCCATATCATGTACACCCCCATCTACCATCAAAGACTGACTTTTATATGTAAATAATTTGTAAGATAAACTTTATATCAGTATTCTATCTGGAAATACAACAACCAGTTCCACTTGCTATGAACAAAAGTTAACATTAAAAATAATGCAATGAAAAGATATGTTAAATTTTAACTCAATAAAGTTACCTGTTCAACGTTCTGAGCCTGAAACTTTCGCTCTGCTACAAAGATTATTCAGTTATAGAGATGTTAATATATATTTGCCCCAAGCTATGCCTTTCTTGTGCAATCAGAAAAATTGAAAGAGAATTTTGAAGGCGATAACATTCTCCATATTTAAGTCTAAGTAATGTTTGCCCACCCACACATCATCTAACATCCTCTCAGATTCCCCCAATGAGTGATCTGTGTGCCATATGTTGGGTACTGGCTCCCAAAATGGAGGACCATGTCTAGCAAATCATAGCTTAGTTTGTATCCAGACTAGTTATAAGATCATAGACTTAATTGCAGTCAGAATATGCCGTTGGAAAGAAGAGCAAGTGAGAGGTTGAATAGATGTTAGCTGTTTATGTTGTGTGTATATCCACTGAACCACTGGAAAAACTCAAAACACAGTGCTTGCTACATAGTAGAAGCCCAATAAATATATGTTGATGAATGAATGAATGGAAAGTGATAGTGCTATATCAAGTCAGGTAGAATCAACAGACTGTGGTACTAGCAAGTTGCTGTGTTTTATCCAAAATCACCTTAAAATTCTTGGCAGTGGGCATGAAGTAAGGAAGACCCAGTATCAGCAGAGCATGGCCATGGACTATTTAATTGTGAAGAGCACATATGCATACAGACATTAAGAAGACTTAACCCTTTATCTTTTATAGTCTATGTCACACTTTCCTGTATGTTATCTCAGAGAGGCAGTGCATCTTGAGAAGTTCAGTGAAGACCCAGATTTGAATCTTGATTTTACTACCCAGGAGCTAGGTGATTTGAGGAGAACTGCATAATCTTTTTATGGGACTCCTTGAATCTAAAAGTGAGGTTATTATAATGCCCACCTCAAAGGTTGTTGTGAGGATTTAGTAAGGCAATACATATGAAAATACCTTTTTGAAGACTAAAGTACTATACTCATTTGTCTTTATTGAAATTACATACCATTAAAATGACCAGTAAACCTCAATTTATTCAGAAAGATTGGAGAACATGGAATTATGATTATTGGAATATTCTGGATAATAGAGGTATTGTAAATGTCTTTCTAGTTAAAAGAATTACAATAAAATATCCTTAATATCAAAGCTATATTGAACACAATTAATCCTTTGGATAAGAATTCCAGATATTGCTGTATATTTCATGACCAGCACATGAACACTGGAATGGGATGTAGAAAAATATAGGAAGATAACTGACTGAGATAGGTTTGGGCATCCAGTTAGAGTCATTTATCTTCCTATAGTTTACTCTAAAAAAAATAGTTCATAAAACACATATTTACTTATTCTTGATCCCTGAGTATAAAAAGTATATGAGTTGAGGAACTGACATGGGATGTCGCAAAGTAGAATTATAGAATTCTCTTTTTATGGGTATTTTGGGGGAGTAGAATTTAACAAGAATTGGTTTATTTTGTCCTGTTAAGACAAAAAAAATTAAGCCAGTTTTTTTCCTATAATATAATACCTCTAGAACCCAATCTTAAGACTTTTTTGCTTAGTATAAATTCTTACATCACAAATCTTGGTAATTCAAGTAGTGACAGTGCTATTAAAAAAATTATAATCAAAGCCACTAACATTACATGGTAAATTTTTTTAAGTAGTTTCTTCCTGTTAGGTCATATTTTAATAGTTTAACCTTCTTGAATTTTAGTTAAGTTTTAATAATAGATTTTTAAACTAATATATATATATATATATATATATATATATATATATATATATATATATATATATATATATATAGGTATACATGTATTTAGTTTTATTAATTAATCCGGATAAGCCTCAATGGGTATTTAAGTAATAGAGATATAAGTCACTGGGAGGGAGAGTTATTATATGAAAAGATCACTAAAATACATTAGGAATTTCTTTTTAAAATGCTATTATCGTGCTGTTATTCATTTTATAAACTTCTGCTCATGTCCATAAAATTGGACCATTCCCAAGGATCCAGTCATCATCCTCTTATAATAATTATCTGACACATCTAATCTGGATGACTTTGATAGAAAATATGACCCAAGATGCTTTAATATGTCTTATGAGCTCTTTAAAAATCAAATTCTTGAATGATGCCAGGCATTAGAATAAAACTGTCAAGAGAAACTCAACTACTTTTGGCTCTGACAGCCTTTGCTTAATTTTAGGACCAACTCCTTTATTGAAAATGTTCTGTAACTGGGCTTCCCTGGTGGTGCAGTGGTTGAGAGTCTGCCTGCCGATGCAGGGGACACGGGTTCATGTCCCGGTCTGGGAAGATCCCACATGCCGCGGAGCGGCTGGGCCCGTGAGCCATGGCCGCTGAGCCTGCGCGTCCGGAGCCTGTGCTCCGCAACGGGAGGGGCCACAATAGTGAGAGGCCCGTGTACAGCAAAAAAAAAAAAAAAAAGTTCTGTAACTATCTCATCAACATGATGTCTGTTAGCAGATTATTTTCACTTAAGGGCTAAGCTGTGACATTTGAAGGGAACAGTTGTGAATGCCAGTTCAGTTCAGGAAAATGCTGTGGTTAAGGGCTAGCCCATTTTCACATGGAGTGATATTATTCAGGTCTTGTTTTATGGTACTTATATTGTAAATAATAATTTCAAAGTCCATGTAACTACCTGAGTCCGCCAGCAAATGGTACCAGCCTACTTGTTGTCTTAGATCCAGATGTCTAATGTTTAAATATGGGAGGAAGTATCTCTGGTTTGTTGAAAGTTTTAATTAGGGTTCACTTTGCTGCTAACACAGAAGAGTTTAAGCTACTAGATTCTTGGTGCAATACTGTTTCCACGTTCCTTTTTCTTTCTAGGATGCTCAATTATTTCTTCACCTGAATTTTAACAGTCATTTGACCTGAATGATCTAGAAACTTGCTCCTCAACATGCAGTCTGTGAGTCAGCAGGGTGAGATCACCTATGAACTTATTAGCAATGGAGTCTCTCAGGCCCAAACCAAACCCATGGAATTAGAATCTGAATTTAATATCAATAGAATGCACTATTTGAGCATACTTTTATTTTTTTGATAGCACGATATTAACTTTATTATAATTCATGGTTTCACGGTTCCCCCTGCTTCTAATGCTAATGATAATGTGTAGAAAAATATTTTTTTTGGCTCCGTTTGAATATGCATTCTTTTCCCCTTTAGAGTTAGCAGCTTGAACATCTTAACAAATAATATCCAGGGTGACTATCAATGAAGTGTTGTTGAAACCAACAGCTGTGTGTGTGTGTTTTTCCAAAAATAATGCCTCCTAGGAGTACAAACACTACGATTTCACATTATTTTGTTGTTCCTTTATCAGCATCACCACCCAAAATAGCTAATCAGTATCTCAATAATAAAGAGATTGTATGTTTTCTTTATTGACGGGAGGCACTTAGCATAAGAGACTGGTAAGTGGAAATTTTCAGTTGCGTTGGAGTTTGGGCTGAGGCCTCACAGCAAAGTTGAGTGATATGTGCACACATGTTAGAAAGGATGTTGACATATCTGTGCAGGACTTCAGAAGCCTGATGCCTTCCCTCTTGGACAGTACTTTTGAGTACCAAGGATCTAGACCTTTTACAGATCACACACACACACAGTTTTCCAAAAAATTTTATAAACTTTTTACTCATGGAATTAAAAGAAAATAATGTAACACTGAAAATATTTTGGTAAGGAAAGCTCATAAAATAAAGATCACACATGTCAGCTAAACACCAAACGTTTTTTTCTTAGTCATCACGATTTCAGGATATTTTTCAGTTTCAGTTCCTATTGTTTTTCTCTGGAAAAGCTGATTCTTTTAGCACTTTTCTTTCTCTGGAAACAGTAAATTCACATTGTTGTCATATTTATCCTTAAAGTGATTTCAGACTTTAGCTGCTTATAGTGATTTGTTCACTGTTCCTTTGGCTGCAGCCTATCTCGGTGGATTTAGCAGTTACTTTAGCTTTCACTTCATGCCGGTGCTCATCTCACTCCTTACCCTTCTATACCTTTCCCGCTAGAATGACAACTCCTGGTGAGCGCAGGCTCTATTTTGTTCCCTCCTGTGTATCTCCACTGCCTAACATCCGTCACTATCTTTTTGCTGACCACAAGCAGTGGTAGGGACCACAATATAACCAAAATATAACTGGAGTGGTAGGGACCACAAGGGTCTGAAAAAGAGACCAGTGATTCAGATGGAGACAGGTCAGTGTGCCCATGGGTAGCTGGGCTTCCTGCCTCTCTAACCTGATTCTGAGGTCCTTGCTCTTTTTTTTTTTTTTTTTTTAATCAGTTATACATATACATATGTTCCCATATCCCCTCCCTTTTGCGTCTCCCTCCCACCCTCCCTATCCCCCCCCTCCAGGCGGTCACAAAGCACGGAGCTGATCTCCCTGTGCTATGCGGCTGGTTCCCACTAGCTATCTACCTTATGTTTCGTAGTGTATATATGTCCATGCCGCTCTTTCACTTTGTCACAGCTTACCCTTCCCCCTCCCCATATCCTCAGGTCCATTCTCTAGTAGGTCTGTGTCTTTATTCCTGTCTTACCCCTATGTTCTTCATGACATTTTCTTTTCTTAAATTCCATATATATGTGTCAGCATACAGTATTTGTCTTTCTCTTTCTGACTTACTTTACTCTGTATGACAGGCTCTAGGTCCATCCACCTCATTACAAATAGCTCAATTTTGTTTCTTTTTATGGCTGAGTAATATTCCATTGTATATATGTGCCACATCTTCTTTACCCATTCATCCGATGATGGACACTTAGGTTGTTTCCATCTCCGGGCTATTGTAAATAGGGCTGCTATGAACATTTTGGTACATGTCTCTTTTTGAAGTATGGTTTTCTCAGGGTATATGCCCAGTAGTGGGATTGCTGGGTCATATGGTAGTTCTATTTGTAGTTTTTTAAGGAACCTCCATACCGTTCTCCATAGTGGCTGTACCAATTCACATTCCCACCAGCAGTGCAAGAGTGTTCCCTTTTTTCCACACCCTCTCCAGCATTTACTGTTTCTAGATTTTTTGATGATGGCCATTCTGACTGGTGTGAGATGATATCTCATTGTAGTTTTGATTTGCATTTCTTTAATGAGTAAAGATGTTGAGCATCCTTTCATGTGTTTGTTGGCAGTCTGTATATCTTCTGTGGAGAAATGTCTATTTAGGTCTTCTGCCCATTTTTGGATTGGGTTGTTTGTTTTTTTGTTATTGAGCTGCATGAGCTGCTTATAAATTTTGGAGATTAATCCTTTGTCAGTTGCTTCATTTGCAAGTATTTTCTCCCATTCTGAGGGTTGTCTTTTGGTCTTGTTTATGGTTTCCTTTGCTGTGCAAAAGCTTTGAAGTTTCATTAGGTCCCATGTGTTTATTTTTGTCTTTATTTCCATTTCTCTAGGAGGTGGGTCAAAAAGGATCTTGCTGTGATTTATGTCATAGAGTGTTCTGCCTATGTTTTCCTCTAAGAGTTTGATAGTGTCTGGCCTTACATTTAGGTCTTTAATCCATTTTGAGCTTATTTTTGTGTATGGTGTTAGGGAGTGATCTAATCTCATACTTTTACATGTCCCTATCCAGTTTTACCAGCACCATTTATTGAAGAGACTGTCCTTTCTCCACTGTACATTCCTGCCTCCTTTATCAAACATAAGGTGACCATATGTCCGTGGGTTTATCTCTGGGCTTTCTATCCTGTTCCATTGATCTATCTTTCTGTTTTTGTGCCAGTACCATACTGCCTTGATTACTGTAGCTTTGTAGTATAGTCTGAAGTCAGGGAGCCTGATTCCTCCAGCTCCATTTTTCGTTCTCAAGATTGCTTTGGCTATTCGGGGTCTTTTGTGTTTCCATACAAATTGTGAAATTTTTTGTTCTAGTTCTGTGAAAAATGCCAGTGGTAGTTTGATAGGGATTGCATTGAATCTGTAGATTGCTTTGGGTAGTAGAGTCATTTTCACAACGTTGATTCTTCCAATCCAAGAACATGGTACATCTCTCCATCTATTTGTATCATCTTTAATTTCTTTCATCAGTGTCTTATAATTTTCTGCATACAGGTCTTTTGTCTCCTTAGGTAGGTTTATTCCTAGATATTTTATTCTTTTTGTTGCAATGGTAAATGGGAGTGTTTCCTTGATTTCACTTTCAGATTTTTCATCATTAGTATATAGGAATGCCAGAGATTTCTGTGCATTAATTTTGTATCCTGCAACTTTACCAAATTCATTGATTAGCTCTAGTAGTTTTCTGGTAGCATCTTTAGGATTCTCTTATGTATAGTATCATGTCATCTGCAAACAGTGACAGCTTTACTTCTTCTTTTCCAATTTGGATTCCTTTTATTTCCTTTTCTTCTCTGATTGCTGTGGCTAAAACTTCCAAAACTATGTTGAATAAGAGTGGTGAGAGTGGGCAACTGTCTTGTTCCTGATCTTAGTGGAAATGGTTTCAGTTTTTCACCATTGAGGACGATGCTGGCTGTGGGTTTGTCATATATGGCCTTTATTATGTTGAGGAAAGTTCCCTCTGTGCCTACTTTCTGCAGGGTTTTTATCATAAACGGGTGTTGAATTTTGTCGAAAGCTTTCTCGGCATCTATTGAGATGATCATATGGTTTTTCTCCTTCAATTTGTTAATATGGTGTATCACGTTGATTGATTTGCGTATATTGAAGAATCCTTGCATTCCTGGAATAAACCCCACTTGATCATGGTGTATGATCCTTTTAATGTGCTGTTGGATTCTGTTTGCTAGTATTTTGTTGAGGATTTTTGCATCTATGTTCATCAGTGATGTTGGCCTGTAGTTTTCTTTCTTTGTGATATCCTTGTCTGGTTTTGGTATCAAGGTGATGGTGGCCTCGTAGAATGAGTTTGGGAGTGTTCCTCCCTCTGCTATATTTTGGAAGAGTTTGAGAAGGATAGGTGTTAGCTCTTCTCTAAATGCTTGATAGAATTCACCTGTGAAGCCATCTGGTCCTGGGCTTTTGTTTGTTGGAAGATTTTTTATCACAGTTTCAATTTCAGTGCTTGTGATTGGTCTGTTCATACTTTCTATTTCTTCCTGATTCAGTCTTGGCACGTTGTGCATTTCTAAGAATTTGTCCATTTCTTCCAGGTTGTCCATTTTATTGGCATAGAGTTGCTTATAGTAATCTCTCATGATCTTTTGTATTTCTGCAGTGTCAGTTGTTACTTCTCCTTTTTCATTTCTAATTCTATTGATTTGAGTCTTCTCCCTTTTTTTCTTGATGAGTCTGGCTAATGGTTTATCAATTTTGTTTATCTTCTCAAAGAACCAGCTTTTAGTTTTATTGATCTTTGCTATCGTTTCCTTCATTTCTTTTTCATTTATTTCTCATCTGATTTTTATGATTTCTTTCCTTGTGCTAACTTTGGGATGTTTTTGTTCTTCTTTCTCTAATTGCTTTAGGTTCAAGGTTACGTTGTTTATTCGAGATGTTTCCTGTTTCTTAAGGTGGGATTGTATTGCTATAAACTTCCCCCTTAGAACTGCTTTTGCTGCATCCCATAGGTTTTGGGTCGTTGTGTCTCCATTGTCATTTGTTTCTAGGTATTTTTTAATTTCCTCTTTGATATCTTCAGTGATCACTTCGTTATTAAGTAGTGTATTGTTTAGCCTCCATGTGTTTGTATTTTTTACAGCTCTTTTCCTGTAATTGATATCTAGTCTCATAGCATTGTGGTCAGAAAAGATACTTGATACAATTTCAATTTTCTTAAATTTACCAAGGCTTGATTTGTGACCCAAGATATGATCTATCCTGGAGAATGTTCCATGAGCACTTGAGAAAAATGTGTATTCTGTTGTTTTTGGATGGAATGTCCTATAAATATCAATTAAGTCCATCTTGTTTAATGTATCATTTAAAGCTTGTGTTTCCTTATTTATTTTCATTTTGGATGATCTGTCCATTGGTGAAAGTGGGGTGTTAAAGTCCCCTACTATGATTGTGTTACTGTCGATTTCTCCTTTTATGGCTGTTAGTATTTGCCTTATGTATTGAGGTGCTCCTATGTTGGGTGCATAAATATTTACAATTGTTATATCTTCTTCTTGGATCGATCCCTTGATCATTATGTAGTGTCCTTCTTTGTCTCTTCTAGTAGTCTTTATTTTAAAGTCTATTTTGTCTGATATGAGAATTGCTACTCCAGCTTTCTTTTGGTTTCCATTTGCATGGAATATCTTTTTCCATCCCCTTACTTTCAGTCTGTATGTGTCTCTAGGTCTGAAGTGGGTCTCTTGTAGACAGCATATATATGGGTCTTGTTTTTGTATCCATTCAGCTAATCTGTGTCTTTTGGTGGGAGCATTTAGTCCATTTACATTTAAGGTAATTATCGATATGTATGTTCCTATTTCCATTTTCTTAATTGTTTTGGGTTTGTTATTGTAGGTCTTTTCCTTCTGTTGTGTTTCTTGCCTAGAGAAGTTCCTTTAGCATTTGTTGTAAAGCTGGTTTGGTGGTGCTGAACTCTCTCAGCTTTTGCTTGTCTGTAAACGTTTTAATTTCTCCATCAAATCTGAATGAGATCCTTGCTTGGTAGAGTAGTCTTGGTTGCAGGCTTTTCTCCTTCATCACTTTAATTATGTCCTGCCACTCCCTTCTGGCTTGTAGAGTTTCTGCTGAGAGATCAGCTGTTATCCTGATGGGGATTCCCTTGTGTGTTATTTGTTGTTTTTCCCTTGCTGCTTTTAATATGATTTCTTTGTGTTTAATTTTTGACAGTTTGATTAATATGTGTCTTGGCGTATTTCTCCTTGGATTTATTCTGTATGGGACTCTCTGTGCCTCCTGGACTTGATTAACTATTTCCTTTCCCATATTAGGGAAGTTTTCAACTATAATCTCTTCAAATATTTTCTCAGTCCCTTTTTCTCTTCTTCTTCTGGAACCCCTATAATTCGAATGTTGGTGCATTTAATGTTGTCCCAGAGGTCTCTGAGACTGTCCTCTGTTCTTTTCATTCTTTTTTCTTTATTTTGCTCTGCAGTAGTTATTTCCACTAGTTTATCTTCCACCTCACTTATCCGTTCTTCTGCCTCAGTTATTCTGCTATTGATGCCATCTAGAGTATTTTTTATTTCATTTGTTGTGTTTTTAATCGATGCTTGATTCATCTTTAGTTCTTCTAGGTCCTTGTTAACTGTTTCTTGCATTTTGTCTGTTCTATTTCCAAGATTTTGGATCTTGGAAATAGAATCTTGGATCATCTTTACCATCATTATTCTGAATTCTTTTTCAGGTAGACTGCCTATTACCTCTTCATTTGTTAGGTCTGGTGGGTTTTTATCTTGCTCCTTCTCCTGCTGTGTGTTTTTCTGTCTTCTCATTTTGCTTATGTTACTGTGTTTGGGGTCTCCTTTTTGCAGGCTGCAGGTTCGTAGTTCCCGTTGTTTTTGGTGTCTGTCCCCAGTGGCTAAGGTTGGTTTAGTGGGTTGTGTAGGCTTCCTGGTGGAGGGGGCTAGTGCCTGTCTTCTGGTGGATGAGGCTGGATCTTGTCTTTCTGGTGGGCAGGTCCACGTCTGGTGGTGTGTTTTGGGGAGTCTGCAGACTTTTTATGATTTTAGGCCACCTCTCTGCTAATGGGTGGCGTTGTGTTCCTGTCTTGCTAGTTGTTTGGCATAGGGTGTCCAGCACTGTAGCTTGCTGGTCGTTGAGTGAAGCTGGGTGCTGGTGTTGAGATGGAGATCTCTGGAAGATTTTCGCCGTTTGATATTATGTGGAGCTGGGAGGTCTCTTGTGGACCAGTGTCCTGAAGTTGGCTCTCCCACCTCAGAGGCACAGCACTGACTCCTGGCTCCTCAATTTGGGATGATTTGTTGTCTATTCATGTATTCCACAGATGCAGGGTACATCAAGTTGATTTTGGAGCTTTAATCCGCTGCTTCTGAGGCTGCTGGGAGAGGTTTCCCTTTCTCTTCTTTGTTCTCACAGCTCCTGGGTCTCAGCTTTGGATTTGGCCCCGCCTCTGCGTGTAGGTCGCCGGAGGGCGTCTGTTCTTCGCTCAGACAGGACAGGGTTAAAGGAGCAGCCTCTTCGGGGACGCTGGCTCACTCAGGCCGGGCGGGAGGGAGGGGCACGGAGTGCGGGGCGAGCCTGCAGCGGCAGAGGCGGGCGTGACGTTGCACCAGCCCGAGGCGCGCCTTGCGTTCTCCCAGGGAAGCCGCCCCTGGATCCCGGGACCCCGGCAGTGGCGGGCTGCACAGGCTCCCGGAAGGGCGGTGTGGACAGTGACCTGCGCTCGCACACAGGCTTTTTGACGGCGGCAGCAGCAGCCCCAGCGTCCCACGCCCATCACTGGGCTCCATGCTTTCAGCCACGCCTCGCGCCCGTCTGTGGGGCTCCTTTAAGCAGCGCTCTTAATCCCCTCTCCTCGCGCACCAGGAAACCAAGAGGGAAGAAAAAGTCTCTTGCCTCTTCGGCAGCTCCAGAGTTTTCCCGGACTCCCTCCCGGCTAGCTGTGGCACATTAGCCCCCTTCAGGCTGAGTTCTCGCCGCCAGCCCCAGTCCTCTCCCTGCGCTCTGACCGAAGCCCGAGCCTCAGCTTCCAGCGCCGCCCGCCCCGGCGGGCGAGCAGACAAGCCTCTCGGGCTGGTGAGTGCCGCTCGGCACCGATCCTCTGTGCGGGAATCTCTCCGCTTTGCCCTACCCAGGTATGTGGGGAGTTTCTTGCCTTTTGGGAGGTCTGGGGTCTTCTGCTAGCGTTCAGTAGGTGTTCTGTAGGAGTTGTTCCACGTGTAGCTGTATTTCTGGTGTATCCGTGGGGAGGAAGGTAATCTCCGCGTCTTACTCTTCCGCCATCTTACCCGGAAGTCTCCGGTCCTTGCTCTTCGTGCCCTCCACGTACGCGCTCGTGCCTGGTGACTCTCGCTCCCCGTCATTCGGATGCTGTAGTGGAGCTGTGGCGTGCCGTCCAGCACTTCATCCCCTGAGTGTTGTTGGCTGCTGAGCGCTCACAGCTGGGCCCCTCCTTCAGCCTTGCCCTGTGCTGATGGCACCCTTCCTCGCCCAAGGTTATGCCTCTTTCCTGGGGGCAGCCCACATCCAGTGCCTAGTTGGTGTGAGGGTGCAAAGGCCTGATCCCCTTGCCTCAATTGGGGTCAGCTCTGAAGAGCCATCCCAGTTCCGGAGCTCCCTGTGGGACTGACGAGCTGCCGTCTCTCTGTTGCAGTTGCATTGCAGTTGACCTGCTCCTTCTTCCCATTCCTGCTTCCCTCATGTCTTACAGGTCGTGCCTGAGAGCATGCACATCGCTGCCTCAGAGTCTGAGCATCAGCTAAAACAGGTGCTTTACGTGAAGCTCAGTGAACCTCAATAACCAGGTTTCATAGTCAGCTAACTGCTGAATCTAGACTGGAGCCTGGCTCAATTGAATGCTTTTCCAGTCCCAGTGTTCTGACTCACTCCGAGGCAGTGGTTCTCAACAGGGTGATTTTATTCCCCAGGAGACATTTGTCAATATCTGGAGACTTGGGGGTTCTTAACTGCATCTAGTGGGTGGAGGCCAGGGATGCTGCTAAACATCCCACAGTGCACAGGACCGCCTCCACGACAAGGACTGTCCGGCCCCCAATACCAATAGTGCCAAGGTTGAGAAACCCTGCCCAATGGATGCATGAGACAGGGGAAGTAAAAATTAAAAAGTGCACTTCCATGGATTCAGTGTTTTAAAAAAATCTTCCATTTTAAAACTATTACGTGGATAAATGTATTTTTGTTACATAGGTTTTGCAGAGTTTCCATTTACGAAAGGCTGGCGCATACGTGTGTAGGGTTGTAGAAATGCCACTCGAAGTCAGCATTTCCACTCCTTGGCTCCCTGGGGGGAAAACGGGGTCTACTCTGTAATCTTCAGGCTGGCAGCAGTTCTGATCATGAAGCCTGTGGAGAAGCATTTAAATACAACCCTCGTGTTGTGCTGGGTCTTATGACTACTTGTCCTAGATTTTCTGTTTTTCTTGGGATGTAAATAGTAAATCCTTCCTCTTGCTTCTGTCTTAAGTAACAATAAAGGGGAAATGTGAACCTAGGAATTCCATATCAAGGTCCTGGAGTCTAGGTTTCCTGTTTTTTCTTGACAGTCTCATGTGTTAAGTGGGCACTTGGATCTATTATCACAAAGCTCAAGAAAAGATTGTTGAGCAAATGAAGAAGTCAGCACTAAAGATTCATATGACAGGATGTCTAAGCTTATAGGTTGACTTTAGGACATTCACATGGGAACACCATTGGACTTCCCTGGTGGTGCAGTGGTAAAGACTCCGAGCTTGCAATTCAGGGGTCATGTGTGTGTCCGATCCCTGGTCGGGGAACTAAGATCTCACAGGCAGTGCTGCCAAAGCAGGCAAAACAAAACAAATGAGAACACCATTCTCAAATAGTTCATCTAACTAACTCTAGTGCTGGAAAGCAGCATGCAAGAGGACATAATGTGCACAGTGCTCCAGGGAAGTGGGTAAATGATGTCTGGAAAGAAAGGCAAGAGGCGGAAGGGTCAGCAGGTGGCTGGAAGGAGAAGATGCAGGCTCTCCCCAGCTCCATTCAAATTTTGTAAAATTTCAAGATATTGGGATTAATTGTGGATGATGACCTGGAGAATAATCTGTTTCCTGTTAGTGGGATTTAAAAAATATTTTCTCTGCTTCAGTAACTGCACCTTGGCACTATGCAGACCAAAATATATTCAAGTTGTATTGAGTTTCATAAACTGGAAGAAACCAAGAGGCTGTCCCTTGTCCAGAGATGATCCCGTGCTGGCGGTGAGGGCTTGCAGACGTTCCTGCTACCTCCAGAACCCGAGCTTCTGTGTCCAACAAGACCCAGAAGCCCCCCGGGCCTGAAGTGTGGAAACTGCTCAGCCTCCCAGACAGTTCTGATTGAAGGATCAAGACAGATTTGGAAAATCCTCCAAAAGGGAACATGTGAGGCCGTCTGGACGTCAAGTGCCTCCTGTCTGTCCCTTTTCTGCTGCCAGCTTATGACTCGATACTGTCCAAAACTGCCTGAGCTCACGATTCAGATTGAGACCCATTTAAGTCTCGTGTGGCTGGTGTTTTCAATTTTATGGGAAGTTTTATGGTTTAATGTCTTTCTACATTTTCTGAGATCTATTTTTAAAATAGATGAGGGAAAAAAATCTATTATTTGAAGCGGCATTGCTTTAACTACCTTTTGCTGCACTCTTCAAAAATGAATGTCATCTGAGAAGGAACTCTTAAACACAGCTGTTGGGAATGTAAATTCACAAAACTCCTTCCTGGGCGTAGTTTTTCATACACACTTTGATCCAGATATTCTTTAGGGAATTTATCTTAGGGAAATAATTATAGATGTAGTTAACGATCTAGCTAACAGATATGTTTATTACAGTATTGACTGTAATAATGATTAATTATAAACAACCTAAATGTCTAGAGAAGCAAGTGTTTGTTAAATAACTTATTGTGCGTGTATGGTATGGGTTGTGATACGGCAATTGAAAAGATATAGTAGAAGACTATTTAATGACATGAAATGATTTATGACATTAAGTGAAACAAGATTACGGTGGTAGGGAATGTTCCCTACTCTATCCTGAAAATGTAGCTAGTGGTTATCTTTGGATGATAGGATTATAGGTAGGTTATTTTTATTTTTTATTTTATTTTATTTTTTTACATCTTTATTGGAGTATAATTGCTTTACAATGGTGTGTTAGTTTCTGCTTTATAACAAAGTGAATCAGTTATACATATACATATGTTACCATATCTTTTCCCTCTTGCGTCTCCCTCCCTCCCACCCACCCTAGGTTATTTGTTTTTTTCTCATCTGTGTTTTCTATATAGTTTACATTGAATAGGAGTTACTTTTGTAATAAGTAAAAAAAAATAAAAATTACTCCAAATGAAAGTTGTATGTGTGAAACATATATAGAAAAGTACACAGATTATAAATGTTCAGCTTATTTTCTCACAAAATAAATACACCCATATAGCCAGTACCCAGCTCAGCTAGAATGTACAGGGCCCCGGAAGCCTCACTGCTCACCTTCCAGTCACTAATACCTGCCCCACTATCCTCTACCAGGGATAATCACTGTCCTGACTTCTAACTGCAGTGGTTCATTCCTGTTTTCGAACTTTATATAATTGAAATCATCCAGTATATGTGCTGTTGGGTTGATGGCTTCTTCTGTTCCATATTGTGCTTGTGAGCCCTTCATATTGTTGTGTGTACCTGCAGTTTGTTTAGGTTTATTGCTCTGTACCATTCCATTGTGTGAATATACCAGTTTTAATCCATCTGTTGTGCTGTTGAGGGACATCTGGGTTGTTTCTGGTTTGGCTCTATTATGCGAAGCGCTGGTGTGAACACTCTTTCCGTTAACACATTTCTGTTGGAGAACACCTAGGGGTGGAACTGTTAGTTCACATGGTATGTTTCTGCCAAACAGTTTTCCAAAGTAGCTGTAGCAGCTCACATTTCCACTCTGTATTTTTTCCCTCTGTATTTTCTAATGCCACAAAAGTTCCCCAAGCTGTTTTGAACTCTCCTGGATTGTTTGATGCCATCTTACTAATTTCTACTCTGTTGTGATTGCAACTATACTTTGAATATCAAATAAATGTTCTAGAAAACTCTGAGTCATTGTCTACATTTTTTTTAGAATCTTCTCTTTGCTCAGAACAGCTTTAAGTTTCTTATACTTCTTGTGCTTGAAGAACAGGTGACAAAGTTTTTCTTTTAATAATTGTATTATTTGAATTGCAAGAGTACCACACTCTTCCATTCCCATTGGCAGAATTTTACTTACACGGAAGTTGATTTTTTTTAAATTTATTTATTTTAGGCTGCGTTGGGTCTTCATTGCTGCGTGCAGGGTCTTCTCATTGCGGTAGCTTCTCTTGCTGCAGAGCACGGGCTTCAGTAGTTGTAGCTCGAGGGCTTAGTTGCTCCACGGCATGTGGGATCCTCCCAGACCAGGGCTCGAACCCTTGTTCCCTGCATTGGCAGGTGGACTCCTAACCACTGTGCCACCAGGGATGCCCCGGAAGTTGATTTTTTGATTAAAAAAATTCTGGAGTGGTATGGCTAGAGGTACAAAATCCACTTATAAGTTATTGTCTGTCTTGGATTAGGAACCAAAGATTTGATGATCGTATAGATATTTTTTTAGCCAATGTTCCCCCACTTCTAAGCAGAAATACTTGATAAACTGCTGGGAGGGCAGCAAGATCCACTGGCAGAAGATTTAATTCATATAATGCTTGCTCTGGACCCACAGCCAAAACATTATCCTGCTCTGGCTGGACCCGGACAGGACTGGCTGCTGGTGTTGTCCTAGAACATCTGATGAATTCACAAAAGCTTTGGGTGGAAGGGCTTTCATTTGAGGCCCATAAAAACCTGGAAAAATTAATAAAGTATGGATGTCAAGAGCACTTATTCCATTGTTTTTACCACGTTCTCTACACTGCCATGGGTGTCCTTCGTCCTTTTAAAACTTCCTTCTGGGCTTGTCCCTAAGTGCTGAGGCCCACAGTTCTCTTTGCAGGCTGCTTGGTCTTTCCTACATCTTAAGGAAAGGCCATCAGTCATCTATCTAAATACTGACTCACACTGCTTTTAAGTATTACAGGGTACTGGCTGTTGAGGCAAAGCATAATGAATCTGGAGTTTTCTGACTTCTGTTTCTGGTCAAATTGCAATGAATCATTTCTCTAATTTTTTGCAGTGTGATTTGTAATACTTTTTTTTTCTTTTCTTTTTTGCGGTATGTGGGCCTCTCACTGCTGTGGCCTCTCCCGTTGTGGAGCACAGGCTCTGGACGCGCAGGCTCAGCGGCCATGGCTCACGGGCCCAGCCGCTCCGTGGCATGTGGGATCTTCCTGGACCGGGGCACGAACCCGTGTTCCCTGCATCGGCAGGCAGACTCCCAACCACTGCGCCACCAGGAAAGCCCTGTAATACTTTTTTTATAATGAAAAAATAAATCTCAGAGCTTTACAAAGTGTCATAAGAAATATTTGGGAGCGTCAGGGCTGGGGTAGAGGTGTGAGCTGAGTGGGGAGCGCTGATGACAAGGGGGTGTCACTGGCTCGTGTGTAAAGGCATAGTGGGAGGAAGAGGCTGAGTTATCCCATCTTGGGCCTCCCCCAAGTTCTCAGATGAGGCAGTCAGACTTCCTTGCTGGTTAACTTTAAAGGTTGCCTTGCTCAGAAGAGCACGCGTGTCATGGACGTGCTTCTGATTGTGGCACAAAGTGCCTCCTGTTGGACTTCTTGGTCTTAGTGTGAACATGTTTTCTTAAAGGCTAGGTTTTGGGCAGGGCTCAAAACTCTTTACTAGGGTTTCAGAAGTTTTTTTCTCTACAGTATATGAAAAAATTCCTACTCAACACCTGCTATATTGTACCTAGGGATTAAAAAAAATTATACCCTTAAGTGGAATAACTTCTTCAGGTGGGGCTGTGGAATGGGTGGGAGGGATCTCGGCAGGTCTGTAGTCTGGGGTTAGTTTTGCTCTAAAATATTCCGTCTTTGCTCAGATTATGTATTCAATATTTTTGCATTCTCATGGAGCTATAAAACCATGCTGTGGACTTGATTTGTATGACTGTTATGTCAGGTGTGATAAATTTTATGTAATAATACTGATTCGTTCACTCTGCTCGTTCATTGTGGGCCGGTTAAAGTGATATACAACCATTCATTTTGTTTTACTTTCAGAGGTAGTTTATTGTAAACAAAACAAAAGGTTGGCTCTTAACTACACCTGCATATACTATCACCAGGAAAATATTTATAGTTCAGCTCATCTTGTTTAGGCCTAAAGTAACTATGGTTTAATCAGTCAGCAAACAAGGTAGGGCAGCATGGGGGATGATCTCACTAACAGTTCCTGCACAGAAGTGAGGGCACAGTGCCCCCCCTTGTAACTTTCACAGCCCAAGAAATGTAAAGGTGATCTTGAATTCTTATCCAGGATGAAGATTGAGATCAGAATCCACATGGGACTTTGCTGTTTTCTTCAGCACATGCATCCACATACCTAGAAGGGAGGTAGGGTTTCAATTGAAAAATACACATTTCTTTTTTTTTTCCTTGCTTCCAAAATTGTATTGCTTTGGTTTCCATACCACTTTTATTTATCCTTATAGTTTGAACTTTTTTTGTTGTTGTTGTTGTTGAAGTATAGTTGATTTACAATATTATATTAGTTTCAGGAGCATAGTGATTCAATATTTTTATAGATTGTACTCCATTTAAAGTTATTATAAAATATTGGCTATATATCCTTGTAGCTCATTTATTTTATGGTCATTTGTATCTCTTAATCCCCTACCCCTATCTTGCCCTTCCCCCACTCCCCACTTGTAACCACTGGTTTGTTCTCTATATCTTTGAGTCTGTTTCTGTTTTGTTATATTAATTCATTTTTTTAGATACAAACATTTCTTGATCATTGTCTATAAGTTGAAGTTTTGTAAATCAAATCAAAATAGTTTAAGAGCAGAAAGGGAGAGAGAGTGAAGCATACTGAGCTTAAAGGATGTGCTCCTAGGCCTCAGAAGTGAAACCCAGGGACACTTGCCTTTAAAGTACAGGCTATTTTAACCACATGGTATCTCCTTAAAAGCCAATGTTTTGTGATAATTTAAAACAGTTTAAAAAGCACTGTCTTACATATTGTTTTGTTAATTTTAGTTCTCACAGATTAATCCAAAAGCTAATACATTGGAAAAGCAAAGAAGCATGTTAAGAAACATTCCTAATATTTTATTCGTTTATTCAACACACCTTTATTGAACACCTAGTATAGGCTGGGTCTTTGGGCATGCATTGGGAATACAAAATCTAAAAAGAATCAAGCCCTGCCCTGAAGGAAAGATGGGGGGATAAATGAGTGCACAGAGTACCGGGTGATAAAGTATACGATGGAAATTGTACTCATAGGATGTTGTGCGAGCACAGAGGGGCAATGGGATTTTGTGGAAGGAGTAAGCAGGGAGGGCTTCCCAGAGGAGTTGATACTTGCATTGAGTTTTGAAGGATGAGGAGGAGTTGCTCATGAAGGAGGGAAGGAAGCCAATCAGACAGAAGGAACATGCATGTGTAGGCCAATGTGATGATCCTTGAGGATTGCCCATCATTCCATATGTCCAGAGCCTAGTGCATAAGGATGTGTGTGTTAGGGAGGGTAGGAAGGGTGGCAAGTGATGCGGCTGGGTAGGTAAGCAGTGGGCCGTACATAATGGAGCACATCAGTGTACTCTACTGGGAGGTTAGGGGTTTGGCCATCATCCTGAAAGATGGCAAATCCTATTAAGTAGGTGGGCAACAAGGTCAGATTTGGATTTTGGAGTGTTCACCGTGAGGCCAAGGTAGGGAATGTTGTGAAAGAGGCTGACCTGGAGCCTGGGAGCAGGTATAGGAGTGATCCAGATGAGAAAAGGAAACAGCCTGAACCCAGGCAGGCATGCTGGTGAAGAACAGAATGGGATATTAGTAGAATCTGTGGACTTGGTAGATTGACTGTGGACTGGGGGTACGTCTGCACTACACAACTTAGCTTTGAGCTTGCCTCAGAGCCAAGGTGAGAGAGCAGTGGCTCTTTTTAGAATGAATAGGTTTTGTTTGTTTGTTTTCCAACTTGCTAAGATAGGGAATACTTGAAGAGGAGCATGGGGAATGGGAGGGAGGCTAATAGGTTGTATTTGGGGAATATTGAATTTGAGGTGTAAACAGTTCATCTCAGAGGAAATGATCCATAGATGGTTGAGTCAGCTTAGGGGCTCAGGAATCCACTCAGGCAGGGAGATATGGACTGGGGAGACATCAGCATATTACTGCTGAATAAATTGGAGGATGTAGATGAAGTAGCCTTGGAAGTGGGTATACTAAGAAGATCTAGGACCAAGCATGGATCCTTGGAGACCACCCACATTTAATTGATGAGCAGGGCAAGAGGAGTCTCAAAAGGGCATAGGTGCAGGAGGCCAACCAGGAGTGATGTGATGGAAGCTGGGAAGGGGTAAGTTTCTAGAAGGGGTGCTCACCAGGTCAGACACTGCAGGGATGCTCAGCACTGTGCTTGGTGCAGAGTAAATGATCATAAGCATTTGTTACTGTTGACTTAGGAACACAGAAGAGAGGGAAATGACAGGCTTGGCGTGGTCAGGAAAAGCAATGAAGGAGGAGGCAGGATTTAAACAGAGACTTTAATGGGGCTTCCCTGGTGGCGCAGTGCTTAAGAATCCACCTACCAATGCAGGGGACACGGGTTCGAGCCCTGGTCTGGGAAGATCCCGCATGCTGCGGAGCAACTAAGCCCGTGCGCCACAACTACTGAGCCTGCACTCTAGAGTCCGCAAGCCACAACTGCTGAGTGCACGTGCCACAACTACTGAAGCCCGTGCACCTAGAGCCCGTGCTCTGCAACAAGAGAAGCCACCGCAATGAGAAACCCGCGCACCGCAACGAAGAGTAGCCCCTGCTCACCACAACTAGAGAGAACCCGTGCGCAGCAATGAAGACCCAACGCAGCCATAAATAAATAAATAAATAAATAAAATTTTAAAATAATAATAAATAAATAAAGACTTTAAAATTATGTATAGAATTTAGATAATGGAGGGAAGTTAGGCAGACATCCCAGGTCAAGTTAATGACTTAGCAGTCATGGCAGTGACAAAGTGACAGTGGTTTAGGAGGAGACGTCTCCACTCGGAGTGGAGGACACGTCTTTGGGACCCATAGGAAATGAGGACCAGCTCTGCCCTCAGGGCCACTGCAGCCTGATCTCTCATGGGCAGCCTTCTTTGATCTCCATGAAGCCTTGTCTCTGCACCAACTGGGAGCCGTCACCCCTTCCTGATTGATCGTCCATAACACTTAATCCGTATGCCACCGGGACGTGTAGCACTTTCTGTCTTGTAGCTAGTTGTTCACAAGTCAGATCTCCCTAGAGTGACCCTAAGCTCCCAATAGCCCGGGCAGTAGTTTGTTCTTCTCTGTATCTGCCAATCACATGACACAGTTTTGTCGCAAAGTGGTCAGTTAATAGATGCCAGTTGAGAGACTTGATGAGGTGGCAGGAGCTGGCGGGACACCACACTGAGAGGTGAAACTCCTCTCTTGTGGTTTCCTTCTGGTTCAGGGAAGTCAACAGCATCCTCCCTACTTAAACCATCCAAGAAAAGACTTGTTCCTTTCTGCCTCTTTTATCTGCACTTTGTCTCCTTCATTCCTCTTCTCTCTTTCCCTTTCTCCATTTCTCCTTTCCTCCCTTTCCCTTTGTTTTCTCCCTATCCCCTTACCCCCTCCTTCCCTCCTTCCTTCCTCCCTCTTTGTTTGTTCCCAGTTTCTTATCTCTTTCCTCTTATCCCAATTGCTATGTGTATGCTCATTCTTATCTGAATGTACCCAGAAACTCATATGTGTGTACTCAATCTTTATTTTGCCCATATGCAAAATACAGGTGGCATCCTTTTGATTGGTGGGATACTTTTCATTGGTGGTTAATGACATACTTTATGAAATATTTATATAGAAGCCTCAGGCCTACTATGTGAAGTAGAATTAGGAGGAGGTAGCAGGGCAACTCTCTCTCATACACACACACACACATGTTTTAATAAATATAAATGCTCTCAAACCTATCAGATGTCAATGTAAAAAATATTTCATTAAAACTGAAAACCCAAAGAGGAATACCAGAACTTTCTGAACCCAGAAGAGGAAGATCCTTCATGAACTTTTGATTTGAACATGGACTTCATGAACAGAGGTTAATGAAAATTCTGGGCTTTGGAGTCAGAAAGACATGATAAAGGCTCTGCCACTTAGTGGCTCTGTGGCCCTGGCCAATTACTGACCCTCATTGGGCCAAGGTGTTTTCACCTGTAAGTCAGTTCAGAAGCCAGCCTCATAAGGATTTTGTGAGGACTCAGTGACATAATATTTGTAACTTACTTAACACAGGGCCTGTATCATAACCAGCACTAAGGTCCCCTTTATTCCCTAAATCCACATTTTTTACTTCAACTTTCTTCCTCTTCCGTCTTTTGTTTAAGGACAAAACATTGAAAATCAGTCAAATAACCATTTTATGCAGAGAAAGGACTCCTTTTCCTCCATTTATTTAAGTATCTGGCTTTGGGTGTGAGTTGGAAAGTGTCCTTGCCTCATGGTATGAGACTTGGACTGTTCTCTGTGGCCTGCCTTAACGGTTATGAGGAATGATTATATATTTGTTTACAACAGGCCACTTTGGATTTCTTCAAGGGATGTTTGTATCATCTGTGATTCACAGTGAGCAATATTGCCAAATACAAAGGAGCTGTGTTTTTCTATTGTAGTTACTGTTTTGGTTGGCAAACTGCAGCCTCCTTACCCACCCTCTTTTTGATCACAGCCAATGATTGCATAACATTTTTAGATCAGTTTTTTTTTTTTTTTTGGAGGGGGGACAGCTGATTGAGACACATGGCTCTAGAGGAATCCTCACAGAATCCTAAGACTCTAAGGGGATTCAAGGAGACAACTTTTCCACTTGCTTTCCTCCAGCGAGGCCTATGTTTAAATTATCTAAGAAAGGTATTGGTAAGTCCTTCTGTTTTTAAGAATTAGAAGGCTATGCCCACTTTTCCCTTAAAACTAAATTCAAAGAGAAACTTTTTTGAATAAATGAACAGATTTTTTGAATTAATAAAATAGTAGAGGATGGCTTGCATTTCCATGAATAATAGTTCAGGAGTGACGCTGTCTTAACAGCTCAGTCTTTGGAAAGTTAAATGGCAGGAAGAGCACTTGGAGTTTGAAAGCATGAGGATCTAGTTTTTCTGTTTATTATGTCTATTGATGCAGTCAGGGTAGATTGTTCCCCACTTGGGTACTTTGTAGTTTTGATTTGCGGGCTTATCTTCAGTGGTCTTCATCTGTGGGATTCCTTGGGGTCTGGTTAAGTCTATTTCTGTACAGAGCGGTGTTGTGTTTACTGCCGAGTGGTGCTCTAGGATATCTCTGACCTGAGACCACTCTGTTAATCTATTATCCCAAGGGTTCCTAGATTCACCCTAGTGTAGATTTGATTTCAAAACCCAAATGAAAATCAGCTCCCAGTTATTCTCAGGGAGACTTCTTCTTTTTTCATTCTTTTTTTCCACACCTGGAGCTCACACTGAGACAAGCATCCTTACTGTCTCATTGTGCTAGTGGGTAGACTTTGTATCTAGTTCATCCTTTTAGTGTAGCCCTGTGACGTTCTCCGCTTTACATGGGGTTCTCAGTTTTCAGTCTACCCCGCTTTGGGGTCTAAGGTCAAACTCTAGATCCTCTTTGGCCATTAAAATCCAAGCTCCTGGGTTGCCTCCCATCCCCGTGGGCTGCCTGAGCAGCAGCACATGCCTCCCACTCAGTGTCCTCTTTCTTTTTGGCCTCTGGACATATGCTGTTCTCTCCCTGAGCTCAACCAAGCTTGTAAAATGTTTATTATATTTTATCCAACATTTCTAGGTATGTGATGCTGGGAAAGTTTTCAGGCTGTCAGGTTCAATAAATGGAAGTTGAAGTTTGAAGATTTGGGTTACAGTTCCAGCTCTGCTAATGGATTCTCTAGCTTTGTAGGACTGATTCCACCTCTCTGAATTTGTTTTCTCCTCTGTAAAGGGAGAGGAACATAATAACCTCACGGGCACTCCACATATGGAAAAGTTTTAGAAGAAAGCAAATTCACACTGGGAAAACAGCCTGTAGTGCATGTCGTGGGTGCCCTACCCACGTCCTTCTCTGGATTGGTGTCCCCAGTCCCCAGCTTCAGGTCTCAGGAGAGCCTTCACTGAATCCTTGACTGGATCAAGTTACCCTATAAACTGCTTTCCTAGCTCCTCATCATCTCCCCTACTTAATTATATGCTCCATGAGGCCAGAGAAGATGTATGGTTTTGGTCTTCACTGTATATTCAGGGCCTACAGTGGCCTCACACTTAGGATTCAATAAATATTTGTTGAATGAATAAACTAAAGGAAATGAGGGAAATGCAGGAACTGAGCAACAGGGCAACTAGCCCACTCTTGGGCAATCCTCTGGAACTCTAGAGATGACTTCTGTGAATCTCTGAGCCATTCTCACATCAGGGGGGGTCAGATGGAGTGGCTGATACAGAGTTTTGCAAGTGATCATGCTGTGATCTCAGAGATGGAGGGATTGGAAACTCTCCTGCCCGTCGCATGGAGGAAACTAAATTTGATGATGCTTATAAATCCTCCCTGCAAGATGATCCCTTCTAAATGTTCCCTCTAATTTTTAAATGTAGTATTTTTCCAGGGTGGTGTCCCTGTGTGTGTGTGTGTGTGTGCAGTATCCCAAAGTAATTATGCAATTTGGTTGTTTATGTAAACGTCTTCAAGGGATTCTGCAGAAGAATTATTTCAGTTTTTGTTATGCTGTGTAGAAATGTTCAGAAATCATGTAAATTAGAAAAGAATAGGAAATGAATAATCTGCCTGCAGATTTGATTCCATGATTAGCCATCCAAAGTCAACTGGAAAAAGTCCGAGACACTGGAAAATTAGGGGAGGTTTTTTGTTTTGTTTTTCTTCTACAAGGTATGTAGAAAAGACATGAGAAAAGTTGGGGGGAGGGAATGATTCTCTCTTAAAAACTTAGTGTTCTCAAAGTCACTTTATTGTAAGTGAAAGTAACAATAAAATGGTCAGGGTTTCTAGGATGAGTTTCCCAGAAAAGGGAGTACATCTCTTTTTAGGGCTATTCACATTTGGAGGGGAAATTGAAAGCTGATGTAATTTTCCAACACTATTCCAGAATTCAGGCTTTAAAGTTTCATATTCTTAAACTTTTCATTTCCTTAAAATCAGTTGTCACTTTGGAAATCTTAATTTTTCTCTGTTGTATCCTGAAAAGTAGTGACTATCCAGAGGACTCAGATTATGAAGGCAGTTAGAACATGTTTTATAACTTCAGAACATTTTTTGCATTCTTATCTCTACAAGAAAACTTTATGGAGCCAGTGAATGGAGATTTAAACTGCAGGATTCCCCGTTAGGTGCTCTGAGCAATTCTTGTTCTTATTATTTTTACAGAGGTTGTAGAGCTTATTCAAGGGGGAAAAAAGGTGGGGACTCAAGTTTATAGGAGCCAGGAACTGTTTCTTTGCTGGCCTAAATATACATTTTGAGAAATCAAAGGGCCAAGTTTTCCTCTTATCACGGTTTATGTTGCAATTGATGCTTTGTTTGAAAGCAGCAGTGCTTTGCTGCTTATAATCTGAACCAAGTTTATCCAGGTTGAATTTTGAGAAGAATCCTGAATTTGGTTAACCTTTTTGCTATTGTAGGCTCATGCTTAATCAGGCCAATTTTTAACAGTTGAGATACAATTAACATATAACATTACATTAGTTGCAGGTGTATAACATAATGATTCGATGTTTGTATATATTACGAAGTGATCGCCACAGTAAGTCTAGTTAACACCCATCACCACACAGAGTTATAAATATTTTTTTCTTGTGACTTTTTTTCCTCTTTTAAGATCTGCTCTTTTTTTAAAAAAAACATGTTTATTGGAGCTTTACAATGGTGTGTTAGTTTCTGCTTTATAACAAAGTGAATCAGCTATACATATACATACATCCCCATATCTCCTCCCTCTTGCATCTCCCTCCCACCCTCCCTATCCCACCCCTCTAGGTGGTCACAAAGCACCAAGATGATCTCCCTTTGCTATGTGGCTGCTTCCCACTAGCTATCTATTTTACATTTGGTAGTGTATATATGTCAATGCCACTTTCTCACTTCTCCCAGCTTACCCTTCCCCCTCCCCGTGTCCTCCAGTCCATTCTCTACGTCTTTGTCTTTATTCCTGTCCTGCCCCTAGGTTCTTCAGAACCTTTTTTTTTTTTTTTAGATTCCATATATATATGTTAGCATATGGTATTTGGTTTTCTCTTTCTGACTTACTTCACTCTGTATGACAGTCTCTAGGTCCATCCACCTCACTGCAAATAACTCAATTTCGTTTCCTTTTATGGCTGAGTAATATTCCATTGTATATATGTGCCACATCTTCTTTATCCATTCATCTGTTGATGGACACTTAGGTTGCTTCCATGTCCTGGCTATTGTAAATAGAGCTGCAGTGAACATTGTGGTATATGACTTTTTGAATTATGGTTTTCTCAGGCTATATGCCCAGTAGTAGGATTGCTGGGTTGTATGGGAGTTCTATTTTTACTTTTTTAAGGAAACTCCATACTGTTCTCCATAGTGGCTGTATCAATTTACATTCCCACCAACAGTGCAAGAGGGTTCCCTTTTCTCCACACCCTCCCCAGCATTTATTGTTTGTAGATTTTTTGATGATGATCATTCTGACTGGTGTGAGGTGATAGCTCATTGTAGTTTTGATTTTCATTTCTCTAATGATTAGTGATGTTGAGCATCCTTTCATGTGTTTGTTGGCAATCTGTATATCTTCTTTGGAGAAATGTCTATTTAGGTCTTCTGCCCATTTTTAGATTGGGTTGTTTGTTTTTTTGATATTGAGCTGCATGAGCTGCTTGTATATTTTGGAGATTAATCCTTTGTCAGTTGCTTCATTTGCAAATACTTTCTCCCATTCTGAGGGTTGTCTTTGCGTCTTGTTTATGGTTTCCTTTGCTGTGCAAAAGCATTTAAGTTTCATTAGGTCCCATTTGTTTATTTTTGTTTTTATTTCCATTTCTCTCAGAGGTGGGTCAAAAAGGATCTTGCTGTGATTTATGTCATAGAGTGTTCTGCCTATGTTTTCCTCTAAGCATTTTATAGAGTCTGGCCTTACATTTAGGTCTTCAATCCATTTTGAGTTTATTTTTGTGTATGGTGTTAGGGAGCGTTCTAATTTCATTCCTTTACATGTCCCTGTCCAGTTTTCCCAGCACCACTTATTGAAGAGGCTGTCTTTTCTCCATTGTATATTCTTGCCTCCTTTATCAAAGATAAGGTGACCATTTGTGTGTGGGTTTACCTCTGGGCTTTCTATCCTGTTCCATTGATCTATATTTCTGTTTTTGTGCCAGTACCATACTGTCTTGATTACTGTAGCTTTGCAGTATAGTCTGAAGTCAGGGATCCTGATTCCTCCAGCTCTGTTTTTCTTTCTCAAGATTGCTTTGGCTATTCGGGGTCTTTTGTGTTTCCATACAAGTTGTGAAATTTTTTGTTTTAGCTCTGTGAAAAATGCCAGTGGTAATTTGATAGGGATTGCACTGAATCTGTAGATTGCTTTGAGTAGTACAGTCATTTTCACAATGTTGATTCTTCCAATACAAGAACATGGTATATCTCTCTATCTGTTGGTATCATCCTTAATTTCTTTCATCAGTGCCTTATAGTTTTCTGCATACAGGTCTTTTGTCTCCCTAGGTAGGTTTATTCTTAGGTATTTTATTCTTTTTGTTGCAGTGGTAAATGGGAGTGTTTCCATAATTTCACTTTCAGATTTTTCATCATTAGTGTATAGGAATGCAAGAGATTTCTGTGCATTAATTTTGTATCCTGCTACTTTACCAGATTCATTGATTAGCTCTAGTAGTTTTCTGGTAGCATCTTTAGGATTCTCTATGTATAGTATCGTGTCATCTGCAAACAGTGACAGTTTTACTTCTTCTTTTCTGATTTTGATTCATTTTATTTCTTTTTCTTCTCTAATCGTTGTGGCTAAAACTTCCAAAACTATGTTGAATAATAGTGGTGAGAGTGGACATCCTTGTCTTGTTCCTGATCTTAGAGGAAATGCTATCAGTTTTTCACCATTGAGAACGATGTTGGCTGTGGGTTTGTCATATATGATCTTATTATGTTGAGGTAAGTTCCCTCTGTGCCTACTTTCTGGAGGGTTTTTTTCATAAATGGGTGTTGAATTTTGTTGAAAGCTTTTTCTGGATCTATTGAGATGAAGATCTGCTCTTTTAACCAGGCTAATCTTTAGGCGTTTACCCTGTCATTATATGATTTTAAAAGTTATTGCTATCCAAGCTTATTTTTGAAATTAAAAGAGAAAAGAATTTACCTTCGGAATATTTCTAATTCATTTCCTTTTTTTCTTTGTTAATCTCTACATATTGAAACCTGGGCAGTATTAGAGTTTTGAGGGTGGAAAAGAGAGGAGCAACTGAAAGTTTTCCAAAATGTGGAAGAGTTACTTTGGCTAAGGCTGGAAAGTTCGTCTCTTGTGGGTCTGGTCAGTACCTCCATCACCTGCCCAGAGTGGGAAGCATTAACCTTTTGGCTAATATGTGGATGCAGGTGATTCGGGCAGGTGGTGCGAAGAAATGTCTGATGAAGCCTCTGCTGCATGGTCTGATTGGGATGGAGAGATGCTACATTTTCCTCATTGTCCTTCCATCCTTGGGCCTTCAAATGAGCCATCAAGGAATAGAGGGAAAGGTATGGGCTACGGGGTTAGTGGTTTCTATCCTAGGTCTCAATTTCCCAGCCTTGTATTCATTTACAAGTTACTCGAGCCTTTGTTTCTTTGAGGTGAAATGGGGATAATAATGAACGTACAAGAATTGAATGTCTATGAAAGGACCTGTTGCTTAGTACCTGTACAGTAAATACTGGCTTCCTTCTCTTTTCTAGAGGTAAGCAGGTCAGGAGTGGGAAGACAGGGGGCTGGACCAGCAAGGTGAATTGTGCCAAGGGGAACTCAGGGTAAGATATTTTATGGGACATTTATAGAGGTAGCTGTAGATTTATTTAGCATGAGCGTTTGGATGGATTGGGCAAAAAGAAGCCAGAGGGGAAGGCCATATTTTCATATTGAGAAATAGTGATAAGGTGGCCTGTAACCACGATGTGACCTGTGTTGAATGTCTGAAAGAGATTACAGGGTCACTCTGGAGGATTGTTATATAAGGAGAAGATACTGGCTATGGATATCAATGCTCTGCTTTTAAAGATGTGAGACAGGAATGTGAATAGGCCCTCTGAACTCTCCTTCTGGCTGAGAAGAAACCAACCAGCGAGGAGAGATAAGATGCTCCTGGGATTCACAGCACCACGCTACAGGCCCTGGGAGATGAATACTTGTGAGTGGTGAACAGCAGGAGCTGGTGGGAAGCCTGGACGGCAGGCAGGGCTGGGCTGGTATGGGGTCAGAGCCATTAGTACCAGGGGCGAGAAATTCCAAAGATCAGGCACCCTTGTTCTCGAGGGGGCTGGAGTTTCTATGAGTGTTCTAGGGAGATTGGTGTAAGGAGCATTAATGCTTGAATCCTGAGTGTCAACTCACAGAAAGGGTGCTTCAGGCAGGCCTCGAGGGAACCAAGTGTCTGTGAATGAGCAGGGTCTCCTTGGGGACACTAAGTCTTCTTACCCTCTCACTCATGTGCCCTGGCTTTGGGGACAGCAAGAGCAACAGGCGCCCTAGTCTTCCACCCTCACAGGCCAGTGTTGTCCTGTCTTTTCTTTCTTTTCTGTTTTGTACCGGTGCAGGATCCCCAAGGGGAAATGGCTTTTGCCCCGTCCTAGTGAGGGGAGGGTCTTTCCACCCCTCCCCCAAGGCAGCTCTCCTTACCTGGGATGGCAATAGGGTGGGTGGGAGGGTTACCTGCCCCTTCCCCGGTGGCATGCTGCTTTTGCCTCCCCTCAAAGCCGGGTCAGGTATACAACGTGGGCAGTTTCTTGCCCCTGCACAGCAGCAGAAGGCTTTTGCTTGCCGTTAGAGACGGGTCGGGACAGAGGGAGGTTTTGTGCTTGTCTGCTATGGATGGAATGGTTGTGTGTCTCCCCCAACCCCTAGATCCATATGTTGAAGCCCCAACCCCACTATGATGGTATTGAGGTGGGCCCATGAGGAAGCAATTAGGGTTAGATGAGGTCATGAGGGTGGAGTCCCCATGATGGGGTTAGTGTCCTTCTGTCCTTAGAGGAGGAAGAGGCATCAGACCGTTTTCTCTCTCCACCCTATGAGATCACAGCGAGACGGAGACCAGGAAGCAGACCCTCACCAAGAACTGCATCGCTAAGCACCTTGATCTTGGACTTTCCAGTCTCCAGAAGTGGGAGAAATAAATGTCGACTGTTTAAGCCACCCCATCTCTGGTATTCTGTTATAGCAGCGCAGGCTGGCTGAGACACTGCACCTCATCTGCAGCTGCTCACCACCTTGTATGTGTGTCAGGTCCAAAGCATGCGTGGGCTTCCCCAGCTCCCCCTGCTTCCCACCTCAAACCTCAGCAGCTCTGAGCACTGAGGGAGCGCGTCAGGTCTTGGCTCTGTCCCCAGAGTTGCTCATGGGCATTCAGTGGAGGTCTGTGGAAAAAGAGCTATCCCTTATAGGGATCCAGGGATCCCTAAACTATCACACTAACCTACACAGAATTTGTTAAAATCTCAGTTGTTTGCTTCTCACGTGCTTTTCTGGCTGCCACCTCTTTCTTTCAGGCTTTATCAAAGGTAAGACAGCTGATGTGTCCTTTCTCCCCACAAAGGCATGGGCCACCCTTTGGGGCACAGTTCACCTAGCTGCCTTTGACCTCAACATTCTTTTTTTTTTATATACAGCAGGTTCTTATTAGTCATCCATTTTATAACATCAGTGTATACATGTCAATCCCAATTGCCCAATTCATCACACCACCACCATCACCCCCCCGCCGCTTCCCCCCTTAGTGTCCACACATTTGTTCTCTACATCTGTGTCTCAATTTCTGCCCTGCAAACCAGTTCATCTGTACAATTTTTCTAGGTTCCACATATATGCGTTAACACATGGTATTTCTTTTTCTCTTTCTGACTTACTTCACTCTGTACGACAGTCTCTAGATCCATTCACGTCTCAACAAATGACCCAATTTCGTTCCTTTATATGGCTGAGTAATATTCCATTGTATATATGTACCACATCTTCTTTATCCATTCATCTATTGATGGCCATTTAGGTTGCTTCCATGACCTGGCTATTGTAAACAGTGCTGCAATGAACATTGGGGTGCACGTGTCTTTCTGAATTATGGTTTTCTCTGAGTATATGCCTAGTAGTGGGATTGCTGGATCATATGGTAATTCTATTTTTAGTTTTTTAAGGAACCTCCATACTGTTCTCCATAGTGGCTGTATCAATTTACATTCTCACTAACAGTGCAAGAGGGTTCCCTTTTCTCCACACCCTCCCCAGCATTTATTGTTTGTAGATTTTCTGATGATGCCCATTCTAACTGGTGTGAGGTGATAGCTCATTGTAGTTTTGATTTGCATTTCTCTAATAATTAGTGATGTTGAGCAGCTTTTCATGTGCTTCTTGGCCATCTGTATGTCTTCTTTGGAGAAATGTCTATTTAGGTCTTCTGCCCATTTTTGGATTGGGTTGTTTGTTTGTTCTTAATATTGAGCTGCATGAGCTGTTTATATATTTTGGAAATTAATCCTTTGTCCATTGATTCATTTGCAAATATTTTCTCCCATTCTGAGGATTGTCTTTTCATCTTGTTTATGGTTTCCTTTGCCGTGCAAAGGCTTTGAAGTTTCATTAGGTCCCATTTGTTTATTTTTGTTTTTAAATCCATTACTCTAGGAGGTGGATCAAAAAAGATTTCGCTGTGATTTATGTCAAAGTGTGTTCTTCCTATGTTTTCCTCTAAGAGTTTTATAGTGTCCGGTCTTGCATTTAGGTCTCTAATCCATTTGGAGTTTATTTTTGTGTATGGTGTTAGGGAGTGTTCTAATTTCATTCTTTTACATGTAGCTGTCCAGTTTTCCCAGCACCACTTATTGAAGAGACTGTCTTTTCTCCATTGTATATCCTTGACTCCTTTGTCATAGATTAGTTGACCATAGGTGCGTGAGTTTATCTCTGGGCTTTCTATCTTGTTCCATTGATCTATGTTTCTGTTTTTGTGCCAGTACCATATTGTCTTGATTACTGTAGCTTTGTAGTATAGTCTGAAGTCAGGGAGTCTGATTCCTCCAGCTCTGTTTTTTTCCCTCAACACTGCTTTGGCTATTCGGGGTCTTTTGTGTTTCCATACAAATTTTAAGATTTTTTGTTCTAGTTCCATAAAAAATGCCATTGGGACTTTGATAGGTATTGCATTGAATCTGTAGATTGCTTTGGGTAGTATAGTCATTTTTCACAATATTGATTCTTCCAATCCAAGAACATGGTATATCTCTCCATCTGTTGGTATCATCCTTAATTTCTTTCATCAGTGTCTTATAGTTTTCTGCATACAGGTCTTTTGTCTCCCTAGGTAGGTTTATTCCTAGGTATTTTATTCTTTTTGTTGCAGTGGTAAATGGGAGTATTTCCTTAATTTCACTTTCAGATTTTTCATCATTAATATATAGGAATGCAAGAGAGTTCTGTGCATTAATTTTGTATCCTGCAACTTTACCAAATTCATTGATTAGCTCTAGTAGTTTTCTGGTGGCATCTTTAGGATTCTCTATGTATAGTATCATGTCATCTGCAAACAGTGACAGTTTTACTTCTTCTTTTCAAAATTGTATTCCTTTTATTTCTTTTTCTTCTCTGATTGCTGTGGCCAGGACTTCCAAAACTATGTTGAATAATAGTGGTGAGAGTGGACATCCTTGTCTTGTTCCTGATCTTAGAGGAAATGCTTTCAGCTTTTCACCATTGAGAATGATGTTTGCTGTGGGTTTGTCATATATGGCCTTTATTATGTAGAGGTAGGTGCCCTCTTTGCCCATCTTCTGGAGAGTTATTATCATAAATTGGTGCTGAATTTTGTCAAAAGCTTTTTCTGCATCTATTGAGATGATCATATGGTTTTTATTCTTCAGTTTGTTAAAATGGTGTGTCACATTGATTGATTTGCATATATTGAAGAATCCTTGCATCCCTGGGATAAATCCCACTTGATTATGGAGTATGATCCTTTTTATGTGTTGTTGGATCCTGTTTGCTCGTATTTTGTTGAGGATTTCTGCATCTATATTCATCAGTGATATTGGTCTGTAATTTTCTTTTTTTGCAATATTTTTGTCTGGTTTTGGTATCAGGGTGATGGTGGCCTCATAGAAGAGTTTGGGAGTGTTCCTTCTTTTGCAATTTTTTGGAAGAGTTTGAGAAGGATGGGTGTTAGCTCGTCTCTAAATGTTTGATGGAATACACCTGTGAAGCTATCTTGTCCTGGACTTTTGTTTGTTGGAAGATTTTTAATCACAGTTTCAATTTCATGACTTGTGGTTGGTCTGTTGATATTTTCTATTTCTTCCTGGTTCAGTCTTGGAAGGTTATACCTTTCTAAGAATTTGTCCATTTCTTCCAGATTGTCCATTTTATTGACATAGAGTTGCTTGTAGTAGTCTCTTAGGGTGCTTTGTATTTCTGCAGTGTCTGTTGTAACTTTCCTTTTTCATTTCTAATTTTATTGATTTGAGTCCTCTCCCTCTTTTTCTTGATGAGTTTGGCTAATGGCTTATCAATTTTGTTTATCTTCTCAAAGAACCAGCTTTTAGTTTTATTGATCTTTGCTATTGTTTTCTTGTTTCTATTTCATTTATTTCTGCTCTGATCTTTATGATTTCTTTCCTTCTGCTAACTTTCAGTTTTGTTTGTTCTTCTTTCTCTAGTTCTTTTAGGTGTAAGGTTAGATTGTTTATTTGAGATGTTTCTTGTTTCTTGAGATAGGCTTGTATAGCTATAATCTTCCCTCTTAGAACTGCTTTTTGCTGAATTCCATGGGTTTTGGATCGCCGTGTTTTCATTGTCATTTGTCTCTAAGTATTTTTTGATTTCCCCTTTGATTTCTTCAGTGATCTCTTGGTTATTTAGTAACGTATTGTTTAGCCTCCATGTTTTTTACATTTTTTTCCCCTGTTATTCATTTCTAATCTCATAGCGTTGTGGTCAGAAAAGATGCTTGATATGATTTCAGTTTTCTTAAATTTACTGAGGCTTGGTTTGTGACCCACGATGTGATCTATCCTGGAGAATGTTCCCTGCGCACTTGAGAAGAAGGTGTAATGTGCTATTTTTGGATGGAATGTACTATAAATATCAATTAAATCTATCTGGTCTATTGTGTCATTTAAAGCTTCTGTTTCCTTATTCATTTTCATTTTGGATGATCTGTCCATTGGTGTAAGTGAGGTGTTAAAGTCCCCCACTATTATTGTGTTACTGTTGATTTCCTTTTTTATAGCTGTTAGCAGTTGCCTTATGTATTGAGGTGCTCCTGGGTTGGGTGCATATATATTTGTAATTGTTATATCTTCTTCTTGGATTGATTCCTTGATCATTATGTAGTGTCCTTCCTTGTCTCTTGTAACATTCTTTATTTTAAAGTCTATTTTATCTGATATGAGTATTGCTACTCCAGCTTTCTTTTGATTTCCATTTGCATGGAATATCTTTTACCATCCCCTCACTTTCAGTGTGTATGTGTCCCTAGGTCTGAAGTGGGTCTCTTTTAGACAGCATATATATGGGTCTTATTTTTGTATCCATTCAGCAAGCCTGTGTCTTTTGGTTGGAGCATTTAATCCATTCACGTTTAAGGTAATTATCGATATGTGTGTTCCTATGACCATTTTCTTAATTGTTTTGGGTTTGTTTTTGGAGGTCCTTTTCTTCTCTTGTGTTTCCCACTTAGAGAAGTTCCTTTAGCATTTGTTGTAGAGCTGGTTTGGTGGTTCTGAATTCTCTTAGCTTTTGCTTGTCTGTAAAGCTTTTGATTTCTCCATCAAATCTGAATGAGATGCCTGCTGGATAGAGTTATCTTGGTTGTAGGTTCTTCCCTTTCATCACTTTAAGTATATCATGCCACTCCCTTCTGGCTTGTAGAGTTTCTGCTGAGAAATCAGCTGTTAACCTTATGGGAGTTCCCTTGTATGTTATTTGTCATTTTTTCATTGCTGCTTTCAATATTTTTTCTTTGTCTTTAATTTTTGCCCATTTGATTAGTATGTGTCTTGGTGTGTTTCTCCTTGGGATAATCCTGTATGGGACTCTCTGTGCTTCCTGGACTTGGTTGGCTATTTTGTTTCCCATGTTAGGGAAGTTTTCGACTATAATCCCTTCAAATATTTTCTCTGGTCCTTTCTCTGTCTCTTCTCCTTCTGGGACCCCTATAATGCAAATGTTATTGTTTTGAATATTGTCCCAGAGGTCTGTTAGGCTGTCTTCATTTCTTTTCATTCTTTTTTCTTTATTCTGTTCTGCAGCAGTGAATTCTACCATTCTGTCTTCCAGGTCACTTATCCGTTTCTCTGCCTCAGTTATTCTCCTATTGATTCCTTCTAGTGTATATTTCATTTCAGTTATTGTATTGTTCATCTCTGTTTGTTTGTTCTTTAATTCTTCTAGGTCTTTGTTAAACATTTCTTACATCTTCTCCATCTTTGCCTCCTTTTTTTTCCCGAGGTCCTGGATCATCTTCACTATCATTATTCTGAATTCTTTTTCTGGAAGGTTGCCTGCCTCCACTTCATTTAGTTGTTTTTCTGGGGTTTTATCTTGTTCATTCATGTGGTACATAGCCGTCTGCCTTTTCATCTTGTCTATCTTTCTGTGAATGTGGTGTTTGTTCCACAGGCTGCAGGATTGTAGTTCTTCTTGCTTCTGCTGTGTGCCCTCTGGTGGATGAGGCTATCTAAGAGGCTTGTGCAAGTTTCCTGATCTGACCTCAACATTCTAATGGGCTCCAAAAATGATGACTTCATGCATTGTTTGTTTCTGTTTTTTCTTATTGTTAGGGTGAAAATGATAGACTCTTGTAGCTCTCCAAATCCCAAGCAGAATGGAATTGGGAAGTAGTGTTTAGAAATTGAAAGCGAAGAGCTAGGCATGCTGATGGCCACTGTGGCAGCATTGTTTCTAGAAGGTCTTCCTTTCCTTGAATATCTCAGCCTGAACAAGTTTCTCTTGCTTCCAAACTTTTTTCCTATTTGTGTGGATACTCATTAGTGAGTCTCAGGATTAGAAGAGCCCATAAATGTCACTTTGTTCAATCCTGCATTTTATTCTCAAATTCACATTCTGCCCTGTGGCATCTTTCCAATGTTATCTTGACCTTTTAATTAAATCTTATATTGTTCAGCTCAGTGTGTATGTATGTCCATCCTCAGCCCAGCTTTGTTGTGTATGTCAGTTTGTGTCCACAAGAAGGTCATGAACAGAAAATTTGATATCAGTTTGAGTGGGAAGGAATGTTCTCTGCTGGAGGACAGGGAGCAGACAGCAGAATTTGTGTTTTTACATTTTTTAATGTATTGCTGGAGTCAATTTTAGGATGAAGTTGAATTAAATTAGTAGCTTGAAGAGAAAAGTCAGTAGCCAGAAGTAAGCTGAACATTAAAAATTTTGAACTTTGACCATAATATTGAACATATGGCTGACCATCTTTAGGTTAAAAGGCTAAAAGGAGGGTGGACTGAAGAGCAATGTATTTTTAGTCTGCTTAGAATTATAACTGCTTTTGGAAATTTTTGGTAAGCTGCCATGGATCAAGATTAGAATAAAGGCCATAAATATGGTTCAAAAAATGTCCTTGACATTTCATTATATGGTTTGCTATTGGCTTTAGTAGTAGTGCATTATCTGAATTGATGTAAATAGTGTTTACGTTTGTCTTTTCCTGTGAGTAATAAGTATTGTATGTAGATACTTCCGTTTCTATTACTTAAATAAATCACCATAGTAGTTTGGTACATGGTTGCCATGCACATAATTACTGCATGGCTATTATTAGGAAAATTGTGTGGGTAAAATCAACCCTGCTATTTGGTTATGTCTGAACCTTACTGCCCATCTGCTAAGCAATGTGGGGTCAAAATAAGTACCAGGATAGTTCTGACGTTGGCCTTTTTGGAGGTGAGTTCAACTCTTCTCTCTCAGTTCTAAAAACTACAATAGGAGGTGTCACCAGAGAGGAAAAGCAATTAAAAAAAAAACCCCAAACTCACCAAATTGTTATTCCCAGCACTGCTTTGCCAGTGATCCTTACTCTGGGGTTAAGCTACTTCTTTTAAACCAGTACTCCTTCATATACATCATGACTTACACGTTACAGTTAAGCTGCAAAATAATTCTTAAAACCAAGTTGGGAGTGTTGTATACTAATTAGTCTGCATTAAGTCATGAAAGAAATTTTGACATATGTAATATAGCATTACTGAACTTTTGCAAGCTGGCATTTTCACATTGTGTAAAGGGTACATTGGTTTATCAAAGACATTGCTTTTCTGCAATTGTTGTATCAGTTATCTATTGCCATGATGCTGTGTAACAAACAACTACAAAAAACTCACTGACATACAAAAAGATAATTTATGAGTGCTGGGCAGTTTTTGTGGTCTGGCATGGAAGGCTCACTCATGTGTCCATGGTCCGCTGGTGGGTCAGCTGGGAGCTGGTTGGTCTGGGAGCACCTAGGACCACTGGGTTCACCTATGCAAGGACTTTTATCTTCTGGTTCTTTTAGCAGTAGCAGGGTGTTGAGAGTGTCGAAGGGCAGACGGCCATTTGAGGCCTAGGCTTGAAACCAGTACACCATTACTTCTGCCATATTCTGTTGGCTAAAGCAAGCCACAAGTCAAGCCCAGGTTCAAAACTGGGGAAAGAAACTCTACTTCTTTATGTCACATAGCAAACAGTACGCATAAAGGGGTTGGTGAGAATTGCCACCAAATTTACAATCAACTTGTTCTGGTTACTACTGCTTTTCCACATTTCCTAAAACTTAGTGATATAAAACAATATCTGATTTTGCTCACGATTTGGTGGCTCAGGCATTTGGGAAGGACTTAGCTTGGCAGTTCTCATTTGGGAGTCACTGGCGCTGAGTCTGCAGTCATCTGAAGATTCAGTGAGGCATCCTGGATGGCTCCCTCACACGGCAAGCAGTTGATGCTTATGTGTGGCTTTTCCAACATGTAAGTAGTCAGACTTCTTACGTGACAATGGCTTCCCTCAGAGTGGTATCCCAGGTGAACAAGGCAGAAGCTGAATGGCCTTGTCTGGTGTAGCCTGGGGAACCACATGTCTAAACCTCCAGCACCTTCTATTGGTAACAACAAGCCACTAAGATCAGCCGAATTCAAGCGGAGGTGAAACAGACTCACCTCTTGGTACAAGAAGTACTGGAGAATTTGCAGACATGTTTAAAAATCTCCACAAATCTACAGCAGTTATTCGTGGAGAGAAATCAATTCCCTTGTTCTGTGACGTTAAGTCACAGTACTATGATCTTTACATCCTTAGCACTCACCATTCCTATTAAATAGTGCACTTACAATTTTCATACTCAGATTTCTTATTTTGTATAGTTCTGTATGTTATAAAGTAACCCAAGAAATGATTAAGGGTAGCTGTTTACTTCATTCCAAATTCTCAATGATCTTTGAGAAAATGCATACATACGTACTTTCTACATAGTTTAATTAGTGTATGTATTTGTGCTTTTGTTTTTTAAAAGTTATTTTATAGACAAAAAAATGCTTGTAATGTTTATTTTAATTATCTAGGAATTCATCAAGCTAATACTAGCATAATTGGCTTAGCAGTTTCCCAGTTTAGGTAGCTCAGTTACTTACAATTACACTAACTTGATGGCTCCATGTTTGGGTATCTATTGCTATGTAACAAATTACCCCCAAACTTAGTGGCTTGAAACAATAACCATTTATTACCTCATGCAGCTTCTGTGGGTTAGGAACCCAGGAATGGCTTGGTCCTTTGTGAGGTCTCTCATGAGGTTGCAGTCTAGCTGTTGCCTGGGGCTGTGGTCTCATCCGAGGGTTTCACTGGGGCTGGAGATTCCGCTTCCACCTTCACTCACTTGGCAGCTGTAAGGACGCTTCTGTTTCTGGCCACTTGGATCTCTTCACAGGGCTGCCCAAGATATGGCCGCTAACTTCCCCAAGTGAGGGATGAGAGGGAGAGAGAGAGAGAAGGAAAGAGAGAGAAAGGGAACGAGAGAAAGAGATGCTGACCAAATGGAAGCCAAGGGTTTTTTTATAACGTAGTCTTGAACGTTATATACCTTTACTTCTGTCATACTCTGTTGATCACACAGACCAAACCTGGTACAGTGTGGGAGGGGACTGCACGTGGGTGTGAATGCCAGGACATGGGGGTCATTGATGGGGTCTTCTTGGAGCTTGTTTACTACACATTGCTGTAAACATCTTTGCACAGATTGCTTTTTATTGATGAATGGAAAGGAGAAATTTACTCTCGGCATATCCCCCTAGTGTGGAATTACCAGATCATAGAGGTCAACAATTCAATGGCACCTTTTGAAAAAAATTGTAAAGTATTCTTATAAATATTTTTTATGTTGTAGGATATTCTTATATTTAATTGCATTGCAATTATTCTTATATTTTAAATGAGTACACAAAATACTTCAGAACATTTTACAAAGCATTTAGCTGCTGGTGCCCTCAGTAAGCTTTGGTTTGAGAAAAAGAGAAATAAGGGGGGGGGAACTGCTGGGTGCTATCATCTCCCAAAACCTTTTTCTTTTAAATTTAGTTCCTGGTTTCCATAAACTAGGCCACTTTGACCCCAACCTAATATAAGCCACTGCCATTAATAGCTCGTTTAATGGAAGAAATTTTAATTTGCAAGAAACTTGACCATTACAAAATAGAACATGCTCTTCAGCATTTAGGCTGTTATGTAGTTCTGCTATCTTTACCACTTTTGAGACAGCATAAAGAAATGTGCTCCAGACCAGGGTACTGAAAGGACTGTTCTATGTTAGGTGATTTTTAAAGCTTTTATTACAATCTGTGAACTAATTTACTATGTTATAAATGAATACTCCTACATTTTGTGAGTTCATACCCCTCCCTTCGCCATTTATATAAAATATAACTGATTCATTTTCATGTCTGCAAAAGTCTTTCCAGCTTTTCCAGAAATACATTGGATTCATTTACATGATGTACTTTCAATCATTTCAAAATTTCATAAATTTTATAGCACCTTCCATGTTGTGGGCTCTCAATAAATTGCCATGACCAAGTTAAATGATGGGGTAATAAGGATAGAACTCTGGTCGTTTACACTAATGACAAGGTTTGCATTTATAATGAAGTCCGGGCCACCGAGGGGCCAGGAAGGGTACCTACCTGTAAGACGCATATGTGAGGAAGGGCTGCCTTTTAAAGCTTGCAGTGAGGATTATGCTGCACGAGTAAACCAAGCTGTGTGTGGGTGGTCCTCTCTCTGCCCCCTTCTGCTTTTAAAGACTTAGAAGAGATGCCAGAGTACCTATAGAAGGTGTTTGATTTAAAAGGTTTAAAAGGAAACACTCCAGTTTGCCTTCTTGTAGGGGCATGCAAGCGAGTAGAGTTTGCAGCTGCGTGGACGGGTAAAGAAAAACTGAGCATTTAACAGAATTTTTAAAAATCATGCCAGAAGGGCCTTTGACCAAGAAATTCTTACAGGTTTATGACACCTGGTGCCTGAACTCCATCTGTGACACAAGGGTTACAGTTTGCAAGCCCTTAACCCTGCAGCTGATCTGGTCAGCTTCTGGCTGCACTGGGGCCTGATGCAGTTTGCTGTAGTTGTTTGTAGACTTCACGAAAAGAAGATGATTATTTGCAGATTTCCAGCATCTCTACTAGATTTCTTCACTTTTTCTTTCTCACAAGGAAACTTTCCAGGATACATAGCACACCAGTATATGAATGGCATTCTCTTTGACATCTCTGTTTAGGGGTGGTGGCGGCTTCACCCATATGGAGGGGTCAGGGTCAGCCCATTGTTGCTGCTCATGGGTTGGATAGTGCCTGCATATGCAAGGACTAAACTGTGACAAGTAACCCCATTAAGGATGGCTTTATGTGTCAGAATGTGTGTGTGAAAAAAAAAAAAAAGAATGTGTGTGTGTGTATGTGAATAATAGAATACATGTCAATAGTTTGTAATAATCAAAGATTGAAAGCAACATAACCGTCCATCAGAGGCACTTGTTAAATGAATTGTGGTAGATCCACACAGTGGAATACGACAAAACTATAAACAGGAGGTACCAATACGGGATGAACTCCAAGTCTTGTCAAGTATAAAAAGCAAAGTGCAATACAGAGCATATAAATGACATATTTATTGTATTTAAAGTAAAGGAAAGATAGAGTATATAATACTTGATTGCTTGAATAGTATAACATTTTCCAAAAGGCTATATATGAGCTAATAATATTGGTTGCCTCTAGGGAGGAAAGTGAGTAGCTGGAAGACAGAATGGGAGGGGTACTATTCATTGTATAGCTTTCTGTGCCTTTTGAATCTTAAGTAAATAAGATGAAAAAAAATATACTGAAAGAAAACAGTGTTGTAACAAAGATGGCAGAAGTGAACCAATCCCTGGAGGGCAGAGAACCAAGCCCCTTCTACTCTCTTTTTCTTTTGCCTTTATGTTCCCAGTGCACAGTACTTGGTGCATGGTAGATCTTCAAAAATATTGTTAACTGAAAAATACATAGCACGTGGAAAATCACCGTTCATTTTTATTTTAAAGTGTATATTACATTCTTAAAAATCAATGCTGTTCAATGTGAAAATTGTCTTGGCCAGAACAAAAAAAAAAGGAATTCAGAATGAAAAGTTGTCTGGGTCAGGAGTTTGGATTTGGAACCATATTTTTATCAATGTTTGTTAACAGTTTTCCTATTCTGTGTAAAGCCCTATTGTCAGATTTAAATAGTTGATTATGTGAACTTAAATGATAGAATGAGAGAATTTTATCACTAATTAGGTGCTTATAGATGTTGTAGTTAAAGGCAGGCTGAGTCCTGAGTCTCCTTCTTTCCACTCAACTTCCCTCCTTCTTCCCTATTTCCCTGTCTGACATTTCACTGCTCATGAGTGGCGGACCTGATGGGCCTCCCACCAGATGGTAGACTCTTTAAGGGGGCTTGACTATGACCTACTAGGCGCCATGATTCTGCCATGCAGGGGACTGTTGGGTACCTTGGGATAGCCTGGATGTAAATGGAGGGATTGAAATTGCATATTGTGTTGTTTTCACCCAGATTCACACACTTGAGTTAAAATTCTCAAGAGGCTAAGAAAAGTAAGCTAATGACTTACGCGCCATAGTCCCCAGTTGGTCCCAAACAGTGAATTCCGGCTCTGCAGTCACTGTGTGGGGAGAATTCAACACATTTCAGGTGAAATATGACTATAACATCCAAGTGGATGTGCAGAGGGGACCCTTGTGCTCATGTGAGAGGACTTTCTCACTCTGGAAGAAGAAGATAATTAAATTCCAAATTGAGCATATATTACTGAAGGAAGAGATAGGATAAAAAGGAAATGTCCTTTGTGACCCCTGGTAGGGACTTCTGTACAAACTCTAACGTGTTAAGGGAATTAATAGAGTTCTATGCAGCTGTCTATACATGTTATATAGCTGATTCCAGTTGAAATAAAAGTTTTCTTAAGATACCAAAGCCAAACTAAAATAAAAGAGCAATGCTATCAAGTACATAAACAGAGATGTATGAAGAATGGATTGTAAAGTATTAAGCAATTAAGGTTTACATCCAGTTATTTACATATAAGAAAACCAAAACTGATATTAAATGGCTTTTATATAGGAGAAACAGGGAATAGAATATGGAACATTTATTTCCTTTTTGTTGTATTTTAAGTTTTTTCTTAAACAAACAGCAAAATGTTACCCATCTGTGGGGTAATAAACGGTCCTTGAGATGAGAGTGAATCTCTCTTTTGGGTTTAAGGTTTGGATAATAGAGTTTTCTGTGTTATTCTCACACCATCACCCCCCCAGTAGATGCAGAATTTTATAGCCTATCTTACTTTGAAGTCGTGGCCCTTACATTTGGGGCTCTAAGAGTTAACTGGGAAGCTTGTAAACATGTAGATTCCTGGGCCCCACTTTTGGGGATTCTGATTCAGTAAATTGGGATTGACACCCAGGAATATGAATGTTCTTCAAACATGCTAGGAGATTTGGATGCAGATGATGTATGGACTATTCCTTTAGAAACCCTGTTCTTGTGTTTCTGTTGTTTTCTTGTTGTTGTTTTTCTATATAAAGGCTAAGTTTTACTATAGAGCAAAGCCAAGAAATATTAAAGCTGAGGTCGGCAACCTACAGCCCATGGACCAAATCTAGGTTTCTTCCTATTTGTGTAGATACAGTCTCATTGGCACACCACCATGCCCATTTGTTTACGTATTGTCTGTGACTGCTTTTGCGCTACAGGGGCAAAGATGAGTGTTTGGGACAGAGACCAAAATGGCTTGCAAAACCCAAGATATTTGCTATCTGACCCCTTACAGAAAAAGTTTGCTGACCACCATGTTAAAGGACGAGCATGTACCCAACGTATTACATATATTTCCCTAAGAACAAATAAGACCTTCACCAGAAGACTGTGATATTTAGTTAGTAAGTTGGGAGTCTGTTTCCATTAGTCAGGAAAATTAAAAAGACTCAGAATGCAATAAATTCAAAATATAAGATTAAAGTAAAATGGCATAGAACTTGAAGGAGAAGATATGACTCAGGCCATTGAAATAAATGATTTATTTCACTTACCAAAGCATGGCTTGGGGTAAGGGATATACCTGGCCCCCTGCTGGGTGTGACTCTCCTTGTGTTCTCATCTCACTTTTCACTGGAAGTAGACAGGTGCATTAACTATCCTAGAGAAGGAGGTAACACAGAGGTCTTCATTTTTCCATTGACAGAGAACACTGTCATTAATTCAGTTAGTAGGAAATGGATTTCTTGGCTTTGATCATTAAGCTGGCAAAGCAAATTTGGTTCCAACATTTTAAGGAGCGAGTGTGGGTGGCCAGCAAATTGCAGGTTCAGACATAAATGTTTCAAACGTGGGTGGCTGGCTTTTAACCCTGGGGCAAATTCTGTGATTGCAAGGAAGTTTTAGGCTGGCGGCCAAGTTCAAAGAATATTTGCCAAATATTAAGAAAAATGTGAACTACTCTAAGGAATATTATATTATTTGAGGACAGGATTATGTTGTTCATTGAGTGTGATTAGGATATAAGTTAACATCATTTGAGTCCATTCAAATTATATATTTGTGAATATTCATATGTGTGTATTTGTGCTGGCACTTCATACACAGGGGATTATCTCAAAGGAGAGAGAGAAATGAGAAAGGAAAGAAATGGATTTGTTTCTCTTTTCCTATCTTCTAGTGCCTAACGGGTAAGGTATTCAGACCCATATAGTACTTTCTGTCCAATTTTGGTTTTCTATCTGGGGGGTAATCAAAATCTGGGTTCTTATGTAATGTAAGACCACTGGATGGGGGAAAAATGAGTTTGGACCCAAGAAATGAAGGGTTAATATGTTCATTGAATTTTCACTTCCTTAGGGAGGCTACAGTTGAAGCAGAGTCCTGCTGGGTTCTGTGAGTGAACCTCACATCACAAAGAGAGGGCAGATTTGCAAAAGAAGGTAATAGATTTCAATTTAGGTTGCTTTTCAGCCTGAAAAATAGTCTGAATTCAATCGCTGATTCTGTTAGCAGAGATAGTAATGAAATGCAAAGCAAGTATGGCTTAAATGTTAAAGGAGACTGTAAAATACCACTGTAGCTTCTTGGTTTACTCTCTCCCATTACTCAGTAGAACAAAATATGATTTGACATAATGTTCACTGTGTAGTTACCCTGGGCTCAGAAAACTAGCCTGTTACCTCATACTTCTTACATTTGCAAAGGCAATCAAGACTGTGACTTGAATTGGACTGGTAAATCTATTGACTTAGAGATAGAAAGATATTGGAATCACTTACCTTACTTTCTCTTATTTCCCTACTGACAACTTATACAGGCTTTGTACGTTTTCTGATCGAAGGGTATCCAGATGGATATTAATGCATTTGATGCTCTTAAAGAAGTTAAGAATTGGAGTTGTATTTTTTGCCTATTGTTTTTAAAAGTCAATATGTTGTGGGTGTTAAAAAGCATTATTTTGTATTTGTATTATTACCAAGGGTCTTGCCCCAGAATCATGCTCCTGCCCCTCCCTCGAATGGAGTCCAATTACTCTTATCTAAGTTTTAGGAGGAAGTTGCAAAGAGAAAAAAACAAGAACTGGTTAGAACCAACTAGGCCCAAGATGGAGGAAGATTCCAGTGGACGTTGAGCCTCATTATATGCTCACTGTAATACATTAGCATGCTAAATGACATACCCACCAGTGACTTGACCGTGACAGTTGCTATGACAATAACCGGAAAAGCCCAAACAAGGCCTAAAAAGGAGTGTTGCATCTATTCCGGGTCAAAGCACACCTTGTTCTTGGATAACTCATGAGTATTCCTTCCACTCTTTCCAATTCCCTCACTTTTACCTTGACGGTCCTATACATTTGTGTCTCTGCCCAAGTTGGGTTGAGAAATTGATTTGCGAGCTAGGTTCCCACTTCTTCATTCTCTGCCCATTGAATCAAGCTTGTGCTGTTCCAGTTTCAGCGTCGGTTTCATTATTGGCTGCACAAATTCGATCGGAAGAAGAACTTCCCTGGCTGAGACAAGGGGTCTCGGCCCAGGCTAGGACCCCAACGCGGGTCTAGTAGACCGATTCGGTAGCAGTGTTAGTAGTAACTTATGTTCATGAATAGTGAGTGTGATCGTCAAGATTAGTGATGGTCTCTTCTTTCATTGCACCAAATGTAGTGTAGGCTGCCTGGAACCTCTCTGTGAATGAAAAAGGAAAAATAGCATCTTCCACGGAAAGTTCTTCTGATTAAGAGTAGCCTTGTTATCCACGCCTCCTTCCATGAAACTCTTATTCCCCAGCTATTTTGGGTTTTATTACCCTTCAGTGTTCTTCCATGTGCTGCTTTTTCTTTCTAGAATGCCCTTACAGTCCATTTGTGCCTGCTGGTGGCTTCCATCTCTTAGTCTCAGGTGTTTCACATCATATTGCATGTATTTGCTCATTAGCCTCAAGGTCAGTTCTGGTTTCTTTGTATATTCCCAGTGTGTTGCAGAGCTTGGCAAAAAATAGGTGCTCAGTGAACACCATCTGAAGGTGTCAGTATATTAAAATCTCTAATCTTTTTCCTGTAAAAAATACTTCTTTAGAAATGATTTCAAACTTATAGAAGAGTTACAAGAATAAAACAAAAATTCTTATATACCTTTCACTGAGATTCCCCCAAATTAATAGTTAACCACACTTGCTTCTCTCTCTTTCTTGCTCTTTCTCTCTTTCTATGTCTGTGTATGTATACATACACATGTATGTTATTTAATTTTCTCTATATATGTTATTTAATTTTCTGAACTATTTGAAAGCTGGTTGAAGACACAATGTCCCATTACCCTTTAAACCTTTAATATATATTTCCTAAAAAATTAAGAGTTCTCTCTTATACAACCACAGAACAACCATCAAAATCAGAATATTAACATAGATATAATTCTACTAGTAAATGCTTTGACCCCATTGAAATTTTGTCAGTTTTCCCAATAATGTCCTTTATAGGTCCAATATCTGGTTTAGAATCATGTATTACATTTAGTTGTCATGAGTCTTTAGTATCTTTCTGTAGCAATTTTTTCCAAGTCTAAATCAATAACTTTGTAGAATGTCCCTTAATTTGAGGTTGTCTGATGTTTCCTCATGGTTGGATTCGGGTTATGCTTTCTTGGAGACAGGAATAAATACCAGAGAAGTGATTCTGAGTTCTCAGTGCATCATGTTGGGGTACATTATGTTGACTTGTCTTATCACTGGTGATGTTAACTTTTAGCACTTCAATAAAATGGCACCTTCTGGATTTCTACATATAAATTTAAATAACAAGTATCATGTAGTTGTTAGCTAATAAGTAGTTAATAAATATTTTATGAGGAGACATTGAAAATTATATAAATATTCTGTTCTTAATCAGATTCTTATGCCCTTATTTTAATATCCATTGACAAGTCTTGACAAAATCAGTTATTACTAAATGTATTGAGTTATTACCAGGTTGTTACCAATGGTGATTTTCTACATTCTCATTTTTTCTACTTTTATTGTTTGACACTCCACTATAAGGTAGAGTTTTCTCCTCTTCTTCTTTTTTTTTTTTTTTTTTTTTTTTTGCGGTACGCGGGCCTCTCACTGTTGTGGCCTCTCCCGTTGTGGAGCACAGGCTCCGGATGCACAGGCTCAGCAGCCATGGCTCACAGGCCCAGCCGCTCCGCGGCATGTGGGATCTTCCCAGAGCGGGGCACGAACCCGTGTCCCCTACATCTGCAGGCGGACTCTCAACCACTGTGCCACCAGGGAAGCCCTCCTCTTCTTTATTTATTTAAATATAGATTCATGAAGTCTTATTTGATTCAGTGGATTATAACTCATTACTATCATTATTTATTTCCCAGAATTGGCCAGTGATCGCTCCATCAAGCTGGCTTCTGTGTCCTTTGACATATCCCCATCATTCTTAGTGTACTTCCATTTCTTATGGTCCAATAGGATTTTCCAGACTCACCTTGTACTTTCCCTGCCCTGGAATCAAAATTTTCTCCAATGGTATCTGGTTCTTTTTAGTAGAGAATAGTATTTAAAAACCAAGATCTAGGTGCTAGGTATGCACTTTGCTACTGGAAGGTCATTGCTTCTAGGCCATCACTGAATGAACAGAGCTAGAAAATATGTGATATTATGCACACGCACACACACACGCACACACACACATTTCTACACCGATTTCTATATCTATCTATATCTAGTAATGCACACAGTCTGTAAAAACAAGCCTGGTATATGGTCTCAAGGCAGGTTTTTGACATATAGAGCCTAAGTAGCCATGGCCCATGAAACACTTCTGTGGAGGAATATGAGTAACTTGGTATTTCTTAAATGATATGAGCAAAACTGATTTTCCTTCCTTTGGGAGGGGGTTTGTAATCTCAAAAGTAAAAAATAAATATATAAGCCTAAGACATTATTTTTGCATCAAAAGTCAGAATCTTACTGGAAGAACTTGAAAAGGCAAACTTTATATACTGTGGTTAGTAGAAAACAGTTTTTTTGGAAAGAGCAAATAAGATTTTAATTGTTTTTATTAATAAGCTAATTAAATAAGCTCACCATTAAAAGGAGCTGATGCAAAGTATTCATGGCTCTTACAAGACTCATGGGTGTTTGTGTTTGTGCGTGTGGGAGTGGGTGGGTGTACCTGCATGTACGTGCACACGCTGAGAGGAGGGTGAGTTTGCCACATCTTCCCACATCACCAGAGAGGTATAGATAATTTCCTTTAGTTTTAGAAGAGACCGTTGCAAGAAACCATTCTTTTAGTTGAAAAATGTGAAATATGACACACAATGCTGATTTTTGGAGACTTTTTCTGACATAATGGCATGCTTTTCCAGACTACATAAAAGTTTATGACAAAAACCAAAAGCATGATTTAGAAAAGTTTTTTTTTAAGAAAAAAACCTAAATATAGCAAGCTGAAAAAAGAAAGTTTATCACTGACTATATAAAATTTACCCTTGGGGAAAAAAGGTAATCTATAAGTTAATATGCAGTCCTTTGCTCTAAGAAAGCCTTTTGTATCTCCAGCTAATACCAGGTATTCTTGAAATCAATAGTAATCTGATTGCCTACAGAGAACAGTTGCCCTCCTGTGCTTTAAGCCAAAGAGGAACTGTGCACTTTTGTGATAAACATAATTTAGAGGAGGATTATATTTTCTTCCTTAATTTATTAGCTACTGGTGCTGCCTTATTCTGTTACCCATATTTCCTTTTCATTATTCAGTTGATAGCACAGAAAAAGAAATATGATATTAAGATTGGTAGCAGAACAACTTAATTTGGAAGGGTGGGAAATAAAGGCTTTCTTAAAACTTGTCTCCTTAATTAGAAAGATTAACTAGTGTGCTTAGAGTTTCGGTTAACACTACTCTCTGGTGGATTCTATCTTTTGTACTGTAGACTGGAATGAGAGGGATTTTTACAGATTTTAGATTCAGAATGAAGTGATGTAACCAAGATGGCAGAGTAGGAGACCCCATCACAAGGATCAACAATGAGGCAGCTATCCACAGACAAAACCAGCTCTGGGAGAGCTCTGTAGTCCACTTAAGACACTTGAGCAACACAGTTGAACAAAAAACTTGAGAATAACCACACAAAAGGGAAGGAAGAATGGGTTCATTTTGCCTGCATCATTCCATCCCTTAAGCCGACATTCCTCAATTTGAAGAGGGAACTCCCCAGATAGAGTTTGCTTTGCTGGGAAAGGGTGAGCACCAGATCCCTCAGTCTTTTGAGGCACCACATTAAGGACGTGCTTTGGTTTCATCCCAATAGCCTTTGCACTCTCTGTGGATCACTCACAGTGCTCACCAACCACCACACAGTTATAGATGGTGTGGACACTAGTGGCCTCAGGGGATGAGTCACCATGTCCCCCTGGGCCTGGAGCCACCATGCTCCCCCATGTTTAATGCCCTGCACCCCTAGACCGAGGGTTACAGCATGCTGTAGCATGCCCCACCCACAGGTGAAGATCTTTCCTTAACAAAGTCAGTCCATAAAGTCTGAAAGAGGTGACTTCTTCTTCAAATGTTCAAACATCTACACAAGGTTACAGGGGTCATGAAGACTCAGGGAAACATGACTCCACCAGAGGAACACAACAAACCTTCAGTAACTGACCTAAACAAATGGAGATACAGAAATCACATGACAAAAAACTCAAAATAATTATTTTAAGGATGCTTGGAGAGCTACAAGAGAACAGAAAATAAACAATTCAAAGAAATCAGGAAAACAATACAAGAACAAAATAAGAAGTTCAACAAAAAAATTAAACAAACATTTAAAAAGAATCAAACAAATTTTGGAACTGAACACTATAGTGAGTGAACTGAAGAATTCGATAGAGAGCTTCAACATCAGACTGGACCAAGCATGAGAAAGAATCAATGAGCTTGAAGACAGATCATTTCAAATTATTCTGTCAGAGGAGCAAAAAGAAAAAAGAATGAGAAGAAATGAAGAAAGCCTACAGGATTTATGGGACACCATTAAGAGAAGCAATCTATGCATCACTGGTGTCATAGAGGAGAAGAAGGGGAGAAAGGGTTAAAAGCTTATTTAAAGAAATCATGGCTGAGAACTTTCCAAACCTGGGGAGAGATTTGGGCATCAAACTTCAGGAGGCTAATATGTCACACCAAAATTTCAGTCCAAAGCTATCTTCTCCAAGACACATTATAATAAAACATCTAAAATCAAAGAGAATATTAAAAGCAGTAAGAGAAAAACAATATTATTTCATACGAAGGAACTCCCATGAGGCTATAAGCTGATTTCTCAACAGAAACGTTGCAGGCCAGGTGAGAGTGGAATGATATATTCAAAATGCTGAAAGAAAAGAACCACCAACCAAGACTATAGTTGACCCTTGAACAACACAGGTTTGAACTACATGGGTCTATTTATCCACAGATTTTTTTTCAATAGTAAATACTACAGTACTACATGATCTGCAGTTGGTTGAACCTGAGGATGCGGAACCATGAATATGGAGGGCCAGGAAATACAGAGGGCACACGTATACAGAGGGCCAACTGTAAGTTACACACAGATTTTTGATTGAGAGGAGGGTTGGTGACCCTAGCTCCGGCATTGTTCAAAGGTGAACTGTACTTTACCCAGAAATGAAGGTTCTCCCTAAGAAAAGCTGAGGGAGTTCATCATCACTCAACCTGCCTTACAGGAAATGCTGAAAGGAGTTCTCCAACCTGAAATGAAAGAATGCTAACTAGTAGCATGAAAATATGTAACACACTGGTAAACGTAAGTATTCAGTCACATTCAGAATACTCTAATGCTGTAATATGGTAGCGTGTTAACCACTTAACTCTAGTATAAAGGTTAAAGGATAAAAGCATGAAAAATACCAATACCTACAATAATTTGTTAATGGATGCACAATATAAAAAGATTTAAGTTGTGGCATCAAAAACATAAAACGTGGAGGGGGGAGTAAAAGGGTAGAATTTTTGTATGCAATTGGAGTTTTGTTATTGGCTTAAAATAGACTGTTATATCTATAAGCTATTTCAAGTAAGCCTCGGTAACCACAAAACAAAAATATGTAGTAGATATGCACAAGATAAAGAGAAGCGACTCAAAATAGGACCTTTTTGGGTCAAAATCATCAATTTACAAAGGAAGACAGCAAGGAGGAAGAAAGGAACAAAGGAATTGCGAGACAGCCAGAAGACAATTAATAAAATGACAATAGTAAGTCCTTCCTACCGATAATTATTTTAAATGGAAATGGATTAAATTATCCAACCCAAAGGCACAGAGTGACTGAATGGATAAAAAAATAAGACCCAACTATATGCTGCCTGCAAGAGACTCCTTCAGGTTCCAAGACACACATAGGCTCAAAGTGAAGGGATGGAGGAAGGTATTCCACATAAATGGAAGCCAAAAGGGAACAGGGGGAGCTATACCTATATTAGACAAAATAGATTCAGAATGGATGAAAGAAGAAAAACTTGACAAATACAGCTTCAAGTGATGATTAGCTTATGTTTGATGTTTTTATTTCTCAAGGTAGAGTTCTAGTCTTTCACCACTTGTCTGTAGCAATTATCCTATCACTTATAAATGATCAGAAAAAAAAAAAAGAATTCACCTTAGATTTAAAGAGAAGATTTGGAAGTCTGAGGATGGCTTTGACTGATATAAGGAAATAACAGAAGGAAGCTAAAATGCAGGGAGGAAATGAGAATGAAGGACCAATAACACCAGGGAAATCTGAAGATGTACTTAATGTTCTGAGTATTTTTCCACTACAGCCGGTATCTTTGGCCTGTTAGGAGCATCTGAGCTCATTTAGCTTCATGAACTTTAGATCATATTTCTGGAGCTCTAAGTTCAAGTTATGTTGATGAAGTGTGCTCAGAGGACCCAAAGAAGTTAGGTTTTAGGGGCTGAATCACAAGAATGTGTTGGATAAAGCTGGCTGTTCTCTAGCTCTGAAAAGAAGATGAATTGGGCCAAGGTCTGTGCTATAGCTACTGGGTGATTGTGCAATCACAGATATAGTAAGAGGCAATCCCTTGGCCTCCTGCTTGACAAACTCAGGGCCAACATACTAGACACAAAACACAAGTTTTCTTTGAAGGCTTATATTGTGCAATATAATACTAATAGAGAGCTTTAGAGATCAACTTCTGCTGGATGGGTGGAGTGGGTACTATTTGAAAACATCCAATCACTGTCACACTAGAGAACACTGATACACTGAAGGGGCCATGGGCTACTGGGAGATGGTTTTTGCTAGAAGGTACTCTCCTCATTTATTTTCATTATCTCTGGATTGAACTTGATGGGGATAGATTGTGTTTTCTTAGTACCAGAATCTGGTTAGTACAGCTGTCTGGGTTACATGAATCATTGCAGAATGTTATTGGGGTGTGTGTGTGTGTACAGCATCTCCTTTCTAGACTTGAAAGGCAACTGGAAGATTGAGAGACAGAAAGTGGGAGAGATGTGGGTTGGCAGGTTGGTCTGACTAATATGTCCCCCCTAATGGTAGGCCAGTATATTCTGCCACCCTAGTTGGAGCCTGAAGTCATTTTATTGGCCAGGCTGTCTTGAAATCACTTGTTTGGCTTCAATCATAGCACAAGACGTATCCCCTTCCTTCAGCTTCAAACCAGCAATGTCAGGTTGTGTCCTTCTCATACTGTATCCCTCTGACCTTGCTTTGGTGGTCACAACTCCTCCTCTGACTCTCTTCTGCTTCTCTCAGTGATTACATCAGGACCAACTACATAATCCAGTATAATCTCTCCACCTTGAGATCTTCAACTTAATTACACCTGCAAAGTCCCTTCTGCCATGTGAGGTAACATATTCACAGGTTCTGGGGATTAGGACATGGATATCTTTAAGGGCCATTATTCTGCCTACCAACAAATACCAAAAAATAAGGGCATTGCTGATAATGGCTAAATGCAGATGATCTTGGTCTCTCTACAGTGTGAGCAATTAACAGGACATACTTCTGGCTTGCTGGCAAATGGACTTTTGGACATTTCAATTATCATCAAAATAGATTCAACTTTTATTCTACGTATAGAGTGGAACAAGATTCTGAATGAAAAGAATTATGTAAGATTTGTTCTTTAATTCTGAGAGAGGAGTCCGTGGCCTCCTATTGGAAAAAAAAATGTCTAAACTTCAAATGAGATGATCTCAACAAGAATATTCATCATGATCCTGGTCATCTTGCCATGTTCTCAATTTTTAAATTATTCTAATTTGTGAAAAGAAATGTAATTGTTAATTAAAGAACTTGCTCTTTATTTATTAAAATAGTAATGTTGACATGATATTTAGATGAACATATGTAGTTTTCTGAAACATAGGATAGGAACATTTTACCCTCAAGCATATATTTTTTTTAAGTGTTTCTATACCTTTTTTGAAATGATTGGATTAAGGAGAGTGGGAAAGTCTATAGCAGTCCATTTTCATTTGTTATTTTGAGAGACAAAAAGTTTTCCATAGAGGTTGTCCGTTGTTTCCATGCATTTACAAGTGAGTTTGAGCTATTCCCTTTCTGGATTTTGGATAATCCTACAGGGTTTTGACTTCTAAATTTCTATTTGTTTAACTTCGGTCTGACAGGTAGATATTCTCAAATACTTTGTTAGTCTATGTATTATTTTAAACAAAGAAAACTGTGATTGTTTAGAAATCTGATTCTTATTTTATCACCAGATTTGAAGTCAAGAATTATATAAAGAAGGAGCTTGGAAAGAGCAATATCATAAGCTAATAATGCCATTATATTACTGTTGGAAAAAGAAAGCTTGCAGAGTGAGTTATTGGAATACAATATTTGGGAATACATCTAAGTGATCATATGCTCCTTAAAATAAAAAATTATTTTGCTTAAGAGGGGCAGGATAATGTGATATTAAGAGCACAGACTCTAGAACAAGTCTGTCTGGGTTGAAATCCTTGGCTCTGCCATTTGCTAGATATGTGTTCTTGGGCAGGTCACTTTACCTCCACCTGGCTTCATTTTCCTCATCTGTAAAATGGAGGAGAAAACGAAACAACTTCTTGTACCTAAAGCACTTGGAGAAATGCCTGATCCATAGTAGGTGAATCAAAGTATTTGTTATGCTACTGCTGCTGCTGCTGCTGGCGATGATAAGGGTGATGATTATATTTAAGCTTTACAGCAAAAATATGCATTAAATAATCATTATTAAGCATTTTTCAAGGCTTAAAAAATCCTGAAATTAATCAGATCGACAGTAGAAAGAATTTAATGTTACAATGACATTTCATAACCAGTAGTATACTGTGTTTAACGTTTTCTTAGTACTCCATTTGAATAGGCCAACTAAAACCAGAATTTCCTCTTTCTTAAAAATTAGAAAGCAGATGCTATTTATTTGCCAGGGAATAAGCAGGAATTACTCAAAATATACATCGTCCACCGTAAACACAATGCCACCAGTTTCTTGACGTAAGGAGTGGAAAATTCATTTAAGACGTGTGTCCCTGATCTATTTGATTGAGGGTTCCCAGGGACAAAGTGGATATTTCAAGTTACACCCTGGGATTTTTTTTTTCAGTTGTTAAATGTAAGACCACACATGTTTAAGAGTGGTAGGGGAAATAGATCCCTACTTAGGGCTTCATATGTATTTGCGTCCTCTCCTCCCAAATTCCCTTTAACCCATGAATGCATGTGGCCTGGTTCTGCCCTTTTAACCCAACTGTTGGAGCAGAACACTTGTGCTCTCATGATCCTCTCCATGCCAAGTTCCCAATCTGGAAAATGCAAAAATTGTCAACCATGTCCCGACCTCATAGTGAAGCTGGGAGGGCACATGGGATAGCAGGGTACTATGTGAAAGGCCAGGTGCAACTATTATTAAATATGCTGTGTTCTGTTCAGTCTGCTTCCAAGATTCATCTAGAATCTTTCCTGTTCTCTGCATCTCCACCTGCCTTTTTTTCAGTCCATAACTTCTTTTCTGGGCTCTGTACCAGCCTTTCCCTCACAGTCTCTTTTGTTCTCTTTGTCTTCACTGGTTATTTTTACCCACTGATTATTTTAAATTTGGGGGGGTTGATTTTTATGAATTCAAAAATATTTATTTTAAGACGTTTTCTTATTCTCCTCTGTATTCCTCTTCTTTTTAATAGTGACTCGTAGCTTCAGTTCCAAAAATAAAACAATTTTACCACACCCATTATTATGTATTTCTCTACTTACTTTGGTATGACCTAAGGAATATTATTTTGGAAGCTGTTATTTTTAGTCATTTCACAGTTTGTGACTTAGAGAGCAAGGACATCCTGGAGTTAGTAGCATGGGCAAAGGCTTTCGCACCATCTCCAAAACGTTGAAAAACCACTGGGCGCTGGGATTTTATGTATGATTAACTGCTGCATAAAGGGCTGTGAGTTCTAAAGCATCTTGTCTGTGAGGCTGGGTAGTGCTTCAAGAAGTGTGAGTACAAAGCAGCAAGACTTAAGATCTATAACTTTTAAGGTAATTTGAGGAACAAGTGCCTCCCTAAAATAGTTCCCTTAATAAAGCAACTTGCTGAATTATTTGGGGGCAGACACGAGGAGGTGCTTTGTAGAATTAGTTGGAAACTGGACCAAACTATCAATCTCCTTTTGCCAGTTTATGGCAAGTAGGCCAGGTTTTGTTGGCAACATGAGGTATATGTTTAAAAATAGTATTTTATATTGTCACCTCATTTTTTACATTTATAGCATAACTAGTTTAGAGCATGAAAGAGGGATGGCAATTAATACAGGAAGTGATACACCCAACATAGGTTCAGTCTGATTCTCCCCCTGCAGGGGCCACTGAGCAGCAGCCCCAGGGTCCTAGTACATTATTTCAGGTTTATTGAGCACCCACTGTAATGTGCGGTCTATCGAAAATGCGACCATTGCCCTTGATCATAGAACTGTGGAATATTTGTGCAAGATGAGAAGTTGAAGGTTTTCTAGTCCAATGGTTCCCAAGCTTCTGGATGAGAAACTGGTAAGAATGTTGCTTGGGGACTGCCAAGTAAGAACAAAAAAATGCCTGACCTTGAAGATATTATGCTAGGTGAAATAAGTCAAACACAAAAGGGCAAGTATTATATGATATCACTTATGTGAGGTACCTAGAGCAGTCAAATTCATAGAGAAAGAAAGTTTGGGATGATGAAAAAGTTCTGGAGATGGATGGTGGATGGTTACACAACACCATAAATGTACTTAAAGCCACTGAACCGCACATGTAAAATTGGTAAATTTTATATTATGGATACTTTATCACAATTAAAATAATCTACCATCTACTTTCATAACTGTTGCATAAAAGAAAGGATGTTTTCACATCAAAAAGCAAGGAAGAAAGGAAAAGAAAGAAAAACAGAAGGAAAGAAAGAATAAAAGGGAGGAGAAGGAAAGGAGAGGAATGATCTCAGATTAAAGAATATTCCTTTAAAATTATTAAGTGTAACCTTGTGGAAAAAAATCAATTCATTGTCCTTTGTTTTCTCCTTTTGTCACAGACTGGATCAGCACCGACTGGTTCACAACTACATACCAGCATTTAGAAATTAACGTAGTATAGTTCTCTCATTCAAAGATTAAAAATTCAGATGCAGAGAGGAAGTGTCTTATCCAAATATCACAGGATGTATTTGTGATTGGGGAATCATTTCATGACTCATGGAGAGTGTTCTTTTGACTATATGATGCCCATTATTACAGGAAATTGGCTTTATAGTTTTAGTGTTGTTTTATCAAGGCTGTACTGCTATCGGTTTCAGATTTAGCTCATTTATTGAATCCCTTCTAATGCCGGACATTGTAAATATTTTCTATTTTCATTTAGCAGACATTTATATAGTGCTTATTAAGAGCAAGGCATTGTTCTAACTGCCTTACAAGTAATAACTCATATAATTCTTATAATAATGCTAAGAGATAGGTATAATTGTTATCCTCATTTTAAAGATAAGGACACTGAGGCCCAGATTGCTTAAGTACTTGCTCTACATCATAGAGCTAGTACGTGGTGGATTAAAATTCAGTTTTGACTCATTACAATTAAACTCAATTACCTACCCTGGTTATAAATAGTGGGTCTGATACATACAAATGCATTTGATTAAATTTTAGTTAACATTAGACCAGACATCATAAAATGCATTTTTTTAAAAACTCAGGGATGTATCTGTCTAAGGATATTGTTGGATCCCTATCAAACTCAGCCATAATTAGATGCCAAGATTTGGTGAGTGTCTTAGTTAGCTTGGGCTGCTATAACAAAATACCATAGACTGGGTGGCTTAAACAACAGACATTTATTTCTCATAGTTCTGGAGGCTGGGAAGTCCAAGATCCAGATGCCTGCAGTTTCAGTTCCTGGTGAGGGCCTGCTTCCTGGCTTGTGACCGCTGCTTTCTTGCTGTGTGATGACATGGCCTTTTCTTGGTATATGTGCCTGGAGAGAGTAAGATTTCTCTGTCTTCTTCTTATAAGGGCTCTAATCCTATCATGAGGGTCCCATCATGACCTAATCTAACCTAAGTATCTCCTAAAGGCCCCACTTCCATATATGATTACATTGGGGCTTAGGGCTTCAACTTATGAGTTTTGCAGGGACATAGGCATTCAGTGGACAACAATACTGTGCATATTAATTTTCTTTAGTCCTTAAGAAATCTATAAACTGAATATATTGCTTATGGATATAATTTCCATATCTTAGTGTGAAGCCCTTAGGATCCTAGTACAGTGCAAATTTAATTTAAAGGTATAACTGAGAGACACCTAAAAACTAGTCAGCATCTCACAGAGGAAAAGGACAACATATAGCACTTCCCCAGGTCTGCACTGCCCTGTTACAGTAACGTGGTGACAGGGAAATGAAAGTGAGACTATTGCATGTTGAATTAGTGATAACGATTATGGTGATTTAGTGGTTTTGAGGAGCATTTTCAGGAGAAAAGTCAAAGTAATCTTGTACAGGAAAGCGAATCAGAAAACACAAATCCAATTGCATAGCAGAATCCTATACCTTTTCAGAGTTGAGATACCTATTGGAGAAATGTAGTCAGCTTATATTAGGACTTTTGGCAGATAAATTTTATTTGATATGTAGGCAAGGATTCAAAACTAATGAACTGGGCTTTCCTGGTGGCGCAGTGGTTGAGAATCCGCCTGCCGATGCAGGGGACACGGGTTCGTGACCCAGTCCGGGAAGATCCCACATGCCGCGGAGGGGCTGGGCCCGTGAGCCATGGCCACTGAGCCTGCGCACCCGGAGCCTGTGCTCCGCAATGGTAGAGGCCGCGGCGGTGGGAGGCCCGTGTACCGCAAAAAGAAAAAAAAAAAAGATTAAAGGAAAAAACATTTTTCCAGATTTAAGCACAGTCTTAAGGGCCTGCATACATCTTGATGGTTAAAGAGCAAGGTCTTTTTCTTATCGATGTGAGTGTTCTGTGAAATGACTGATTTTGAGAAAAGCACTTGCCATGCTGAGCTTTGCCTCCTCTTGTTTTTTGTTCAGAAATTGGTGCTGTTATTGAAACAATATGGGTGAGCATCTGTCTCAAACATGTAATTTTTTCCACCTATTCTCTCTATGGTTTTACATTGTTTAACAGCTTTTAAAGGGACTTCCAAAGAATAGCACTGATACTCACAAGAGGAAAAAACAATCACATACAGTTATAAGATTCATTTTATTTAAATCTTAAATACATTTAAGCAAAAGAAAAGAAATACCCATTGTCAAAATAAAATATTCTTTGACTACCTTAAAAAAACACAGTGTATTATCATTTAGTCACTTCTTGCAGGAAAGCCCTTATTAGGAGGTAACCTTTAGATTTTCTAGGTGAAAGTAAACCATTTTGAGAAAGCGTTATCTTTGCTGAAACAGCATTATTTCCAATAAATAAGCCACTCATTCATTTAGTTCTTTGTTTATTAAACAGTTACTGAGGGAGTACTGTGAGCTAGAGGCTGTGCTCTGTGTGGGGGATAAATAAAATACAGATCATGCAGTCAGGGAATTCACACTGTTTAAAGGTAAATTTCAACTGAAGATTGCCAGTAGAAAACAGCCATTTTTTTTAACATCTTTATTGGAGTATAATTGCTTTACAATGGTGTGTTAGTTTCTGCTGTATAACAAAGTGAATAAACTATATGTATACATATATCCCCATATCTCCTCCGTCTTGCATCTCCCTCCCACCCTCCATATCCCACCCCTCAAGGTGGTCACAAAGCACCGAGCTGATCTCCCTGTGCTATGCAGCTGCTTCCCACTAGCCATCTATTTTACATTTGGTAGTGTATATATGTCCATGCTACTCTCTCACTTCATCCTAGCTTACCCTTCCCCCTCCCCGTGTCCTCAAGTCCATTCTCTAGTTTGCATCTTTATTCCTGTCCTGCCCCTATGTTCTTCAGAACCTTTTTTTTTTTTTTTTTTAGATTCCATATATATGTGGTAGCATACGGTATTTGTTTTTCTCTTTCTGACTTAATTCACTCTGTATGACAGTCTCTAGGTCCATCCACCTCACTGCAAATAACTCAATTTCGTTTTCTTTTATGGCTGAGTAATACTCCATTGTATATATGTGCCACATCTTCTTTATCCATTCATCTGTCGATGTGCACTTAGGTTGCTTCCATGTCCTGGCTATTGTAAATAGAGCTGCAGTGAACATTGTGGTACATGACTCTTTTTGAATTACGGTTTTCACAGGGTATATGCCCAGTAGTGGGATTGCTTGGTCATATGGTAACTGTATTTTTAGTTTTTTAAGGAACCTCCATACTGTTCTCCATAGTGGCTGTATCAATTTGCATTCTCACCATCAGTGCAAGAGGGTTCCCTTTTCTCCACACCCTTTCCAGCATTTATTGGAAAACAGCCATTTAATAAGACCGATCAACATGCAGTGCCTATAGTATATAGGTAAATAGTCAATCTTTAAGGTAGCATGTTGGTACCAACTCTGAATTCCATCCAGGAAACCCAAAGACTTTTTATTGAATTAAAGAGGAATTACAAAACATTTTATGATCCCTGTGCAATATAAGGGAAGGTGGCCAGTGGTCTGGTTTTCAGTTGGGAGAAAGGTAATAAGCTTAATCAAGCCTGTCTCTGGTCCCTGGTTAGCTCTCCTCAGGGCTTGTTAAGATTTAATCAATTTATTGGTGAAATGGTGTTTTCATGAAGGGCTCAAGTACCATCATTGTCTGAGTCTCCAGTCTATCATTTGACGTGTTGCCAAATGGGTACCCCCCACCCCGCCCCCATGCACTGAGTGAGACAGTTCACTGGCACCCAGAGTGTTGGCCAGCCTGCATGCTTAGTTGGGGACCTGTAGGGTTTTCCAAGATGACGCCTAGTTGATTCATTTCTGAATCTCAAGCATTGACATCTGTGTAAAAATATGGGAGCGTGGAGGGCAGGAAGTTCAAAACAATCAGCTTTCCTTGGAAAATATTTTCCCTTTTCAATTTCATGGCTATTTTTAAAAAAGGATGTTAGAAACTTGAGTTAGTTTAAAGATGAGTATGTGTTTTCCTTCAATGATGGCACATAATTATTTTCAGTAAAGACTGAAAGAAACCATCCTTTTTTGTTGTCTAGCCAATAACTGACTAAAATGAGCAGTGCTGATTTACAGGTCTGGGTTGTGGTGACTGAAAGCAGAGCTCTGGGGAGTTTCATTTTTTTCTTGAATTTGAACTTGCAGAGTTCATCTTCTGTGGAGAGGGAGGGGCGACTCCAGGCATGCACGGGGTTGGGGGGGGCATCTGCTTGATAGCCTTCTCAGTTAATCCGCACAGCTCCCTGAGCTCAGCTACGTTCTTGCCAAAAGTCAATGCGAAGCTAATGTGCATGGAAATTATCTATTCTGAGCCATGAGTTACTTTCCTTAGCTATAGTTGTCATTGGTACTGTAATAACTTGGCAGCATTTCATCATTTTTTCTTATGTCTGGCTCATGTTAGCTTGTGTTAACTCCATGTCACAAAAACCCAAACAAACATGAATTTCATAGGACCTACTTGGCATCTGGCAGTGTTTCACACAACTAATTTATTTATTGACATTCATAGTAAAGATGGCTCATCATGAATTGATACAGTGTTCAGGCCCTGCCACGCTCCTAGCTGGGTCACCTTGGGTGAATCACTTAACTTCTCTGAGCATTGGAGTCTTGATACAGGGATTGAGTCAGAAAATCTCTAAATTCCCTCTGGTTCTGAAGGATTTGATGAATGTAGTTGTTCCTAGGATGAATTTGCAACTCTCTGACTTGTTACCGTCTTCGGATGCCATTGGTAACACTGAGAGGCCCTGCAGAAAGATGGACACTGGGTCTACCAAGTATCCAGGATGGGAGGGTGGGCAGTCTGACGAGTGCACAGGTGATCCCCTGGGGAGGCAAGAACTCCCCACCAAGGTGGGTGAGAAAGCAAGGTGCTTCCCAGGTGAAATAGCTTGCACTGAGATGTTGGAGACTGGATTACTATGCCATGAAGAAGAGATTAACAATTCTCTTCAGAAGTAATGGGAAACCACTTGAGTCAGAATCATTTTCCTCAGTTGATGACTCATGAGGGCTTAAATTGGAGGAGAAAACAGAATTCTAGATAGTTTCATGGATATTTGAGTAAACCATTTAGCTCTCCAAAAATACCCATTTATATTGATAGGTATTATCAGTATACCTGGCATGAGTAGTGATATGTGTTAGAATTTCAGGTGGCTTAATAAATAACAGTGCTTTAGTCCTCTTCTGAATTTTAGGTGAATTCGGAACCATTGGAAACAGGCAATTTGAGATCAAAATGGCTTCAGTTTGCATCCCCATGGGCTTGCTAACTCTCCTCTAAATTGAAGATATCCTCCTGAACATGAGCTATGTTCCCTTACTGGGACAAAGCCCATGCCATTAAGAGAACGGAGTGGCAGAGGGTATCAGAATTGAGGAGATAGGCTGGTTCCAAAAGCCGGAGATATTCAGTTACTTTCTCCAAAACTCATCTATCAAACAAGTCACTAAAAAAAGTTGGGAGAGGCCAGACCAGGAATGTTCTCTGGCTGCAGTTCCTTCACTTGGGTCCCAAGATGTAGAAAAAGACACTGCTAACAGTTAGCATCAAACTCATTGTAGTGTTGGGAACTGCGGTTGAAAAATACGAGAGAAGTATATATTCAACAAGTATTTATTAAATGCCTATCAAGTAGCCAGCACTCTTCTGGGCTCTGAGATATAGCAGAGAACAAGACATCCAAGGTCTCTTTTCTTATGGAGCTTACATTCTTGGGGGACGAGGCAATAATAAACATATAAATAAGATAATTTCAAATATTCGTAAGAAATTGAAACAAGATAATATGACAGAACAATTAAGAATGGGGTGAGGGAAAGGGGACCCATGATAGGATGGACAGGAAAGGCCGCTCTCAGGAGGTAACAGACGACCTGAGGGCCTGGGGATGAGGGTTAGGGGAGCAGCCTGTGCCAAGACCCTGAGGCAAGAATGGGCTTGGTGGCTTGAGGAGCAGAAGGAAGGCCAGTGTGTGTGAGCACAGTGAGCATGGGATGCAAGGCTGGAAAGGAAGATGGGCCAGGTCATCTGGGAGTCAGGTTCCTCCTGGTGTAATAGAAAGCCACTGGAGTATTTAAGCAGATTCCTTTGAATCATCTGGGGAACTTGCTAAACTGAAGACTTTGGTTCATTAGACCTGGGGTGGAGCCTGAGAGTCTGCATTTCTAACAGCATACAGGTGATGCTGTTGCTGCTGGTCCATGGACCCAACGATGAGTGTCAAGGTTCTCAATCATGTTTGAAAAGATCACTTGGCCCTGTGGAGGGTGGAGAATGAATTGCAAACGTTAAGAGTAGAAGCAGGGAGATCAGCGTGAAGCTATTGCAGGACGCACAAGGGCATGGACATTTAAGATCGTGTGACTGAGGCCTGATATTCCAGAATAGAGGTTCCAGTAGGTTCGACTGAAGGGTATCGCACAGATATGTGCCCCAATATGTGGCAACCCGATATTCAAATTCAATAAGTATTTATTATTTTTCAATAAGTATTTCAATAAGGCTAATATTCAGCTCCTACCATTGTTCATTGAGTACCTACTATATTCCAGATCAGTGTTCCTCAAGCTGTAATGTACATAGGAATCATTCAGAGATCTTGTAAATGTGGATTCTGGTTTAACAGGTGGGGCCTGGGAGTCTGCTTTTCTAACAGGCGACATTGACAGTGCTAGTCTGCAGAGCATACTCCGAGCTCTACCCTGGTGGTTTTCAAATCATACTATGAGAATGAGTCACCTGGGAAATTTTAAAACTACCAGTGCTTAGATCACACAAGATGAATCTTCAAACTCTCTGGGGAAGGAGCCCAGACATGTATTTTTTTAAAGACGTTCCCCAGGTGATGCTAATGTGTAGTTAGGGCCGAGACCCTCAGAGCTAGCGATGGTCACCCAGTTTCTCTGGGGAGGTGGCTAGTACTATTGTTCCCATTGCACAGAGGAGGTACATAGGTGCTAATTAACTTGCCCAAGGTCACATGGCCAGTTTAATGATAGAGCAGAGATTTCAACCTAGTTCTTCTAACTCCAAATTTAGTGCTTTTTTCATAGTACCATGCTAATTCCCTACTTCGCTGTTTTGGGCAAAGCTCACTGTGCTAGATATTGAGGGGAACATTGTATAAGGCAGGGTCCAATGAGAAAACTGAAACTCAGGTATTTCAGACAGAGGGAATCTAGTACAGGTGATTGGTTACAGTGGCACTGTGAGGGCTAGAGGGAAAAAAGGAAGGAGCAGTTGCGGAAGGAACAGAAAGGAAGAAATGGTTGTTGCAGAAGGCTGAAAAGGAAGAAGCTGTTGCAGAAGAGACAAAAGGAAAGGATATTCCCTGAGATCAGGAAACAGCCATGGTCCTGGGCTGGAAACTATGAACTTGCATCTGGTACTGCACTGCCAGAGATGCGGTCTTTTGTGGTCACGCTGCAACCACTGGACCCATGCTTCCCCCAAACCCTAACCCCACTTGAATCTAAGCCCTGTTTAAAAAGGGTTGTTGGTAGGCAAATGGGGTTTGACTTATGCATTCTGTCTGAAGGCTGTATTTGCTAGAATGCGCCTCTTCTGTATGCAAAAGATTATGATAGATGATGTTCGGAACGCTGAAACTTAGCTATTGGTCATGTCCTAGTGGTCACCATCAAAAGGAAGCAGATATTGTTCTTTGGTATTTGGAGCCTGACCCTCTTCTGCTCTGAGCCCTACCCCCATGGAGCGTTTCTACTTGCTGAGCCCTGGTGATGGACACCCCCAGGTCCCCCGTCTTCGCCTTGTGCTCGCTGTCTCTTCCCTTGGTGATTACCCTTTCTCTGCTGTGCAGTGTGTGTGCTTACCATGCTATCCCTGCTGGTGTTTGTTACTGAAAACTTGCCCTTGTGCTTGACCATGCCTGCCTTCTGCAACTTGATTGAACTTCTTCAGTAACCAAGAAACTTTTGCAAAGAAAGAAAAAAAAAAACTGTTGAATTATAATGGCTCTTCTGGATATTTTGATAGATTTTTTAAAATAAAGACGAGTGAGGTTTAAAACAGAATAAAATTGTCTTTCTCATAACTTGTGAAGAAAATGGTTTTAAAAAGCAGAGAAAGATCACCTCTTCTTAAGTGGTACATTAAAAAATGAAGTTAGCATGGACTTATAAATACTACCAAATGTAAAATAGATAGCTAGTGGGAAGCAGCCGCATAGCACAGGGAAATCAGCTCCGTGCTGTGTGACCACCTAGAGGGGTGGGTTAGGGAGGGTGGGAAGGAGGGAGACACAAGGGGGAGGGGATATGGGGATATATGTATATGTATAGCTGATTCACTTTGTTATAAAGCAGAAAATAACACACCCTTGTAAAGCAATTATACTCCAATAAAGATGTTAAAAACAAAATGAAGTTAGAAAATTTCTTATGGTATCAGCAGTTAATTTGTATCCATAAAACAAATTCGCATACCCGCATTTATTTACATAATTTCATCTCTCATGATTAATTTAATACTTACAAAGAGAAGAAATTATTGAAATAGTTTTTTTTTCCTGCCAGAATTTCACCGTGTCCTAATTTCCATCTATGATAAGAATATTTATGTTTTTGGAACTAGGAAGAGAGAAAATCCCAATAAATGAATAGATGTTTTTTTTGTTTGTTTTTTTGCGGTACGCCGGCCTCTCACTGCTGTGGCCTCTCCCGTTGCGGAGCACAAGCTCCGGACGCGCAGGCCCAGCGGCCATGGCTCACGGGCCCAGCCGCTCCGCGGCATGTGGGATCTTCCCGGACCGGGGCACGAACCCGTGTCCCCTGCATCGGCAGGCGGACTCTCAACCACTGCGCCACCAGGGAAGCCCTAGATGTTATTTTATATTCTGCCGTGATTGAATTGCTATTTGGTAATTACAAATGAGAAGAGCAAGAAAGAGATGCTGGTTCTGATCACTAGGGCTTGTGGAGGCTGCTGGCTTACTTTGTTAAGGAGAATGGTGTGCAGCCTTCCAGGAGGGGAGCTAACAGGTATCATTCCCCCAAAGGTGTGAGTAGCCCGAGGAAAGCTGTGGGGATTTTCTTCCCATCTGCACGTCCCTTCTTCTGTGGTTATCCTAACAAAGTGAGAATATTATTTAAACCTTGTACTTTATTTTGCTGGAGTATTTGATATGTTTAAAAAGTGTAAGACCATTTCCTCAGGAGGCGTATGCTTGCACTTAGCCTTAATTCATACCCTTGGAGGCAGCGAATACAGCGGGGCCCTATTCTGTGTATTTTAAGAGGTTTCTTATAACAGGGCTGGTCTGTTGGCGATACTGGTGAGTAGCACTTAGAGGGTTTACAAACCACTCAGTGGGGGTGATGACATACTCAGTGTGGTTCTGGAAGCTAAATAAAACACAGGAAAGAGATATTCAATAAAATAAAGAACACACCTATGTAATTATTGCCAGAAATGAAAATTTGAAACCCTAAATTTGAATGTGGTCTAGGCACCTGAAGATTCTGTAGATAAACATAATTTCCCAGATTAAAATTTCGGGAAAGAATGTCTATCTCAAGTGTCTTATTTAGATCAAATATTTTGAAAACGTTCTGCCTGATCGTAGGAGAAACAGGGAGCACATGTTGAGAGAGACAGGTGCCCACAAAAGAAACATTCCCTCCTTAGTGGCTCCATTTACGGCTAGTAAGCCTGAAGAGCGCCCCATCCAGGTCGTCATCGTGTATTTTCCACTAGGAGATTTTTGGCCATCTCATAAGATGTAGACCCTTACTGTGGAATTGTTTTGTGATTTAAAGTGCAGATCTAAAAATAAGTTTTTCTTTTAGAAGGACTGATTTTTTAATGACACTGAGCCAGCCAATTCTATCACAGTTTGAGGTTAAGAGACACCCCTTCTCCTGTGGATAAATTCTAATCCAAGTCTTTAGATTTTTTTTTTTAGTAGCCATTTGCATGGGAAGTCAGCTAATGTCTTTCAAGTCTCTGCTATACTAAATACACTGTCCTAGATGTTTTCACTCAGGCTAACTCATTTAATCTCCAAGATAACTTTCTTAGGTGTTTTCCAGGTAAAAAAACCTGAGACTCTAAAGAGGTGAGATAATTTGCCAAAGGCCACAGGATAAGTAGGTATTCGATTCCAGATTCCAATCCCAGCTTGTCTGCCGAAAACCGCATCATCTCCCCAAAACACTTTGATAGGCATGATTCAATGTGACATGGGCCTCGCAGGGTCAAATACATTTGTAATGTGGCTGAGTTTTCCATTTTACCTGAAGTTAATCATACTCCCAGTATAATCCAGGTATTTTTGGTTTATTTTTGTGTTTTGTTATTTCTCCCATTTATAGTTCCTATCGTGATGTGCTGTATATAGCACATAATTAATGAATACTTGAATCAATCCATTTTCATGGACCTTGAGCCCCATGAAAGCTGCTTAACTTACAGGGGTCAGAGTAACCTTGGTTAGAAAAGGTACAGAGATGGAATACCTCCACCTTTTTTTCTACCTGGTAAAATCCTATAACAAAGGCCAGTACATACCATCATCTCATTTATATAGCTTTCTCTGACCCATTTTGTCACTGAGGCAGAATTTCTTCTTCTCTTGTGTATGACTTAGTACTTTATATATACTTTCATGTAGGTTGTTTTTTTTTTTTTTTTTTAAGAATGATCATGCTAACTTCTATTTATTGTGCACTATGCCAGGCATGAAGCTAAATACAAATGTTATCTCTTTTTAATCCTCAAAACAACCCTGGGGGACAACAAACCTTAGGCATCATTGTCGTATATTACAGATGAGGAAACTGAAGCTCAGAGGGATTAAATAACTTGCCCTCAGTCTCAGGGAGTGCATTTCAGAGATGCAGTGGGAACACAGAGCCAACCGATTCCTAAAGCCTGTGCTTTCAATGTATTCTTTTATTTATTTATTTATTTATTTGCGGTACACGGGCCTCTCACTGTTGTGGCCTCTCCCGTTGCGGAGCACAGGCTCCAGACACGCAGGCCCAGCGGCCATGGCTCACGGGCCCAGCTGCTCCGCGGCATGTGGGATCTTCCTGGACCGGGGCACGACCCCGTGTCCCCTGCATCGGCAGGCGTACTCTCAACCACTGCGCCACCAGTGAAGCCCCTTTTATTTTTAATTGAGGCAAAATTTACACACAATGAAGTACACATATCTTAAGTGTACAGTTTGATGAGTTTGATAAGTGCACACATCTGTGTATATGTCTACCCATCAGGATACAGAACATTTCACTGCCCAGAAAATTCTTTCATGCCCCTTCTCTGTCAGTTCCAGCCACTGAAGATTAAGGCTGCCTGTTCTTGAACTTCATAGAAATTGAACTAGAGAGTATATATATATATATATATTTTTTGTCTATCACTTTTTTCATTCAACATAATATTTTTGAATATGTATATGTGTTACTGATTTACTTTGCTGTATAAGACTAGCACAACATTGTAAATTAACTATACTCCAGTAAAAATTAAATACTAAAAAAATATTTTTGAGATTCATCCATGTCATGGTATGTAATGATATCTACCATATCAACGGTCCCTTCATTTTAATTGCTGAGTAGTAGTCCATGTTATGAATAAACCACAACTTATTTATCCATTCTCCTATTGTTGAGCATTTGGCTCTTTCCTGGTTTGGGCTGTTGTGAATAAGGCTACTATAAACATTCTTGTACACAAGTGTTTTTGAGGACATATGTTTTCATTTCTCTTGGGTAAATACCTAAGTGTGGAATTGCTATGTCATGGAGTGGAAACGTGTTTAACTATATAAGGAACTACCAGTTTTCCAAAGTGTGTACCAATTTACACTCTCATCAGCAATGTCTGAGAGTTCTAGTTCTCCATTTCTTCTCCAACATTTGATACTGTTGGTCTTTTTAAGTTTTACGCTACCTTTTAAAATGCTCTCTTTCCCACTTACCTGTGAGCCTTTCAAGGTCAGAAGATAGGTGCCATTTATTTCTGTATCCAGGCTTAACTCAGTGTCTGGCACAAATCTGATGCATGTGAAACTAATTCTGAGGATTGCAGAAATGGTTGTCATGGTCCTTTCTACCAATGAAAATCTGTAATTCTAACCTGATGCCATGTGGTATGCAGATGGTTTTATCTGAAAGGGCTTTGGACCATTCTCTTCAGAGGGTAGCAGCCTTTCCAAAGGGAGGTGGAGATTGGTGATCCCTGTTGAGAAAGGGAGTGACCAGTCAGGCATCTCTTGTCCTGAGTGAGGTGACCTGGTGAGTCTCACTCTTTGCTGGGAGTCTGTGCCTCAGCACTAGGCACATGTGACATGGAAAGTCTACTTGAACATCACTGAAAGCACAAGTGTTGACTTCTGACCTGCATTCTTTTAGGACTATTGCTGCATAACAATATGACAACAAACTTAGCAGCTTACAACAGCACATATTTATTATTGCAGAGCTTCTGTGGATCACGAGTTTGGGCATGGCTTATTACCTGGGCCTTCTGCTTTACAAGACTGCAATCAAGGTGTTGGCTGGGGCTTTGCTTCCAAGCTCACATGGTCACTGGCAGGATTCAGGTTCATGTGGGTTGGTGGACTGAGGGCCTCAGTTTTTTGCTAGTTTTTGACCACGGGCCACCCATAGTTTCTTGCTATGTGGGCTTCCCTGACATGGCTGCTGGCTTCATCAAAGCCAGCAAGGGAGCAACTCCTAGCAAGATGGATGTTGGAATTTTTTGCAATATAATTATGGAAATGACATCCTGTTCCCTTGGCAGTATTCTGCTGGTAAAAAGCAAGTCATAGATCTTGCCCACAATCAAGGGAAGAAAATTACACAAGGACATGAATACCTTGGTGGGGATAATGGGAGGCCATCTTAGTGTGTCTGCCACAGATGGTCAATTAAAATTCTTTATAAAAAAAGAAAAATACAGATATTATGAGGAAAATAGGTGTTCTGATCCAAAGAGGACATTAAATTTTTTTACTGTTCTAATGAATAGATTCAAAGGCTCCAACATTACCCCAACAGAGAGAGACCCTGTTCTGGATAAATTATCTGCAGTTAATGTCCTGATGGATAAGAAAGCATGAAGTGATGTCTGGATAAATACTTCTCAGTGGGTTCATTCAGGGTAGACGAATTGAGTCTTTTCTATGACCTGCTACTGGACAGAGCTTCTGCTCTGAGATTTGCCATGGATTAAAGAAGGAGAGAGATTGGCAGAGTGACACCTGTACCCCCAGTGTGGGAAGCCAAACATTTTGGCAATGAATTTGCTTATCTGGAATAGAATGATTGACTCAGATCAAACACGGAAAAAGACTAAATTGCCATACTTTGGGGGAGATTATTTTTGATTAAAAATGTAAGTCACATATATAAAGAAGAGCAGTGCAAACAAAATATTTTACTTGTTAAAAGATACCTGGAAGATGTTCAGGCTTTAACCCTTAGCTCTGGAGAGTTTAGACAGTCAAGGAAGACAGGAGAGCCTCGTCCAACCTTGACCATGTGGTATTTATTCTGCCTATCCTTGATCACGAAGGAGTTTGCGTGCCCTAAATGTTTTTCCAAATTTAAAACAAGCACAAAAGTTCATTTCCAGACTTTTGGGAAACATTGTTATAATCCTTTAATTGTTTAGAAAGCTTTGGGAAACTAAAGGTCAGATAGCTAGACTTAAAAAAAAAAGTTTGTTTCAAAATTCAGTAAGCTGTATAACCTCCTTCCTCAAGTATAAGAATGAATCATTTCAACAAAATGGAAAACAGTGTATTTATCTCTTCTAGTTAAAAAAAAAAGACAATATTAATAGACATTTGGAAACTAGTTTTGCCACATTCTAGGCACTTTACATTGAAAGCAAAAAATAAGCTTCTTTTGGGCTTCCCTGGTGGCGCAGTGGTTGAGAGTCCGCCTGCCGATGCAGGGGACACGGGTTCGTGCCCCGGTCCGGGAAGATCCCACATGCCGCAGAGCGGCTGGGCCCGTGAGCCATGGCTGCTGAGCCTGCGCGTCCGGAGCCTGTGCTCCGCAACGGGAGAGGCCACAGCAGTGAGAGGCCCGCATAACGCAAAAAACTAAAAATAAAAAATAAGCTTCTTTTGATGGATGCACATTGAAAGAGCAATTTTATTTTAGTTACAAAATACTAATAACAGTGACAGTTATATAGGGTTTATTATGTGCTAGGTACATTTCTACTCAGCATAGTATATATAGTACATACACACATATACACGTATATATCTATGTAAAAAATATATATATAGACTGATTTAATCTTCATAACCACCTATTAAAAAATCCAAAATATATGTATACCAGCCCTACTTATTCTCTTTTACAGCAGTGTTCTCCTCCTGCTGGTCCTCTTATTAATGAGTGAAATAAATATTCATTCTTGCTCACTTTATATTTTCTTGAAAGTGGTGTTTTAACTTTTTCAAAATTATGCTTTGATAGATCCTATGATGTAGGTATTACTATTATTCCCAGTGTACAGATGAGGCAAAAGAGGCACAAGGAAGTTGGGCACCTTGCCTGGGGCTTCACAGCTGGTCCATGGTGGAACCAACATTCAAACTCCAGCAGCCAGAACTAGGGAGTCTCTGCTGTGGACTGTCACACTATCCCCAGGCTTGAGGAATTTGTTTTCACACATAGGCCATGGCCACCCTTACCAACACTAAAGAAGCAGAATCAACAAAAGACTCCAAGACAAACCAGTGCATTCCGGCTTAAGGAAAACAAACAAACCAAAGAAGCACACTCCCTCCAGCCTGGTCCAAGCCTCTGGGTTAGGACAAGCAATCTAAGAAAAAACCCATACTTCACTCTTAAAAAAAAAATAAACACGACGATAATGGTCTAATTATGATGCTGAAGGACAACATAAAATGCTTCCCAAATGGATTAAAAAACTACCCCCCAAAGTTTCAGGAATAATTGGAGCTCTACGAAAAGTCTCAATGGGTATCTTGAAGTGGGGTCTCCAGGTTGACATAAGGATTATAGAGCAGCCAAGGAGGGGAAAACCATCAGGAGAGGTGAGTAGTTCCGGAAGAGCAGTGTGGCCTCGCCGGTGTCACGGCCTCTACACTAACACCCACCCCTACCCCGATTCCTGTTGTCCTGCCCCGAAGAGTCCTTCCGTGGAGCCACATTCGGAAGCCAGGGATGACTTTCTGCTCGATCCATCCATAGACACCCTGTGGACGAGTTGCATGGCATTGGGGTGTTCCTGGGCTGGAGGGGAAGCAGAGCCTTCTTCCTTTGAAGCCTACCATATCAAAACGGCCTTGAAATGGCATTGTACCATTCCGGAACTTATCCTTGTAAAGCAGACAGCTCAGGGCCTCCTGCCTTTGTACGGAGGACTTGATGGGGGAGACAGCAGTGAGAGCGGGGGAAGGCTCAACCTGCCGTGTGGACCCCGCTGGAGCTGGCCTGACTCCTCATGCGCATCTGCAGAAGCAGTTACTGTTATGGACAGTTAACACCATTTGTCCCTGAAATGTAGCCTGGGGACAGTCTAGCCAGCTGACCCTTCAGATTACCCTGGCTTACTTTACTTTATAGAAAAAAACTATAAATAAATATGTGTGATTATACATATAAATAAATTATAAATTTCAGCATACGTATATACATATTTATGGTTTTTATAAATATATCTATGTAAAGCTTTATAATTTTTGCATGTACATATTTATTTAGAGTTTTTACTGACAATAAAATAAAACCTTCCCATTATAAAAACAATTCAAACATCACAGAAATTTATAAAGTAAATAGGTAAAAATTCCCTAAAATCCAGTCACTCACAGATATTGCTTTATTTACTAAAAAATGAACATGAACATTTTAAACACCCTTTCAGGCAAATATCTATGCATATATAGCTATGTAATACTCATACACTTGTATGAGAATTTATTCATCCTAAGAAGGCCATTGGTAAACTTTTCCACCCGATAAGGTTATGTGGAGGTCTTTCATGGTGTATATATCTAGATAGGTAGATAGGTAGTTTTTTTGGCTGAGCTGAGCAGCTTGTGGGATCTTAGTTCCCTGACTAGGGATCGAACCCAGGCCACAGCAGTGAAAGCACTGATTCCTAACCACTGGACCACCAGGGAATTCCCATGGTCAATATATGTTGATCCAAACCATCAATGTAGTCAATAGAAGTTAGAAGAATATTGTGACTAGGCTTTCTTAAGGTAAGGAGACATCTGGGAATAGAATTATCAGAACAGCTGGTCATGTGCAGGTTTTCTTAACTCTTTGAAAACTTCATGTGGACATGGAATGTGGAAGTACGAGGAAGGGCATGAGTGAAGCCAGGAGGAGCCCTCCAGCTTGCTGGCTGGTCACTTAGGGCCCAGCAAGGGAAGAGACGGGGGTTGATTTTCACAAGCGTTGCCTGTGGTGTTGACCCTGGAGCTGGCCCTGACAAGGCCTCGAGAGTGAGGCACACGCTGCGTGGGGCTGGGAAAAGTTTTGAATGATGACTTTTTCTCTTGTTCCTACAAGATGTGAGGAATCCTGGGATGATGGCTGGTGCTGCTTTAATTAGCAGCAAAAAGAATCAAGCACACCAGCAACTAGATTCTTTCATCTCTCTCCAGAAAGGACGGTTTTAACTGTACTCATGTTATGAATCTGTGATAAATGCCAGTGCTGTAGTTAAGAAAGAACCTAAAACAAAACAGAGGCAGGACCATTGTGTTTAAAATGTTTAGAAACAAACGTGGACAAAGACTACTGATCTTTCCTTTGGGAAAAAGTGACAGTCCATGTAAATAAACAAATTATACCGAATCTATTAAAAACACATGTTGTGCTTGGTTAAATGCTAATCTCTTGTTTACCCTCCTGCTGCCAAGGCCTGGGGTGCATGTCCTGGATCTGAATGTATGTTTGAACTGTTATAGCACAGGAAAAGAGTTGTTTTGTTTATGTTACACTGAGGCTCCTATCCTCACATTTATTGATTTTCAACCCAGGGATTCTACTGAAATAGATATTACTGTGTGTCCCTATATAAACTAAATCCACTTTTTCTTCATCCATTTGTATGAAGAAATATTCATATCATAATATTCGGAACTTTGGAAGCATAAGAATTGCCTCCAGTGCATGTAAGATGGGAGTTGCCCAGAGAACTCTGTTCGCTTTGCCAAGAATGTGCTTCTCTCTCACCAACCGCTCTTGATATCTTAATTTTTATTTACCTTTCTCATTGGATTACAGATAGTACTTTCCCAGAAAGCCTTTGCTGAGCCCTCCAAGCCTGACTTGGTTACTCCTCTGCATTTCTCCATCCTCCCACTTGTCACACCTGGTTGTGGTTGCCTGTTCCCTGGCTCTATCCCTCAACAGCGGATGGTTGGTGAGGATCACAAGCACGACACCTGGGGCAGTGCCTGCCCTAGGATTTTAGTAGACATCTGTTGAATGAATGAGGATGCCCGTCTTCTCAAAGGCATTTGTCCTCTAGTGGGGACCTGCTGAGTGCTGCAAACACTTCCTATTCCCAGGGCCACCCTTGCCATGTCCCCTGCATACCCAAAACCTTGGTGTGACGCTGAAACAATTTCTACTCTGCTAGATACATAAGGACCAAAATGTGCAACTTTTTCATCATGTAACAAACTCCTTTCTTTATTCCCTAACAGGTACCATACATGATTAAGTCTGATAACCCCTGGCAGGTAATTGATCAAAAAACAGACAAACAAAATTTTTAGATAAAAGCAAACCTGTGGGGCTTCCCTTGTGGTGCAGTGGTTGAGAGTCCGCCTGCCGATGCAGGGGACACAGGTTCGTGCCCCGGTCCGGGAAGATCCCACATGCCACGGAGCGGCTGGGCCTGTGAGCCATGGCTGCTGAGCCTGCGCGTCCGGAGCCTGTGCTCTGCAACGGTAGAGGCCACATCAGTGAGAGGCCCGTGTACAGCAAAAAAAAAAAAAAAAAGCAAACCTGTGGTCTTCAGTATAAGATCCTGGTCTTCAGGATAGGACCACTTTGACTGGATTATAGAAATAGGACTTGGAAACACTTCAGTGAGCATTCCAAGTACAGCCCCTCTGCTACCATCTGGCCTGGAGCCCGCCACTGGCCTCTGTACTACTGAGTCTACTTTGTGGGATCTCGAAATTAGGGGATGGACTCGGGCATTGCAAGGACATGGAGGGCTGACGTGAGTTTGAATGTATGTCTGCGGAGGAACTCACCCAGTCTATTTCAAGACCGTCCTATTTCCTCCGAAAGCTCTCGCCCACGCTTTCTCTTCTCCTCTGGCAGAACTGAGAATTACAGTTTGTCTAAATGTGCTTTTCTTCATACTTACTTACACTCTCCCCACTGTGCTGTGCTGTCTAACATGTTAGTAATGAGACTGGTTCTGTCCTGGTGTTTCATTTCAGGAAAAGGTTATTCCTGAAATATCTTTGTTTGAATATCACCATGCTTGGGGAGCAGTCAGTATAATAAAGTTTTAGACAGATGTTGCATTAGAATAGAAATATCAGAGGGGACAAGGAGCGGGGGGGTGGGGGTAGAAAGGTTCTGTCTCCTCATTAATGAGGTTAATATGTGGATGGTGTCGATCACAGTGTAAATGGGCAACACTTGGGTGGAGAGGGTAGATGTTAAAGGTAGAAAAATATTTCCCCTACCCCCGCCCCAATAATGGAAATTCAGATAAGACACAAATGAGTGTAGCTGAGGTTGAAAAAATAGAATTAATGAAAGAAGGTAGGTGGGGCTTGAATGGCTAAAATTTAGATGAATAAGAAGTGGTGATAAAATACTTTAGGTGAAGACCGCCTTGGGTGAGGCCCGTGTCATCTCTCACCTAGAATTTTATCTGCCTCTCGTCCGATCTTCCTTTCGCTAACATGATCCATTCCCATATTTTCCCCCATAGATTTATCTAAGTTGAAAATCTGACCAGGTAATTCTCATGCTTTCAGTCAGTTAATGAATGTCTTTGTGATACAAATGAGATTTAGTGGCAAAAAGAAATCCTGGATTTTCCAAGTATTAAATGTGTGCTCTTGGGCATTAAAAAAACAAAACAAACACTTTACGTGAGAAAACAACAAAAACTATCCATTGTAAACTTGACTTAAAGGTTTTGTAAACTTAAATGTTTTAGGGAATGTGCATGGAATTTATTTAAAAATAAAATGAGTCTTTTCAATTGAGACATATCTTCCCAAGGCAAATATCTTTTACATATATGTACAGCTTTGTGCGACATCACTTACTGAACTTTAGAATATATGTGTGGTGTAGATGAGGTTTAAAGCTCTTTCCTACTGTGTCCCATGACAACATTAGTTATTTTATGTAGGAATTAAAAAATAAAATAACATTTTTAAAAACCTATGATGGGCCCCCAACCTTACTTCTTTCATGGATTTGAAAGACTTTGTAAAATCCCTGATTCTATTAAATTACGGGTGGTATGCAGGCAGAAGAGCCAGTAGTGCGTGGTGGGTCTAGTGGCAAGAAAAATCTGCAGAGGGTTCTGGAAGTGGACTGGTCCTGCTCCGTCCTGGCCCTGCCCTTGTTTAGTTGCCCCTTCTCAGGAAAGTTTTTTGACCTCTCTGAGGGTTTGTTTCCTTATCTACAAGATGAGAAAACAATATCTACCTGAAGATTGAATGGCAGAGCTGTATGTAATGATTTGCCTAATGTACAATCTGTGATTGGCACATCATAAATATTCATTCCTTTCCCTACTTTTCTGTACCTCAGGAAAGGATCAAGACATGCCTACCTAAAAATCCATTTTCCAACACTTTATATTTCTATTAGCTGGTATCATCTAATTCTCTATTTCTAATTTTCATCATCACAATTTCATTAGCATATTCAATTTCTCCTATGATTTATAACCCTACATTATTTTTATAATCCTTACAAGTTATTTTTGTTCCTGTGCCTCTTTGCACTGTCATGAAATATATTTTCTCCATTGCTGAGTGATTTCTTCAATTATTCTCAGTTACGTATAAAAGCATTCACATACCCTCCTATGATTTATCTTTTCACAGCTCTCAAAGAGCATGGTTTTTTAATTTAATCTTTGTAATGGCTTTGCTTGAGTCTGAAGTGTTCAAGGCCTCTAGACAAACCAGAGTCTTGTTCTTATTGTTGCCTGGCCTATGGCTTCTCTTGTAAAACCTTAGCTAGAAAATCCTTAACAAGAACTTTTCAGTTCTCCCGTACTCAACTCTAACTTCAATCCTTTGTCTTGAAATTAGACTGTCTCATCCTCATGCAGCCCCTGTTCCTACCACTTCGTTGGGCATAAATCAGGACATGTCTGCCTGGCATTCACAACAGAGAAAAATCTGTGATACTTATGTCATTTGCCTGGCATAAAGTTGTTCCTAAAAGAAAAACACATTTTTCGTTCACCAGCTTTCCCTTCCATTCCTACCTTTCTTTTGCAGGATTGAAGTTCAGTATATATATTGAAGTTTCAAATATATATATATATTTGAAAAAACCCTTTCATATGTCAAATTCTGTGCTAGAAAGAGTCGTGTCCATGTTAAAATGTCTTATTTATTTATTTATTTTTGGCTGTGTTGGGTCTTCGTTGCTGTGCATGGGCTTTCTCTAGTTGCGGCGAGGGGCGGGCTACTCTTTGTTGTTTCGGTGACTTCTCTTGTTGTAGAGCGCAGGCACCAGGCGTGCAGGATCCAGTAGTTGTGGCACACGGGCTCAATAGTTATGGCTCATGGGCTCTAGAGCACAGGCTCAGTACCTGTGGCCCATGGGCCCAGTTGCTCCGCGGCACATGGGATCTTCCCAGACCAGGGCTCGAACCCATGTCCCCTGCACTGGCAGGTGGACTCTCAACCACTGCGCCACCAGGGAAGCCCTAAAATGTCTTCTTGATATCATTGATATCTCTGTTCTTGATATTACTCACACTTACACGGATGATTGAAATCTACATGATAAAGAAAGTGATTTTTGAAAGATGAGCAGTTTCATTTGCTCATCACCATAACGGGTCTTCAGGAAATCTGAGAATTGGAAGGAAGGTCGAGAGGTCACCATGCACCTCCTTCCATCCAGCGAAGGCATCCTGTCCTTGATGCCAGGCAGGCTCTGGTCAGCATGGCTTCAGCAATGCCTCTGGGAGGATGCTGCTCTGAGGCCCCATTCCACTTCAGATGACTCTTCAGATGGAAAGTTCTGTCTTGATGAGCAGAGGCTCCCTTTGCCCCATACAATTAAGTTCCTTTGGGTGGGCATGCATTCATTTGATTGATGCTTTGTGCTCTTGGGGAAAACTTTTTATTAAGAAGTATTTTCCAATAAGCAAATTGATATTAAGTAGGCTTGCATATATTTGGAATTCATGAGCATGAAAACCAGGAAACTAGCTGTTTGTTTTGCTGGAAAGAAGGACTCCAATTTTCTTCCTGCAGAGCTCATGCTGGTCTTTGCTCCCAAGTGCTATATCTGTCTCCACCCTCAGACTCAGTCCTTCAGTGGTTCAGAAAAGTGAGTGACTCACTGTAATTTTGAAAGACCATTAATATTTCCAGATCTTCAAGGCAGCCAGGCTTTTAAGAAAGACTCCTCTTGCTGGATATAAGAAAGCACACCTCCCCAGCTCATTCTGTTGAAAGGCAGGATTAAGACTTTGCTAGAAAAGAAACCAATCTACTATGTGCTAGAGAGTATTTATGACCTCCAGTATACTTTATCTTTCCGAATAATAAGACAACCATACGAATAGCCAAATTCTGCCAGGTTTTAAAAAATTACACTTCATTCATGCCCAGGTATAACCTCCCACCATAAATCCTGGAAATTGTGGAGGAGGACAGTGACAGGCCATTCTAGTGCATAATGAGAGATGCATATTTCAGTGCTGGGACTGATGTTTATGTATGTGATTACTTGGAAGAGGTTTTATTTAACGCACCGTGTCTTTAAATTAGCTCTATTTTAAATATAATCATCAGAGCTACACTTTATTGTATGCATGCCAGGCAGTTTATAAAGGTAATTCTAATCCCCCCAGTCCTATCAGGTAAGTTTTATTCTTCCTGCTTTTCCTGTGGGGAAACTAAAACCCAGGAACTTCAAGACCTAGCCCAAGGTCACATTCAATAAGTGGAATGCCACCTTGGACTGATTTACTGTGAAGCCCACATCCTTTCTCCTGCATTCTGTACTTCAGCTCTTCTTTGGCAAGAATATCTGATTTTTAGGCATTTATTTGTTTGTCCTTTTCTATTTTGGGGGAGGGGTGTTTATCTGTGCCTACAGAGTAACATATGGTGGTATAAGAACCCTCTTTTATCTTCCAATATTTTAGGTCCATGAACCACAACATCTCACCTAAATCCTATTAAATCTGACACAAAATAGAACTAGAGAGATGATAGAAAAGGGAGCAATGTTGAATTTATTGAAACCTACTCTTTTTAAATAGACACCTCCAGGCTCATATGTTCGATTGCTAGTTAATTTTGGGAGGATTACTGTTCTGAATGACATCAATAATTTCTGCTGCTCTATTAAAAATCCTCTTTTACATGTGAAGACCTAATAAACAAGAAACTATGATCTCTTCCTTGTGTTACTTGAACGTTCATATAAACGTATACTCCCAGATGGGATAGTTCTGTCTGCCCTACAACATCTGTATAAGGCTGACTTCGCCATGAAATCCATTTCATCCAAACAGCATTTATGAGCAACTCTTCAAATCTCTTGTTTGTATGCAGATCATTTTAGGGCAGTTTATTTGAAACACCCCATAGAATGCTTTCCTACTAATTTCCCTACAGCATGAAAAGAATTGGCAAGTGACAAGTCATTCTCTGTCAAACATACGACTGTTTCATTTAGAATATAGAGGACACAGATGCTCCTTTACCAGTGGCCTCAGGCCATGGCCCAGAAACCCATCAAGCAGCAGACAGAACTAGAAACATAATTTTTTTTTATCCATTAAAAAATATGTATGCTTTGACACCAATCATTCAGAAAGTAGTGATCCATAACTCAGCAAGAATTATCTCATTCATAGGACATCACCAAGGCCCGCTAATGACTTTCCCATGGTGTTTTCTGACTTAGACCTCACAGAGTTCTTCCCTCTGGATTCTGGGTTCAACCTTCCTCCAGGCTCACAGTGGTGTCGTTTTTGCACACACAGTGGCCGCAGGAAACTCTCCCATCTGCCCACTGTCCCACCTGGCATAGAGCCCTAAGGAAGCGTGGACTGGGGTTCCTATGAGCTTGAACCCAAGTTCAAGTCCAGCTCTGACACCTCCAGTTGGGTGACCTTGGGCTCAGATCTTCCCTGTGGAAAGGGACCCTCACTCACTCTGTCCTGCTGACCTCCCAGGGTTGATGGGGGTGTGGGCTGCTGAGAAGATGCCTGAGACTCTTAGAGCTCCAGGCACACGTAAGCTCATTTCCGATGTGCCCCAAAGCCCTTGGAATCTTTGCACAAACTTCCCTTTGCTTCTTAAATGAGACTTTATCTTTGGATCTTGATTTCAAGGTCACAGGACATCCTTGATTTAGACTCACCATCCTCTTTGACCTACTCTTTCTCTTCCTTGAGTTAAGGAGCCTCTGTTGTTCCTTCTCATACCACCCTGTACTTTACGTCTTAGAAGACTCATCACAAACACAACTGAATACTTATTTTATAATCATTTGTTTAATGCCTGTCATCCATTTTTATTGCGGACTTCAGAGGGCTAGTGCTATGGACTGTTTATACACTCCTAAAATCTACATATAGAAGCCCCACCCCTAATTTGATGGCATTTGGAGGTGGGGACTTCATGTGGTATCAGGTTTAGGTGAGGTCACAAAGATGGGGCCCCCATGATGGCATTAGTGTCCTAATTAGAAGAGGAAGAGACCAGAACTGTCTTTCTCCACCATGTGAGGACACAGCAAGACCACAGCCGTGTGCAAGTTAGGAGGAAAACTGGACCATGATGGACCCTGATCTTGGACTTCCGGCCTCCAGAACTGTCAGAGATAAGTGTTTGTTGTTTAAGCCACCCAGTCTATGGTAATTTGTTATAGCAGCCTGAACTGACTAAGACAGGGAGGGATCATATCTTTTGACTCATACTTATATCCCCATGTACAGTGCCTGGCACAGAGGAAGCACTTGAGAAGTATCTGATGGGTGACCTAGTGAGTAACCTGCCTGGATGTTGCTCAGAGAGCTCAGACCCCTCTCTGCTTCATCCCTGAGTAGCCCCAGACTGATTAGCCTGAGGAGCCCTGAGAGCTAACAGGTCAGTATCTCAAAGCACCTGTGGCTCCCAGACTGGAATCTCTGAGCGAGGCAGGGAGTGTGTGGTGAGCAAAAGGGCTTCAGAGTCAGGCAGCTGGACTCAGATCCAGGAGCACCTGCTGCTGAGCTGTATGAGGTGGTACGGGTCACTTCACCTCCCCCAGCCTCAGTGTCCTCTGCTGTAAAATGGGGATAATAGAAGTCCTGTCTCAGAGGTTGTCGTAGGAACGCAATGGGATGAGGTTGTCGAGTGCTTAGCACAGAGCTTAGATCAGCATTGATGTGAACCATCGACGATGATAAGGAAGGTATGGATTTTTTTGCCCTTGTTTTGTTTCTCCCAGCGTAGATTCTTAGTCATCTTCATCCTGCCCATCTTCCACTACATTTTCCACTACATTTAGGGGTGCTTCATGCAGTAAGCATCTGTTGGAAAGTGTCCATCCTCATGGTGGCTAGGTCCTAATAGAAGAAGATTATTGGGCTCGGGTTAGAGCCTTGGGGTGTGCAGCCTTGGGCTGGGGCTGCTCTGTTAATGGGTGTATTAGAGTCGCAAAGGTGGGATCAGTTGACTGTAGTAATTACTTTGGGAGGAAAATCTAATGGAGTGAAACAGAAACCTAAGTGATTCCATCTCGCTTTGATACTTTATTCCTACCTGCATATATCATATAATACAATTGCGATGAATTCCTGAGCTAATTTGGCAATAATTCATGTTTATATTCAGGTTGTTATTACAGCAATATTGCACTGATCATTTGATTTCAAAAGTAATTTCCTTCTACAGATATACCCTCGACATCCTATAATGCATACTCAGATTTAATGGGAAAAAACGCGAGGTATTAAAAATCAAGGCAGTGGTTCTGAGCCTGAAGTACACAGAAAAAAGCATTAATTTGCTTTTTAAATTAATTAGAAATGGAAGACACTTTCTCAATCATAATTGATAACAATTTGATATTTTTGTCATAGTCCGGAATGCTCATTTTTATCATTTAGGCTCCAGGAAATGTTTTCAGGCTGTTTTTGCCTTTGTTAACTGGTTGGGTGGAATATTCAAGATTTTTTTAAAGGTATTTTTGTAAATATATTTAAGTATTGATAGTTAACAAAACCATTTGCTTTAATTTAGTGGAAAATAATTTTATTAAAGCTTAAATAAATTTGTGCAAGCAGTTCTCCTCCATTACAGTGTCTTTGGGGCTACGTTAATTGTAAGAAATGGAGCAATTAGAGATGTTTACTCAGTGCACAAACTTCTCATTGTTAACCATGGCCGCTGTGTGCTGACAGCTGCCTCTTAGGGAAACGTAACCCGTGGTTAATGGTGGAAAGTGTGGCATTAGCATAAGTTTTTGGCAAGGACCGAGCTGGGGCCGCAGTGCTGCCTTCCACCCCCTTCATTAACAGTGTCTCATCAGAGACCCAGACTCTAGGGGGGAGATGCAGCCACATGACTGTGCTGTAGGTAACCAAAATCCTGTGTGAAATGCCCGCTTCTGAATAAAAAAAGAAAGGATTTCAATTGCTTATGATTATGATTTTAAAAGGGCCCCTGGAAGAAAGACTCTGAAGAGAATTGCTGGCGTTTGATCAAAATTGACAGTGTAGAGGTGGCTTTTTTTGACATTGACACTAATGCATGTTATGGTTTCTATAAGAGGAATTCGAATTCAAACAGCTTTATTCTTCAGGGACCAATTCAGACAAAAATAGATCTGCTAATGCATGACTTAGAGTCAAGAATAAATTACATCCCCTGAAGGGTCCGTAAGTTCATTTGCGCATCGCTAAAGGTACTTCAGACAATTGGGAAAGAAGTTTTGTATGTTTTGGAGGACATATCAAGCCGATATTGGAAAGTAATAGAAAATATCAAATAGTTATTTTATAGTAATATTCATTCTTGATACGATAAACTATTCCCCTGGCCTGAGGATTCTCTTTGATTTCCTCAATAATAAATAATATTACAAACTTGAATATGAAGGATGCAATTGGGTAATATAAGATGAGGAAGTAGCTACCACTCACTGAGGGCTTAATATGTGCCAGGCAGGCACTATGCTAAGTGCTTTATACATGTCTTGTTTCATTTTCATAACAACCCTATTACTTAGGTGCTATTATTAATGTCCTCAGTTGCAAATGGGGAGATTAACCCTCAGGGACATTTAGTGATATTTCCAAGGTCACTCAACCAGTGAGGGGTAGAACTGACATTTGAATCCAGGTCTCTTTGTTCTGGTTCCTACAGTAATCCCTCGGCCACCCCTGGGCTTCTGGCCCTGTTACCAGTGATGGTCACTTCTATTAACAGTGTCTTCCTGAACCCATGAAATGATTCCCCTGGGGCTCCTTTCGACTCTTCCTCTAACATAAGAGTGACTGTTGCTACTTAAAGTACAGGGCACATTGATAACTCTAGTCAGTAGTCCTTCAGTATCAGTGCTTTCATGTCAGTGCTTCTGGCAGTTTCTTCTTTATCTGGTTGTGTTGGTCTCTGTTGGATTCACATGGGCGTGGCAGTGGGCTCCTCTGTGTCGGCCAGGTCCCCTCACCTCCGCTTCTCTCCAGGCCCCCAAGCTGGAAAGACAGGTAGCCTCAGTGGGCGTGGACCAGCCAGTGTCTGTACTTCAGATTTTCTAGAGGCTTTTTCCTTTTAGATCTTTGTGGTCCCTCAAGGTGTGTGTAGGGAACAAGCATGGGTGTCTCTCAGACCGATGGAACACCCCCTATTTGTTAAGTCAAGTGGGGTCTGGAGAGGCTCTGGGCAGAGGGAGAATTATGCGCTTATCTCCTTTTTTACCATGAAACAGGAGGGTCAGCAGAACAATATATGTTAACAGGAACGTATTTGTGCAGGAACAAATATGTTCTGAAAGTGTAAGCTCAGAAAATTATTCTTCAAAAGATCTGTGGAGTCCCAGAAAGGTCTGGGCAACCCATGTGGTTTAAAGTGTAATCTCTGTGCCTAGAGCCGGCCCGGCCCCCTGGAGCAGGTGCTAACTGGAACTGCCAGGTCGATCCTTCTGTGATCATGAGCGTTCTCCTTTGACGGGAAACTCATGTTGTGTAATCTCTCACCAGACATGATGGAGGTGACCTCTGATTAAGATCCGCCTGAATAAGATCTGGTACTTTTTTTTTCTGGAAAATGAGATTCAGCCTGAATTAAGAACTTTAATCTGTGTGTTTTTTTTTTTTTTTTTAGCTCAGTGATTCTCAGCCTTGGCCAGACATTAGAATTACCTGAAGGACTTGAGAAAATACCGATCGTCAAATGACTTGTCCCCAGATAATTGAATCGGAATAGCTAAGGCTGGCGCCTGGCATCCACATTCCTTAAAAATTATTGTAGGCAGTGGAATGTGCAGGGGGTGTGGAAGACTACTGAGTTGGGAGGATGGAGAGGCAGTGAAGGGGCGACCTTGCCCTGTTGCCGCTACTCAGTACAGCTCGTACTGCTGCATCTTACTAGGTGCTTAGTATGTACAGGTATTGTTCTAGGCATTTTTCATAGAATGAGATTACCCTCATGTCCTCCTTACAGTGACCTATGAGCTTATTTCATTTCTCCAGATATGTATACGGGAAACTTTGAGGAGGTAAAGCAATTTATTCAGAATGAAATGACACTTCTTGGGGATGTGCTCTGCTATGAAAGTGAGACTTAACCTGTTCATCTAGGTACACTATATCTGGTTTTTCATATCATTGCTCTAGTAAGTGCACAAACAGTAACTCCCATGTGCTTGGACTTAACATCTTTGCACATTCACATATGATCTTTCATGTTCTGTTAATAGCCTCGCTGGGAGGTCTCCACCAGGAAGAGCTAGGTGGGCAGGGCGAGATTTAGAATGTGTTATAATTTAGTCTGAGATCACTTGCCTTCTAGGGAGGGCATTTTTAAAACCATTAAACCACGAGTCTTTTGTTGGTGGTGGTTTTGGTGTATAACTCGATCAGTTTTAACCCATGGATAGAGCCATGTAACCACTACCACCATCAGGATATAGACCAGTGCATAGAGCTCAGAGGGCTGCAGTGTTGCTTCAAATCAGTAACCACCCTGCCTCCTGCACCCACCTAAGCAGATTCCACAAGCTTGATGTTCTGTAAGAGGTTTATCTCCATGCCAGCCAGAGCTAGTGATTTCTTGGCAGTTTGGAGACAGGCCCTTCTGAAAGTTTGACTGATGGTAGGAGTGGACCCATGTGGGATGTATGCCTTTCTTTTTTTTTTCTAACTTGACAAGATACTGTAATCCTTGATCCCCAAAGGAAGGACTTGAGACATGAAGAGGAGGCTGAAATCAGAGCTCTAAAGGTGTAGGTTAGTTTCTGGAAAGAAATGAAATGATACACCCCTCCAGGCCTCCAAAAATTACAGGGATCGGGGACTGAGGTATCAAAAGTGGACACTCGCAGGGCAGTGGAGAGGGGTGGCAGGTAAGCATTTGTCCTCTGTCCTGGCCCCAGACCCTCGTCAGCCCTCCTCCTCTTTTTCTTTTCGAATTTGCATTGTGAGCTCTAAGCTCAAAGGCTCCAAGGGCTGGGGTCTGATCTCCCTTCCCCACCACTTGACACCTTCCATAGAATCCTCCCTGAGACGGTGCAGCAAGAAGCCTCTTTCATGCCTGGGAGCTCCTTTTGATAAGAGCGCTTGCTCATCCTTTGATCTCCACAGCCCACAAGTTAACACCTTCAGGTTTGAAAATCCTGACAATCTTGTTTATTTTGCACTCGGAAAGTGTAAGAGCCTAGGATGAAAAGCTCTACCTAAATACCAAAAAATAACACAGTTATACCCTAAGAGAATAAAAACTTGCTGTCTCCAGCTAAAGAAATACTTTTTATTTGTGTAGCTTTTCTTTTCCCTTTTCGTGCCTCTGCTACAAGTGCGAGGCCCTTAGAAGCCTCTGTGTTCTAATAAACCGCAGGAACACAGCTGTGGATGGGAGCTCAGGGATCTGCTGGTGGCGGAAACAATGGGGTCTATGGCACAAGTGCCAGCGCTGGTGAGCCCTGGTCCTTTCTTTGTGCAGAAAGAAGTGATGTTTTAGGATGAGAGAGGGAGGGATGGAGGGAGGAAGGGAGAGAGGGAAGGAAGGAAGAGCTGAGAAAGCAGGGACATGTGCCCTGAGCCTGAGTGAAGGGGTCGGGAAAGAGCTTGTTCTGGTAGAGAAAGGAACCCATTCAAAAGGTGCCTAGGGCTTCCCTGGTGGCGCAGTGGTTGAGAGTCCGCCTGCCGATGCGGGGGACACGGGTTCGTGCCCTGGTCTGGGAAGATCCCACATGCCGCGGAGCAGCTGGGCCCGTGAGCCAAGGCCGCTGAGCCTGCGCGTCCGGAGCCTGTGCTCCGCAACGGGAGAGGCCACGGCAGTGAGAGGCCCGCGTACCGCAGAAAAAAAAAAGGTCCCTAGCTGACAACAGGTTGGCAGTCTGGAGCAGAGGGAGGGCTGTTGTGCTGGTGTCAGGTGTGGCAGGGGGCGGGGCCTGAGTCATGCAGGGTTAGACACCATGGTAAGGAATTGATTATTTTGTTCTTAGAGAAATAGATTTTAAGCAGAGGGCCAACATGGCCAGATTAATAAGGTTAAAAGATCCCTCTGGTTGCTGTGTGGTAAGGGAGAAAATTGGCGATCAGCGAAGAGAGGGCTCTCGCAGGTGGCCCAGAGGGGTTGGTTAGAAGTGGTCTGATTTGAGGAATATCTTGAAGGCCGAGCCAACAGGACTTGCAAATGGGTTGGTACGGATGGGGTAAGGGAAAGGGATGGATCAAGGATGACTCTGGGCTTTGGAGCCTGTTGGGGAAGGGATGTGTTGTGTAACCTGATGAAGAAGACAGGAGAGACAGCGATTTGGGGGATGGAATAGGAGCAGATAAAGAGTTCTTTCTGGACGGTGAGGTGTGAGATGCCTGCAGACATCCAATCATCCAAGCTGAGGTGCTAAGGAGTCAGGGGATACCCATGTCTGGAGTTTGAGGTAGCAGTCAGGCATTGAAATCATTCCTTTTAAGGAGTTCCTGGGAACTTTGGTTTATGGAAACTTTTACTAGTTTAGAAACATTTCGTTGTTTGAGCTCCCTTTGATTCCTGGGATGAATACCTGGAGAACATGCTGGAGTGTGTTGGGATTTCTTGCATCCCTCCTGGGGAAGACGCGTTCACACGGTGAGCAGACAGGACCCTCTGCAGCTATCCTGGCTGCATTATGGTGGAATTCATTCTGAGGCTTTCTCTAGACTTAGGCAACCATTTTTCTGAATTCTTGACCGCACGTCCTCTTTACTAAGTCAGATATAGATCGACTTCCTATTCATGTGTGTTCCCAGTGGAGTGCAGCACAATAATTAAGAACTACAAATTGTTCATCATGTTCACATTTCATAGGTTACTGAAAATAACCCAGTCACGAGCATTCCAGGTGTTTGTGTGTGAGTGTCTTGTACATGAAAATTGGACCCCATTTTCCCTCTGCCTTACACAGACAGCCAGAGTACAGTCATTGCGCACATCATGTGGGTGATAAATCAGAAGACTATGAAGAAAAAAGGGTTGGATGAGGCCTCAGTATGGAAAAAAAATCTATAAGCCAAAATCCACTTATTTATTACGTTTGGATAAGTTTCCCCACTTGAACTGTCCCTGGCTTAAACTCTGTTTCCCTTTTTTATTCCTATTTCTTAAGTTACTTTGCTCTCTCCCAAAAAAGCACCTTTCATTGACCTTATTCCCTAATCTACTGTCTTCTCTAAGCCTCCTTTTGCTTTCAATATTTCCCACATTTTGCTCTGTTAGAAAGTCTGGTCATCTTCACGTTCCCCTAAACTCACCACATCATTGGCTCCCCTACATGATCAAACTCAAACGTGTGGCCAGCTGGTAATATTGCTGGCGCCCAGGCTGCACAAAAGCTGGAGATGGCAACACTCCAGGTGGGCTTTTCAGATGAGCAGATGCCCGAGCACCTTCTGGAAAAACCAGTCTTCCCTCCTCTCTGCAGCTTAACAGCTGTGCAACTGCCAGCAAACTACTGGATTTCTCCAGGCCTCTATTCTCTTCTTTGTAAATAGGGGTAATTCTAACTGACCTCTGATATGTGAATTAAGTGAATAAATACCTGTAAAACACTTAGCAGAGAAGGAATCCAATAAGCTTTAGTTCCGGTCAGAATCCCCCTGAGTCTTTATTCATCAGGAGACAATAACCACACACTCTGAAAACACACATGCCACTAAGTGGCTATTAGGGAAGACAAATCAAGCTTCGGAAGCAAGCTAGACTGAAAAGATGAAGGGAAATTGACAATCAAGAGAAAGTGGAGAAACAATGCAGTGGTTCTCAAAGTGCGGTTTCAGGACCCATAGCCTCAGCATCATTTGGGAGCTTGATAGAAATGCAAATTCTCAGAGCTACTGAATCAGACCCTCAGGGCCGGGCAGTCTGTGTTTTAGCAAGCTCTGCAGGTAATTCTGATACATGCTAAAGTTTGAGAACCACTGGTCTAAAGTAAACTCAACATATATTGGGTGGAGAATGATGGTGCATGTTTCTGCATGTGTATGTCCGTGTGCGTACGTACCCACATGGGTAGACTGTTTGTAACTGCTGAAACTGTTAACCAAGCCTGGTAGTATCAGCAAAGTCCCACCAAACTGGAGATCAATTACCCATTTTCCTTTGGGACTTTTGTCTGAATAGAAATATATCTAGAGTACTTATTTTCAATGACTTTGCACTAAATTCATTTGGGGTTTAAGACTATTAATTCATCAACGTTTTCTTCTTTTTTCCTAGGAAATTCCACTTACTTAGATGACCATGGACCCCCTCCTAGTAAGGTAAGACCTTTGCTTGTGGTATAAATCCCCTTTTCCTTTTCTCAGTACCTACCGCCTTCAATAACCCCAACCACATCCCTCTGGGCCCTGAACTGTTCACAAGAAAATAGTAGGTAGCAGATGTCAAATTAATCTTTGACTAACAGTGGGTGGAAAAAGGAAGCACACAAAGATAGCCTAAATGGTGAGGGAGCAAGAGGCATCATTTCATCAGGAGCTGAAGCTATCCCAGGCACTGGAGCCTCAAGCTGACGTCAGACTTTTGGTTGCTTCTCCTGTTTGCTGCCTTCTTTGCCTTTACTCTGCATGTTGGGCTGTGATGTGATGTCCACAACCCAGCCTCCTCATGTCTTCACGCCTTGGGCTAGCCTAACCTCTGACCCTTTCTCCATGGCCTGCCTTACTTGGGATACTCCAGGCAAGGCTCAGCCCTCTGGAACCGGCCTTCTCTGCCAGTGCTCTTGCAAGTCTGCCATGGCCTGGCCTGTACAATCACTTTTGTTCTTAGCAGCAATTTTGGTCTGACTTTTAAGGGTCAGAACAGTCCAGTGAAGTATTAGTGGAGTTCCCCCTGCCGCTCTCTATTTTCATGAGTGCAATGAAAACCAAATATCAATCTACTGAAAAATGAGGAAAAATACAGACACTCTTTGACCACTTAAGGTGATGCCTGCAAAGTGCGGTTGTAAGTACACAGTGAAAAGATAATCAGCCAGTAACCTTAGAGGTTGGAAATTTACCCTAAAGTTGGCTTTTGCATTTGTGGGATTTGAAGAAGAACTCCACCACATTTAAGACCATGAGCTTTGGAATAAGGTATTTCTGGGTTCATCTCGGGCTCTACCACTATCAATATATGACATTAGACCAATTACTTAATATTTCAAGCCTCAATTTTTTGATGTACAAGGTGGGGTTAAAAATATGACCCACAGTACAGGACATGTAAAAAGATTGAACAAGCTGATATATGAAAAGCACTCAGCACCCAGCATGTGATAAGCATTAAATAAACGGTGGAGGGCTTCCCTGGTGGCGCAGTGGTTGGGAATCTGCCTGCTAATGCAGGGGAAAACAGGTTCGAGCCCTGGTCTGGGAAGATCCCACATGCCACAGAGCAACTAGGCCCATGAATCGCAACTACTGAGTCTGCGCGTCTGGAGCCTGTGCTCCACAACAAGAGAGGCCACAATAGTGAGAGGCCCGCGCACCGCGATGAAGAGTGGCCCCTGCTTGCCACAACTAGAGAAAGTCCTTGCACAGAAACGAAGACCCAACACAGCCAAAAACAAAAATTAATAAATTAAAAGAAGGCTCAACATTAAAAAAAAAAAATATGACCCACAGTACAGGACATGTAAAAAGATTGAACGAGCTGATATATGAAAAGCACTCAGCACCCGGCATGTGATAAGCATTAAATAAACGGTGGAGGGCTTCCCTGGTGGCGCAGTGGTTGAGAGTCCATCTGCCGATGCAGGGGACGTGGGTTCGTGCCCCGGTCAGGGAGGATCCCACATGCCGCGGAGCGGCTGGGCCCATGAGCCATGGCCGCTGAGCCTGCGCGTCCGGAGCCTGTGCTCCACAACGGGAGAGGCCACAACAGTGAGAGGCCCGCGTACCACAAAAATAAAATAAAATAAAATAAAAAATAAATAAATAAAGTAAAATAAACAGTGGATAGTGTTAACTAGACTGGAATAGCATTAAGATTATTGATGAATGGTACAGTGGTATTTATCACAGTGGTGAGAGGTTTACCACTTGGCCCACTGCATATGTATTGAGTGCCTGCAATGCTGCAGGCACTAGGAATACAAATATGAAATAAAACAAGAATAACCACAGGTAGCCCGTACCCAGGGGAAACAAAGGAATATAGAGGATTAGACACCATCTGAGGATAAGGACTGCATCTAGCTCATCTCAGCATCCTCACATCCTTGCATTAGCCTCGACACACAGCGAGGCACATTGTGACTATTCATTAATTCTCACTGAACCGAACCATGGAATCCAGAGCTGGAATCTGAATCAGGTCTCCTGGCTCCCATCCCAGGTTCTTCCCACTAGGCCAGTATTCTCAAACTTTAGGTTGCACCAGGATTTCCTGGGCGCTTGTTAAAACATGGATTGCTGGGCCCAGACCCCTGAGTGTCTGATGCAGTAGGTCCAGGGTGGGACTTGAGAATTTGCATTTTTAACAAGCTCCCAAGCGATGCTGATTATCTGGGAGTGGAGTGGCAAAAACACTCAACTTCCTAAGCAGTAGCCAAAATAATAAGAAGAATATAAAAATGGGTAAAAATAATATCGGTATGTTAACATCTTTCATCCATGCTTATTACTTCTGGCGGGGTGTAAACGAATCCCAGAAGTGATGAGGTCAGGGTTCCAGATGAAGGTCCCTCAAGTGTCCCCCGAGGTGAAGCCTCGGTTATGTAAATCTACAGACCACTGGTGTATTCAGGGACACGGTGGCACCCACGGGATAAGGACTCACGTGTGTGGCCTCCAGAGTGAACCCTCAGCCTGGCAGTGAGAAGCAAGACGGAGTCCAGATCCACAGTTTTCCTATTTGTTTAGCACTCAGAAGTAACTTTTTGATGCCAAGATCGAAAGAGCTGTGATCTAGATGAAATAAGGTTTTAAACCCTGAAAATGTACGGACTGAGGTTTACAGGCAAGTTCTCATTTTATGAGAAGATTCAGTTCCACAAGTTTCACATTCCACAAGTAATAGCCATTTAGGGAATGGGGTGTGTGTCACACAGCACATCCAGAGCCCGGGTCTTCATTCTCTCCAGTATTTTCATGAAAAAGAACCAAATGCCTCTGACTTTTACTTGTTTTTTCAAATCTACTTTAACCTCACAGCTCACCCCAGTTTTTGATCTAAGTCATTATTTAAAGGCGGATGTTACTATTTTCTTTCGTCGACCACTTTTTACGACCGCTTTCTGTGTACACAAAATTTAGCGGTTTAAGGTTAGAACCCTACTGAGACTGACATGGAGATCTCAATTGAATGAATTAGAAAGATATGCTTGGGTACTAAAACAGGCATGAAACAGCAGTATAGTGTGATCTTATGTCTTAAAAACTTGTGTGCATATGTACGTGTGTGTACAGAGAGAAGCCTGGAAGGATAATGATGTTTACTCCAGATGGTGAGACTTCAGGAGGTTTTTATTCATTTCCTTATTTTCTGTGTAAATTTGAGTTTATTAAAGTAATACTTGCTCAATCTAAAAATCAGGGTGTGTGCGGTGGTGGTGGTGGGGAAATACTGTGTTAGAGAAGATTAAAGTTGGGCTGAAAAGCCTGAGGTGCTCTGGCCTCTGCAGCATCACCCTGTGGTTCCGTCCACCACCCCACCCCCCCAGAGCAGCCTGACTTCTGGAGGTGATGTCTTCTCCTTCCTGGCTTCACTTCACCTAGGATGTGGGTCCCTGATGTGAGCTGCTGGCATCGGCAATGATAAATTCTGGAGGTAGCAGATAGAAAACAGTTACTATTTCACATATGTTGGGTTCCCAGATCCGATAGGTAAGGAGAGCTGGTCTAAGCAGCTCAAGGAAAATGAAATCACTATCCATCGCTGATGTCTACTGTTTCCTATGTGGCAAGCACTCTGCTAAGCACTTTGCATGGAAGTTTAGTCTCTATAAAACTCTATAGAAGAGGAAGTAATTATTTAACCATTATTTTACTGATGAGGGAACCGGATCTTAGAGAGGCCGGGTAACTTGCCAGAGGTCATGCACTACTAAGAACTGGACTTGGGATCCCAGCCCAAGGCTGTGTATGTAGCTCCAAGGTTCACGCTTTTAACCATTCCAAGATTACTAATTTAATATAAAGACAACAATTTTTTACCTTATTTCTGGAGTTTTAGCCTTTTATATAAGTTCTCTAGTACTTTAACTACTACAGTACACAAAGTCTCAGTATAATACCAGAAAAAAAAATAGTCATCACCATTTACTGTTGGGACCTTTTTAACTTTTTAAAAATATCAATCCAGAGATGTTTTTTCATCTTTTTCTTTCTAATCACCTTTCTATACATACCCACCTTCGGCATTTGTTCATTTACATACTGTATACAGAGTAAATTTTGGTGTACAAACATCATCAAAAGTGAAAGAAGACTGTCCCACATGCATTTAGCAAAATGGGATGGTCTAGGTTCTTGTTGCAAAATAATGTTTGATGAAGTCCTTCCCCTGGACGACTAACTGCATGGGAATACCATATTTTCTTTTTGTCCTTAGAAAAAAATATTGTTCCCTCATAGACTCTTGAATTTGAGAGAATTAATCAAGAATATCATCATTGGAAGACTCATGGTCTGAGGTTTCACTTTCATGATTAATTTCATTTAATCATCATCATCAGGGTCTTGAGTGTTGCTCTCTGACTCTAAGCATTTGTCTCTGATTCTTCTAATGCCTGGGAAACCTCTCCCTCCGTCGATTTTCTTCTCTTTGTCATTATGGGCAGGAATGAAACATTCTGAATCTCCACTCTGGTCAATGAAAGTTAAAAGCAGGGAATTCCCTGGTGGCCAGTGGTTAAGACTCCACGCTTCCACTGCAGGGGTCCCGGGTTCAATCCCTGGTTGGGGAACTAAGATCCCGCAACCTGCGCAGTATGGCCAAAAAATAAATAAATTAAAAATAAAATTAAAAAAGAAAAGAAAGTTAAAAACGAACTACAAAGATGGTATCTCCAGTCTTCTGCGATATCTTTTGTAAAGATGATGTAACACCTTAGGCAGCACAATAAAATATGAAGAGTCATGAAATAGTGACAATTTATTTCCCTAATGAATCGTTCTAAGCCTACACTGTTCAGTACAGTAGCCATCAGGCTCACGTAGCTATTTAAATTCATTAAAATTCAAAAAATAAAAATTCACTTTTTCAGTTGCCCTAGCCACATATCAAATTCTTTGTAGCCATGTGCGACTAGTGCTACTGTATTGAACAACACAGAATAAAACATTTCAGTCATCACTGAACAGCAGTGTAGTTCTAAGCTATTCTATCATCCTTCCATTTTTCTGTTACTTTAGTCTTTTTAAAGCATAGTTGGGAGTAATTAATGCATAACTGGTAGGTAATTATTTTAAGATGATGAACTAGCAAAGCGTTTCAAGATACAGGAAAAGTAAAATCATTAAGATTCCATAATGGATCTTAAATTTTTAAAAGAGGCTAGTAGATCCTATTACATGGTAATTATATTACATACTATATATTATTATTATATAATTATAATTATATGGACCTATTATATGGTAATTACAAGGTAGGATGAGTTTTATTCTCTTTATTTTAATTCTCTTTATTTTATTCTCTTTGGAACATCTCTAAGAAAGAATAAAGTCAAGAAATATTAATCCATACAAATGGTTAGAACTGCTCAAAAAAAAACCCCCAAAACCTAAAACACTAAAATTGAGTCCGGGGAATCCTGATGGTATAATGAGGGTTAAGATATATTACTGATGTCTACATTTGTATGCAAATGTATTTTGACATATAATACTTATATGTTATTTTTGCATATAAAGTGATGTGCTAGGTAATTTAGTATTCAAAATTCTATTTTTAAAGGGATTCATTAGAAGAGGGTTTACAATTTATTATGCTGGGAAACCTCCAAATGAATAAGTGGTAATACTAATTGAGGTGACATTTATATGCAGCTAGCAGTGTCTGGCAATGAACAATTGTTCATTAAAGGTTAGTCCTTCTTCTCCACCCCCCAGAAGCTAATTTCCCTTTAGTATCAATCAATTAATGAGTGACTATTTTGTGCTAGGGATCAGGAGGACGTGATAAAACTTGAAAATAATCCCCTGCTGTCTAATACTTTATAATCTAGTTGCATTTTAAGGTTTCAAAGAGGCAAAGACTATGGGAGCACATGATTCTGCGGTGGATGTATTCTTTAGTCTAAATGACTGTATACAGACAACCATTCATTCATTGAGCCGTTAACTATGCCCCAAATTTGTGTTGGGCTCTGTGCTAGGCGCTGAGGCTATAAGACTGCAAAAAGCACAGTCCCTGCCCTCAGGAGTTTAGAGTCTAGTGGGAAGGACCGGCTAGCAAACAGGCCCACTCTAATATATTAAGTAGGTGGCTAGTCGCTATGATAAGGGTGAACCCAGGAGGCTCTGCCTGACCTTCCTTCCAAGTGAGAGTCCTGAAAATGGAATAAGATGAACGAACCAAGTCAAAGAGTCTGGTATGGATGGGGTGAAGAGGGACAGGTCTCGTTTCTGGGATTTGAGGGGTGCTGGGTGGAAAATGGAGACATGAGCTGCTTTGAGGAGCTTGGCTTTAACAGGAAAGAGTGAAAAAAATGACAGCCTAGGAGGTGGAGACCATGTTGGCATAACTGTATAGTAGAAAAATTTGACTAGTAGGAAAGGAGTGACAAATGACAAATTCAGTTCTGAATGGTGTTATTAATTGATTTGGGTCCCTCAAAAGACCTGGTGCAGTCCAAACCACCAGAATCTGTGAATGCAGTCTTCTTTGGAAATAGGCTCTTTGCAGATGTAATGAACATGAGGTCACATTGGGCCCTAAATCCATGTTACTGATGTCCTTATAAGAAGAGGGAAATTTGGACACAGAGACAGAGACACACAGGGAGAATGCCATGTGACGTTGGAGGCAGATTGGAGTTATGCTGTCACAAGCCAAGGAGCACCAATGATTGCTGGCAACCACCAGCATCTAGGAGAGAGGCAGGGAACACATTCTCCCTGTGAGTCCCCAAGAAGGAATTCACCCTCCTGACACCTCGATTTCAGACTTACGGCCTCCTGAACAGTGAGAGGATAAATTTCTGTTGCCTTAAGCTACCCAATTTGTGATTCTCTGTTATGGCAGCCCTAGAAAGTAATTCTACATTGAGTTTAATATCTTCAGTTACCAGGATAGCATTGCATTATGCCCTGTTAGGCATTATTTGGTTTGACTTAATAAACATTGAAACGATCTTTGGTGTCTCTCATTGGGATAATTTAAGTGCATTTTCGTATTTTTTTCAACATTGAGTACTACTTACATCTTCCCCCAACATTCCGTCTTCACTTTGTTAATTTTTTTCTTTGTAATTCCCATGCCTTAGCTATTTTATTATCCCCAGTATTCTCCCCAAATTCTTCTATTTGACATTTGTTTCTACTGTTCAAATTGTCTTTTTTAATATTCAAAAATCATTTTATATTACATCATTTTTTTTTTCTGGAAAGGATCTCAGCGACAATGCATTTAGGGAGTTACTTAAAGGAAACTTCCTATTTTCACAGGACCAGGGAGCTCTGAGAGCAAGAAGCTAAAATAGTACAGAAGTCCATTGCACTTCAAAAAATATGTCCCTATTTCTATCGGGGCTGTCTCAGCTGCCCTGCAGCACCACAACCACTGAGTCCCTAAGAAAGACTGCATATTTGTTTAGGTTTGTTTTTCCCTTTCAATAACTCCTTTCAACTTGGAGATACATTTGCTGAAAGAAGCTATTTTAATGTTTTCTACTGACGAAACCATGTTTTTCATTCCCCGCCTGGAGCCTACAAAGGAAAACCCACATATCTGGTAATCATAGTAGGTAAGTGACTTCCGGAGGATACTGGGAGTACAATTACTTTCAGGTGTCTTGGCCAAACATCAGCCAACTTGGAGAGGGTTTCTGCATCCAAAATTCCCCCTTTCCCTGAAGGCAGGATTGCTGAGCTTTATGTGCACCTACAGTCTCCTTTGGTCAGAATCACTTTTTACTTGGAAGAGTGGAGCTGAGATTCAAGAGGAACAGTAATTTCTTGTTTTTCTTCCCCCGAAACCTCCAAAGCTATTTTTCAGCGTATAGGCATGGCCATCCACCTTGCTTTCCTCTTGTCTGTGAGGACCTGCAAGAAGCAAATAAATCTCTGGCACAGAATTGGGCTGTGTGCTGGGCTTGCCTTGTCTGCCTGCTTCCATTCCCACAATTGCTGAAACCACTGCTGCTGAGAAGAGGGCCCCCCTTTTTGTCCTGCTGTAAATAGCATCGGATGTGGTTAAAGACCTCCATTATCTGGTTCTCTTTTGGGAAAAAAATCGGCATTCTCCCAGAAGTTTGTATCTTCTTATTTTTATCTAAGGCAGAAACAGTGAAGTTTCTTTAGAGTCATTCTTGAATTATGAAATATTCCAGACACAAAAAATTAGGGAGACAAATAATACATATATGCCTGATATATCCAATGTGCCTGCCCCTTAGATTTCAAACACGTTACTCTTTTAACTTGCCAGATTCTTCATTTTGACTTTCATATTTACTCTTGGCAGCCAGGAGGTCGAGGAGCATGGATTTTGCAGTTGGAACTCAGTTCAAATTCTAGCCACGTGCCTAGTTACCCCACAATAAAAACTTCACCTCTTTGAACTTCAGTTTTCTATTTCTAAAAGAGGATAGCTATATCCACCTCTTAGAGCTGTGCGGCTTAAATATGATAAATGGAAAGCACTTAGCATGATGCCAGACACAGGTGGCTCCCAGCACTTGGTCCTTAGTACTATAGGTGTTTCCTTTATATGGCCTTTTACATATTCTGGTAGCTCACTTTGCTGTAATGTAGAATAAGCCTCACTCCCACCCCCCAACCTTATTTTCTTTGGATTTTTAAAAGCAATTAATTACATGTCATTTGGCATCCCAGATACCATCTCTTAACTTACAGAAACTTTCAGGTCCTGTGGTTATCCCTTCTTTTATTCCCTGGGCTAGTTTAGCACACCAAGCAAGGCCTTCCACCATCCCCTTGCCATTTAGCTTTTCTTAAAGCGCATATTGTTCTCTGTGTCCACACCTGACCTTACCCAAAGTCCCTTTGAAAAACTACAGAAGTGAAGCTGATTTTTCATTTTATGGACAAATCAATTGCACTGGGTAATAGGTTTATGTTTAATGATTCATGGTAAATATATTAGGTTTAGAGAAAGAGAGAACTAGCAGGACGGAATGAGACAGAGAGTCAGGAATCAGTTTCACTCTGATGAGCATGACCTTTAAGGCATCCCTTCCACCCTCTCATTTTGTTGATCATTGCAAATGATAGGAAAATTAATGACTTGAGTATTTTATTTTTGAATAACTCTTAAGAGTGTCTGAGCTCAGCATGTGCTATAAAGAACTTCATGCTTTGGTATTTGGTTTAAGATGGATAATCAATAGCTTAGAAGGTTAAAGAAAAATCAGCCTTACATAATCTTATCCTGAAGTCACCTGTATTCCTGCTTCACTCTTCCTTTGCACTCATCACAGTTCTCAACCATTAACATGGAAGTCTTGGGCCCAGCTAGTGGCCTCTTGAGATTTCAACTTTCCGTGGAGATCTGTGTCCAAGTTCAGAGACGGTACTTATAAATTTATCAATTTTATGAGCATTTAATGTGTTCTCTTTTTCCCAAGAAGAACATAATGAATCCATTTCTTCTTCCACATATGTTTAGTGCTGTTAAACACATCTTCCACTTCTCTTTTTTAATTAAAAATTTTTTTGTAAAACCACAGATTTAAAAATATGTGGTTTATGTAATTGTTCTTTTAGCATTTGCCCCACCACACTCCCCAAGGCCCAAGGGCCAGTTATCATTGATAAGATAGATGTTCTCCAAACCTTATCCAAACCAGCACCGGTTACAATCATGGACTTAGTAGTTGGATTTGGGCTGCCTTTAACAAAAAGGAAGGGCTTTAAATGAAGCATGAAATTTCAAAACTGCATATTGTTGTTGGAAAGCATATTTAATCAAGAAATTGCTTTAGTAAATTAAGAAAACCCATGCTGCCATTCTTTGGCAGGGTAACCGTTGGCCTTGGGATTTTCAAAGTTGTAGTAACTTAATCATCTTAGCAGTTCCCAATATAGTTAACTAATTCTTTTTATTTGTTTTATTTCTTCCTTGACCATCTGATCCGTTTTTTTTGTTTTGTTTTAAAAATTATACATGCTCCTGTTTTTTTTTTGATTTGGAAAGTACAGAAAATTATAGAGTAGCAGGAAAAAAAAAAATCACCCATAATGCCACCACTCAGAGGCAAACCATAATGAAGAGTTTTTCCAAATCCTGTCCAGTCTTTAGACAATATTAAGAATATTAAAGTCTTATGTACCATTTGTTGCAAATAGTTTGCCAGTCCTTGTATGTGACCTTCTGCACATACATAATGCACAGAGTTTAAAGCACCAAATGCCTCATTAGCTTATTGTGAAAAAGTGAACCCTGACCACACCCTTCCCCATTACTTTCTGCTCTTGAGAAACAACTATTGATACTTTCAACTCTTTTAACTGAGTCTTTAGTGCTAGTTTTCATATCTTTGAATAACTGGCTTATGTTACTTCCTCTTGGATTTCCCCGGCTTTAGGCATTGTCCACTGACATCCTTCTGTGAACAGAAGGATTTAGGTCTTTCACTGGAGCCCACCTGCCACCACACAAGCACTCTCCTCATTCCCCATCCTCTAAACTGGGTGTGTGTTATTTAGTGAGTCCTAAATCAGTATTCACTGTTTCTGTTGTTGACACGAGTAGATAATAAAATGGCAGCTGAGCCGTTACGATAAGGTTTCCTTTCCTGTCCATCTTTTTGTTTTCTTTGTAACAAGTAATTGTCTTGTTTTGTACATTTATTTTCATGCTTTTCTGTGATCCCCGAGTTATCTCAAACTCTTCTCCAGTTGTGGAAATATCCTCTCAGTGCCTCCAAACACATTAGGTATTTTATCAATGTTGAGTTGCTGAAGTCTCTCCTGGGCCTTCTTGCCCGTTCCCTCTGGGCTGGTTGCGCTCAGCCTCCTGCTCAGATATGCCTTGGGAGCTCCCTTCACTCTCTTCTGTTTGCTCCCACTTCCTGCATCCCATGTTGTATTAGTTTCCTGTTGCTGCTATAACAACACACTACAAACTTAGTGGCTTAACACAATGCAAAAGTATTGCCTTATAGTTCTGGAGGTCAGAAGTCTTAAATGGGTCTCACTGGGCTAAAATCAAGGAGTCGGCGTGGCTCTTCTGGAAGCTCCAGGAGAGAATCCATTTCCTTGCCTTTTCCAGCTTCTAGAGACCACCTGCATTCTTTGGCTCATGGCTGCTTTCTCCAACTTCAAAACCAGCCTTATAGCATCTTCAAATCTCCGACTCTGTCTGTCTTCTCTCCCTCTTCCACTCATAAGGACCCTTGTGATTAAATTGGGCCCACTTGATTAATCCAGGGTAATCTCCCCACCAAAAGATCTCTTTTTGTGATGTAAGATACCATATTCACAAATTCTGCAGGTTAGGACTTGGACATCCTCTGTGGGAGGGCCATTATTCTGCTTTCCATGCATATCTTTCTCTTTCCTCAGCCTACTGAGAAAAGGTGCATGGGATGGAAATTTTCTGAAATATTGCATTTCTGAAAATGTCTTTATTCTATACTTGATTAATTGTTTGACAGGATAAAATTCCAGATTGGGAATCTGTATTAATCAGGATAGGCTAGAGTGATCCAAGATCTCAGTGGCTACATACATAAGAGTTTACGTCTTGCTTATATAAGACCCTCAGTGAGTCCAGTGTGTCCACTGGTTCTTAGGGAAGCTCATTTTAGGAGTTCACGAAGGGATTTGGGCTGTTTCCAACTCATGGCTTCACCATCTCAACTTGGACCTTCATGTCACTGTGGCAGGGCAGACGGGAGCTGGGTGTGTGTGTGAAGACTTCTCATTCCTTCATCCTGGAAATGACATGTGTCACTTCTGTGAGCAGTCTGTTGGCCAGAACTGGTCACAAGGCCCTGCTCAAGTGCAAGAAGGCTGAGAAATAGGGCACATGGGTGCTGTAAGCCTTGTGTCTCTGCCTCAAAATCATTTCCCCTCTGAATGTTAAGGTCCTTCTCCACTTTACTCTAGCTTCTGGTATTTCTATTGAGAAGGCTAACTGTTGGCCCATTTTATGAAAATATAATGTGTCTCTATTGCAGCCTTTTATTCCTAGTATTCTAAAATTTTACAATTTTGTGCCTAGTATGTGTCAGTTTTCAGGTACTATTGTTGATACTCAGCGGACCTTTTGATCAGGAAACTGATATCCTTTTCTGGGATATTTGCTGGACTTTTCTCTCTCTTTTTTTCATATTTATTTATTTATTTATTTATTTATTTATGGCTGCGTTGGGTCTTCACTGCTGTGTGCAGGCTTTCTCTAGTTGCGGCGAGCGGGGGCTACTCTTCGTTGCATCGTGCGGACTTCTCATTGTGGTGGCTTCCCTTGTTGCAGAGCACGGGCTCTAGGCACGCAGGCTTCAGTAGCTGTGGCATGCGGGCTCAGTAGCTGTGGCACGTGGGCTCAGTAGTTGTGGCTCGCAGGCTGTAGAGCGCAGGCTCAGTGGTAGATGTGGCGCACAGGCTTAGTTGCTCCGTGGCATATGGGATCTTCCCGGACCAGGGCTTGAACCCATATCTCCTGCATTGGCAGGCGGATTCTTAACCACTGCGCCACCAGGGAAGCCCTTGACTTTTTTCACTGATGATTTCTTCCTCTGCATTTTCTCTTTCTGTCTTTCTGGATCTCCTTTTATTTGGATGTTGAACCTCCAGGACTAGTTGTTTATATTTCTTATCTTTATCCCTCTTATTTTTTATTTTCTTTGTGTTTTTGCTCTACAATCTGGAAGAATTTCTCAACTTGGTCTTCCAACTTCTCTGTTGAGTTTCTTCTTCATTGTTCTCATATTTTTAATGGCCAAGAGCTTTGTTGTTATTCTTCTCTGAATGTTCTTTATTATAGCATTCTTTGGTTTCATAAAGGGCCTTTGCATTTCTTACAAAAGGTTATTCCAAGATATTTTACCTTTTTGTGGTTGTTATTTTGAATGGAACATTTTTTCTACTATATCTTATTTTTTTTTATTTTTTTTTTATTTTTTTCGGTATGCGGGCCTCTCACTGTTGTGGCCTCTCCCGTTGCGGAGCACAGGCTCCAGACGCACAGGCTCAGTGGCCACGGCTCACGGGCCCAGCCGCTCCGCGGCATGTGGGATCTTCCCAGACTGGGGCACGAACCCATGTCCCCTGCATCGGCAGGCGGACTCTCAACCACTGTGCCACCAGGGAAACCCCTCTACTATATTTTAAATTGACTGTTGTAATACTGAAAAATTATTGATTTTGTGCATTATATATACTCATATTACTGAACTTTTTATTTCAATACTTTTTCAATTCTTCCTCTTTTTCTTGATAGGGATTCATGTAACAGACAAACAATATTCATTTTATCTCCTTCTACCTAATTCTGTTTCAAGTTTTATAACATTATCCAGAATAATATTAAGTAATATAAAGTCCATGAGGGGGACTGGGTATTATCACCATGTCATCCACATTTATAAAATGTACCTGGCACACAGTAGCACTCAGTAAATATTTGTCAAATCAATGAATGGTGGTTATAAAAGCATCTCTGTTTTGTTTGAAATTTTAATGATAATGCTACAAGTGTTTTATTACTAAGTATAATTTTGACATTTAGCTGAAGATAGATATTCTTTATCATGTTAATGAAGTATTCTTAATTTTCTGGCTATTTAAGAATCATGTTCCCTTTGTGACTTGTGACCTTGCACTTAGAAACGTGTGTTGAATTGAATTAATTCACCTTTATTTTAACGGGGGGGAGATAGATATATTTGATAAGTATAAACAGGCACTTTTTATCAGTGTTTGATTTGTCTCATCTTTACGGATGACCTGGAAGAGGAAATGCTCAGAAAAATCTCTGCTTTACAGGTACTCTAGTCTTTTGGGGGGAGTGGGGGTTGAGGGCTAGTACTAAACCACAGGACTATCTGCTAAGCCCAGTGTCTTTGTCAGCTATCACCTAGGGGCTTCTACCTAGTACGATACTGTAGCCCAAAGAGGCCATCAAAATGTTGGACATCCCCCAGCAGAGATTGTAGCTGTGTCCTGTGCAAGCTATGATTTATCTGTACCTGAAAGATTATATGCAGTTTTCATCAACAAAGAGCAAAAGAGGCATAATTGAGCTGGAGTACATCCAGAGAGTAACAACTAGAATGATCTTGGAAGGAAGAAGAAAATACTAAATTGATTACGATTCTTGTCAGGAAAGACATTGCTATGGGAAAATGATCAAAATCTATAAAGCCAGAAGGAGTATATGTTTGAGGTGAACACAAAACTGTTCACCAAGGCCTTGAACACATCTCTGGTCTGAAATAAATAGACACAATGCTCTGCAAATCTTAAAATAGGGTAGGTCAAAGATAAATTGAAGAATATTCTGCTTCTTATGGAGGATAGTGAACCCCTGGATTTCATTTGCCCAGTTGACAGTGAAGGTCAAAACTATAAATCTGTCCTCATAAAAGTTTATATAATTCATGGATGACAAAGCTATACTGGATTAGGTGGAGAGCAAGGTTGCTTGGAGTGACAGCCTAATGTTTCAGAGTTGATGTTCTTGAATCCAGGAAGATCATGCTCATTTTATATATAACAGAAAATGAACATTCTTCTTTCCCCAATTAGAGTATCATTTAGTAATTATTGACTCTTATTTAAATTTAGTCATTATTGATGCCCACCTTTAAATCATTCACTGGATTGCTACTGTTCAGATTACCCATCTTGTAGGGCTCTGCGTAAATCCTACACCTTCAGTGGCTGCCCTAGCTGGAGACCCTATTGTGTGAATACTTTAGAACAAGGTGTTTGAAGATCCTGGTACAAGCCCAGGCTCCAGGTCTTACTAGTTCTTAGACCCGGCAAAAGCCAACTATTCTTTCTGAGTTTTGTTTTTCTCGTTTATAAAATGGAAATAATGATTTTCCTGTATTCTTCACATTGGCATTCTTGTGAAAGGAAATAATGTTTGTAAAAGTGCTTCGGAAGCTGTAAGGAGCTGGCTATGTCACTAATAGGTCAAGATGGGGATGGCCTGTTTCCCGAACCTATAAGCCCTCAGGGAGCTGCCTGTCTCTTCTCAGGTTCCTGAGGGGAACCCCCTCCAACAAATGAACTCCAGTGTGGCCTGCTGCACTGGTGAGCTGGCTTGACTGTGGAGCTACAGGGTTCTTTTGGCCCCTGAAGCCTAGTGAAGGGCTGAATGAGTGACAGCCTGACAACCCTCCTCCAGGCTCACACTCTCATCTTGACCTTGAGCTTTTACCATCTGAAGGTGACCTCTTATCATGCCACTCATCTGACGGTGAGAAGATGTAGAGAGGGAATGATAGCTATTTTCCCAAGACCCAGAGCAGAGCAGAACCAGCAGGACTCTCCCCATAGCCTTTCCCTGCGGCCATGTCCAGACTCCCTCTTGGCCTTTTTTTTCCCCCAATAAGGGAAATTAGGAACCATTTACTTATTTCACTATCTATACAGAACATAAAAGAAAATAAGCAATGCGAAGAAGGCCAACAACAGGAAGAGGACAAGATAGGGAGCCAAGTGGAAGATGACTTTAAAAACCTTTAGATTGTCCCTTGAGAGCATTATTTCTTGCCACCATGGTCTAATTTTGTCCTTGAGAAATACATGACCTTAGGATTCCTCCTCCTCCATGAAGAAGGTAGTCTTTAGCTCCTGTTAGAGATCATAGTGTGCAAAACTGTAAAGCACCACAGATGTTAATTATGATCTTATCATACTCTCCTATAACAGTAGATAGCATACACCATTTTTATATCCCCAACTATATTGTAATTCCTTGAGAGCATGGGACATGCTTTATACATCCTTTTTGGTTTAATGGATATGTACTGATTATATGTACCTAGAGGAATCCTTTTATCTGGTGGTCAGAGGTATCCAATGAGGTTGCCAATTATATAAGCTATATCCAGCATGATTCCATGGTGCAGTGCTAGCTTAGCATGGTGCTGTAGAGTATTCATAATCAGAGGTGGCCTGGAATGGCGGATGCTTCTTGCCTGGACTCACTTCTTTCTCCAACTTTTATTCTCATGCCTTTCCCACGTTTTTCCTCCCCTCTTCAAAACCAGATGCCCCTCTTGCCTTGGACCAAAGGAATATCCCATTAGAAATATATGTCAGGGCATTAAGGGAAATGTGCAGACTCTAGTTGTATGAGGATTTCAGGTCCCTGGAATTCAAATTCTAAGAATTTGATTCTGTGCTACAGTTTAACTGCATTGTGGGTAAAAATATCAGAAGAGGAAAAAATAAGCTTATCTGGGTTTGTCATTCGTCTCCTTAACAGACAAGTTATGAGGGTTATCCAGTAGATGTTTCTAAAATTATGAAATTTATTGAGGTAACAGATGGTCACTGAGGAGTGATACTGTTAGTGTGATTGTGCTTGTAACGCAGTGGATGAGAGATCAGCTTCTAGAGCTTAGTGAACCTGCATGCAGATTAAGACTCTGCCTCTGACTATGTCATTTGGGTCCGATTTCTGAATGTCTGTTATTCAGTTTCCTCCTCTGTATAATAGAGAGAGAAGTCCCTATTTGATGGAGTTGTTAAAAGGGTTGGTTGAAAGAAACCATATAAAATGCTTAGCACAGTCCTAGTACAATTTACATTACCTAAGTTATATTCCCTAATGCCACGAATTGATGAACTGTGTTTTACTGGATCCTGATCTGAATTGCTAAATATTTGTAAATATTATTTTAACAACTGTCCATTTATAATATCCGTTGAGGCCTTTCAGGGTAAAGTTTTAAATAAATTTGTTGTGGCATTTGGTTCAAACCAGATCAACCTGCTTAGCCAGGTTTTTTTTTTTCCTAGCAAAAGTGTTTTTTGTCAGTGAGCAGTTTTAATAGGTACACATACTATATTTTTAAGCAGTGATACATTGGGATACGTTTATAGATATTGTTTTATCCAGTCAGAAATGTAAAGGGCTACTTGGTTATTGGTATGTACCAGAGCCAATTAGTACTTTAGTGAAGTGTCCCAGAGAAGAATAATTTCATTTCAATATCCTGGACTTTTGAGGGTGTATTTTTTTATCTTGGTGTGTGTGAAAGTCAACCACTGTTATCCAGAATAACAAAAGTTTCTATTTTATTTATTGTATTTGATTGATTTACTTATGCTTTTCATATTTTGAGTGTGTATTCACAGACTTATAATTTTATATTTTAATTATAAATATCAAATTTCTTTTGACTCTATGTGAACATGAGTAATTTGAATGAGTGAGTTATATGGAAAGTATATTTTCAGCCACATATATATAATTCAAAAAATGCAAATGAAAGATGAATTTTCCCTTATTTTAATTACCAAACAATTTTGTAACATTTTGGGATATAATATTTGAAAAGAAGAACAATTTTTTTACAGCATCACAAAATGGCTGTTGATGAAAGTACTAAATCATCCCTTTATGGGGTGTCTAAGAACTTAGATTATTCCATCGGTTCACATGGATTTCATTCATTAACCTTAGCAAAAATATTTTCAACAGTTTACTCTTAATCTAATTATTTACAGTTGATGTTATGGTTGTATGATCCTTAAATACTTAACAGCTCAAAGCCACAATTCCCTCAAAATTAAGGATTATAGAGATGTTTATTCATACATTTTTTTGTATATATTCTATATTTCACAATTTTAAAAGTAGAATTATCTTTTTGTAACACTTTCTTTAAGTGTTATGTGAGTATAGTGTTTCCAATATTATTGCAAATTGTATTTATCTTATAATGTTCTCTTTAAGAATAAATATATTTTAGTGAAACGTCTCTATTTTGTCAGAAGCTCAAATTTAACCATAAGTAATTCAACTTTTTTATATTTAAGAAACTCTGGTAGTAATGGATGCTAAAGTATGTAAATGAGTAGTGCCCTTATGCTTTTGGCCTTGAAAAGTGTCAACAAGAGTTCCAAAGATCCACCAACAGCATATAGAGAAATGCTCTTCCTATTTCTCAGAAGTCACCACATAAAGCATAGAAAAAGAAATGGTTTCCTAATAATTGTGCTAATGGCACTAAAAATAGATGGTCAATTTTTTAAATGTATGATTTAATATTCTTCCATATATGTATATATATAAAAGGATTGAAAATTTCCATCTCACTCTGAAGAGCTTTACTAGTATTTCATTTCAGGTGTCCAGAGGAGCTTTGGGCAAGCAGTTTTTGTCATTTTGTTTTTGTTTTTGCAGTGGAGGCTGTAGGTCCCTAGCTACCGAGAAGCTCTCAGAATCTGCATTATTCGTGCGGTGTTGTTTAGCAGTGCCGCCCTTGGGACCGCACATTAGCAGAGGGGACGTGTGCTGGTAGACCACCTCCATTCTCACTTAGAAAATTGCCGACCTCCGCTTCTGCCTTCTAAGTGATTACTTTGCTATGGTCGAAGATTTTTCTTTCCTGTCAAGAAAAATCTTTTGCTAGATAGAAATTCCTCAAGTACTTTTCCCCCATCAAAAATGATGTCAGGGGGCTTCCCTGGTGGCGCAGTGGTTGAGAGTCCGCCTGCCGATGCAGGGGACACAGGTTGGGGACACGGGTTCGTGCCCCGGTCCGGGAAGATCTCACATGCTGCGGAGCGGCTGGGCCCGTGAGCCATGGCCGCTGAGCCTGCACGTCCGGAGCCTGTGCTCCGCAATGGGAGAGGCCACAACAGTGAGAGGCCCGTGTACTGCAAAAAAAAAAAAAAAAAAAAAAAAAAAAGATGGCAGATGTGATGGGTTCAGATGACCAAATAGGCAAGTTCCATTTTCACAGAATCAATAGTGCATCCTATTTTAAAAATTATTGTCTTACTTATGCAAATGTAGAAAGAACTAACAGAGCTTACTGAGGAAGAGCAATAGGCAACTGTTCTGCTTTATTTAGGGAGGAGGGATGTTATCTGCTATGTATCTAATGATTTAGAAGTTTGTTTCCTGTTGATGGAGCCTAGAACTAATTTGACTGAGTTGGGGAAACAGATAAATTTAACAATCAAAATAGATTCTTTAAATCTTCTAAGGTAACCTTGAATGATTTTTGGACCCTCCCTCTTACCTAATGCCCCCTCTCCTTCCTCCAGAGCTCTGTTCCAGGTGTGAAGGACAATTGAAGCCATCTCCATCCTCAGTCATACCACAGCCCACCTATTCTTTAAGGCACAACCATAGGCTCGCAACCTTAAAGGAAGTTAATGAAATTAACTCAGAGCTGTTAGATGGGCCCCTCCCTCCCACTTTCTCCACCAATCAGAGTTAGTTCAACTTGCTAGTAAATTTAAGTATATGTACATATCCGTATACTATACATACCTGTAAAAGGTTTGAGGTTGGGTGTGCAAAAATGTAGCATTTTAGATTTTTTCCTAATATAAGTAAACCTAGCACAGGAATCCCCATTTCCACTGATGACAGAAAGGTATCTCAGTTTCTTCCAATTTAAATCAAATTCTCAGGGGTCTCCCCTTCCCTTTCCTTTCATCCCTTCTCCTTGTGGCTGGTCAAGTTCCCTGGGGGGTTTCTGTGACCTCAGGGGAGTGACACCTTGTCCAGATGCTGTCTTCTCTCTGGGATCGTCCCCAGTCACCAGGCCTCATCTTGGTTTCAGCCTGTTGCTTCTCCATCTGAGTCGGCTGACCTTGGCCTCACCAGAGCCTCTGATCAACAAGCCCATGCATCTTCCTTGTCCTGACCCCAGCTCCCTCTGGCCCTGTTTCATAGCTTCAGAAAAGCCCCAGAAGACTTCTCGTAGTGACCTGTCCCAGGACCATGTGTCTGAGTAGCTCCCCAGCCCTCACCACCTTAAAGCTCAAGCTTTGGTCAGAAACCTGGCCTCTCGATGTGGCCTAGAACCTCCGAGGACACATCTGTGAGGCCAGCCCCTTGTCCTCTGGGATTCCTACAAATGATCCATGGTTTCTATCAACCTGACTCTCCCCAAACCACTTGGCTGGGGCCCAAACCTTTTCCTAGGGAGCCAGACAGCTTCTAAGATCTAGTCTTGACCCTCTTCATCCTTATCTCAGTGGCCAAATAAACCTTTATCGCCTTTTGGAAAGGAACTAACTCTTACTGTATTCCTTCACCAATCTTTGATTCTGTTGATAAACTTGATGTCTTCTTCCTTCAGACTTTGCCTTTTAGAATTCCAAATCACTCTCCCCTCGATCACTTAGGGTTGGAAAAATTTGGCTTTCAAAGCAAATAGCTTTCTTAGTAGGTCACAACTGAAATCTTAGAAGCTCAAAAGAGAAACATAAAATAAAAAGAAATTCTCAGGAAAAATAATCAGGTCTGAAACTGAAATTGTCTTCTTTTTCTATATTGTCTCCTTTCCTTTTTACTTACCTGTTGGCCTTTTGTTCTTGTTTTATTGGTTCTGTGCTTTTTTGGGGGGCAGAGGGAGGTAGAGAAGACAGTGGTCAACTGCCTCAAAAATTTTTAGCAGCCAAGAGATGAGAATTTAAAAATAGATTCAAATGCCCCATCTATGGGTCTTTTTTTGTGGCACCTTGTTTGTTTTTTTAATTTTTGGCCACACCACATGGCATGTGGGATCTTAGTTCCCAGACCAGGGATCGAACCCGTGCCCCCTGCATTGGAAGGTGGAGTCTTAACCACTGGACTGCCGGGGAAGTCCCTGTGGCACCTTGTGTGCATTTCCTGATTTCATTTAATTCACTGGAAAATATATCAATGAAAATTTCAATTCATGAATTGTTGTTTCTTTTCCTCTCAAAGCTGTGTATCAGATGACATACAACAGCATGTAACCATAACAGAAGAAAAGGACAAAGGGAGAGAAGGTGGTATCACTGCATCAGTCCTGAGCTGTTTCATTAAATTCTGTACTTTGGGGGATTTCAGGCCTTGCTGTTGTTAATCAGTAACTCTAACCCTGTGGTGTATAATTTAAGAGAACACAAGGATCAAGGAGAAGCAACTCTTATCTCTGTTGCCTTTGCTTGTAATGGCGGCCATAATTTATCCATAGGGAGAAACAAGCAATTGGAAAAATTCCTCTCTGGCCGGCCAGAACCTGTTCATAGTTTGTTTGGCAAGAAATGAAGATAAAGAGCTATCAGGTGTGGTAGATTATCCCTGAGAGTCTGTGTTTTATTTTTATCTTTCCATGAATCACCCTCTGAGAAGCACAGAGGATGGCACTTAAAAAAGAAAATCTCTTTGGAGAATAAGTATTTAATTCTGTTGCAGAATGCCAACTAGATGATCATTTCACAATGAACTGTTCACTGCACATTATTTCAGAGCAGACGGGGGCACCGAGGTAGTTTTCTGAAAGATCGGGTATCAAATGATAATATGCATATGAATCAACGGAATCTTGTTAAAATGCAGTAGATCTGGAGTGGGACCCGAGATTCTGCATTTTCCAACATGTTCCTGGGTTACATTACTACTACTGGTGCCTGGTCTCACTTTACACAGCAAAGTCATAACTTAGGTGTTTCAAATAGCTTTGTGCAGAAATTTCTTATTGAATTAGTGGAGCCAGTAGGGACTTGCAATGCCGGTGTTTTTTACGGGCCCCTCAGCTTGTCATCATTAAAGAAATTGCACCTGGAAACCAAGAGTTTAAGTGAGGATAATCTGTAAATGCTTTGCTATGGCCAGAGCAGCACCTGTGCAAACACCCATCCTGAATTGGTTCTGATGTTCTGACCCACCTGTTGGAAGTGTTGCTTGAAGAATGCCTTTTTTCTAGACCCAGTCCACCTGCAGGACTCCCTTCCAGAACTATTTAAAACCTTGTAATTACATGAACAAGCAATTTCTGCAGCTGTGCAGTCTTATAGGGACCAAAAAACTGCTGTGAGGATTGAGGTGACCCAAGAAACCAATTGGATAAGAGTAGACATAATTATGCTAATTCATCAAAAGATAATTTCATTTTCAGCGATGAATGTCCCTACAAGTTTTGGACACATGATAAGAAGGATTTTCAGAGGAAAGCTGTAAGCAATGAGTAGTTTATACGTTTCCTGGGATTTTGATTCCTTAACGTGAAATCCTGATTCCAATGCTTTGACTTTCCTATGCCAGTTCAAATAAGCTTCTGATTCTATTAATTATTGTTTCTGTAGAGAAGAATCTGCCATATTAGAAGAAAATTGTTTCAGTACTCATACCCCAGCTGCACCAGTTACCAACACACGAGGCTATGGACTGATTGTTTGTGTCCCCTCAAAATTCATACATGAAACCCTAATCCCCAGTGTGGTGGTATCTGGAGGTGGGGCCTTTAGGAGGTAATTAGGAAATAAGGGTGGAGCCCTCATGAATGAGATTAGTACCCTTATAAGGAAGAGACATGAGGGAAATGATATCCCTCTCTGCCATGTGAGGATATAGCAAGAAGGCAGCCATCTGCAAAGCAGGAAGAGCGCTCTCACCAGGAACCCAATCAGCCTATGGTGTGGTCTTGGACTTCCCAGCCTCCATAACTGTGAGAAATGAATCTCTGTTGTTTAAGCCACCTAGTGTATGGTATTTTTGTTATAGCAGCCCAAACTGACTACGACACATGGTCTATTTTATTTCCCATATATCCTCCAATCCCCCACCTCATCCTTGGATTGTTTTGTATCAAATGTCAGATATCATGTCCTTTCATCTATAAATATATCAGTATGTATCACTACAAACATGTATATAAGAACTTTTAAAAAGTAATTGCAATACCATTATTACAACTTTTAAAATTAGCAGTAATACCTTAATATTATCAGAAATCCATATGGCATTTGCTTTTCCCTGATTGCCTCAAAATGTTTTCCATTGGTTTGTTCAACTCAGTATCCAAGGAAGTTTCTATACACTGTATTTGTTGATATGTCTCAAATCTCTTTTAATATGTAAATTCTTTTTCCTTCTCCCTCACCTCACTCCCCACCCCCAACCTTGCTATTTATTTTGAAGAAACTGAACCATTTGTCTTCCTAGAGTTTCCTACATTATGGATTTTGATTATTGCATTCCTGTGGTATTATAGAACATATTACTCTGCTTTCTGTATTTCCTGTAAATTGGTGGTTAGATGCAGAGGCTTACTCAGATTCCAATTCAGTGTTTTGGTAAGAATACATCATAGGTGGTGCTGAATGCTTTCCATTGCATCTCATTAGGAGACATACACAATGTCTGGTTTTATCTCTTTTTTTGCTATATTGTTAAATACAGTGTTATCTTTTATATGAGAGTTCAGAAATCTGAATCAAAGTTTGAGTGAAATATTGTACATAGGACTAAATATATAACATGTAATTATATATTTAATATACATAATATAAAAATATATAAGATTAAACTGGGCTACATATAATAAAAAAGACAAAAGTGGTCTATTCAAGAATAGAAGTTTATTTTCCTTGTTTATGAAATAAGTTCAAAGATAGGCAGTTCTAGACTGGCATCACAACTACATAATCATCAAGGAACCACTATTTTTGTGCATGGCTTCCATGCTTAAGATTGCCTCGTGGTCCAAAATGGCCACAGAAGCTCCAGACATCACATGTGCTTCTCAGGCTGGTAGCAGGGATGGAGGCGAGGAGGTAGAAAAAGAGCCTACCTCCCAGCTAAGTCAGTCTACTTTAAGAAGCTGTCCCAGAATCCCAACCAAGGAATTCTGTATATTTCTAAATAGTCACCCATAACTTCAAGGGAAGCAAGAAAAGTTGTTCACACAGCGGAAAGCTGTCATAATATTGATAAAGTGTTCAAAAGATCTCAGGCAGCCACAAATGATAAATGTCCATTACATATAGTATGGAATTGTATCCTAGTGCAACCCACTATTATGTGAACATAATTACCAAATTCTAGAAAAAAAATATTTATCCAAATAGGAAAAAAAGAGGCATGCATAAAAATGCAGAGAAATTCTTGGCTAACATATTGCCAGCATTTGATACGTTTTTGTTGTTGTAGGACAAATTTGACTGATTGTATCCAAGAAAGCCAGGCTGAAGTGGGAACTGAAGTCAAATTTGTCCAAGAAAAGGAAGGATACTTCCAATTTGAAGGGTGCAGTGAAAGATGGTTTCCAGAAATCGGTACAGGAGGGTAGGTGTGGGGGGAATGGGTGCTTAAGCCAGGTGTGGGGATGTAGGTGTTATATAGATGAACCCACTGATGCAGTGGAACACAGAACTAATAGCTTCTCTAGGAACTATGTTCAACAGACTCTCACATCTCTAAAGAGGATGTGCCTTTAAAAGGATGTGCCTTTTATAGAAATAAAAGCAAAAATAAACAAATGGGACCTGATCAAACTTATAAGCTTTTGCACAGCAGAGGAAACCATAAACAAAACGAACAGAAAACCTACTGACTGGGAGAAAATATTTGCAAATGATGCGACGGACAAAGGCTTAATTTCCAAAACATACAAAACAAACAACCCAATCAAAAAATGGTCAGAAGACCTAAATAGACATTTCTCCAAAGAAGACATACAGATGGCCAATAGTCATGTGAAAAGATGCTCAACATCGCTAATTATTAGAGAAATGCAAACCAAAACTACAGTGAGGTATCACCTCACACTGGTCAGAATGGGCATCATCAAAAACATCTACAAACAATAGATGCTGGAAAGGGTGTGGAGAAAAGGGAACCCTCCTACACTGTTGGTGGGAATGTAAATTGGTGCAGCCACTATGGAAAATGGTATGGAAGTTCCTTAAAAAACTAAAAATAGACTTACCATACTATCCAGCAATCACACTCCTGAGTATATATCTGAAGAAAACTCTAATTCAAAAAGACACATGCCCCCCAGTGTTCATGGTAGCACCATTTACAATAGCCAAGACATGGAAGCAACCTAAATGTCCATCAACAGATGACACATGAATGGATAAAAAAGATGTGATACATATATGCAATGGAATACTACTCAGCTATAAAAAAAATGAAATAATGCCATTTGCAGCAACATGGATGGACCTAGAGATTATCATATTAAGTGAAGTAAGACAGAGAAATACAAATGTCATATAATATCACTTATATGTGGAATCTAAAATATGATACAGAGGGAATTTCCTGGTGGTCCAGTAGTTAGGACTCGGTTTCACTGCCGGGGCCCAGATCTGATCCCTGGCCAGGGATCCTCAAGCTGAGCAGTGTGGCCAGAAATAAAAATTAAAAATTCAAAAATAAAATAAAATATGATACAAATGAATTTATTTACAAAACAGAAACAGACTCAGAGACATAGAAAACAAACTTGTGGTTACTAAAAGGAAAAGTGGGGGAGGGATAAATTAGGAGTTTGGGATTAGCAGATACAAACTACTATATATAAAATAGATAAACAACAAGGTCCTACTCTACAGCACAGGGAACTATATTCAATATCTGATAATAAACTATAATGAAAAAAAATAATAAAGGATGTGCCTTTGTTCCACTGAAACTGGAACGTTCATGCACTTATGTTTCCAAAGCAAGTGGTCTATTCAGCTGTTTTGTTTTGTTAGGAACTTTGGAAGGGGAAAGAATAATAGGTAAGGTGTATTGGGTGCTTACTGTGTACTCACTGTTTTGGGTAGTTTACGTCTAAACCTCACAGCCCATGAAATTGGTTCTACTATAAGCCCATTTTACAGATGGAATAAGTGAGGCACAAAGAGGCACAAAGTGAGTCACAGTGCTGGTAAGAGGTAGGCTGGAATTTGAACCCTGGCACCATGCTATATTGTAATAGATCAGTTGTAATACGTATTCGCCTTAAGTATTTTCTGTGAATTGCTAGAGGAAGCATGAGGAGGGAGATGGGGTGTTGGCACTAATTTTGTTTCATCATAAGTAGTGACACGGACAAGAGATCATCTGGGTTTCACAGTTGAGTACAGACATGGCTCTGCGTCCTGGATGCCCCATCATCCATGCTGGGAGGAGGGCGGTCACTCTGGCAGCTCTCAGCCCAGGAAGTTAATAGGAGATCTTAGACCCCAGAACTTGTATCATCCTTCTGAACCCGCCTCCCTCCCTTCTACTGCTTCTTCATTTCCTCCACCTCTGCGGGTGGTCTTGACAGGGGACACCGTGGCCCTTCCCTGAGGCTGACCGCATACATACCCCAAACACCTTGCATTGGAGCACAGCACTTCTTAGATTTTGCAGACCTTAGATTTTGAGTACGAAGTTATGATTTGTATTTGGCCTACAATTGGCCATGAAATTCACTGACCAATAATTCTAATTTAGCTCTTTAGCAGGAGACAACCTTGGCAGAAAAAGCAGACTGGAGCAGAGGAAATGTTTTCTTGCCTTGCCCATCACGTTGTCCAGTTAGGGCCAATCCCTCAAGCCCTCCCTCCCTCCCCGCCTCCCTTCCCAGCTCCCACGACGTCCCCGTGCCTGTGCTCCTCTGATCTGAACCGGTAACACGGCCCAGGCTCCTGGGCAGCGTGTGAAGCGTAGAGGGGAGTGGAAGGAGGGAGGAGGAGAGGGGTCCTGGCAGGGCCCCCAGGCGGCCTCTGTCACCCTGTGGGCTCCAAATTGGAGCACTGGCTTGGGGAGGAAGGACTGCTTATGATTCGAGGGGAACAGCCCTCACTGGCTCTTCTGCCCAGGACTTGGCTCAGTTTTCTGGAAAAGCTGCATCTCTCTCTTCTGCCAACATGTGTGCCCTCCTGTGAGAGCTGGGAGCATCTTACACACCTTAATACCTGCATTTACTCCCATGCTAGTTCACAGAGGCTTGCACATAGTAGGCCCTCAATAAATATTTAATGAATAAAATGCATTAGTTATGATCATAGCCCTTGAATTCAGTAAAGCTGAAGTCACATACTGACTGGATATAAACACACTGACTCACATAAAACCCCCAGCATTGCTCAGGATACCCCATAGCAGTGATGCTCAGACATTCGTGGATGTAACCGTTACCTGTGAGCTTGTAAAAAAAAAAAATACAGGTTCTCAGGCTCCAGCTGAGAGAGAGCCTGGTGCAGGGGCAGGCAGAGTGGAGCTTGGGGATCTGAATTTGTAACATGTGACTCTAAAGCAGGTAGACTGTGGAACTCACCTTGAGATACAACCTAAGAAGCATTTCTCCATCTTTCTGACAGCTGTGGCCTGCTGGTGCATACACCCTTTGCGACTGAGCCCCCACTTCCTTAAGAATGGAACCTGAGTCCTCGTGCAGTTAAAGAGCTTAGGGTTTGCTCAAAATAATCTGTAAGGAGGAAAAACCCCATTGCTCTATGATAGAATAATAACCTGGAACTAGTCCCAATTCAGTGGAACTTTGGTTTTCCATTCAGAATCTTCACTGAATGCCCTTAAGTGAGTTTTAAGGTACCATTTCCATGTAAGAAGCATATAAAGACTTGTGTTTTTAAGAGTAGACTTGGAAGAGAAACATTTTTAACCTGTACTACGCATGTTATCTGAACTAATAGGTTTTTTCCAATCTTCCTCTGCTACTTCCAGCTATTGAGTAGCCATTTGATTTAATATAGCGTCTAATGAGGCCCCCGTTCTTCAGTGGTTCTTTATCAGCTGGCGCCTGAATTTGCCTGCAGAGTGTTTTTTAAAAATTGGCCTACACAGTGCTTTTGATATAAATGTTATAGGGCCATCTTCTTCAGATTTTTCTTTGTCAAACAAAATACTCTCTTTTTTATTATTCTTACTTGCTTTCATATGATGATTAAAGTTTCACAGGAAATGTGTGATTGAGTTCATACTTCCTAACAATTGGGTTGGTCAAAATGTTCGTTCAGGTGTTTCTGTACCATCAAAAACCCGAACGAACTTTTGGGCCAGCCCCATATATTTTATGATTAGGCTCCGACAGATGGCTCCTGCCATATCTAATAGAATACCAGAAATCCATCAATAGCCTCTTTATGGTGTGCATTTTAGCTCTAACTCCCCGTACCATGTTAGATCCCAAGCCTTGTACCTTTTTTCTTTAATTTATTTTTCTTATTAATTTAAAAATATTTTGTCCTGTTTTTAATTTGTGCTTCTTTGATATGTGGAAGATATCTTTATGAGCTACCTATCTTGTATCCTTTCTGAAATAAACCAGAATATGTGTAAATAAATATCGTTAATACGCATGAATAGAGAAAACTAAGATATTCATCTCTTTTCATCCGACTTTTGGTTCATTTTGATTCACAGCATTCTTTTTGCGTGGACATCGCTATAGGCCTGTGATCCCTCCAGAGCACTCTAATCTCTCCCAGAAAAATTAACTTGAGCCCCCTTAATATCCAGTCTCCAAATCACAAGTATCCCCTACATACAGACGCCTCCTTCCACCCAGGCAGGATGTGTCTTTCTTCTCCCAGCACCCCTACCACCAGGGGGCACCCCCATCTCCTCTCCAGTGATGGTGTCTGGGACCCACTGCCTCCTCACAGCAGCTGGGTATCTTCCAACATGGCTGCCACCGCCAGCTCAGCACTGTAGTAATTCTTGCCACCCCAGATCTGCTCCAGCCCAGCAAAGGGAAATGTTAGCTCACCATGGAGCAGGGAGAGCCTCTCTCTCTCTCCCCACGGTGTTCTCTGTGTAAGGGTGGTGTGTGTGTGTGCGTGTGTGTAAGGACACTTCTGGTGGTAGGGGCCACAGATAGGTGACAATGAATGCCTGCTTCTATTACCATGGTGAGTTCACAGTCTAATAAGGAAGAAGATTTATATAAGGTTTTTCTGTATAATGAAAGAATCAGGCTAATAATATCATCCCACAGGTATCATGGCAGTTATAGCAAAATACAGGACCCATAAGTTTTCAGAATAGTTTGTCTTCTGAAGATAGTTACTCAGCAGCAATTTTTTCTTGGGGTTTTTCTTCTAAACATTTCATCATCATTGATGGAAGCAAGTAATCTTCATAATGGCCATTATTTTTTTTACATGTATCTCAGGTTTTACGGCTTTGGTGTCAGTTAAGCCTTTTAGACTTTCTAGAGTGGCCCTAGGTGATTTCTGACCACTGTTGTCCATGAAAATGGCTTAGATTGTGTGTGAGGTCTAGAGTCAGGCAGACGTAGGTTTGCAGACCAGCTGTGTATCTACTAGCAGTATGAACCTGGTGACTTACTGACCTCTCCAGGGTTTCCTCACCCGTAAGTTGAGGGTGACAGTAGCCCCACCTCATAGGTCTGGTGCGAGGGGTAAGTGAGGTCAGGCCCGTGGGCACAGAGAGCAGTCCGGCCACGTGCCCAGTGAACAGCCACCGGAGCCTCATGCCCACCCTGAGAGCCCCATGGATGCTTCTCCGCAGAGCCCCTGACCTCCTCCCTCGCACATCATCCTGGAATCTCCTCAGGAAGCTTTATCTCACACATTGAAGAGAAAGCAACGTCAGGTGCTTAAATAGAAGTGCTTAAATATAGGTAGACTTTGTTTCGTTTTCAGGGGTTTCATGTTCTACACTGATCTTTAGAGGACACGTCAGTAGACTTTGTTTCGTTTTCAGAGGTTTCATGTTCTACATTGATCTTTAGAGGACACGTCAGTACTGTGAGTTCCTTGCTCCCAGTTACTGTTACATTTTAAACAGGCTTTTGGATCTCACAGATCTCCTCCCCTCCAGCCTGTTCTCCACATTCTCGGCAATGGGGTTCTCCTGGGCCCAGGTGTGCTCGGGCCCCCCTGCTTCAGCCTCTTCTGACGCCCCCTGGACAAAGCCTGAAGAACCCCTTCCCCCTCTCTCTACCCTGGGCAGGTGTTTTTGTCTGTTTGCTTTTGTTTTTAACAGCGTGCTGTGATTTCCTGCCTGCTCTTTTTAAAAAGTGAGACTACGAATATTTAAGAGATGGTGATTGGAGACATGTCTGGGTTATTTTGATCAAATCTCCATTTGTACCTTGGCTGTGTTCCTAGCAGGTGTGTCAAATGGACAGACAGCAGCCACGTGATCCCACGCCAGGGAGGTGGGGGCGCAACATACCAGCTTGGAAGCTTTCCTCATTAGGCACTGCTGGCACCTAAAATAGATGGCTTGAGAGTTCATTAGATGCAGCTCCTTGCAGAAATCTCAGAGGCATTTTCTTGATCCTACACGAGTCTATTAATTATTTCTAACGAGGAAGGTTTAAATAACATCGGTTAATGGCCCACTGCTGGTGGTAAGCAGCAGGCAGAATGAGGTGCCCCGGGGTGAGCGTCACCCTCTTCCCCGAGCGGGAGAAAAGATCTATGAAGACAGAGCTACTGACTCCGGGAGCCTGCAGCCTACTGGGGAAGATTAAATACGTGTAGATGCAGGACGGAATAACTTAGTGCCTGTCTCTGACCTTGTGACTGTCAGGACAGTGGGTGAACAGGAGAAATCACCAAGAGCTGGAGAAGATGTGAGTGTTTGGGGCCAGCACAAATCACAAGTTGCTTTTCCTAGTGATTTTATAGTACACATGGTGCTTCATGGGTCTCTTGTGAAAAAGCATTCAACCCCTATGGTGTGTCTAGGCTAGGACCCCACCGGCGAAGTCTCTTCTTCTCCAGGGGCCTTCGGTGCCTGGTGTTTGGCCATGAACAAGGTATTGTGTTAGAGTGAAGCACTGCTCTCTTTCAGGTCCTCTTTTGGAACGCACACACCTCTGGGGGGAGGGATCCCGCTGAGCCTTCAGCACTCCAGGGTGGACTCTTAGATCAGAGGCTTCCTGGGTAGGAGGGACTGAAGCAGCCTTGTGGATGATGGAAGCCTGAAAGGGGAGAGAGGACCTGCAGCATCCAGCCCAGTCATGGAGTGCCACCCCCCATGGTCTGGAGCCCGTCCCTCTGCAGCCCCATCTCCCTCTCTCTTACTATGCCCACCATCCCCATCCAAGCCCCGCTTTCCTGCTCTCCAGCCATGTGGGGTTAATCGTGTTTCTTAGGGCTGCTCCCACTGCTGCCTAGAGCATGGCCCCAGCGCTGTCCCCCTCCTCCCGCGCTTGGATAATCAGAATCAGGGCCAGTAACTTGGATACCTGACACGGCAAACAACCTCACATTAGTGAAGGCGTGAAGGGGAGAGGCGGAGGGTGTGCTGGAAGGCCTTGTGGTGGAGGAAGAGAGAGAAAATAGTAGTTTTAAAAATTGAGAGATTATTTACCATAAAATTCTCCATTTTATAGTGTACATTTCAGTGGTTTTTAGTATAATCTCAAAGTTATACAGCCATCACCACTATCCAATTTCCATCACCCCAAAAAGAAGCTCTTTACCCACCATCAGTCTCTTACCATTTCTCCCCTACCCCCAGCCTCTGGCAGCCACTAATCTACGTTCTGTTTCGATGACTTGGCCTATTTTGGACATTTCGTATAAGTGGAATCATATAACATGCGGCCTCTTGTATCTGGCTTCTTTTACTTAGCATACGTTCTCAAGGTTCCATGTATCAGTACTTCAGTCCTTTATAGAGCAGAGTACTATTGACTGTATTGTATGGATATACCACATTTGGTTTATCTAATCATCATTTAATGGACATTTGGGTTGTTTCCACTTTTTGGCTATTTTGAACAATGCCGCTATAAACATGTACAAGATTTTAAGGGACATATCTTGGGTATATACCTAGGAGTGGAATCTCAGGGCCATTAAGGAACTCTATGCTTAACATTTTTTTTTAGCATTTTTTAAAATTCGCTATCTATTTTATACACATCAGTGTATACATGTCACTCCCAATCTCCCAGTTCATCCCACCCCTCCCCCCCCCACTATCCCCCCTTGGTGTCCATACGTTTGTTCTCTACATCTGTGTCTATTTCTGCCTTGCAGACTGGTTCATCTGTAACATATTTCTAGATTCCAGATATACATGTTAATTACGATATTTGTTTTTCTCTTTCTGACTTACTTCACTCTGTATGACAGTCTCTAGGTCCATCCACATCTCTATAAATGACCCAATTTCATTCCTTTTTATGGCTGAGTAATATTCCATTGTATATATGTACCACATCTTCTTTATCCATTCGTCTGTCGATGGGCATTTAGGTTGCTTCCATGACCTGGCTATTGTAAATAGTGCTGCAGTGAACATTGGGGTGCATGTGTCTTTTTGAATTATGGTTTTCTCAGGGTATATGCCCAGTAGTAGGATTGCTGGGTTGTATGGTACTTCTATTTTTAGTTTTTTAAGGAACCTCCATACTGTTCTCCATAGTGGCTGTAGCAATTTACATTCCCACCAACAGTGCAAGGGTTCCCTTTTCTCCACACCCTCTCCAGCATTTGTTGTTTGTAGATTTTCTGATGATGTCCATTGTAACTGGTGTGAGGTGATACCTCATTGTAGTTTTGATTTGCATCTCTCTAATAATTAGTGATGTTGAGCACCCTTTCATGTGCTTCTTGGCCATCTGCATGTCCTCTTTGGAGAAATGTCTATGTAGGTCTTCTGCCCATTTTTTAATTGGGCTGTTTTGTGCTTAACTTTTTGAGGAACTGCCAAACTGTTTTCCAAAGTGGCTGTACCATTTCAGAATCTACCACCAAGGTAGGAGAGTTCCAATTTCTTCACATCCTTGCCAATATTTGTGATTGTGCATCTTATTAATTATAGCCATTCTATTGGGTACGAAGTGGTATCTCAGTGTGGTTACACATAGTTTTAAATAATTATTTAAAGTAGTAGCATGTTCTATAGTGCAGAGATCTAGGCAAAGCCCTAGTCTTCCTCCTTAAATTTTCCTTGTTATGGTTCTAAAAATGATAGTCTTTGAGCCAGTTAGGAGTAGGCACCCCCCCAATCCCTCCAGCACAGCCTTACAAATGCCTGGCTTGATGAGTAGGTGACATCTCTGTATAAAGAAAAGGTCATCTTCCCCTTCCTCGTGCTGGACACGGCTCCTCACCCAGACTGAGGGCTTGGCCAGTGGGGTGTGGGCTGGATTTCAGCCCTTCACCCCTCTTCTGCGGGTGCCTTTATCCAGAGCATGGCCTACACAAGTGTACTTAGCCTACACTTGGCTACTTTGAAGCCACATTGACCTGGGCTCCAGTCTCAGCCAAACCGTAGTGCTGTGACTTTGGGCAAGTGATTTAATGTCCCTGGTCCTGTTTCCTCATCAATGAATCATAACGATAATAATAGAACCCTCTTACAGTATCGTGATGTTTAAATGAAATGGACTTTATAAAGCAACTCTCCCAGAGCCTGACAAATCAAAGTGCTTTTTCAACAGTAGTTAATTTTATGTCTTGTCCTGAGGGATTCAGCACAGTATTATTTCCTCTGGAAGACTAGAAAACACCATAGCCCAAGGGTCAGGTCAGCCTTCTATCATACCTCCCACAGGCTAAGAATGGTTTTTACATTTTTAAGGGGCTGTGGAACAAACAAAGAAGAATATGCAGCAAAGAAAATATGTCCTCTATGTCCTAAAATATTTCCCCCAATAATTGCTATCTGGCCCTTTACAGTAGTTTCCAGCCCCTGCTCTGGAACCTTCTTCTGACAGCCCCCCTCCCCTCACGCTGCCCACCCCTACTCCAGGGCTAGATGTTCCTACTCATGACCCCAGTCACCTTGGCCCTGACTCCATCATAGCCTCTCACACAGAATCCCCCTCGAGACCACCAGCGCCTTCCTCACCCCTGCATCTCTTGGCACATAGTAGGAAGTTAACAGACTTCCTACTATGAAAGGGGAGGGAAGGGGGACACTGAAGAACAATTTTGTCACCTTCACAATTTTGCCTAAGTCCTGACGTGAGGAGACTGGCCCTTTAGTTTAGCTGTCCTCCTATGCGTTGCATTTTAGCTGAGCAGCACCTTTGGCCCCCAGTATGAGGGACACCATCCAGTAGTTTAGTTGGAAAGACATTTTGAATTCCCCCTCGGCTAATGTGCATGGTGTGGACTTCCTAGGATCACATTTCTCTGTGATTCACAGCTCCCCTCTGGAAAGGAAGCTCGGCCTGTGGGGAATGGGTCCCTGTCCAATAGCCCTGTGGCCACTCCCAGAGAGAAGGGACCGTGGCTTTCTTTCAACTAGGCAGCGTGAATTCAGGATTTGCACCCTCTTGGACAAGGCTGGACTGAAAGAAGTTGTGAGAGTGTGTTTGAGGGTCTAAACGAGAGAAGCAGGCATGACTCTGCCTGCTTGACTCTATGACTTAAGGGCATTTTAAAAGAATTTCTTAAGCCTCTACTTATTTTTCTAATATTCATGCTTATGTTGACTTCCTTGTGCAGAAACAGATGATTTGCTTTTACCCTAGAGCTTTCACTGCAGTTTTATGGAATCAGCCGCGCAAACTATGTTGACATGATATACCTTCATTGTTTGGTTTCTTATATTCCAAACATGATTTTTTAAATTTATTTCTAAGAACCTGAGCTCTGTGTGTATGAGAGAGAGAGAAAAAGAGAGAAAGGGAGAGAGAGAGAGAGAGCGATAGCGAAAGATTGATTTGTGCCCTGACCACTTGTCGCCTGAAGAAAGGCCAGAGGGTCTGAGATGAAAAGACGTAAGATGCGAGCAAGACAGCACATGTTCAAGGGAGAAGATGTTCAAGGTGCTTTCAGGTATTTGAGTAGTGCAGTTTATAACTTTTGGTGAAAATGAGTATAGAATTTTTCACCGGACAAGGAAGAATTTTTGAAAAGGAAAGTGCCAAGCCCAAATGAAGGATTTGCAACTCATAATGATCTGTTAACTTTCTACCTAGAAAGAAAAGTAAAGAAAAAGAAAAGAAAAGAAAGAAGAAAAGAAATCATTACAGTTGATAGCAGATTTTCTCCTAAGGTTTCCAACATACATGTTGTTTGCAAACAAATGGACCAGTGGCAGGAGCAGTAAAAGATTTTCAAGTCACAATTCTAAACAATTTACGTCAAAGCTTATCAAGTACAGTATTACTCCTCTGAAACTTCAAAGGAAATGTTCATAAATTCCTGAAAAATAAAAGTGCATTTTTATCCTTGGAGGCAAGTGATCCTTGGGATGATATCACTCCCTGTGACGGACTCGAGAACATAGTTTGGCCTTGAGAACAACTCACAGAAGTAGGTCAGAAGTTGTTTATTGACCACATAAGTTTCCAGGTGCAAAGTATATACTTTTTTTTTTTTTTTTTTTTGCGGTACGCGGGCCTCTCACTGTTGTGGCCTCTCCCGTTGCGGAGCATAGGCTCCGGACGCGCAGGCTCAGCGGCCATGGCTCACCGGCCCAGCCACTCCGCGGCATGTGGGATCTTCCCGGACCGGGGTACGAACCCTTGTCCCCAACCCGTGTCCCCGGCATCGGCAGGTGCACTCTCAACCACTGCGCCACCAGGGAAGCCCCGCAAAGTATATACTTAATGCACTTACACTGAAGTTGGCGGGAGGGGACATGAGGGCTGAAGGACTCTAGCTGCGTTTCTGAGCAAATTAGTGTGTGTGTGTGTGTGTGTGTGTGTGTGTGTGTGTGTGTGTGTTGTAAGTAAACCTTATACATCTTCAGGAGGAAGTCTTTACCATAACTGAGCAGATTAAAAACACTACAGTGAGTTATATTTGACAGGCTGCTGGTGCAGATGTATGTTTGTAACAAACGGGCCTCCTCATCCAAGCTACCTTTGACTTCCAACTATAAATATTTTATAAACTACCCGGAAAAGAGAGCACCCTGTTATGTGAACGACTTATAAAGTTGAAACACTTGAAGAAAGAAAGCAGGCATACTTTATGAGCACCTTTTCGGGGACATATTTTGATCATAGATGTAGAATTTTTAAGCTGATCGTTCTGCTACTGCAGTCTCAGTGCACTATGGGCCCAAAAGCAATGGTTAGACCTGATTTTCACCTTTGCACCAGGATTGTTCTTGATTTTCTCAGAGGATAATAATACCTGGGGCCATTTTTAAAAAGTAATAAAATCATCAAAATATTAAAAAGGAAAAAGTCTGTATCAGTTAGAAATGCATCTGGCCAAAAACCTAACTACAGTGGCCTGAACAGGCAAAGAAGCTTATTTATCCTATGTGGTAAGCAGTCCAGGTCTGGTACAATAGCATGGTGATGTCACTGGGGACCTACCTCTTTTCTTCTTTCACTGTTTTCATTAGTTTGTAGATCGTAGCTTTCGGGTTATCCTCATGCTTGTTTCCTCGTTGTCACAAGATGGCTGCTGCCCCTCTAGGCTTTGTGTCTGTGTTTCAAGAAGGAAGAAGGAATTGAAGATCAAGGCAAAGGATTGAGGAAGGATGCTAGATAAGTCTGTCCATTATTAAAAGATTTCTCAAAAGACCAAGCCAGTGACATACATTTATATCCCATTCATTTGTTGAATGAATGGCCAGATTTCGATCACTCAGTCAACCTCCAGGTTCAAATGAATCTAAGAAAGTAAATATTTTTAGCTGGCTATATTGTTACCTATGATGAAACCATGATTATATTCAGATGAGAGGAAGAATAGGTATTAGGCAGGCAACAAGCAGAATCTGCCGGAGGGCTGGCAGTCATTTCAAAGTATTTTATGTGGTTGATAGCAGTTAGGTTTGAAAAAGCTATATGGTCTATTTTTAATCTCCCAGTTCTTGGGCAGGCTAACTCTTAGGTAGATCCTCTCTTTTGGTAGTTAGATGGATCCCTGCCGGTCCAGGCCTGCACCCAACTTAGAAACTATAGTAGGAAAAAGATCTTGACTTTCAATAGACCTACAAAATCCTGAGATGGAGTCTCACTGGACACCCTTGGGTCAGGTGCCTGTTTCTTTATTTTTATCTTTTTTTTTTTGCGGTACACGGGCCTCTCACTGTTGTGGCCTCTCCCGGCTCCGGACGCGCAGGCTCAGAGGCCATGGCTCACAGGCCCAGCTGCTCTGTGGCATGTGGGATCTTCCCAGACCGGGGCAAGAACCCGTGTCCCCTGCATCGGCAGGCGGACTCTCAACCACTGTGCCACCAGGGAAGCCCAGGTGCCTGTTTCTTAACCAGTCACTATATTCAGTGGATGGATGTGCTGGTTGGCCATGCCTGATTAAAACACCTTCCCATGAAGCAAGAGTTGAGGGTAGGCCTCCAGAATCCCATGAACAGCAGGGGAGGGAGCGATGCTCCAGAAAAAAATGGAGGTATTGTTGCTAGAGGAAGGAAGAACAACTACAATTGTTAGTTCTAATAAACTACTGTGAACTGAGTCAGGTTTGCAGGTAGTCTACCATGAGGTTGTGGATATGACTGTAGGCAAAGAAAGATAAATCATGAGCTGATGCTTTAACAGTCAAGAGAGTAATGGGAATGCGTTTTATTTGTTTGTTGATGGATTTATTTAATATTTTGCTCACCTTCAAATAATTTGAGGCTATTTATAGAAAATGTAACACAAAAAATGATAAAATATAAATGAAAACATATCAGGGACATGGAAAATATAAATTAAAATAGAAACTATTTAAGAGAGACCATAAATTCCAAAAAATTGCTGTAGTTGAACAGCCTTTCCTCTGAATTTCCTAGTAGCTAAAGGAAGAACGAGGCTGTAAGTGGTTGCAGAGTTCTCATTTTCCATGAAGCAGAAATCTACTAATTTTTCAGATAGTGAGTGGGATAGAGAGAATGAGTTTGGGGTTGAATACTAGCTTTGCAGTTGACCTTGGACAAATAATTTAATCCCACTAATTCTCAGTTTTTTCATCTTTTATGTGGGAGTACTTGTGCTCATGGTATTGGGTTGTTTCACAAATTGAAGATAACTGCATATAAGGTACCAACGAATAAGAGCCCTGAGATGACAAAAAAATGAGAAAGTTAGGAAACAGTGTGGTCAATTACATCCCAATCACAAACACAAAACTGAATTGCGTGATGCTGTATCTTATAGTGTCCCTTGATGACCACCAGGGACATGATGACAAAATATCACTCAGTCAAAGCACCTCTTAATGGAGCTAAGAAATTATGCTCCAAGAAACAGCCTTGTGATGGCCTAACTTGGTCCAAGACAAAAAATCCGGAGGGTACAGAGAAATGATTGAGTCTGTTCTTCAAGCAATCTTCCTTACGTATCATGTCCATCAGCGAGCCTTTTGATAGAGTTGAACAGAGAGCCACTCAAAGATATAGTCCCTGATGGGGGCCTGGAGTGGAGGTGTTGGTGGATGTTAAGCCCCTGTGAGTCAGTGATGTAAGTTGGACATCAGGCCTCACTAAGACTCTGGTCCAGGACGAGGGTCATCCTGTGGGCAAGGACTAAATTTTACCCCACTGCTCCAGGAGAATTCCAGTCAGAGAATCAGCAATGGACTCTTAAAACCTGTGCCTCTTCTTCTCTATTCATTCTTCAGTTTTCTTAATTTTACCACATTTATCTGTCTTAACATAAACTCTCCTAAGAACAGTTTTCTTATTGCTTATTCTGGTCAGCTCTTTGACAATTACAGGGAAAATCAGAAATTTTATATCTGAATCAGGGACTTTCTAGCTGTTAAGGCAGTTGTTGCTCTGTAAATTGTCTTCCTTTTTTCTCTTTCAATTAGATGGTAGAGTCTTGAGGGATGGCAAACATTCGTGTCAATTAAAAAATATTTTGGAGGATAATGATTTCTTTCATTTAGCAGTGTTTGATAGCCTGAATGTAATAATAGTTCCCTATAGGAAGTGGGATGCTTCATCTATCTTGGTGGGGATTTCTGAAAAAGCTGTTTACCCAGCACCAAGTAACAAATGAAAACAAATAAAAACCAGCCTACAGATATTATGGAAACAGATTCTCCATGGTCAGATCCATGCTGATGGATTAGGTCGATATTGCATGCCACACTTGTTCAAAATTAATTCATGAAATTAATTTTATGAAAATTCATTTTCATAAAATTATGAAAAAAGTACAACTTTTATGAAAAAGTTGTAGTTGTAAAAAGCCTCCAATATGTAGGCAGTATGAAATTTCTTCATCTGAGAGCAATTTTTACATCCTATTACCATCTCTAGCTAAAAATACCTTATGAATCCTAGATTCTTATGTGGAGTTAATCTTCCAGCTCAAGTTCACCTTGTTGCTAATTCTCCATCTCATTTCAGTGCATGGGGATTGATGTCATTTTATGTAGAAGGGGAATGTATTTCATCTGTCCGCTTCTCCAGCTGTCAGCAAACCTGTGCCTGGGAGGAAGCTGCAGGGGTGTATGTGGGCCACAACCAGCAAGTAGAGCCTTGTTGTTGTTTAGAAATGTTCCCCGTGTCTGCCACTCTTACTCCCTTTTCTGCAGCTGAGGAATGGGGCTTCATGAATGGGTGTTTGAAGAATCAAGAACAATGGGGCCTTTGAGTACTTTGGTACAGCAGGCCCTACGCCACATTCATTTCTCCTTAGTCTCCTCTTCTTTAGCAGAAATCTGATTTTGCTCAAATTTTACTCTGTGGGGAAGGTAATCCCATCCCCAGCTCAAAGGTGAATCATGAGTAATTTAAGCCTATTGTGGTTGTCTCATTTCGTTTGCTAACGGTTAGTTGAGATGTGGGCTGGTGGCTTAGATCTGACCAAGGAAACATGAGGGGAAATTTTCTCAGGACCTTCTAAGTAAGATTTTCAGATCTTAAAGGAAGCACTCAAGAAAGATAGTCTCTTCTTCCTATGGAGTTTGACATTCTTCATGTGATGGCTAGAATTGCAGCAGCCATGATGCAACCTGAGGAAAGCTAGCCTGAGGACAATACTGACATACGAGGATAGCAGAGCAAAATGGAACAAAAATATGGAATGAATCCTAAAATCTCCATACCTAAGGACTTCTGTTTTGAAAGAGAATATATTTTTGTTTTGTTTATTTATTTCTAAGAGAATGCAGAGATACTCAGGTTTGGTTCCCGACCACTGCAATAAAGTGAGTATAGCAATAAAGTGAGTCACATTCATTTTTTTGGTTTCCCAGTGAGTATAAAAGTTGTGTTTACTATACTGCAGTCTATTAAGTGTACAGTAGCGTTATGTCTAAAAAAACAAATTACATACCTTAATTAGAAATACATCATTGCTAAAAAATGCTAACCATCTTCTGAGTGTTCAGCAAGTTGTAGTAGTCACATCAAAGATCACTGAGCACCATAACAAATATAATAATAATGAAAAAGCTTGAAATTTTGCGAGAATTACCAAAGTGTGACACAGAGACACAAAGTGAGCAAATGCTGTGGGGAAAATGGCACCAATAGACTTGCTGGGTACACAGTTGCCGTAAACCTTCAATTTGTAAAAAAAAACCCAAAAAACAAAAACACAATATCTGTGAAGCATAATAAAGCAAATCAGAGTAAAACGACGTATGCCTATGTATTTTTCTTATTGTTTGAATTAGGTTGGATTTTCTGTTACCTGCCATCAAAAACATCCTTACTGATATATGGAGATAAGACATAATGCAATCATGGAAATCCTTAGCCATGTTCAACCCAGTTGTTCTTAGAGGCTGCAGCTCCTCAGTTTTCCTGCCTTGTCTTTCTAAGCCCAGTAGGCATGAGGGGGCAACACTAGCAGCTGATGAATTTTGCATGGTGCGTTTTCCTTGCATATCACACATGCAATGCACACACACTCATGAATGTAAAACATGCCAAGAAGCCAACTCTATGTAGCCAAATCAAGCTTGGAGGGCAAGATAGTTCCTTATCGGTTCATACCAACAAGAGTTAGGTAGGTATATTTTGGCAAAGGGAGAATGACTGAATTAAAGCAACAAAATTTCTAGAGATACCAAGGCCCACCTTAAATGTCATGCTCTCTGTGAAACCTCCCCTGAGTCCCCAAGGCCAAGTTCATCACTCCTTCTCCCTGGTCTTATACCATATCCCTGGCAGGGCACTTGCCACAGGTTATCAGAGGAAGTGATGCCAGTGGTTGGTTCACTTGCTAGATTGTGAGTTCACACAGGGCAGGGAACTAGTTGTAACCTTTGTTGTACTCACTCATTTAACAATGATTTATTCTGTATCTACTATGTGCCAGGCATTGAGCTGTATTGAAGATACAATAGTAAGGAAAAGCAGATGTGTCCCTATAGTCATGGAATTTAGACTCTAATCCAAGACAGATAATCAGCTCATCACAATAACCAATTAATTTCTTGCCATTAACCAAATGAATGGCACTCAGTAATTATCTGTTGAATTCAGTCACAGAATGTTCAGTATTCCATAGAGTCTCTCATCCTCCCGGAGGCTAGCCTAAGTTCATATTGTGGGGAAAAGGCTCCCAGGGACAAGCAAGATTCAGCCCCAGTGTACAAGCTCTTTTCAAGCCTCTGCTTACATTTGCTTGCTAATGTCTCATTGGCCAAAGCAAGTCACAAGGCCAGGCCCAAGGTCCATGTGGGAGGACGATATACTCTTCATGGATATAGGCAGGTGGACTTGGTTGGGGGCAGTTACTGTCCCAATCTGCCGCACTATTTTAAAGTGTGGTTTATGTTTTGAAAAGCTTAAACTCAGCCAAGGAATTCAGACGGTGATCATCTGAATCCAAGAATAAGGTTCTTGCTCCAAATTCACACTCAAACTAAAATTTGATTCAGACATTTTAAATGGAAAAAAATGATATGGCTCACAATGAACAATGGATCTAAGGCTTTGGTTTTAAGAATTTTAAGAATTTTACACGGTGCCTTGATGAGAAAGAGGAGTATTGGCGACCCAGCGTGGCTGGTCACCCAGCATTTGTACCATTTACAATGAGGGCAGTCTTCCCTTGTGAAGTCTGTCATGAGAGTATTTGACTCTTCTCCCCACCAATAACCAAAGGAAACCATTCTAAACTGACTGGTTGACCCATACCAGCAATACCTGCTATAAATTATGACATGTACAATCAATAACCAACACTTCTCCTCTATTGCATTCTAACAAGTGAATTTTTAGATTCGTTTCAGAGTATAAATTCTTAACTAAAAATAAAAATAGGACAGTTATAAATAAATAAAGCTTAACTTTAAGCAGACTTTCAAATCTTAAAGGTCTATATAAAGTATCTATGCATGTTTTATTTGAAGAAGTGTGTGATTAAGAGAAAATGTGTTATAGATCTGAACGCCAAGTTAAATGAAGTATGTGGGTCTGGTAGAAAGATTATCAACCCAAAGGCATCTACAAAACTACATATTCTAGTTCATAAGTTAATGTATAAAGTCACTTGAATTGATTAATAATCGTAATGGAACAACTCCAGATCTAAAACTAATTTGAGGACCTGAGTTCTTCTCTGTTCTTACAGGGAAATCCGCAAGTCTGATTCCCAAAGTTTTGTTTAATAGACTTTTGGATCACTGAATACATAGCACAGAAGAAAGTGCCAGAACTGGCTAGAATTGGTCCAGATTTACTACAACAACAATATTACTTACAGTGCCTTTGAGCACAACAAAACATATAAGGCATATACACATGCATGTACACACACACAGGAAGATGAGGGTTAAATAGGATTGCCAAATCCATATTGGGCTACTCCATTTCGTTTTGATTATAAAAACCGTAGAGAAGGTTTAAGGGACTCTTAGAAGAGTGGTCAGAGGTTTCAAACACAAGTGCAATAGGGCTACCATATGTATTTGGAAGCACAACCGAGTCCTGTGTAAACAATTTGAAATATTCCTTCAGGATGTTTTATCCTCTAAAACTTGCACATCCTCCCCATGGCATGAGGACTTCATTTCTTTTCTGTCAAACATATGAGTATTCCATGCACTTAGTTTTCCATGGGCTAAACTGAGGTTTGAATGTTAGAATCTGTAACATACTGTAGTAGTGAGATACCCAGATCATGGACTTCTTTTCTATGATTTGCATACTGATCAGAGAAAGAAGCATAAAGAATGTTGCAGAATTAGAAGTAAAACTGCCCTTTCTTAATATGTATATTTTCTTGGCATCTGTCAAGTTGAAATTTGAAAATGTTCATCTGTCCATGGCACTAATAGCATTCATCCAAGGTCACCTGAAATTTGAGTTTTTAATCAAACTGGAAGTCATTTTTTTCTGAAGCATACATCACAGTTCAACTATGATAGTTTAATAATCATCACTCCCCAAAATTACTTCTGGCTCCTTGTGACAATTGCTTTTTTTTTTTCTTGTGGTACACGGGCCTCTCACTGTTGTGGCCTCTCCCGTTGCGGAGCACAGGCTCCGGACGCAGGCTCAGCGACCATGGCTCACGGGCCCAGCCGCTCTGCGGCATGTGGGATCTTCCCGGACCGGGGCACGAACCCGTGTCCCCTGCATCGGCAGGCGGACTCTCAACCACTGCACCACCAGGGAAGCCCGACAATTGCTTCTTTGAATGAGGATTTTGTTACGGTGTGCAGGGTACTACATTCCTGGAAAGAGTGTAATGATGTTGTACATGATGGAGATAAGGACATTAGATAGACCAGAATGGAATATTTAGAGCACAGGATGCCATTTAGATAACCCTCTGAGCATCTGTAAGTATTGTGTATCCCTGCCTTAACATCGTGGGATGTGAACGGGAAGGAACCTTGAAATCATTGCGTTCAGTACCTCCAATTTATCCTTGAGGAAAATTTGGCCCAGAGATGCTATTCAGGGTCACTTGCTCAAGGTCAATAGTTTGGCCAAGGGGAAAACCAGACTTTCCTGACTTTCAGGCCAGGGGACGTTCTTCACTTCACCATACTTTTTCTTATGTAATATAGCAAATAAGAGTGTTTCAGGGAATTCCCTGGCGGTCCAGTGGTTAGGACTCCATGCTTCCAGTGCTGGGGGCCCGGGTTTGATCTCTGGTGGGGGAACTAAGATCCCGCAAGCCGCACAGCACGGCCAAAAAAAAAAAAAAAGTTGCAGAATATGAGTGTGAAGAAAAAAATTGATGAACTTCCCTTACAGTCTTAGGGAACAACCAAAACAGCATCTTCCAAAAAATAAATATGACAGCATTGGTTCTAAAACAACATTTAATAGTATTTTCATCCCAACAGTTTGTCTATTTAATAGACAGATACTTATTTATTATCTACTATGCACATACCAGGTAGACCCAGTCTATTAGAGGAATAGAACAGATGGATTTGTAAAGAACTTATAGCTCTATTTGTCTTTCTGTAGATAACATTAGACATGGAACTATTTCAAGTAGGAACGGGGGAAAGGAGAAAGCATAAGGATCAGATTTAGCAAGGCTTCTGGAAGAAGATGGGTTATGAATAATTAGAAGATACAAGGATGTCATTCGAGAGTTGCAGGTAGGAAGAGCTTTCCATTCAGGAGGTGGCAATGAGGGAAAAGAGAGTTCTTTAACGGGTCCTATATGTTTCCTCCTCTAGAATGGAGGAAATGAGCCTAGGGGTCTGGAGAGTCGATGGTGATTAGAAAACACAGATGCATCTGTTAGAAGACCTAGAATGCCTTGATGGGCAAAAGCCAGTGAGAATCACTGCTGAGTTCTGGACAGCACTGCCGGAAGGCTGAGCCCTGTGCAGACTTCGGTGTTTGGTGATGGTCTTAAAAAAAAACCCAGAGAACTCCAAGTGACTAAAGCTGTAGAAGGGAGGAGAAAGCATAAGAGGAGCACAAAGGAGGATTTATTACACGACAAGCCCAAACAAGAGTGGGACATGGACGGAAATGCCAGAGGTTCCAAAAGAGAGCCGTGAATGCCCATGGAGCTGGAATCCATGTCTGCAGCACAAATTACTGGAACTGTTTTTTTCTGCTTCTTTTATGAATATAGTGGACAAGGAAAAATGTAAAAATCTTGTGTCAATTTTTAAGGCATTTCCAGGTGATATCTTGATAATATAGATTGAAATGAATCATTTCGTAGCCTCAAGAGAGCATCATTTACCGGGTTTTAACCCAGCCCTCCCCTCTTACCGAAGAGGATGCTGAGGTTCCGAGGTGTGATGCGACTAGCTCCTGACACTGCAGTGTCCTAGGAAACTTTAAAGTAGGGATTCGCTGAATGGATTTGAACTGCTCCAAGTCCTATGGACCGTGAATACCAGAACTGTCCCTGAGTTCAAGCCTCACAAAGCCCTGGCCGTGACTCTTCCCCGCATTGGTGGGAGGAACCGTGGAATGGAGATGCTGTGAAATCACAAAGTGAATTTTCTGCCTCAAAGAAAATCATTCATCTTTAGCATAATATTGGTACTAAGGGTCTAACGCTCTGACAGCATTTAGTATACATTTCAGACAGCCTACACATTCAGTTACCCAGCACACCTGTTCTCTAATCATTCTAGGCGAGTAGGCACTTACCATAGTGTAAGCATATTTGTCAGGTTGATCATGACTTTGAACTATGGGTGGGAGGCCAGTGGCACTCCAGGGGGACCCAAGGAGGACATGAGAGTGCCTTTCACCCAGAGTCTTCTCCAGTATCATGCAGGCAACCCTGTCCCCACCTTAATCCCTTGTTAGGCTGCATGGAACCACCCAGCAGCTTAACATGGAAGGCTAGGAGTCCTCTACAAGAGTAGTTCTTGGAACGGACCTGGAAGTAGCAGGGCCTCAGGGGAGCTCTTAAAGCCAGACTCCTGACCCTCATCATCCTAGACTTTCAGTTAGTCTAAGAGTGGAGCCCAGAAATCTGGAGTTTTAAAAGCTCCATAGGTAATTCAAATATATAGCCATTTGGGAACCACAGCTTGTCACATACTATATTAAATATCATTTTGCAAAGACTTAAAAGCAGGATTGATGTTCATTCTTCCAACAAGACCAGTCCGCAGGGAGACCTATAATCATGGACTATGAAAGTCTAGGTGCAGACCAAGTTTGCTTTTTACCTAAAAAGTCTTCTTTCCCCACCCCATTTCAAACCTGGGAGAAGCTGTTGAATTGTGGATGTCATCTGGTGGTATTTACTGTTGTGCTTAGGATTTTGGACAGACTTCTGTTTATTGGGCATGTTCCACACAAGTCTGTCAGGCCCTGGGGATTTGTGGCATTTGCAGAACTTACAAGGCAGGCAACATAAAAATATATAATTCATAGAGTGAAATATTTTGGAGCTCCCTTTGCTTTTACAAATTGGCTATAAAATAGAAACCACAGACATAACATTCGTATAACCATAGTTGCCAAGAATGAAGAATCATTTGGGGTGGGGGGGTGAGGGTTTTTGTTGTGTACTTCTTTGTAGGACACTCAAAGAAAGAGTAAGTATTCAAAATTTATGTGCAAATGATAATAGGAACATTAAAGTTGAGATGCCTGACAATTGGCAAATATCTGTTGAAGAAAACAGGGATTTGAGGTTGATCTTAAGAGGTCTTTAGGCGTCTTTTCACAGTTGTTAAGTTTACCATTTGCTTGTCTTGATAGACATTTCAAGTGCATTTAGGATTTTATATATATTTTACTATGACTTATTGCTTCCTGTTTTTTCCTTTCCTGGTGAAGTGGGTCACAATATCTAAGGCAGCTGTGACTGCCTATGATAGATTAGGGGAAGGAATAAAGGGAAAACTATATCCTACTCTTCTCCCATTAGCTGCTCTGACACTCTGGGCTTACATTAGCTTATAAAATCTGTCCAGAGGAAGGAGAAAGAGAGGCCAGTCGACTCCTGTCAGTTCCAGCTGAGGATCTGGGGATATAAGTAATGGATGAGTAATGCCCGATGATACACGTTGTGATAGTTGACTGTTGAACAGTAGCATTTAATGAGGTTGGACACATTCAAGACATGACAAAAAGAAAGAGCATCTCTGTTGCAGAAGCCAAACTAGAGGTCATTTTCACCCTTTGGTGTGGTAGTCTATTAAATAGAGTGTCGTTTTGGGGTCAGGAGAGCTGCAAGCTGGGCTTTAGTTGTTACGTGCCACTTTTTGGCTTTGTCGCCTTGAACATGCCAAATGATCTCTCTGGCCTCGTTTTATTCACCTAAATATAGTGCTACTATCTACCTCACAGAGTACTCGAGAGGGTGAAAAGACAAGGTCAAGGTAAAGACAGGGTAAAGCTCTAGCCCAGTCAAACGCAGATTGGGCTGGGGATGGGGGTGATAGGGGTGGGCGTGCAGGGCGGGGAGGGAGTTGGAATGGATGGATTAGTCCACATTGCCTCTAGACCTCAAACCCTGTCATTCTGTGAATCTATGATCTTTGGGACAGGGGAGGGCACACAGGAGAGTCACTTAGGTGCTATGAATGATGCTTAAATCATTTGATAATTTAAACTCCTAGAGAAAGGCACAATAGAGTGAAGACAATTATGCTATTTGATTCACTATCTCTAACAAGGATTGAAAGAATTTACATGGCACAGAGCCTGGGACAGGGCCTTTTGTCATCAACAAAAGATGACAGTGATTGGTAAAGCAGACCTCAGGAGCAAATTTATAGTTCTACCAAAAGCAGGGATGAATCAACTTGTTGCCGTTGTTAATTTTAACACCTTATCCCAAACCACCAAATCAACACATTGATTTGGCCTGACTAAATTTGCTAATTTCCAGTGGATTCTATAGGTTTTTAGAAAAGGACCTAAGAGCCCCACCCTAAATTTGAGAGAGGTTTATGTTTGTGATGGTGTATGCTGTGTCTTTAAAGGTCACAAGACTGCTTCCAGAAGCTTTATCTGAAAACACAGTTCCTAGTTCTATCTTTATACTCTGTAGCTGTACATTGGCATTTAAATAAATGGTAAAATTAGAGTCACATTGGGGATTTTTCAAACGTTTTTGTAGATATAGCTATTTTTTTCAAATATCATTTGAATGATGCAGGGATTTTTGTTTTTATATGTGTTCTTTTTAAATATCAGATATTTATAATCATTATTTGGGAGCTTCCCACAAAACTAATGAAAGAATTGGAGTGAACGTATTTTTAAAAACTTAACTAACCAATAACCCAAAGGTAAATAACATCCTTAGCTCTTAGCAAAAGAGAGTAGGTAGATATTAAGCCTGCTACTGTGTTGATTACCCAAGAAATTCAGGAGAAATTAAGTGTTTCCATCTAAGGTTTCTAAGTGCCTCTGTTCTTCATCTAAATCTTCTAAGATATACTCTGCACTCTTAAAATAAAGTGCTTAATATGTGGTAACTCACATCTTCTAGGTCATCAATTTAGTCATAACAAATTCTCCCTTGCTGTTCTATGCTGGGCTAGAAGACAGGGAAAAATGCACTCACCCAATTCTTGAACAGTTTAATTCCTGAAAGAAATTAAAATTTGTGTTTATTTTGGCAGCTTTGTCACAACCATAGTCTATCCCCCAGCCCGGTTATTACGGAAAATCCAACTTACAAACACTATTAATATCATTCTATTAAACATGAAGCCCAGTTCAACCTCGTTGGGTCATAACCTCATAAAGTCAGAACTAAATAATTTATCTGAATATCTGAACTTCTGCAGTCATTGCCAGAGAACAGACTTTTGGGGTGCTCACTGACTGAACCATAAGTAAAATGACCTATTATAATCATGGTCTTTTACCCTGATGACTTGTATTAGCATTTGGTCAGAAAAATCAGAGCTGCATTGGAAGATTCTCCTGGTCTCACAGTTTACTGGAATCACTGCGTTAGTGTTAAACAGTACATTAAACCTATCAGAGCTGCCAAGAACCAATCGATGTCTGTTGAGACCCTGTGTATCCACGGCATTTTCTAGGTGCTGTGAGGACACATAATAGAACATACTGACTGGCCCTAAGGAAACAAAGTACTGCTCATTTAAAAAATATATATATATGAAGAATTATATCAAAATGGTACATGACTGGTTGCTAAGTGAGTGATATAATTATTATATTTTACTCCAATGACAATTAGCCTTCACTCCAAATTTACGAAACGCTGCTCCGCATATAAAACATTTTAGGAAATTAAACCTAGAATTACAAAGGCAAAAATTCAAGTTGCATACCATAGGCAAGTTTGGGGCATGTTTATGTTTATATGTACTATATTCTTTAGCTTTGGGCCTCTTTATGGCCTTCTGTTATGGATATGTGCTGAATGAAGGAATCTTTTGATTATCATTCGTTAATTATTGCTCAATGCTGAGCATTCAAAATGGAAATAATATCTTTATTGGGGATATAAATATTTAATCAGATACTTGTTATAATTACTTCTTAGTCTATCAGAATCGTCATAACTGGGCAATTAAAAGAGAAAAAGAAATAAAACGCGTCCATATTGGAAAGGAAGAAGTAAAACTATCTCTATTTGCAGATGACATGATCACATATTTTGAAAATCCTAAAGAATCCACACCAAAAAACTATTAAAGCTAACAAATGAGTTCAGCAAGATTGGAGGATACAAGATCAATATACAAAAATCAATTGTATTTCTATCAGCTAACAGTCAATCCAAAAACTAAATTAAGAAAACAATTCCATTTATAGTAGCATCAAAAAATAAATAAAAGGATTGTAAGGCTTCTACACTGAAAATTGCAACACATCAATGAAACAAATTAAAGGAAAATCCAGTAAGTGGAAAGACATCCATATTCATGGATTGGAAGACTTAATATTATTAAAATGGCAATAGTCCCCATATTGATCTACAGATTCAACACAATCCCTATCAAAATCTCAACTGCCTTTTTTGCAGAAATTGATAAGCTGATCCTAAAATTCATACCGAAATGCAAGGGACCCAGAATAGCCAAAACAATCTTGAAGAAGAAGAACACAGTTGCAGGGATTCACCCTTCCCGATTTCAAAACTTATAACAAAGAAATAGTAATCAAAATTCTGTGGTCCTCAATGTTCACTGCAGCTCTATTTACAATAGCCAGGACATGGAAGCAACCTAAGTGTCCATCGACAGATGAATGGACAAAGAAGATGTGGCACATATATACAATGGAATATTAGCCATAAAAAGAAACCAAATTGAGTTATTTGTAGTGAGGTAGATGGACCTAGAATCTGTCATACAGAGTGAAGTAAGTCAGAAAGAGAAAAACAAATACCATATGCTAACACATATATATGGAATCTAAAAAAAAAAAAAAAGGTTATGAAGAACCTAGGGGCAGGACCGGAATTAAGACGCAGACATAGAGAATGGACTTGAGGACACGGGGAGGGGGAAGGGTAAGCTGGGGCGAAGTGAGAGAGTGTCATGGACATTATACACTACCAAATGTAAAAGAGATAGCTAGTGGGAAGCAGCTGCATAGCACAGGGAGATCAGCTCAGTGCTTTGTGACCACCTAGAGGGGTGGGATGGGGGGGGAGGGAGGGAGACGCAAGAGGGAGGAGATATGGGAACATATGTATATGTATAGCTGATTCACTTTGTTATAAAGCAGAAACTAACACACTGTTGTAAAGCAATATTACTCCAATAAAGATGTTAAAAAAAAAAAAAGATTCTGTGGTACTGGCATAAGGATAAAAACATATGGATCAATGGAATAGAATTGAGAGTCCAGAAATAAACCCATAAATTTATACTTAGTGGATTTTCAGTGAGGTACCAAACAGTTAAATGGAGAAAAAAACCAATATTTTCAATAAATGTTGCTGAGGCAAATGGATATTCACATGCAAAACAATGAAGTTAGGTCACTAGCTCACACCATACACAAAATTAACTCAAAATGAGTCAAAGACCTACATGTTAGCACTAAGACTATAAAACTTCTAGGAGAAAACACAAGTGTATACTTTGTGGCTTTGGCAGTGGTTCCTTAGATATGATACCGAAAGCATGGGCAACCAAAGAAATATTAGATAAATTGGACTCCATTAAGATTAAAAGCTTGTGTTTTGACACTATCAAGAAAGTGAAAAGGCAATCCATAAAATGGGAGAATATATTTGCAGATCGTATATTTGCAAATCCAGAAAAAATATAAAACTTAAAACTCAACAATAAAAAAACCCCCAATTTTAAAATGGGCAAAGGATTTGAATAGACATTTCTCCAAAGAAATTGTACAAATGGCCAATAAATACATGAAATATGCTCAACATCATTAGTCATCAGGGAAATGCAAATCAAAACCACAATGAGATACCGCTTCACACCCATTAGGATGGCTATAATAATAATAAAAAAAAACAGGCAATAACAAGTGTGGGCAAGGATGTGGAGAAACTGAAACTCTCATACATTGCTGGTGGGAATATAAAATGGTGCAGCTGTATTAAAAATAGTTTGGCAGTTCTTCAAAAGATTAAACGTAGAGTTACCATATGATCCAGCATTTCCACTCCTAGGATTTACTCAAGGTGAATCAAAAACATGTCTCCACAAAGACTTATAGACAAACGTTCATAGCAGCATTATTCATAGTAGGCAAAAGGTGGAAACAATCCAAATGTCCATCAACTGATGAGTGTATAAACATACAGTATATCCATACAATGTAATATTATTCAGCCATATAAAGAGATGAAGTACATACTTCACACTACAACACTGATAAACCTTAAAAACATTATGCTCAGTGAAAGAAGCCCGACACAAAAGGCCACATATCCTATGGTTCCTTTTATATGAGATGTTCAGAATGCTTTAGGCAAAGCCATAGAGCCAGAAAGTAGATAAATGGTTTCAATGGATCAAGGTAATGAGGTAAATGGAAGTGACTGCTATGGGTATGGAGTTTCTTTTCAAACGCTCTGGAATTAGGTAGTGGTGATGGTTCACAATTTTGTGAATATACTGAAACTCACTGAATGTATACTTTAAAAGGGTGAATTTTATTTTATGGAAATTATGTCTCAATTTTTTAAATTACTATATTTCTCTTGAGCAGTCTACAGATTAAGTTCTGATAAAGCATAATGTAACTTGCAAAAGAACACGATCATTAAAGCACATATTTACATACTTTGTTCCTAAGAAAAAAACAACAGCAGTTTCACAATCAGTATTATAGAGGGCATGAAATTTTACCAGTGTTAAGTATCAGGGCAGATGGATAAGGAGTCCAGCGTTTCTCTCAAGTTATGCTGTGAAGGTAAATACGAGTTCATCGCTTCCATTCTCTTGTTAGTTTCGTATGGACACTTCTCATTTAGATTGATGAGACATTTACTGTTCTGAAATTGAGGGATGTATTTTAACCCACACCCTCTCATTTGCTCTCCCGTTCTGCCCAGGCGCTACCTTTCCCGAGCCAGGTGGTGTACAACAGAGTTGGCAAGTGTGGCAGCCGGACCGTGGTCTTGCTTCTGAGAATCCTGTCAGAGAAGCACGGATTCAATTTGGTTACGTCAGACATTCACAACAAAACCAGACTTACCAAAAATGAACAAGTAAGTTGTCTCTGCCCGTGGTTAAGTTGTACTGCGCTGCAATTCATTTGTGTAATTAGTGGGTGCCTTCTGGAAGACCCTTTGAGTCCCTAACAGATGAATACCAAAGGTATAACGTCATACTGTGTTTCTGCCAGAGTGCGGAAGGAAATTTAAGTTAAGGGTTTGGACGGAAGTCTTCAAACCAGGAAGTTTCCCTGAAGGGATACTTTCATTAAGACCAATGAAGGCTAGGGTACGCTGGTCATTGTATATTTAGCTAACGTTAGCAATGCTTAAATATCAGAGAGTTACACCACTGAGCTATAAATAATGCTGACATTTGGGGAGCAAAAGTAAGAAAACTTTATTTTAATATTTCTTCCTCTGTGTTTTCTCACAAGTGTCCTAAGTCTTTATGGTTATCATAAAGAGAAAACCCTCTTTGGTCCAGGAATTTTGTTGGTTGATGGGGACATGAGCTTCCTATTATGGTAAGTTCAGGGGATCTTGAGTCTCCAAAACAGCTTTTGGCATATTCACTGGTAACAAAAGAATTACCCCGTTTCCCGGGAATAAATCTGCCTTAATACAGCTGAACCATACAAGGGTCATGCTGGTGGTCGTGTAGGGGTGCTAGGTTCTGCCAGGAAGCTCTACAGACAGATTCTACTTTGTAAGCGTACACGAAGTAGGCTTAACCATCTCCATTGAAATACTTTGCTAATGCAGAAAAGTTAGGCCTAGTGCTCCCACAACCATTTTACAGGGTCAAGTTTGTTAGCCTGCTCTCAGAAAGTTGCTTCGGTCCCCTTAGGTATTTAGCATGGATGAGTAGCCACCACTGTAAGTCAGGATTCTCCAGAGAACAGAACTAGTAGGATGGAGATATATCGATCGATAGATAGATAGGAATAAAGAAAAGGAGATGTACTATGAGGAACTGGCTCATGCAACAGTGGAGGCTGAGAAGTCCCACCATCTGCCATCTGCAAGTTGAAGGCCCAGGAAAGCCAGTGGTGTAATTGAGTCTGAGCTTGAGTGTGAAGGCCTGCAAACCAAGGGAGCCAATGATGTAAATCCCAGTCCAAGGGCAGGGGAATGTAAAGTGAGATGTCCCAGCTTAATCAGCGAGGCAGGAAAAAAAAAATCGACTTCCTCCTTCTTCCACATTTTGTTCTATTCAGGCCTTCGAGGGATTGGATAAGGCCCACCCATACTGGGGAGGGAAATCTACTTTACTGAGTCCACTGATTCAAATGCTCATCTCATCCAGAAACACCCTCACAGATACACCCAGAAATATTGTTTAATCTGGGCATCCCTTGGCCAGTCAAACTGACACATAAAATTAACCATCACACCACTCAGTGACAAGGTAAGTTTGGGGAATAAACAAGGTATATGGTTGACTGTCAGGTTGAGACCATAAGTATGGAAATTTCCACCCATGTCTGCTTCTTTCTGACATAATCTCCACCTTTGAGGCATTCAAAATCTCACACACAGAGGGAATATGCAATAAGCCTTCCTGTCTCTCTTATCACGGGGGATGGTAGGACTGTTTTAAGTGCATAACACAGCCAGCAGTACTTGCTATAAAGCCTGTATGTTTAGTGCTGTCCACAGTATAGAGATTAAAATGCCCATTCCTTTGGAAACTTCCATTAAAGAGTCTCTGAGTAACAAGTCTAAATAGTCATTATCAATGAGCAAAAAATATTTTGAGATTACCCCTTGCAGGTTCTGTAGTAGGTGCTCAATAGAAAAATGATATTTGGTGACATTTAAGGATATCACAGTTTATCAATAATTTCCATTGGGGTAGGTTCTCTTTGATTTCCTTACCTTACTGAAGAATGAATAAGATTAGGGCTGAAAGAAAGTGACTATAATAAATAGCCTATGCTATTTTCACTACCTGAAAGAGAGTGACCATAATAAATAGCCTATGCTCTTGCAATTTTATTATAAATATAAAATTTGGTTTTCTTTTGAGTCTTCGGGTCTGCTTATCAGGTTAGACTTAAATGTTCCTATGTGTGGAAACTATGCTCAGTTCTTGAAGCCTAACAAAACACAGTAGCTGGATTTTAGTTCCCAGTGCTGAAAAGTGTAACAACCCAGAGGGAGCAAAGTAACAAAAGTATTAGACCCTGAGATGTTCAGGAAGGCCCTAGAAGAGCAAGAACAAAATATGAAATTTAAATATACTGTGGGATCTTACACAAATCAACCTACTTTGTTTCCTATGAGGAACTGTCAAGGGAAGAATGTAGATTAAAAACGAAGAATAATTTACTATTGGTGCATGAACTGTTAAATCTTTCAGAAAGGGTTAAAGCCAAAGTCATCCTTCTTCTCTAAAATAGAGGTTAGCTCTCATCTGTTTGGAATGACTGGCTTGTCTAGAAGCCAGGGAATAGACTAGACAATCTTTTAAGGTTCTTTCCAGCCCTGTGATTCTGTGATATATTTATACAACTTCTACCGTAATCTGTGTATAATTAGTTGAAACATTTCTGATTCCTGTGGTCAGCGTGACCTAGAATATATTTCATTACTTAGTTATTCCAGATTCCTATTAAATTATAAGGCAAGTTTTAAAAACTTAAGGGAAAGGTAAAGATATGGTAGAAAAAAATGAATAAACAATTTTGATGTATTTAAAAACAAGCATAAGGATAGTGACAGTTGCCTCTCTGCAGCTAGCCGAGCAGGCTGTGACATACAGGGAGAGCCAGGAAATGCCAGGACAAAAAAAACCAAGTTTGAAGTAGCTCGAGAATGTTTAAAGAAACTCTTTTTCTTTGTTACGTGCATCCTTCTTCTAAAGTTTCAAAGTACATGAAACAAGCAAAGAAAAAAATACTCTTTTAACCTAACATATTCAAGAAATAATTTGTGGTGTGAATAGCTCCTCTTCTTGATAATTTATTAAAGGAAAAGGGGGTAAGTGATTTAGGAGACAAGTTAAAATTTTATAGTCAGTGTTTCTCAACATTAAAGAGTAGAACTCTGAAAATGTGTTTCCATGGAAATGCTGTTCTCTGGAGTTACTAACAATTCTGCTTCAGGTGCAGTATGAGTTAAACAGGCTCTTGTGGGCTGGCCCGGGAACTCTCTCCACCATGTAGAACATTTCTTTTAGGAGAAAATGTGTTCCAAGTTCCAAACTACTGACTTACAAATGAACTTCAGGAAAGTATCCACATATAAGGCTGGAATCATCTGTACCATTGCATTCATACACAGTGGCACCTCTCTGGGCCAGAGTCAAATTCACACATACATTTCTCCCTGGAGGGTAGCTGTCATCACACACACACACACACACACACACACACACACACACACACATCCCCATTCAGTACTAGATTTTAAAAATCTATTTAATGGGATAAAACACTGAGGGATTATTTAAAAGGAAAGAGAACATGAAAGACAGCAAATGTTAGAATGTCTATAAAAATCCCACTACATCTGCCCTTATAGAAATAGAAATGCCTTTGAAGTTAATATTTTAGAAAACTCTGCCTCAACAGAAGAACATGGACAGCTGGTGCTGGCCAAATGTTGGACCTTTGCAGGGCATATAATGCAAACCTAAGATGACATCATTTCATTTATGCTCTAAAACCGGATTTCAATTTCTTGGGCTAGTTTAGATAATTTCTTGGAAAATGGAGATTATGTACAATCTAAAAGATAAAGAACTATTTTTCCAGAAGACATGGGACGTGATTTCCAAAAGACTCATAACCAGCTTTGTTAATGGTCTGACCCTATCTTTCAGAACATTGCTCTAAGGATAACAAAAGTCAAAGTGTCACAGGCATATCACAGACATAAGAGTTCAAAATTATTTCATTCCTGTTGGAGAAAGGCAAAAATTGTTGGCATATGAGCCTAAAAGATGGAGAAAGCAAATACTTTTTCTATTTTTATTTATACTGAAGCTACTGAGGATTCCAAATTGCAAACAGCACCTACTCTGTGCTAATTGTTTTACTTCCTTATTTCATTTAACTCTTTTGGGCCTAAAACTATACCAGTGAGTGAGTATGATTTCCTATTTTATGGATGAGAAAACTAAGACAACCAGATGAAGTCACTTTCCAAATATAATAAAATGACTATCCATGGTACCTGGACTTGAACTTAGGCCCTCCCGAATCCAGGAGCCATTCTCCTAATGCAGTGGCTCTCTGCTCTGGCTGCACAGCAGAATACCCAGCAGAGCCTTTTGAAACATATAGTTGCAATGGCCCTTCTCCTGGAGATTCTAGGGTAGAGTCCAGGAAACTTTTTTTTGATCAAGTGCCACGGGAGTTACAGAGTTAAGGATCCCTTTCAAAACCATCATATCAGCATTTCCCTAAGTGTGTTACTGAGTATCCTAGTCCACTAAGACACTGAAAAAAAAGAAAATACCATGATTCAATAAATTGGGGAAATGTTGTCCCCTTGTCCCCCTCTAGGAAAGTCATGACAATTATTCATATTTTAAAGACTCTGAGAATGCTTTCAATTAAAAACAAAATGAAAAATCTGCTTAACCAGCTTTCACCTAGAGTTTCCCAGTCTTAGCTGGCCAGGGGACCCTTTAGGAGTGTTTGTGGCTCTCAGTTGCATCCCACAGGACTCTCACAGTTTGGAGCTGGTGGACCAGCCTACATGGTTCCATCAGCCATATCAGTAAAGGCTACTCTTTCACTATAAACTCCACATCTGCTCTGACTCTGTTCAACAGCCATACAAATGACTAAAATCTTGAAAAGTATTCAAAGGGTAGAGGAGACAGAGCCCCTACGTCTGTGTGCTCTAGATTGCTTTAGCCTCTTGGTCGGAAACAGAATTTCTTTATAGTGTTTTAACTTCCCTTCCCCACTGCTCTCACCCACTGCAAAGTCCAAGTCTGACTGTGACTACAAAGCATTGCGACTTGAGAAGAGGAAGTGCACCTAAAGAAACCGTGTTAGGTTTGGAAACGGTCTTAGGGCCACGGGGATTCCTCCTAGGCTTCCTTAAGCAGGGTCAACGGCCTCTGTTTAAAGGCAAAGGTTCACTCATTTGTTTTTGAGGCAGGTCTCGCCATTGCTTCTTTATCCATTGTGATGTATATTCATTGGGGACCTACTCTTATTGGTGTATACTGAGCACCAGACAGCACACTAGATGTTTGTGCATCTTACTTTAATCCTTTAAGCAACACTATTAGGAAAGTATTATCACCCTCTTTTATCGGAAAAAGTAAGTGCTCAAGAAGAATGTGGGAGAATAAGAATTGAAAGTGAACTGGGGTAAATCGTGGAGAACCTTGAATGTTAGGCTAAGGAGATAGAACATTATTCATGGGCAGTGGGAGGTTAATAAAAAAATTGGTTCTTAAGTATCATGGGCATCAGAGTCTTCTTGGGAGCTGTTTCACAACACATATTTCTAGGTCTTACTACAAAATACTGAGTTATATATACTCTTAATGGTGGAGCCCACATATTTGGATCACGGGGGGAAAAAACTCCCCAAGAGATGCTGATGCACAATTCTAGTGAAGAATCATTGCATGAAAGCCTCTAATTATTAGAAAGTTTTCTCTCTATTAAGGGGAATCCTCCACTAAGCAAGAAAAATTCCACTTTCACCTGAGAATCCCTCAAAACTCTGAAGACATCTTATTTCCCCTGAAGTCTTATTGAGGGGTGTCATCTCAGAAGCCTTACCCTTGCTTGAGACGTTTTGGAAAAGTCTCCTTAGAATGACCCTCAGAACTTCCTGACTTTAGAGTAGGCGGGATGTGTCCACAGGCATCAGAGGTGCTCCAGTCAGACTTTGGAAGCGAACCAAAAAGGTTAGCTGAGTCCGTCTCCAGGCCACAGGGCTAAGTTCACCCAGTTCTGCAAACGAGGTCTTATCTTGGAGTCCTATAGACAAAAGCTGCGTCTGCTAATGAAAACTCAGTGGAAAGAAAAGCGGGAAAAAGAAAGAAGCAACAAGGCCTGAAAAATTAAGACGTTTTCTCCTCTCCTTCCAGTTGTAGCCATGAGATTGATTTTTCTCTCTTCAGATGTAGCCTCTTAGCCTTGTTCACATCCTTGCTCCCCCTGGTGGTCTTCTTCTTCATTGCAGGCATGTGTTGCACTAACTGCACAGCCCCAACCTGAAGGTGGGAAGAACATCCTGCCTCCTGCAAGAAGGTCTTCCTCTTTGCAGGAGGAAGAGGGAAAGATAACCTGAGCCCACAGCCATCCTCCTGGCCTCTGAGGTTAAAGGACCAAGGAGTACTCCTCTGAGCTACTCCTTATTTGGCTTTGCTGTGTGAAAACATGCTTTTCTTTCATTTAAGATTTGTGCAAAATTATAGGGCATCCAGTTGTTCACGAGTGACACAAGAAGTCAGATCAGAGTAGGGTCAATACTCTGCCAGTTACCGCTGACGAGCATTTCCCAAAGAAGTCTTTTACTAACCAGCTGTGTTTGTAGAACTGCAGTGTAAAGGTTTTCTGCTCTATCATCTCAGTCAGTTAGGTTGACAGCGAAAGATTAAAAGCTACTGCCTGGCATATCCTCTGCATTATAAATTCTGTTTGATGCATGCCTCATTTTTTAAACTTCAGTTCTGTCTCATTCTCAGATGTGCTGTGATTTAACTTCTGCATTTAGATCCATTCCGTTACATAGTTCCTTTTCTTTCTTTTTTCTTTTTTCTTTTTTTAGTATTTTAAATTCATTCCTGGCTTGTTATAATACACTGTTTTCCTACCTAGAACTTTAAAAAATATTCTCTCTGATATTTTAATGCTATTTTAAAAAATTATTTTTAATGCATTTCCACCTGTTAGAACTTTCTTTAAATTTTTTAGCCCATCACATAAAAGGTAGAAAATTCATATCCCCGTAAACCCTCTTTAGTCTCCAGAGTTGTTTTGCTAACCGACCCCTTCCTCCCTTTTTAACAGGTTATATATAGATTGGAAAGCAGTGGGAATGATAAGGAGATTGTAGCTTAGTGATAAGTAGCAGGATTTTTGGTGTCAGGCAGACTTGGATTTGAATCCTGGCTCCAACTTTTTCTAGTGGTGCCTCAGTTTCTTAACCTGTAAACCCTGGATAATAATACTGAACTCACGGAGTCGTTTGAAGACGAAATAACGGTATGTGTATAAAGAGCATCTCGATACAGTTCATAGCCTGGGAACCACTCAGAAAATGTTAGTTTGTTTGGTGTTGTTACATCCTAAATGTTGTAGTAGTAAAACTGTTAACTCCACGTGACACCACGGTAATGAAGGCACAGATCTGCCCCAGAAAGGCTGAATTCATTGCCTTCGTGCTAATTCTGTCTTCAGGGAACTGTATATTTCTTAACTCCAAAAAAAATTTTTTAAAGAGGGTACTTCGTTGCATAAACAATTATGGGTATGTCTTCTATGTAGGCACCTGGGCTTGGCTTTCTGGGGGAGAAATAAAACCTGACCACAACCCTCAAGGAGCTTTCAAGCTGGTTCAAAGCCAGCACTCAAGCTCAGCTATAATGTAACATAAACAGATCATGTCCTGGAAAATTCTCAAAGTGCTGTGGGAAGTTAAAGAAGGCAGTGTCATCTCTACCCAAAGATGTTTGAAACCAAACCCATGTTCCCTCACTTCTGGAGCCAGATTGCTTCCTCCTGCAGTGTTCCCCGTCTCCACCAATGGGTGCCACCACATGTTCAGGTCCCAGCCAGGACTCTGAGAAGGAAGCTCTGTTGACCACACCCTCTCCTTCCCTTCTGCTGCCACAAGGCTCAGCAGATTCTCCCTCTTTAATGTTCCCAAATCTCTCCATTTATTTTCACTTCCATGCACTTCATTCCGTGGTTCTGAAGCTGTTAATCCGTAGACTCTCCTGGTGGGCTTGTTAAAACGCGGATTGATGGGCCCCACCTCCAGAGTTTCTCCTAATTCCGTAGGTGTGGAATGAGGCCTGAGGATCTGCATTCTTGTTGGACACATGTCCGGTTGATGCTGATGCTGTGGGTTTGGGACCCACACTAAGAAGTGATGCGTTCATGACCTCACCATTTCCTGTTGGGATTACTGCCGTCTTCCCAGCTAAGCTTTCTGCCTCTCTAATCCTCACCCTCTTCTTCTTCACATTCTCCACCTGACCTTAGATCTGAGAGAAAAAAAAGTCTTTTCTGGCTGTGGACTGCCCAGAGGATAAATGTCAAAATCCTTCGTGTGACCTGAAAGACTGTCAATTGCCCAGCTCCTACCTTCCTCTCTGGTTATCTACTGCCTTGCTGATCCCGTGCCTGACCTCCTGGCAGTTTTAATATCCATGTCATTTTCGTGTTTTGTCCTTTGCATCCACTGTTCACTCTGTCTGCCATGCTGCGAGTCCCTTTCTTCACTTGTTAACTCCTGTGGGTCCTTGCAAACCACTTAGAAACACCTCCGTGGGGAAACATCACCTCTCCATCTGCAAGCAGGGACAGGTGCCTCACCTCCATGCCTTCTACCCCATGGTGATTATCACATGATGATCCCTGCCTGCTCGTCCACTTCTCCCCCAAGACTCTGAGCTTCCTGAAAGCAAGAACCAAATCTTTTATCTCTATAGCCACAACCCGGAGTGGCACATTGCCTGACAGAGTTGGAAATCAACAGATGGTGAATGAAAGGAGACATCCAGGAAGGCTACTGGGAGGAAGCGAGCATTTTAGCCAGATGTAAAAGTGATTAGGATTTGGACATGCAGAGAGAAGAGGAAGAACATTCTATAAGAAGAATCTTGAGCCTGAGCTTGGACATCAGTCTTGGACATGGTGTGAGGAAGGAATATGGAGGAGTCTAGCTTGGCTGGCCACAGGATGTGGGGTCTTGAGAGCCAGCTGAGGGAGATAGTAAAGACAGAATTAACATGACTCAGCAAGGGATTGAATATGGGAGTTCAGGAAAGACCCAGATCAAATGCGAGGATGTGGAGAGTACCATTAACTGGAAAAGGAGTGAAGATGCGTGAAGATCAAGAGTGTGGTTTTGGCCGGGGTAGATTTGGGAACATCATTAGGACACATTCCACTGTCTTGTCTTTATGTGTCTTCCCACTGATCTTATTCAGGTTTTGATGTCCAGGGCTTAGTAAGCACCCAATAAATGCTGAATGAATGAATGCAGTGGATTTAAAATAAAGGCCAGCAGTGGTCCTGCATGAGCCAAGGAAAAGGAGACTTAGTTTCTTTGATAATTTTAGGTAGTGCCATTGCCACCCATGCAGATAAGAGTCGAACGAGATAAAAGGCAGGCTGCTGGCAGCAATGAGAAGACCAAGAGGAAACTTAGGTGATGACCAGCGGGGGCTCAGGAGACAGTCGCTTGTCACTAGACATGGGGAAAGTTAGCGTTTGTGAAGACCATCATGTGATACCATGAACCTGATGTCTTATGGTACTTCACGTGGGTTTTCCTATTTGGTGTGCGGGTCAAATGCATGAGAGCTGAGATGTACTCTCTGACTTCCCTGTACTAATGCAATAAATGCGAGCATTAGTAACCTTTATTCTTTGTTTAAAGATACGTCTCGAATGAGTTATACATTGTCACTGCTAATCCATTTTTCCTCGTGAAATAGACAGCTTTATGACTATTATGACACTGTTTTCATAATCTAACCACTACTGTTCTTCCATTAAATGTAACACATTGACATGTGTTTAGAGAATGTAATATAATGTTGAATATGTGAAAGAAACGGGTTTTCTTCTGACCTGTTTTTCCAGTCTTGTGCAATGCTAGGGTGCTTTCTCATATTATTCTTATGTGTGCAGAGAAATATCTGAAGAAAAATCATCTAAAGATTAAAGCATTAAATGGTCTTTATATTAAACATCCACACAGTTATGCTTCTAAGCAGACATCCTCAGAGATCAGTTACCTTTGGTTGTGCTTTCAAATTGTTACCTTTGGTTGTGGCTGTGCTTCCGAATCGGTGATTCTACTGGTAGATCAACGAAAATCAAAATTTACAGTATGAAGGAAACCGAAAGTTTTATTACCGAAAACAAGCGCTGGGGCATGCATGGGGGATGTAGAGGGTAAACAGTAGATAAAAAGGCAGAATTCAATTTCCTTTTACGCTCAAGCCTGGGGACAGGCAGACCATTATTTACCCGTGCCTGACAGAAGCACTGGTTATGAACTGCAAGTCATTTACTTTTAAAATTCAATTTCATTTCTTCAAACAGTCGTTGTGAGCACGAATATCTAAGGAAAGGGTTTAGGCAACGACGTTCCTCCTGTAATGATCTGTGAGTCATGCACTAGTTGGAATTAATTCATTTAAGAAATATTCATTGAGCATTTCCGTGTATGTCAGCCCTGAGCTGGACAGGAGGGAACAAGGCAGACCAGGTTTCCTCTCATGCTTGAGACAAACCTGGAGTTCCAGACTCTGATTTCTTTTATTGTTATTGCTATTCTAGTTTACACATGAATGACCGTTTGTGTTTCCAGTTTTCAACTTGAACTATTTTATAAAATGTGAAGTGCGGCCCTTCTGATGTCTATCCAAAGTAGCAATTTTCAATGTGCTTCTTAAAAATTCCAGTGTGTCAGCTTTGATGGGGCAAATTAGAAAATCTAAGGAAAGTGGAATTCAGGAAGTCAGGGAGTCCTAAGAATGCTTGGAATTTCTAACAGATTTTACTAAACATTTTCTGTATCATGACATGTTCCAGAAGACCGTAACTGTTAGTTTATACAAATTAAAACTACTTTTTGCCTTGCTGATAACTGCAAATAAATAATTCAGATGACCACCCACCAAAAAACCGAGACTTTGTATGTGTGTTTGGAGCGGGGCGGGGGTGGGGGGGAGGATTGTGTGTTTCCTATGAAATACTTGCTTTGTAAATTTTATAATCAAAGAGAAAAATAATGAAATATTGCCTCAGTTTATTCCCACTTTTCAATTCTGCAGAACTAGTTTCAAATACTGCTGTATTTCCCAGTAAGATCATTATAGAAATGTAAAATAATAACCTTTGTCTTGATTTGACTTTAAAGGAGGGGGTTAAAGGCATTTTCTTATTTGCATTTCGGTACAGCAACAGGCTGACTTCTCCAGCTAAAATTACTTAACCTGTAACTTTGTGTTCATGGTGGCAATCAGCTAAATTAAATACAGGACGATACATTGGGATAGCTGTGTTTTATTTAGTAAGAAGCCTTATGTAAAGTTCATAAATGTTGCACAAAACACAGCTGTTTGGCCCTGGTCCAAGAAGTAATGAAGATACAAAGAGTAGGGGAGATAACCTTTAGCTTAATAGAGCTTGGTAAATTAGATCCTATATATGCTAATTTTGTACTTTTTTTAATAGATGGAACTGATTAAAAATATAAGTACTGCCGAACAGCCCTATTTATTCACTCGACATGTTCATTTCCTCAACTTCTCAAGGTAAGATATTTTCCAGTTTAATGGTTCTTTCGTTTCTTTTCAGTACTTAGTCTCCTTCTAACAAACAATTACTTTAAAATCTACCTTCATTTCCAAGGTAGTGTGATTGCCCTTCAAAAGGCATTTTTAATCCATTTATTTTTGCTGTACAGGGATCAAAATTTGAAATATTTGGACAGAAGTTCATTTCTTTCTAGAATATGAATCTTAAATCTTGTGGAAACTTGAAATTATTTTTAATGAGAAGCCGTTTGGCCCGATACTTCTCTCTAAAAAAAAAAAAAAAAAAAAAAAAAATTAGGTTTTGTATTGAAACAAAAGAGGCAAGAGATGGATATTTTAGCAGACATATTTCATTGCACATTTTTATACAATTTGAACTCACGTGGGACTCTGGCACTAACTTAGTGGTGGAATTATGTGTATTTTATAGGGTCCAAAACGTTAGGACCAGCCTCTCTACCTTTTTAATACTCCATTTGATTACTCTAAGCCTTGCGTGTTTGATGCTGGTGGGTATTCTAGAAATCTGCTTTTTTTCTTCAGCTGCAGGCACCTTTTGATAATAATGCAAATCTTCGAATTTATGTGTTTAGACCCTTGACCTGTCAAGTTGCTAACTGCAAGTTCTGGGCAAGTTCCTCTCTTCCCCCGGAATCCATTAGCACAGGTGGCCTTCTCACTGTGCTAGGAGTTCTCGGATTCCTCCTCGCAGGCTGGCCTGTCTGAGCTCACAGTTGGTTTGGGCTGACAGAGCACTGGGTCCAGGGGCAGATCTGCTGACCAGCCCGGGACCCTGGGCCTCCCTCATCAGCCATCTGACCAGCACTTCCCTCACTGCTTTTCCCACGGGGATAACGGGACCTCCTAGGCCCACAGGAGAGTCCTGCTAGCTGTGCTGACTTAATGGCCCCGAGGGCTGGGCCACCAGGGAGGCCTGAGTTTGCACTGGGCAGGCACTTTGGCTGCCCTGCCCCAGGATGCCTAACAGTCTGCCGGGGTGGGAGAAGGTTTTAGCCTTCAAAGCACTTTCCTGCTGTGCAGCAGGCCCTGTGCAAATGAAGTGCAAAGGGAATGAGATTCAGCAAAGCAAGTTATTAAGCAGCAAAGAGGAGTTGCTGCCTTATCTTTCAAAGCAAGTTTCCTCTGAAGTTTCCCCAGCCTGTCTGATACCCAGAGTCCCCTCGGGTGGTGAACAGGTGAGGAGGACACCTGCGGATTATCCTCAGGGGCCCAGGACTACAGCGTCCAGGAGAGCTGAGTGGGTCCCCAACCACATGTCTAAAGTGGCTTGTCACTGGACTGGTTGGGGTACGTGCCCCGCCTCTCACTTCCGGTGGGCCGAGAACATATAATTAGACATAACTAGATAACGAGGACTGGGTAGCTATTTCGGGCCTTGTGTTTTATGACTTGTAGATGGCAGAGCACGGACCCTCTGACCCCTTGCTTCGCTCATGCGCTTCCTTCCCTCCTCCCTTCTTTCTGCGTCACCCCTGACGTCCTCAAACCTCATTCATTTCTTCTTCTTCTTCTTCTTCTTTTTTAAACTTTTTATTGGAGTATAGTTGATTTACAATGTTGTGTTAGTTTCAGGTGTACACCAAAGTGAGTCAGTTATACATAGACATAGATCCACTCTTTTTAATTTTTATTTATTTATTTTATTTTATTTATTTTTATTTTTTTTTTGCGGTATGTGGGCCTCTCACTGTTGTGGCCTCTCCCGTTGCGGAGCACAGGCTCCGGACGTGCAGGCTCAGTGGTCACGGCTCACGGGCCCAGCCACTCCGCGGCATGTGGGATTTTCCCGGACCGGGGCACGAACCCGTGTCCCCTGCATCGGCAGGCGGACTCTCAACCACTGCACCACCAGGGAAGCCCCAGATCCACTCTTTTTTAGATTCTTTCCCATATAGGTCATTACAGAGTACTGAGTTGAGTTCCCCATGCTATACAGTAGGTCCTTATTCGTTATCTGTTTAATATATAGTTGTGTGTATATGTCAATCCCAATGTCCCAATTTATCCCTACCCCTGCCCCTTACTCCCTGGGAACCATAAGTTTGTCAAACCTCATTCATTTACTCCTCTTGCTTCAAGGGCAAATCTTTACAACCCAAACAAATTGCAGCACAACTAATTTTAATCAGGATAGTATAGCACTCTAATGACAAGCCAACACCAATATCTTAATTGGATCAGCAGAGCTGGGCACAGCCTGGTGACGGTATTTTATCATGGCCTACACTACCAAGAGTTTAATCTTGATTGATTTAGTTCTGAAAGAAAGAAAAAAAAAGATAAACACCTTTTAGAAGACACCGCATTTCAGGAAGCAGTGTCAACCTGGCTGTCAGGACCTCTGGGTGTCAGACCTTCCTGCTGACCATAGCTCGGCGAACAGTTTAACCTTTTGTGGGGAGAGGGTCTCTGTTTTCCCATCTATAAAATACGGACAGTTCCTGCCCACCCCTGGTTTGTAGGGATGCTCTAAACACGTGAAGGAAAGCCTTTCAAGTTCTTGGAGAGAAGGATATTATGTGCATTCCAAGTGGCATTTAAAAGGCATTTCTGTAGAAGCCTCAGCCTGAGCCCCCAGTTTGGCTCCTGTCCCATGCAGCCTGGCAGCGTCTCTAATGTAACGCCTTGAGGACAGGGCCCTGCTCTCGCTGGCTTCTCCTCCCTCCATTCCATTTTGTTCAGTTAAATACATACATATTGACGACCCTCTATCTCTGGACCCTGCGCTAGGACTGGGGCTTCTGCAGTGAACAAGAAATGCTGTCCCATGCCTTCAGGGAACTGTAAATCCTTCGTCCATTAAGGAAGAAGCAGCAACGAAACATGATGAGCTTTAGGAGGAAGACTCAGTGGGTGTCCCCTAGGGGAAGTGGGAGTGCAGGACCCTCCCTGCTAGAGCAGGAGCCATTGCTGCTGGGCTGTGAAGGATGGTCCAGCTTTAGACAAACGAAGGGGCAGGGCACGGGCGGCCCAGGAGCCAGCCTGAGCAAAAACTGAACAAAGAGAAGGATGGAAAGGAATCCCAGAAATGGGAGCACAGCAGGAATGGCACGGTAGTGCAGAGTTTTAAGCAGGAAAAAGTAGAGACTGGCCTGATCAGCTTGAAAAAACTCACGCTGACTATGGGTTCAATCTCATTTTCTCTTCCCATCCCACGTGCGCAAGGCCCGGGGCCTCAGCTACGAGACCTCCATAAGCATAAACAGAATGACACATTGAATTTTAATACATTACAAGACTATTACACTCATTGAACATGGGAATTTAAGCCATCAGCTTTTCTTTTTCAAGGGAATAGCTTTATTTAAGGAAAATTTCTTGGGTACAAATGGCAAACTGTGGACATACAAGGAAAGCCCCCAAATACACAATTAATAGAGAAAAACAACTATGTTGGGACTTGTTTAGAGGGATTTCACATACTTTTAAAACTGAGGTCTGTATTTTGAATTATAAGGCATAGAGATAATTAAGCTGCTCTTAAGACTTCTACCCTGATCTTTGCTGACATGCATTGTTTCAAGATAATGAGGTTATTAAGAGAAGAATTGAGGCTGCAACCTAATATTCTGTATTGATGCTTTATGTCTAAGTTTCCTTACGTTCTTGACATGCAGCAAAACACTTGCTGGGAAGCGGAATATAGGAATGAAAGTCTAACCTCCTTCCCAGCACCTTCTTTTGTACATTTATGGTCTGAACTCTTGAAGTGTACGGCATTATACCAAAATGAATCGCCCCTTATTTCTTTTTCTCCATTAAGTATGGCATTCTTGTCTGGAATTTAGATACTCTGAGTGATGTAAAATTCTTTCCTGTGAGGTTTTGGTGATTCAATAAGTTTCATTTATTCATAACCTAGGCATCTTGTCCTGTCCCATTTTTTCTCTTTTGTTTTTAGCCCTAGAAGGAACAATTTCACCATATCCATTTTTATTAATTCAACCATAGAAAGCAATACTGTCAGACCAAAATAGTGCTTTTGTAGTTGCCTCGGGGAAGGCTTCCTGCCAGAGGAGATAAACTCTACGAGGTCAGCAGGAACCTCAGATCAGTTTGGGTTCGTGAGGTTTTCCACTGCTCTTTCACATGGTTTTTGAGCTACCTGAAAGTTCAGGCCAGACAGGTGTTTTTCACCCGGTCTACCTGGAGAAGTGAGTCAAAATGACCTCGGCCTAAAAGATGCTACTCTTTGTTGTGATGTTTAAGTAGGATGTTTAATTTTTTTTTTTTTTTTTTTTTTTTTTGTGGTACACGGGCCTCTCACTGCTGTGGCCTCTCCCATTGTGGAGCACAGGCTCTGGATGCGCAGGCTCAGCGGCCATGACCCACGGGTCCAGCCACTCCGCGGTATGTGGGATCTTCCCGGACCGGGGCACGAACCCGCATCCCCTGCATCGGCAGGCGGACTCTCAACCACTGCGCCACCAGGGAAGCCCAGGATGTTTAATATTTTTGTACTCTGGTTTCATGTGTCTGTTCCCAGCTGTTGAAGTCACCTAAAGAATTAGAATTTTTGAAAACGTTCAGCTTCCCAACATATCTCTTTAAGTCTTAGGTCATCAGGACTGTGACAGACAATTCAAGGTGTCTTCCCCCCTCCTGCCCCGTTTTGTTTTCTAAGATTATTTTTTGACGGCGGGGGGGAAGTAACTTTTTTCCAATCTACAATTCCCCTCGACCCCCAGCTCGGGTCTTGCAGGAAAAACACTGTGAAGGTTTGTGTCAGAGCGCAATGCTCTGAAAATAGCCCAAGCGAATTATGAAATAGCAATACACTAACTGATCTCAAACTACCACTACTCTTAACCTTTTTCCGGGTCTCTTCCTTTCTCACCCATGACCCCTTTACCCTTCCTTGTGTCCATTTCTCTTTCCTTATTTGTCTCTGACGGTGGCTCCAATGCCAAAACTAACTTGCCAAAGCAAAACATTTAAAAATCAATCAATCGCTGCAGAAGTAAGTAGGGTGTGATGTGCAAGGACACGATGTGAGTTTTGGACACTTTCTTTCTTCCCTTGAAGGGAGGTCTTAGTTACTGATGTGAACAAAGTCTGCCCTCTGATGGCATCATTTAACAAAACAAATCCGATCTTGCTAATTCCATAATTCAAACGGGTTTCCACATCTTATTTCTAAACGTTGACTTTGTTTTCATTCTCATTAGCAAAGTCATCCATTTTAATTGTGTCCTGCAAATCTTTTGTAACAGTGACAGACGCCTCAAGCTCTGAAGAGAGCGTCAAAATAAAACTGATATTAGCGATTATTGAATGCTATCTTTACCTGCTTAGAGCCCAGAAGTTTGATTTTCAGAATGAGAGTCTTCTCTCAGTTTATCCTGTGAAGACATGGCTGGACTCATCTTCCGAAAACGGCGCTCTCCGCCTCCCTTTTCTCTTTTCCCTCCACAGCAGGTGGACTCTGCTGCGCTGTGAGCCCACACTCGTGGCTGGCCCGTTGGGGGGTAGTGTGATCTGGACTTGCCCTGAGCCCATCTCCCTGCACACCACAAAGGGCTTCCTCCTTGTCCTCTATTTGCTTCCATCAAGTCATCTTTCTCTCCCAGCAGGAACCTTAACTCCAGTGTCCCAGCTTCCCCACCCCAACTCAGCAGAAGCTCCCACCTCTCTTCCCTCAGGACACTCAGGGAGCAGAGAGTAGCTCAGCCTCTGCTTGCGTTTCGTGATGGGAGGCTCTGTCCTGGGCACCAAGGACCAAAGTGTCCACTGAATGATGTTGTGAGGACGGAGGGCGGCCCTTCCACCCCGTTGCAGCAAATGACCATTAACCAACCATCTTCCCCCCCTCCGCCTGCAGGCAGCCCCTCATTGCTGCCCCCCAAACAACTATATCCTTTTCCACGGTGGCCTTTCTCTCACTTCAAAGTGTCTCCTTCCTCACTGCCAGGGATCAAAGCATGGGCCACTAGCCTTGGGACACTCTTCCTTTTTTGATGTGGGTGACAGCACAGGAATAACCTCTACTTTTAGGCCAGAGGTGAAAAATACAGATATACTTTCAGTAGAATGGAAATTGCCAGGGGTAAGGAGGAAGGAGGGGAACGGGATTTATTGTTTACTGGGCACAGAATTTCAGTTGGGGATGATGAGAAGATTCTGGAGTTGGATGGTGGTGATGGTGGCACAACAGTGTGAATGTACTTGATGCCACTGAACTGTACCCTTAAAAATGGCGGAAAGGGTAAATTTTATGTTATGTGTATTTTAGCACAAGTAAAATTTATATATATGTAGACTTTCAAAAGCTGTTTGCACTCATAGAAAACTCTACTGTAGTAGGAGAAGGACAAAATAGTCTTAACTCTCTAGGATCTTTTTTTTTTCACTTTCATGCTTTATTGAAAGTAAAATATGAATCAAAGACAAGTGTTGGTAAGCAGGTTATGTCTCTAAAGAATTACTTTTAGTTCAGAGCAGAATGTTGTCCCATCTCCTGTGATACAAATCCTTTGCGGACCAATGCATCTGGTATGAAACTCAAGCAAGGAAATATAACAGAACTTTATTCCCTCCCGTGCCTATAAATCTCATGTGTAAACATGATTTACAGATACTGCTACTAAACTTTCTCAGTCTTTACTTGCCCATTTCCCCCCCACACCCCCCTTAAATATAACATTTGAAACATTTCCTTCAAGTCTGATGGCCTTCAGTGCAATCTGCCCTATTTGACATAAGGCCTTTGGGGACTGTCACTTTTGAATGGTTTTCTGCCTTGCAGAGGAGTCATGTATATCATTTTGGCCTTAAGTTTTGTTATTTAATGCATGCATTAACGGCCCAGGAAGAATATCATCAGCAATCTGATGAAAGGGTACCTAAAATTCTTTCCCAAGTGCTTTGTGTAGCTACTGGGGGGTGACTCGTGTTGATTGAAGGGCTGATTCGTGGAGGTAGCTGTGTGGGGGGCGAGTGGTGAAGCAAATCCTCAGAATGAGACATTCAGGAATGCATGGGAGAGGTGAGAACCATGCAGTTATTATTTCTAGAGAATTATGTCCTGCTTTGGACCTTCATCTTCTCATCAAAAAACCAAAAACAGAATACGGTAAATTTGCAGAGGGTCAGAAGGAGACCCACAGGGGTAATTAAAGAGTTCGTAAATATGACCTGTGAACAGATATCACTGAAATTGGAAATACCTGCTATTTTAGGATGCCTGGAAAGAGCTTGAAATATGCAGTGGTTATTGTGGTGACCAAGGACAAAGACGGGGTGTTGTTAAATGAAAGACAAAATTTGATCTGACTTTCCTACTCTCTAGTATGCAGAGCACAGAAGCTCTCATCAGCTGTGGTTGGCTCAGGTTTTCTAAAAACTTGATAAAGATGAAATTAGAGCTATAGATTATAAAATTAAGGGAAATGAATCTCAAGACAAATGCTAAAGGGATTTCAAAAAGAAACATATGCAAGAGAACATTAAAGGAGCTGAGAAGGCTAAAAGTTGTAAAAGCATCTGAAGAGGAGCTGATCCTTTGTGTCGAGTGGATCAAACCAAAGGAAATGTGCACAAAAGGAAGATTAGGAATTTTGGTGGAGCGTAACAAGGACGCCTCAACTGATGGGCTTCACGGGGAGGCTGTGGAATCTCCTCTCAAGGGTTTTAAAAAAATAAGGCAGAGTGTTGTGCTTCCTGGGAAGGCGGGGGAGGGGCGGGGAGAACAGTCAGTTCAGGTGACCCAGAGACCTTCCAAGGGTGACCTGGACTTCTGACCAGAATTTTAAAATTACTGAGAGAAGACAAACTGATCCTGAGAGAGGATGGGATGAGGGTGGGACATTTGTTTCCCTTCTCAAGCCCAGGGACACATGGGTGGTGTTTGGCCCCTTTTGTGTAACTGACATGTCACCCCAGGTTTTGCCAGTTTGGGAAGGAGCTGTGTGTCCTAGAAAAAGGATGAGGGTTGGTGGTCTGAAACCATTATTACTGTCATTTTCTGGAAGAGGAAGGATATGTATCAGATACCTCTCTCACAGTTAGAAATTTCTAGAGAGGCTATTACAGTATCTGATACTATTTGACAATAAATTCCTACATTGTCTAAAATTTCTTCTGGAAATCTTGCATTGGGTCACAATGTGCAAACAGGAGCAGGTCACCCCGGCTCGACAAGCCTTGTCATTCTTCTCATCTACAGCCTTCAGTGGAAGGTGGCTGTGACCAGGCTGAGAAAGCCATCTCGTAGTGGGCAGCCGCGCATGGACTCACAGCACCAGGTGGTTCTGCTAATTAGCGGTAATAGTCTTTCTTCACATGACCGTGGAAGCACAGTTGAGGTTTTTAATAGCAAGTTGCAATTTGAGGGTTGAATTGCATTCACATCTGGTATGCAGGCTTTGTCTTTCTAATCCCTAACCCTATTACTTTAGTTGCTGTTTATCATAGATATGAAACCCAATTCAATTAAAAAGAGGAAGATACATCCAGGGTGATGGTGGTTAGCGGTGGTTGGCACAGCTGACTTCTGGAACGAGTTAGTTGTTCGCCCAGCTGCGTGAACGTCACCTTGTGTACATCTGGGATCTGACAAAGAGTCGTGTTGGCATGGCTAACCCTGCTCCTGAGTGGTGTGTTTTCCAATGTGGTGTATTCGAGGAGTCTAGAATCGCACTCACGCATCCTGACACCTGAAATCACACCAGTGGAGAGTCATTCCTTCTTGTGCCTTTGGATTCTTCTCTCTGAAGATTCTCTTTTAAAATGCAAAGACCTGGAGGGACTTCCCTGGCAGTGCAGTGGTTAAGACTTCGCCTTCCGATGCAGGAGGTGTGGGTTTAATCCCTGGTCGGGGAGCTAAGATCCCACATGCCTCGCAGCCAAAAACCCAAAACATAAAACAGAAGCAATATTGTAACAAATTCAATAAAGACTTAAAAAGTTGTCCACATTGGGCTTCCCTGGTGGCGCAGTGGTTGAGAGTCTGCCTGCCGATGCAGGGGACACGGGTTCGTGCCCTGGTCCGGGAAGATCCCACATGCTGCAGAGCAGCTGGGCCCGTGAGCCATGGCCACTGAGCCTGTGCGTCCGGAGCCTGTGCTTCGCAATGGGAGAGGCCACAACAGTGAGAGGCCCGCGTACCGCAAAAAAAAAAAAAAGTGTCCACATTAAAAAAACCTGGGGAAAGCGTTCTATGTATCAATACACAAAAAATGATTGGTGGCTCGTATGTCTACTTTCCTTTACCACAGAGCCCTGTGATAGTGGCGGAAACTTGCAAACTCAGAAACATCCACCCATGGTGTCTTCTAAGACCATGCCTTCGTTGGTTGAGCACCTACTGTGTGCCACACACTGTCTAAAGGACATTGTTCCTGGCTTCTGGAGGCCCATAGTCTGATGGGAAAGGCAGACATGTACACACAGAGTGGAGAGAGCATTTGAGCCAGAGGAGGGAGGGATCGACACGAGGAAGGGAGTCAACTGCAGAAGGATGTGACCGTGATTCTGGGCTGGGTCTTGAAAGGTGAACAGTCTGCCAGCTGGAGCGGTGGCAGCAGGATCGGGTCCGTTTGTTTTCTCTGAGCTCTTTCTGACCCCTGACAGAATGTCTAGGCCTCCTCATCGGAAGGTCACGGGGTGAGAGAAGCCTGCGGGTCCCTCAGGAGGTCCCCAGAGCAAGACCTCTGCCCAGAGCCTGGAGAGTTCTCCCAGGCCCTTCAGGGTCACTGCTTTCAGGCAGTTCAAAGAGAAAGGGGAGGAATCCATAAGACAAATTCAGCCAACCTAATCCTTTTGCCTGGCGAAGGCCTCGCTCTTGGGCCAGAATTCAGTGCCTTTGTCTACTCCCTTTGTGGAAGGAATTAAAATGGCACACTTAGATATTTGGTTTATTTTTATCTAAAACTCCTTGCCATCATTTGAGGATAATTATATTGATTTTTGTTGTGTTCATGTTATCCCTTACACTGTTACTTTTCTCAGCTTTGGAATCTTCTTTCCATGGTTCAGAGCACAGATTCTGGAGTCAGACTGCCTGGGTTCATATCCGGGCTCAGCCACAAGTTATGAGCTCCCTGCCTACGTTTCCCCCGTGTAAATGGGGATAATTATGATTTCTGCTCCACTGAGGTGTGGGGAGGGTTCGGTGAGTCGGTTACAAAGTATTTACAGCAAGGTGAACAGGGAGCGTTTCCTAAATGTTGGCTGTTATTATCCACTTCCTGCAGAGCCCCTTATCTGAGACTGTTTGAATTAGAATGTAGAATAAGTACCATTTCACCCAATGAGGCATTCGGAATTTACCAGGCAGTCAAAACATTCATGAGGGCCGGTGGAAATACAACACCCAGTTCAGCGTGGCCCCGCCCTCAGGAACCTGCAGCCTCCTGAGAAAACGAGACCCAATCTATACCTTCACGTTGACAAATACCGCAGTTTGCACAGCCCTCACCGCCTCTCAGCAGGTACCTGGACAGGAACCTCCTGCAGGATACTAAGTGCCCATCAGGAAACACTGCTTGCTGATTAGTTGGTTCACTGGCACCTGAGCAGACAGGGTCTTCTGATGATGATATATTAACCTAGAGGGGAGCCAGTATCTAAGTGGACTTGATTTTCCTCCAGAAGTGATGGCTTGTAACCAGCTCCATGTTTGTGTGCGTCATAGGTTTGGAGGAGACCAGCCTGTCTACATCAACATCATTAGAGACCCTGTCAACCGGTTTTTATCTAACTATTTTTTCCGTCGATTTGGAGACTGGAGAGGAGAACAGAATCACATGATCCGTACCCCCAGCATGAGGCAGGAAGAGCGCTACCTGGTAAGTCCTGTCGCATCGAAGAGCTGGTCCCTCCCCTCCCCATGGCCGTCCTGTCCACGAGCTCCATGTGATGAGGGCACATCCTCAGGGAGCGAGTTTTTGCCAGTGAAAAATTTTCCAGGTGACCCAGATCTTAATGAACATTTTCTCAAATGACTTTCTAATCTTGTTTTCCTCAGTTTGTCTTTAGTGCTAGGTTTTAGATCCCAGAGAAGAAATAGTCTTTCCCAGGGAATCCTGACCAGCACTATTGTCGTTTTGGTGTGTTTGGGGATTTCTCTTAAAAAGTCACAAAGTACTTTCTCATACTTCATGCCATTCAATTCCCGTGACAGTCCCATGAGGGAGGGGTAGTTTCAGATGAGAACCCTGAGATTCCAAAAGGATGTGAGCACAACCATGACTGACTGTTTCCAGGTCCTCTGACTCCAAGTCCAAGGTCCTTTCCACCATAGCACAACAGAATCAGGCATCTTGGCAAAATCACTTTGCTTTTCTGGACCTTGTTTTGGGACCCTCAGTTTCATAGGGATGTTCATTTTGATCCCAGTAATTGTTTCCACAGCTTGGAGTTGGTAACAGATGAAAGTAGTGCATCTGGCAGCCAGCACCAGAATAAAAGATGCGTTTCCCACTAGTTTGAGACCTAGATTGACAAACACTTGCTGAGTGGCTTAGAGCCTCAGCCACTAAAGTGTTAAAGAGGCTGAAATGCTGGTCTCTGTGTCTGAGAGAGCCCGTCAGGTTCACACAGACTGTCCCGGGCTGTCAGGCACAGCAGAAAGAGAAGGATGTACGGAGGACCCTGTGCAGATCTGCTTCCACGGCTGGCATGTACCACAGAGCCCATGCCCACCACTGGTGTGTGCACAGCAGCATCCTCGAGCTAAAGAAAAGTACTGTTAGTCACAGTTCCAGCACAACGCCAGAACTTCTCTTTCCTCATTTGATTTTAAAAAGCATGATAAACGTATGTGTTTGGAGGATGGAGCATTTTTCGATAATGTCACTTTCATGTCTTAAAATTCACAATTAGAATTGAGAAAACTGAGATGCACAGAAGTTAAGGATCATATCCAGTGCTACACAACTAGTTATAGATGGGCCATCACTAGAAACCAGGGCTTTTCACTCACCATTTAGCATTTGTTCAGCTACCTAATGCTTCAATGAAATATTCTGATGGTATATTTTTAAAGTGGCTTTTATTTCTTTTTCTTTTTCACTTTTGATGCCAAAAACTCTGATCTTTTTCTTTAAACTACACGTTATGAATATGGCTCTGTATTTTTTTATTCTGTGACAAGTACATATTCAGAGTATAGAACCACTTACTAGAGGAATAATGTCTTTAGAGTTTGTATTGGACCTGATTAGCGTTCTATGTTTTCTTGAAAACATATAGCATCTTCCATGTAATCAAAATATACTACAAAGTTTCTGGCTCAATCTGATACTACAAAAGTTAGAACTGAGTGTAGCAGAAGATGCTGAAAAACCAAAGATGTGAAAACAAGTTTTATGAATCCCACTCTTCAAACATTAATGTAGGTAATAAGTAAATTCATAGTCTACCAGAAAGTGAAAAGTGATTCGGGAAAGTGGATGGGCAGTCCCAGGGATCCATCATGCAGTGGGGGAGATGAGGGACAGGCTGCCATGCGGTGTTGATAAGCAGGTCAGGGAAGGCATTGGATCTGGCATATAAGCAACTATTAGAATGAGAAGTGGAATTGGTCACTCGGTCGGTTGGGAGAATGCAGCTCCAAGTGGAGGGGGCAGCTGGACCAAAGGCCTGGAGTGGGCACTTGTGTGCTCATTCAGAAATCAGCAGGGAGAACAGAGTGGCTGGCATAGAGTGAGGTGTGGGGACAGGGAAGTGGCAGGAGGTAAATTCGGAGAGGTAAGTCTTGGAGACCACAGATCGTATAAGGCCCTGTGAGGCACTGCAGTAACTTTGAGTTGGGAAGTAACATGAATAACCCCAGATCGTTCACACCCTTTTTTATTGAAGTACAGTTGATTTACAATGTTGTGTTAATTTCTGCTGTCCAGCAAAGTGACTCATTTATACATATTTATACATTCTTTTTTTAATATCCTTTTCCGTCATGGTTTATCATAGGATACTGAATATAGTTCTCTGTGTTATATGGTAGGACCTTGTTGTTTATTCATTCCATATAGAATAGCTTATATCTGCTAACCCCAATCTCCCACTACATCCCTCCCCCAAACCCCTCCCTTGGCAACCACCCAGTCTGTTCTCTATGTCCATGAGTCTGTTTCGTAGATACATTCATTTGTGTCATATTTTAGATTCCACATATAAGTGATATCATATGGTATTTGTCTTTCTCTGTCTGACTTACTTCACTCTGTATGACAGTCTCTAGATTCATCCACGTCTCTACAAATGACCCAATTTCGTTCCTTTTTCTGGCTGAGTAATATTCCATTGTATATATGTACCACAACTTCTTTATCCATTCATCTGTTGATGGACATTTGGGTTGTTTCCATGTCTTGGCTATTGTGAATAGTGCTGCTATGAACATAGGGGTGCATGTGTCTTTTTGGATTAGAGTTTTGTCTGGATATATGCCCAGGAGTGGGATTGCTGGATCATATGGTAATTCTATTTTTAGTTTTCTGAGGAACCTCCATACTGTTTTCCATAGTGGCTGTACCAACTTACATTCCCACCAACAGTGTAGGAGGGTTCCCTTTTCTCCAAATTGTCTCCAGCATTTGTTATTTGTAGACATTTTAATGATGGCCATTCTGACTGGTGTGAGGTGGTACCTCGTTGTAGTTTTGATTTGCATGTCCCTAATAATTAGCGATGTTGAGCATCTTTTCAGGCACCTATTGGCCATTTGTACTTCTTTGGAGAAATGTCTACTTAGGTCTTCTGCCCATTTTTTGATTGGGCTGTTTGCTTTGTTGTTGTTGGGTTGTATGAGGTGTTTTTATATTTTGGAAATTAAGCCCTTGCCGCAAATTGTACACACCTTAATCAGTGATGCTTTCTCCCGTATCTCCACTAAAAAGCAGAGCCCTCCTCCCAGCAGGGGATGTGTCATCTCGTGAGCCTTCAAACATCCTCAGCAATTCTCCCCCTTCTTTCTGGGAGTGAGGACTCCTCCCTGCTGCTCTAGACCTATATCTGACACCTGGGTGCTTGTTCTGAAGTCTAACAAGCCTCATCACACTCAAAGTTTCCAGGGGTTCTATTGAAAATGGGGTCTGTGGGATGGAGACCCCAAAGTTGTGCAGTGCACAACCTACACAGCTGTACATGGATGTCCCAATATTCTTCTTCAGTGCTCCCACCAGGTTCTGCACTGGCTGGCCATGTCATTTCTCTGGGTGATATAATGTCTTCACATCTCTTCTGTCCTCCTAACAGCCTATAAGCTCTTTGAGGACAAGATAAGATCAGAGTTCCATCTATGTCCTTGGTACTCAGAAGAAGGGCTGAATTAGTAGAAGCCTCAATGCACTCTACTTAATCAATAAAATAAACAACAACAAAAATATTAATACAGTTATAATGTAGTTAATATGGAGTTGGGGGAATCTTCTACGTTTTTTTACCCTGTCAAGTTTTTGCCATCCTGTAAATCATTCCACATAACATAGTCTTCACCCAAACAATAAGTTGTAATCATTAGCGAGAGAAATTTTGTAAACATGAGAGAAAAAACTCATGGTTTAGTCTTTTTTTTAAAAGCCCATAAAATGTTGAAAGTTGGTAATGGAGGCAACTCTTATATTTTTGAAGAGCCTTTATGCTGTGATATGAGAGATTCCGGGGAAATTTCCCTGCCTGGAATTCTACTCTTAGAGATTTGCAGGGGCCCCCGTTCCAAATGTAAAGCACTGTGTCCTGGGAAGGGCCGGTGTCAGATGAGCTCAGCTCATTCCTTGGCAAGACCCCAGCAGGAAAGCACTGGGCTCCCAAAAGCAGCAGAGGGAGAAATCAGGGGAGCAGGAGTGGAGAGCGGCCCCAGGGACACGTGACTCCTTTATGATCCAGCTCCAGCCTGACCCCGTTAGCAGGGCTGTTTTCTTGTTCAAAGGATGGTCTGTTTATTTGGAAGAGGACAGTCTACAGCCTTTTTTTTTAATAGCTGAAACTTTTCATTCCATCTCCTTGGTCCCATCAGACCCTTGAAATAAAACTGCCCCCTTTCAGAGCCTGTCCTCATTTTGGCAAGCCTGGGTGGTCAGTTGTTTCACTCAAAAGAGGGTGTTGTTTGTGTCTCGCTGGGGTGCAGGGCAGCTGTGAGGAGACCTGGTCCCCTCAGTGAGGCCTCGCCTGGGGGTGAAGGCCCAAAAGGGGATGCACGCAGGGTGACCCCACACCAGAGGGGGCAAGCAGGGAAGGCCACCTGGTCCCTCGGGGGACCTCGCGGCGAGGCCTCTCCCTGCTCGCTACACACACACAGAGTCACGGGGGGTGGCCCGAAACGGGTCCACTGATGTCCCCACATGATTCCAGATCTCAGCGCTCCAAAGCCACTTGCTTTATCCAGTTGCCAAAAATCAGGCAGCTCTGCTTCTGGCCGTGAGCCTTGCAGAGCTGCTTAGCATACAGCTGAGAGAGGGCCGGGGCCTCTGGGGCTGAAATATTATCATCTCTGATGCCGGGTGGTTGGGAAGAAAATGGAAAAGGGCGCAGGGATCGTAGGATTCGCAGGGTCCCTGGAGGTCGGGCATGAGGAACCTCTCATTTCACAGATGTAGGAACAGGGCCTGGGTCTAGTGATGGATTAGGGGTCCTGCCAGGCGTAGAGGCTGTCCTGACTCCACTGTGTTGCTGGATCACTTGGACCTTATGTTTGACTTCCTGAATGGTAAAGGGAGGAGAGGGACTGGGCTGAGTTCCATGCTTTTTGAGCAAAATCATTTTGTCTGACACATCTTTACAAAGACATAGCTGTTATAACAATTTTTTTCAAACACCCAAGCATCTTATAGCTGTTTTCCATATTTTCTGGAAACAATTAGATTTTTCTAAAAGTTTCTATTTCTTCCCAAACCAATCTTCACTTGTATTTATCAGGAAATAATTTTTCAATAAATTATTGCTAGAACGGATACAAATTCAACTTACAGCAGCCACGCTGTGAAAAGGCAGTTCTCTTAGGCTCATTTCTCTTCGTCCAGAGCCAGAGTGCAGATGTAGCTGCGTCCTTTTTTGGTTTTCGACTCAGGAGGTGGGGTAGATCTGAGCCCAGGCACACTTTGACACGTTCCAGCACTTGAGTCTCTTCTCCAGCTGGAGTTCAGGCTGCGTTATTTCCAGGGCAGGGAAATACCTGGCATCCAGAATTCAATTAATGAGAATGAATGTCTGGTCATGAAGAGCAACTGTTGTGATTTACAAGCAAGGGGGGGGAATCTCATTCCCGCCGGAGCCACTCCCTTTTCCAGTCCCTGAGTTTCCAGTCACCTGCCATTTCTACTCTGTCAGTTACATGTGTGTGATTTGTGCTTGCTGTTTGCCTAAAACCTGCCCTGAGAAAGTTTCATGGTGAAATATTCTGCAGAGACAGCACTTAGCACTTTCAAACTCCACATAATACCAGCTTGGGCTCCTTACCCAAACTTACTGCAACTTCACCAGACCATCCTTCTCTAGGTGATCCTCCATTTGAAGAGCAGGAAGAGAGAGGAGGGCATTTTCCCAGGGAGAAAACTGCCTCTGTGATACTGTTTATTCATCTTGGCTATAAAGCGTGGAAAGTAATGCATGTTTGAAAAAAGAAGATGGTAATTTACAGCTTCTTAATTCATAAAGAATTCAGTAAATCATGTTGGCCCATTTGGATTCTGGAGAAGCCTGAACATTGGCCAGCGTCAGCAAAGATTTTCAGAAAGCTATGCATTTTAATCTGCTTGAAAGCTTTGGACTCTGAGCATCCTTTAGCTTTGGAAGTGTATGTATGAAATACTCATTTCTGGAAATTTCCACTCTGTCCTGACTGGCTGAGGCTGTCCTGGGAATGAAATCTTAGGCTGTGCCTTCATCCCTAAAGCATCATTTTTCTTAAAGGAAGAAAATGAATAAGGGATTTGGATCATCTGCTTTTTACGTATTTCAGTAAATATCTCTGTTTTCCAAATCTTTGAAGGTAAGAAAGTTCTTTGTCTCCAACTAGTTCAAATTTGGCTTAAGATTGCAGGCTGACCTAACAGCCCAGGACATGGTGTACTTAGGTTGCGCTCTCGGCTGCCCTAGCTGGGTGACTCAGCCAGTGATTTAGCCTTTGCGAACCTTACTCTTCTCATCTGTACAATGGGAACATATTACCTTGCCTGTATCACAGGCTTCTTGAGAAAATAAATTGAACATTCTATACAGAGGTGCTTTGAAAGCTAAAACTTTACAAAACATGTTTCAGCATTGATGCTTTCACACCCCTGGCTCTATCAGTGGCTCCACGAGACCATTTTTTTCTATAGATCCAGGGAGCGTCTCTCCTCTGGGGAGCCAGCAGGGGCTGCTGTTCTCTTGTGGCTCAGGCCACTCTGGGCCGTGTCCTGAACCGTCAGGTCCATGTAGCTTCTGCTGAGATCTCAGATAGCCCCACTAGACCCCTTCCCTTGGGAATCCGTTTCTAAGGAAACAGCTTCTCTTTGTGTTCCCAACAGCTGGAGACACGTTTTGATCCTAGCCTGCTGGCACCCATTTGTCCCATGTTTATTTACTTGGAAACTTAAGCTGGTGTAGGCACGCGGTTGTAAAGTCACCAAAGCGGCAAGTTCTGACCCCCGAGGGGTAGTGGGGAGAGGTGCTCGGGGCCGGCAGGCTCTGACATGCTGTGAGCCATGCAGAGGACAAAGGAGCCCCCCCGGAGAGAGATGTCTTTGACATCCATTTGTCCTGAAGTATGTTGAAAGCAGGGGTCGCAGGTGTTTTTAGAACCAAAGACCAGTTCTGCACTTTAGCGATACAGGGAGTATCCCCGGGAGCTTGTGACAGAGAAGTTGATGGGCATAGAAGGAGGAGAGGCACGAGGCAAGAAGAAAACAGCGAAAGGATTTTGGGGGAAAGGAGGGGTCATGAGAGAGCCGTGAGCTTGGAGCCTTTGCGAGGGGAGAGCAGAACGCCACCAGCCACCACCTGAGATGTCACCGAATAACCACACACACAGCCAAGTGTGTGGCTTGATGCAGTCAGCGGGCTGTCCCCATATTAGTGCATTCATCCCCAGGGCATCCTCTGGTGTAGGTATTAGCACCCCACCTTCAACCCCTTTTTACAGTAAGACCCCTACATACGAACGAGTTCCATCCCAAGAGCGCATTCATAGCCCAATTTGTTCGTAAGTCCAACAAAGTTAGCCTAGGTACCCAACTAACACACTCGGTATATATATCAACAGTACTGTACTGTAATAGGTTTATAATACTTTTCACACAAATAATACGTAAAAAACAAACACAAAAATAAAGAAAACATTTTTAATCTTACAGTACAGTACCTTGAAAAGTACAGTAGTAGCAGCTACATCACCACTGCTTTTACACTTGCTTCCAGACATCCTGGACTTGAAATAAAGATCCTGTCCCACTGTATTCTATACAGTACTGTCCAGTAAAGTACAGAAAAGCACAACCACTTGTAGAGGATGCACGCACTTGACAATGTACACCAGACACATGAACTAACTTACCTGATTGGACATGTGAACGCACGTTTGCATCTTTGAAAGTTCACAACTTGAAGGTTCGTATGTAGGGGACTTACTGTGTAGACTAGGAAGACAACTCCGAGAGGCTAAGTGGATAAGACCAAACCTTGAACATGAGGAAGTGTGTGAGGCTGCCTTAGCTACAAGGAGTTCAGGTCCACTCAGGTTGCCTCAGGGGAAGAGAAAAGTAAGAGTTATCATTGGGATGTATCTAGTAATGAGGACAGAAGGGCCACAACTTCCAGCAAAGACCAGGAGACGCCACGCAGAGCCAGGCCACATGGGAAGAGCAAAGAGCAGAACGCAGCTCAGCCTCCCTGCGGGAAAACTAGAAGTGGTTCAGAACGGGAGCCGGGTCCAGCGACCGGGTTATGTGGGCACCCGGTCAGCCCAGGGGTTCCCTTCTCCCTGTTCCCTGGTTCTTGACACACTTCAGCCGCTTGCTGTGCTCTCCTCTCTGCTCCCACGACGGATGCTTCCTGGTGTTCCTCTGTGGCTCACATTCAGACTTCTAAGAGTGACTTATTCGTCCACTTGGTCACTCTGACCAGCCATAAGTCATGTTTGGCTGCCCCTGGGACAAGTCTCATCCGTGCTGTGTTCAAGGGCATGGTCAGACAGATGGGACGCGATGGAGTCACCTCCAGGTATAGTGTTTGTGTTCATTTCCCATTACTGCTGTGGCAATTTACCACACAATTAGTGGGTTAAACTACCGACATTTCTAATCTTCCAGTTCTGTAGGTCAGCAGTCTGACACCAATCCCACTGGGCTAGACTCAAGGTGTTGGCAAAGCTGATTTTTTTTTAAAGATTTTTTTTTATGTGGACCATTTTTTAAAGTCTTTATTGAATTTGATACAATACTGCTTCTGTTTTTTTGTTTTGGGTTTTTGGCCGCAAGGCATAGTGGAATCTTAGCTCCCCAACCAGGGATCAAACCTGCACCCCCTGCATTAGAAGGGGGATTCTTAACCCCTGGACCACGAGGGAAGTCTCCAAAGCTGATTCCTTTTTGAAGGCTTGAGGGGAAGACCCATTTCCCTGTTCATTTGAGTGGTTGAGACTCCATGTCCTGTGATTGTAGACTGAGATCCCATTTTCTTGCTGGTGGTCAGATGTGTGCCATTCTCATTCTCTAGAGGCATCTACGCTCCTTAAACCATGGCTCCCTCCCTCCCATCTTCCAAGTATGGTGGTGGGTTGAGTACCTCCCAAGCTTGACATTTCTCCCCGTTCTTCTTCTTTTTTAAAAAAAAATTTAATTAATTAATTTATTTATTTTTGGCTGTGTTGGGTCTTCGTTGCTGCACGTGGGCTTTCTCTAGTTGTGGTGAGTGGGGGCTACTCTTCATTGCAGTGCGTGAACTTCTCAATGCAGTTGAGGAGCATGGGCTCTAGGCACATGGGCTTCAGTAGTTGTGGCTCGCGGGCTTCAGTAGTTGTGGCTCGTGGGCTCAGTAGCTGTGGCTCACGGCTGTAGAGTGCAGGCTCACTAGTTGTGGCACACAGGCTTAGTTGCTCCGTGGCATGTGGGATCTTCCCAGACCAGGGATCGAACCCGTGTCCCCTGCATTGGCAGGTGGATTCTAAACCACTGCGCCACCAGGGAAGCCCTCTCCTCCTCCTTCTTCCATCTCATTTCTCTAACCAGCTGAGAAGGGTTCTCCACTTTTAAAGATTTCTGTGAATCGACTGGGCCCACCCAGATAATCTAGAATCATCTCCCCATCTCAAGGACTCTAACGTTAATCACATCTGCAGAATCCTGTTTGCTGTATAAGGTCCCATATTCACAGGTCCCAGGGATTAAGGATGTAGACATCTTTGGGGTCTATTATCCTGCCCACCACAGTGTCACCTAGGACTGCGGGGACTGAGGGGACTGTGGAGGGGTTGTGAGCATGACAGGCATTTTGAAACTTGGCTTGTCCCAGCCACCGGTGGGGAGCCCACGTCTGGCTTTCCACTGTGGCGTGCTGCCATGCAGTGGCACCAAACTATGGCTTTCCTGTCTCTGGTCTGCAAAACCAAGGGGCCAGTCATACATTTTACTTTTACTCCTATGGGTGACTTATTCATCCATCCATCTACGCATTTATCATTTGTTTATTCCTTCAATAAATATTGATTTAGTATTCTGTGTGACGAGCACAATAATAAGAACTGGAAATAAAACGCTGAGCAAAAATAGACCCCTCTGTGTCTGTCCTCACAGAGCTCAGAGTCCTGAGAGGGAAACAGGTATTAATCCCCAAACCACACAGATTCATGTGAAATAGTAACTGCATCACATTTTACAACACAGAGAGATGTGCCACTGTCCAGGCATAGAATGGGGTAGTTGGCAAGTCTAGAAGTCAGAGAAGTGATGGTTGAACTGAGATGTGAAGGGAAAGAGGAGAAGGAAGAATATCCAGACATTGGGAACAGCACATGTAAAGGTCCTGTGGCAGAAGGGAGCAACGTGAGCACGGGGGAAGAAGCAGGGAGGCCAGAGTGGGGTGAGCTGAGGGAGGGAGGGAGAGCTGAACCCCACAGTGTGGGCAGGCAGGGGTCGGGCCCCACAGAACCCCCCAGGGCTTGTTCAAGAGGCCTGGGAGACCCTAAGGGATTTAAAGCAGGGCTGGGGATGGGGGAGCATGTTTACATGGGATCCTAAAACTTACATTTTGGAAAACAATTACTTTAGCTTCAGTATAGAGTAGAAAAGGGCTCCAGTTAATCTGAGGCTACTGCAGTGAACAAGGGGGAGATAAACAATCAAGGAGCAGGTATTTATGGAGCGAGGACCGTGTGTGATGAGCAGCTCTAGGGGCAGGGGCGGTGATGGGGGAGCATTTACAGTGGGTGGGGGGGGCACCTCACTGCCCTTCCAGTTGCTAACTGCCTGGCTGGCAACAGAAGACCCAAACTTGAGGAGTTGTCATTGGCTGGGACATGTTTAATTAGCAAAAGAATGATGCAGACACCGGAGAATTCAGGAGAAGAAACATCAGTGAGAGGTGGGATCTTTGCGGGAGGCTTCCTGGACGAGGTGGGAGCTCAGTCTCTGGGGACGGATGCAGATTCAGGCAGGGGTGAGGGTCAGGAGGACCGCAGGAGCGGAGCGTTGGTGTAAAAGCCTGAGAGCCCGAGGCTTGCGCTATGGTCAGCCACCCAGCTTGGCTGGAGCAGAGGGTTTAGGGAGGCAAGGAGCTTTGGGGCTGAGAAGCGATTCTCCAGATGTCCCCGAGGAGGCTGCCAAATCAGCTTTGCCTGACCTGTTTTCTCAATGGAAGGTCCCATCAGGAGCATCAACTCCAAGCTGCCAGAGCGCAGCCAGGTGCATCGCGCTGGCCACCTGTCAGCTGAGCTCCGGACCCCCACGTCTCACTGTGCGTCAGCGACCAGCTGCAGCTGCCTCCTTGCTGGGGGCTCAGCCCTGCACCCCAGCTGGGACAGATGGCTCAGATTTATGAAGGTGGTGGTTCTCAGCCTGGCCGCTCATTGGAATCACCTGGGAGGCTTGTAAAACTACCGATGCCTGGGTCCCACACCCAAAGATTCTGGTTTAATTGGTCAGGGATGCAGGCTGGGCCTTGGGACTTTTTAAAAGCCAGAAGTGAGGCCAACATGTAGCTAAGGCTGAGAACTACTGAGAAATAACAACACATCCATTCTTGTCTGTATTAGCAGGAGCTATTTTTACTGAGAGATATACCTCCCGAATATCTTCTAGAAGCTTACTTTCTATATCCGCTGCACATTTGGAAACACTCTATTTGCCTTCCCCTCAGGAATTTTTTTATTTGTTAGACTTTTAGTTGGCGTGTGGAAATAAATGTCATTAAAAGAGTTTGATGGTATAGTGTAAGATTTGTTGTATTTATGAATACTCTGTGTAGGTCTTAAGTTAGGCTTTCTTTTAAGCTGAAGTGGGAAACGAAAGATTATATTATACTGTACATTTAAGATCTCACTTTAGGAAGCGTGCTTTCGGCAATAAAACAGAGAGTAAGTACTTTGATGAATAAAATATTTTAGCATGAAGACATCTTATTTGGCCGATGAGGCATTTAGAATCCAATGCCATTTTTCCAAAGAGATGTGCGTCACTCTTTAAATGCAGTCCAGTTCATAAAATACAAAAATGCTAAATTTAAAGACATGGATGACTAGAACTACACTTTAAATGCAGTCAGGAAATGTTCTTTAAAATAATGTTTTTTAAGTGCAGCCAGGGAGCTTGCTATTCAAAGAAGTTATGCGGTGAAGTTTTATATAAAGTAAAAAACTAATGGCTCGATTTATCTGTGTTAAAATTTTGCATTTCATATCCTACACTTGTTTTCCAGACCCTGGCACAGTAGTTTTCCTCAATTTGCTTTGCCAAATTGTAATATTTTTTCACTGCCCAACTGTTTTACATACACAGCATAAATTCCCCAAAGGCAGAACGACCTCCAAACGTGTTCTTAAAAATATTTCGTGAAGTCTAAAGACAGGAAAAGTAAGTGTAAAACATCTAAGAGGTTTATTGGAATCTCAGCTTGAATTCTAATTGCAAGTACTTATGAAAATGTCAAAATTAACATGAAATAACTGGCAGTTTTTCTAATAACTGTAAATTGAATTAGATAGTGTGTAATTGGAAAAATGCTTGCTTCGCTCAGGCTCTCCCAAAACAAGTCTTAGAATCTGTTAGCTGCAGCAGCCTTGCCCTCTAATGGCTGGAAATTGAAGGACAAGGCTGAATACTTTCGACTACAGGGAGGATAGAAACTAAGCAGAGGGATATGGCACCATGTCAGGAGACTCTTCCCTGACATGACATGAATCTTCATTCATGATTAAATGAAAGAATTTTAACCAAAGCCTACTCGATTTCAAGTCAAATGAAGCTTTTTAAAAATGGCTCTGCATTTCATATTACAAACTAAAAACACAATGGAATTGTATCAACATGTAGCTAAATGTTTCTATACTCATTTTTTTTTTTTTTTTTTTTGCATTGAAGAGGAAGGTTATACCGGTATGACTTTTTTTTTTTTTTTTAAGGGGAGGTTTTTTTTTTTAATTAATTAATTTATTCGTTTTTATTTTTGCCTGTGTTGGGTCTTCATTCCTGTGCTCAGGCTTTCTCTAGTTGTGGCGAGTGGGGGCTACTCTTTGTTGCGGTGCACAGGCTTCTCTTTGCAGTGGCTTCTCTTGTTGCCGAGCACGGGCTCTAGGCGCACGGGCCTCAGTGGTTGTGACACGTGGGCTCAGTAGTGTGGCTCGAGGGCTCTAGAGTGCAGGCTCAGTAGTTGTGGTGCACGGGCTTAGCTGCTCCGCGGCATGTGGGGTCTTCCCGGACCAGGGCTCGAACCCGTGTCCCCTGCATTGGCAGGCGGATTCTTAACCACTGAGCCACCAGGTAGGCCCCTGGTATGACTTTTATAGTGAGGTGGTTGCCCCTTCACCACTCTGCAGAGTTTTAAACACTCACTGCCAGTTTTTGAAATAAACTAAACTCTTGGATGAGACTTGTCAAAAGAATCAGCAGATGCATAAAAGAAAGTTGTCAAGTTCAGTAAGAGACAGAGGAAACTTTGTTGACGACGAAATCTCACTATAATTATGGCATTCCATATCTGACCACTATTAATAAATAAAAACCCTATGAGATTAAGAAAAGTGATCTAAACCAAGACAATAGGGAGTTCCCTTGTGGCCTAGTGGTTAGGGGTTTTCACTGCTGCGGCCTGGGTTCAGTCCCTGGTTGGGGAAATGAGATCCCTCAAGCCATACGGCATGGCCAAAAAAATAAAAAATAAACCAAGACAATAAGATTAACCTCAGCCAACCTTGATTACTGCTAATCTTTATTTCTCCAGGTAATTATTACTTGGTGTGAATTATATTTTTTTTACATGCTAATATAAATAATATATATTTTTTACTTGTTAATATATATTGCTTCTAAAATCCTTCAAATTATTTCACATTTGTATATGTCTTATATGTTTAACTAAAATATAATTCTCTCAGATGATAGGACATGATCTCCTCTTTTAATCCCACCACCCTTCACAGCCACCTGGCCAACATCCAGTCCAACTTTCAGTACATACTTAATAATAGATACAAATGTGGACCAAGCACCAATGTTTGCCTCTTCTCTCCACTTACAACTTCAGTATATTTTGAACACCTGCAAAGCGTCAGGCATTGTGATGGGAATAGCTATGGCAAGATGAGCATCTGTTCCTACTCTCTGCCTCTACTGCACACAAAGAAACCCATCTCCTCCTGTATTCCATTAATAGTGAGTAATACCCCTATCGGTTCAGTCACCCATACAAGAGACTCTGGAGTCATCCCTGCCTGCTTTCTTTCCCCAACCCCCCAACCCCTATGCAGTCAGTCACCAGCTTAACCTGGAATCCTCCTGAAAGCAGAGCCTGAGGCAAGGGTTTGGATGAAGGGTTTTAGAATTTGACAGTGATCCCAGGGACTAGGAGTGGGGGACTGGAGAGAGAGGGAAGGAGGGAAGGTCAACACAAGGGCGTGTCCTGACATTGGTCACTCCCGTGGAAACCGAGGCTCAAGCCTGCCAGCACTGTGGGAGGACAGGGTATAATTTGCCCTAGAATGTTTCTGACTGAGGAAAGCAGAAAGCATTTACCCACTGCTTTCATCGTTTGTTGTCAAGTTCACCTCATGAAGCCTTAACTCCCCGCACATCTGGGCTGTGCACACAGGGGGGCCATGTGGGTTCCTCTGGGTGTAGCACTGGGAACAGAAAGCGAGGTTGCTCTCAGGTTACTTCTGCGTGAATCTCGTGGCTGCAGCAATGGCTAGAGAAAAAGTGGCCAAGAGGACGGGAGGCAGGGCACAAGAGTGTCCAGTCCAGCTGCCAAGACTGTCGCTTCTTCCTCCTTGACGTCTCTCAGATCATTCCCCATCAGGGTCATCAACAAAGCCCTCCTCATGTTCTACCCAGATATCTGCAAAAGCCTCATAGCCGGTCAGCCTGGCTCCAGTTCATCTTCCAACCCACAGTCATAGCATCTAGTGTGCAAATCTGACATTGTCCTTCTCCTGCTTAAAATGTGTCTTTCTGTTCCCTAGGTGTAATGTCAGCTATCGATATTGTTATAATATTATCATAATATTTAGGGTTGTTTGGCCTGAGGCGACCCAGCACTGGAGCATGCAGGCTCTTTGGTGGTGCTAATGGCGGACTCCGGGAGGGCTCACGCCAAGGAATATTTCCCAGAACTTCTGCTGGCAGTGTCCTTGTCCCGGCAGTGAGCCACAGCCACCCCCCGCCTCTGCAAGATACCCTCCAACACCAACAGGGAGGCCTGGCTCAGTCTCCTACGGAGTCACTGCTCCTTCCACCTGCGTCCCGATGTGCACACTACCCTGTGTGTGCCCTTCATGAGTGGAGTCTCTGTTTCCCCCAGTCCTGTCGAAGTCCTGCCATCAAATCCTGCTAGCCTTCAAAGTCTGATTCTCTGGGAATTCCTCCTCCTGTTGCCGGACCCCCAGGCTATTTTTTTGATTCCCACAAACCCACCACCAACATTCAGGAAGCCAGAACTTTGTTCTGATGATTTCACCAATTTTGTTAAAAAGTGCCTGGTGAAGAATCCTGAGCAGAGAGCTACTGCAACACAACTTTTACAGCACCCTTTTATCAGGAATGCAAAACCTGTATCAATTTTAAGAGACTTGATCACAGAAGCTATGGAAATCAGGGCTAAAAGACATGAAGAATAGAGCGAGAATTGGAAGAGGAAGAAGAAAATTCGGATGAAGATGAGCTGTATTCCCACACCATGGTGAAGACTAGCTCGGAAAGCGTGGGCACCATGAGGCCCACAAGCACGATGAGTGAAGGGACCCAGACCGAGACTGAACATAACAGCACAATGTTAGAGTCTGACTTGGGGACCATGGTTATAAACAGTGAGGATGAGGAAGAAGATGGAACTATGAAAAGAAATGCAACTTCACCACAAGTACAAAGACCATCTTTCATGGATTACTTGGATAAACAGGACTTCAAGAATAAGAGTCATGAAAACTGTAGTCAGAATATGCATGAACCCTTCCCTATGTCCAAAAATGTTTTTCCTGATAACAGGAAAGTTCCTCAAGATGGAGACTTTGACTTTGGGCTTCCCGGGTGGCGCAGTGGTTGAGAATCTGCTCCAATGCAGCGGACACGGGTTCGCTCCCTGGTCCAGGAAGATCCCACATGCCGTGGAGTATCTAATCCCGTGCGCCACAACTGCTGAGCCCATGTGCCTAGAGCCCGTGCTTCACAACAAGAGAAGCCACAACAGTGAGAAGCCCGTGCACTGCAACGAAGAGTAGCCCCTGCTCGCCACAACTAGAGAAAGCCCGCGCACGGCAACGAAGACCCAACACAGTCAATAATAAATAAATAAATAAATTTATTTAAAAATATATATTATCATAATATTTAACCAAAAAGCATCACAACCGCATGTGAATCTACAATTATCTCAGTAAAAAACTTCAATGAAAAGAAGCTTCACAAACCAAGAGAAAAAGGATAGGTTAACCAATGAAGAGCATAGGAAAAATGCAAGTGAGAATGAGCCAGTTTTGGAAACAGGATGTGAGAAGCATGGTTTGATTAACACGTATTTATTTAGGAAAGCAGTAAGTCAAAGCTGGCAGGACAGGACCAGATTACTGAGAGTCTTGAAAGCTGCAGAAAGGACTTGAAAATTCATCATAGAAGGCAGGACTCACCAAGCGTCTTGAGCAAGGAATTAAATGTCAGGATGTGAAATGCTGCTTCTAAGTTGTGTGTTACACTTAGAAAGACCTTCTTCGCTCTGAAGCTATTAAAAAAATTCTCCATGGTGTCTTCCGGAGTTTTTGTTGTAATTCCTGTTGTCTAATATAAAATCTTTGATCCATCCTGCTGTCAGGTGTAACATATGAATCCAATATCTTTTTTTTCCCAGATGGTTAACAAATTATCTCAACAACCTTTACAGAATAATTTATTTTTTCACACTAAAATGTCACCTTTACCGTATAATAAATCCTTATTTTTGGAGGGGTCAATTTTTTGACTTTTTATGTTATTCCATTGATCTGTGTCTTTAGGTATAGTAGAACACTATTACATATATATATATGTGTGTGTGTGTGTGTGTGTGTGTGTGTGTGTGTGTGTGTGTGCGCTCTTGTGTGTAAACTAATATATAATCACATAATATACATGTTCTTATATAATAGACAATAATATCATCAATACAATTAATGTACTATACAATAACTATTATATACTAAATATTTTATTATCTGGTAGGCTCTAATCTCTTCTCACTCATCTTTTCCCCTAACTGTTCTAGCTCTTTTTCCTTTGTTGATTTTTCTATAGAAACTTTAAAATCAGCTTCTTCAGCTCTCCCTCCCCCCACATACATCCCCAGCAAACATTAAGTTTTAGATGGACTTGAGAAGCACCATGGGAGACCTTGAGCGACACCGCATCTCCCACTGTGCTCACTCTTAGCCCTGTGTGATCAGCCCGTTCGCCGGATAAGTGTTATTTCTCCTTTACTTGTGGAAACTAAGTTGAAGTCAGCAAATAAAACCCCTCACTTGAATTGTTCTGACGTAATATGCATCTGAGACTTTCACTTGGTCACTTCCAGCTGCTCCCCTCATTACATTCAGATCACTAATATCATACATTAGTATATGCCTTTTACCTTTGTGTGCAAACCCCGGACGTGAAAGCCTGAGTAATTCATCCTTTACTTTGAATGGTGGGTTCTCTTTCTGGCCCTTCACAGGTGGGCTCCTCCTGTCACACAGTATTTCTTTCTTTCCATTAATACCTTAGCTCTGCATTTTCATCGGGTTCTCATGTTCAGTCTTCCATGGGCATCCTGCGAGAGTTTTGTGCAGGCAGTTTCCTGCGTCTTGCCTATTCTATGTTTGTTCAATCCGATCACCCTGCAATTGAAAACATTTGAATAATATACATACATCATCAATATACCACTACCCTGATATTTTTTGGAAAGTTCTTCTCCTTCATCCATTCAGTCCAATCTGCACTGAAACCCTTTTTATTTTGTTTAGAATGTCTCTCAGCGTCGCTCACCCTCTCTCCATTGCCACTGCCGTTAGCACTGTCTTTAATGTTTTGCAGCGCTGGAACAGCCTCCTAACTAATCTCCTCTGATTCGGCCACTTTCTCGCTCTTTCACCCTGTATAGTGCTGCCAGATTCGTTTCCCAAAGCAGCACTTCATGTCCTGTCATTTAATTCCTTGCTCAAGAAGCTTGGTGCATCCTGCCTTCTGTGATGGATTCTCAAGTCCTTTCTGTGGCTTTCAAGACTCTCAATAATCTGGACCTATCCTGCCAGCCTTGACTTACTGCTTTCCCAAATAAATGCTAATTGAACCAAGCTTCTCAAATTGTCTCTTGAGAACAGGCTTCTTCCCAAATCCATTCTTTTCCTTATGTTGCTACCCTAAGCTGGAAAGTCTTCTTCTCATTTCTCTCTCCATCCATAGCCTATCCATCCTTCAAAATCTCATCACCATTCTTTCTTGATCCCAACCTCTGGGTCGCTGTTCCTTAGTACCTGAATACTTAACTTGATCCTCGTAACACAATCTTATGAGATTATTATTATGTTATCATGATCTCAATTTAATGATGAGCCTGTTGCTCAGGAAGGTTAAGCAACTTGCCCAGAGTTAAGTTACATCCATGAAGTGATGAAACTAGTATTCAGACTCCGGCAGTCTGGCTTCAGAGGCCATGTCCCTAACCACCATGCTGAACTGCCTCTTTTCATCCTGTGTGACTCTCGGCTTGTTTCCTTAGTCCTTTCTCAGCCTGACTGTCAAGTATTCCATCTGCTGTTGGTCACGTATCATCTTCCCTGCTTTGTATACATCCCGTTTATTGCTTCCCCGGAGCCCATCATGTAGGAAGGACTTAATAGGATTTACTGCATATGCGCAGGGAACTTAACGGCCTTACTCACCAGCATTTCTCCAGCACCTAAAAAAAGTTTTTTTAAAAAATAAAGAAACAGGATCTGACACATAGTAAGTGCTCAAAGATTATTTGTTGAATAAATGACTAAATGAATATTGGATCGATTCACAGTTTGATAAATATATGACCATGTCAGTGTATCCTTCTCAAGTTTTTCCATTCATATAAATGTGCACATCTGTATTTTATGTACAGGTCTCTCAGTTGCCTCTAGGCCATGACTGATGATTAGCTGAATTTTTTTTTTCTGGATAAAATGGATGCTTAGTTGTTATCAGCTGAGTTAGTTGTTGCCTCTACGGACCTAAAGGTACTTCCCAGGGCACGGCAGGTCTTGGAGTTCAGCTCTCTATTATAGCTGATGAAATTAAGTTACACCAATTTAATTACACTAATATTTTACTATCAAAAGCAAAAAGAAACACTTTTGCTAGGTTTAGCTGCCTTAGCAAATAGTGCTTTTAAACTTGAGGTCTATAGCATTTGCTTATTTATAAGTAAATAAAATGTTATTGATAATCCAACAAAATTTAATTTTTAAAGTGTTTCTTCTTCGTGAAAAAGTTCTTCTAACCTGGAGAAGGGCATTATTTGCTTCATACCCTGTTCCTGAAGACTACTTTGGTTCCTACTTTTCATCCAGTATCAATTTTAATATTTTGGCTAAAAGATACCTCAAGTAATCCTCTCTAAATGTTATTAGTGGAAGTCAGGCTTCTGCAGAGCAAAATCTGTATTTAATTTATTTGCAAAGCCACATTTAGCATTGCGAATTTTAAAATTCAGTCAAAAGAAATGACTTTACATCAAGGGCTGAATTAACACCAAGTTTTCAAAAGGCTTTTCTTCTGAGAAATTCAAAGCTTCTCATTAAGTCTACAGTCTTCCAAAAGTGTGCTGTTCTCCAAGATAGCCTTATTAGTCCCATTTTGCAAATAACAAAATTGTGGCAAGAAGCAATTAAGTATCTTTACCAGGGTCTATTGGAATGGTATCATACTGGGTAGGCCCTTGACTTATGATCACACCATCATTGGTAAATTAGAAGAGGCTACAAACAAAGAAGGAAGAAAAAAGATTAGCAAGGAGGAAGGCAAATGTAAGAATAGGATTTGTCATCAGGGCCCTTTTAACATGGGGTCCCAGAAAGTTGAGAAAAGGGAGGGAAAAAATAAACAGACCTTAATTAATCATAGTACTTTTCAAGGCAGAAAAGAAACATAGAGGGCTTCCCTGATGGCACAGTGGTTAAGAATCCGCCTGCCAATGCAGCGGACATGGGTTTGAGCCCTGGTCCAGGAAGATCCCACATGCCGTGGAGCAACTAAGCCCGTGAGCCACAACTACTGAGCCCATGTGCTGCAACTACTGAAGCCCATGTGCCTAAAGCCCGTGCTCTGCAACAAGAGAAGCCACCGCAATGAAGAACCCTCACACCACAACAAAGACCCAACACAGCCATAAATAAATAAATAAATAAATTAAAAAAAAAAAGAAAAGAAAGAAACATAGAGGTTATCTCATCTCATCCACTCATTTAAGGAGTTAGGACTGGAGTGTGAAGGTTGGAAATACCACATGGAGTTGCCCTCATTATGATGGTGTTGACTGTAAAGGCTAAGCTAAATCAGATATTTATCAGAGAAAGTGAATTTAGAAATAGAATGTCATGAACAAATTTGTGAAATATAGGAAAGTCTGAAAAGGGTGTATGTTAAGTTCTGGAACAAAATTATAAAGCCCGGAAGTGATGGCCATCTCCTAAACTTTTCCAGTCTATTGCTCACCAGTCTACTTATTATGACGGCCTAGTTCAGTTTCATACTTGTGCAGAAAAGGAGGACACAGTCATCTCAAGATGACCAAGTCACCATGGTGGACCCCCTGTCACCACCCCACCACACACACCCACACCTACACATGCTCACTCACACCCTCTCAGTGACTGAAATTGACAGCTTTTTTTTTTTAATGTTAAACTCTTCTTCCTGGGTTCTTTTCTTTAATTATAAATAAAACTGGTAGGTCTGTCATTTTGTTACCAGCATCTTTTAATGAACCTACCCATCCACAAGGTTATGTACGTCTCGTGCATAAATGTTTGGACTATTTATATTCTGATATGGTTAATTCATTCTCTCTTTCTTTCAACAAGTATTCAGCACCTACTCTGTAGCCAGTGCTTTGGCAGATACTGAGAATGCAGTGCTGAAAAACACAGATGTAGTTCCAGCTTTCATGGAGTGTATCATCTGTCAGGGAAACAGACATTAAATAAGTGACTGGAAGAGGTGATCAGGCTGTGGGAACAGCATGTACATAAATCAAGAGTCCCAGGTACTACAAACTTATATGGATGGAGTTTAGAAGGCAGGGCCCAGGGGTATGCTATGCAGATGGAAAGGTGGGCAGGGGCAAATATATCATAAGTATGTGAGGCTTTATTCTGAAAACAATGAAAAGTCTCAGACAGGTCGAATTGTGGTCAGGGAGGGGGGCATGACATGACAGGATTTGCATTTGAAATCTTGTGCGAAGGGAAGATGCTTGGAGGAGGGCAAGATAAACTATTTAGGTCTGGAATAGAATTGGCATGGCAGAGGAGACTGATGGGAATGAAAAGATTAAGACACATGGCTGAGGGAGAATCAGTCATTGCTCCTTGAGTGATTGAATGTGGAGCTGGAGGACGAGGCAAGCTAAGGAAGATCCTGGGTTTCTGGTTGGAGCAACTCGATGGAGAGTACTACTGTAGGTGGGGGATACAGGTCCAGAGGGGCAGGAAAGATAAGTGCTGCTTTGGATATGCTGAGTTTCAGATGCTCATGTGAATGGAGACATCCAGCAGTCAGAAGAGAGGGCTGGGCTAGATATAGAGAATTGGAAATGATAAGTATCCAGAGAAAGGGTAATGATATATACCTATCTGTATATATCTACATCTATATCAATATCTGTATTCCATGAGGGGTGAGATCATGTCTGGAACAATGGCGGCGCTCACTGATTATTTGCTGAAGGTCGTTGAATTGAAGCCATTTGGTGAGATCAAGGATGAGGATGAAGAGCCTGTGGGTCACCCATTTTTTAGCACTCTTTGAGGAGTGGGAAACAAGAGCATCAGTCCCAAGAAGAGGATAACATAGAGATGTGGCATCACAGAATCAGAGGGAAAACGTTTCGAGAAGGGAGGATAGGTCATCATTGTTGGAAGTGGCTAGGAGGGGCAAGCAAAAGAAACCTAGAAAAATGGAGATAGTGATGGAAGCGTTGGTCTGCATTGCCCTGGTGAGGTAGGCAGAGGCACCCCTGGGTTGATAGTCATCGTCTCTCCTAAAGAGGATGTTCTATCTCAGGATCACTTACCAGGGGAAGAAGTAGGTCCTCAAGGGCAAGGGAATCCTATATCACTCTTCTTTTTTTTCTTTTTTTTTTTTGCTTGACACGTGCCTCTCACTGTTGTGGCCTCTCCCGTTGTGGAGCACAGGCTCCGGACGCGCAGGCTCAGCGGCCATGGCTCACGGGCCCAGCCGCTCCGCGGCATGTGGGATCTTCATGGACCGGGGCACGAACCCGTGTCCCCTGCATCAGCAGGCGGACTCTCAACCACTCTGCCACCAGGGAAGCCCTCACTCTTCTTTTTAAAAAAATAAATATTTATTGAGAACTTGCTATATGCACAGTCTAAAATGATTAGCATGCTAAGTTCCTCTGAGACACAGAAGCCAAGATGAGATTGGACATGCAGAGATTTATTGGGAGAAATGCTGGTGAGGGAAAAGGGAACTGGAAAAAGACATCATACGTGCTGTAGGTCTGACCCCCGTGAAGAACAGAGAAGGAGAATCGGGTAGGCAGAAGCTCAGACTGCAGTGCAGCTCTAATAAAGTTTTGGCCAAGCCAGTGGGGAATCTTCAAGCCAAAGTCATCCATCGGAGGAGTCCTGCAGCTTGCAGGAACGGGCCTGCTATAACCTCCCTGCCAGTCTTTGGCTTAGAGCAGCCCGTGGCCTCAGCAGGAATGAGGTGATAGATTCAGAGCAAAGCATCTCGGACCATTGGTCAGTTACTCTCCCGACAGCAGGAGAGGTTCATACCTGCCACACAAACATTATCTCATGTAATCTTTACAGCATCCCTCTAAGATAAATATTATTATGCCCATTTCACAGATGAGACACTAAGGACTACAGAAGCTATGTAACTTGCTTAAGTTTACACAACTAGTAAGAAGCAGAGCCTGGGTTTCAACCAATGGTGCTCTGGAGCTGGCTTGGACTGGCTCTGAGCAACTGTTAAATTTTCAGGAATTGTGCTGTTTAGTTGACATCAAGATGGTGGCTTGAATTTGGCCATGGTAGGTGTAGTCACACCATGGAAATCTGCAAATGCTATAAATCAGGTCTTTGTTTTTTCAGGAAGGGTGGTTGTTATACATTTACCACTGATATGTCACTGATGGCAGATCAGTGGTAGGTCGTATGCCACTGATCTGAATCCAGGTCATCTGACTCCAGAGTTGCCCCTGCTGAATAAGTATTTACCTTCGAAGGTAACACGGATATACATACATACCTCTACTGATGATTAGGGACTGGTAACCTATGAAATTATGTAAAATGTTGAGTTCGGTACAGTTATATCTGTTACCACTCATATGAATTCCTGCATCTTACATTTATAAAGACAGACACTATTGGAAAGTGTGTTTCAGCCTCAAGATGACCTTTGAAGAGGACTGTAACATCCATTACAGCCCAGTGATGTAATTGATATGCTTCCTGCCTACTCCCACCCATGGACCAGAGGATATATTAATTACCTGCCTGCCTGGCCACTGGCAGCTTATTGTGAAATTGTTTAGCCTCCCAGCTCTGCACTCTCCAGCCTGGGAAATAAAATTTGCATGCTGCCTGGTGTCATGTGCTCCAGAGTCTGAGAGCACAGCATCTGTAGAGAACAACCCAAGGAAGGTTAGGATGAAAAGAAGCCCAGAGACTTTGGCCACTGTAGAAAGTAATGTTCCCTAAGTGTCCCTGAGAGTCAGAAGACTCAGGTTTCAGAGTCACTTCAAACTGCAAAATATGAGAGCTACTAAAAATATTTCTAGTGCACATGAACCAGCTGAGGAAGAAGCTTATGCCAGGAAGCCTGCTTCCAGATGAAAAAGCAGATCTGTCATGACAGCAACCCGTGCCCTCAAGCAAAGCTCTTTGAAATCTTCTGACATTGCAAAAGAATCTGTAAATCACCACTTCTGCACCACTTCCAAAAACGTTTCTTCCTTATTAATTTATTTTAAAATACTTTTAAAATAAAAAGTAAGAGAGAGGCCCTTTTCTTGGCACTTGGGACCATCAGGGAATAGGACACAAATTGCTATTGCTGTGGAGCTCACGTTCAAGTTTTTTGGTTTTTGGGGTTTTGGGGGGTTTTTTGCGGTACGCGGGCCTCTCACTGTTGTGGCCTCTCCCATTGCGGAGCACAGGCTCCGGACGCGCAGGCTCAGCGGCCATGGCTCACGGGCCTAGCTGCTCCACGGCATGTGGGATCTTCCCGGCCCGGGGCACGAACCTGTGTCCCCTGCATCGGCAGGTGGACTCTCAACCACTGCGCCACCAGGGAAGCCCCACGTTCAAGTTTTATTCCTTGCTTCAACCCTCTTCATCTTCATCGCATGTGTATGTGTTCATTTTTCAAACGTGTATCATTCAGCCAAACAGGCACTGGGCGTCTGCTTTGGGCCACGTGCAGTGGTAAGGGCTGGGGAAACAAGATAGACTTTGCTCTTAGAAATACAGTCTAAGGGGAGAGGCAGGCACATAGCCCTTGGGTCCTAACACCAGGGCATTATCTACAAGCATCAGTGGACGGCTGTGGAGGTCATGTCCAGGAGGCTTCCTGGAGGAGGTGACACGAGTTGAGTCTTGCTGGATAAGTAGAAGGCAGCCAGGCAGAGAGGGAATAACTTGAAACAGCTTGCTGCATAGGAGGAACTAAAGACAGCAAAGGTTGCTGGGGCATAAAGGGTGAGGCGGGAACAGGAACCCAAGACTGGACAGGTAGGCAGAGCATGCGTCATGATGTCAATTCCCTGGTTAATTTCATTTATTTAAAAAACAGCCACACCCTAAACTTCCTGACGTTCATTTTGGCTGGTGTTCTGCATTGAAAGACAGGCAGGAAGCCAGAGGAGGCGGCCTCTCTGGTCTCTAACCTGCAGGTGTAGACCTGTGAGGTGATGCACTGTGCCATGCTCCCTGCCCCCTCCCAGCCACGCCCCAGCCCTCTGCACTTCAACACTGCAACTCGCCTCTTTCTATTGCCAAATCCACTCTTCAAAGGAGACCTCTGCCTGTTTCCAAGGATGCAGCTGGTTGGTTCCTCCTCCACAGTGCCCTGCTTCCTGGTAATCCATGGTAATTCACTGGCCTGTCAGTCCGCAGCTCAGAGCCTGCACTCTCTCCCACCCACATTCCAACACCCCTTTACCACCAGTGAGTGAGCTTTACAGCCACTTCTGCTCCTCTGGAATGGCCCTTCTAGAAATGTAGGAACCTCATCAGTCCTCCATCAGCCAGTAAAAATGGGATAATAGATGTCCAAAGGCTTTGAAAATACAACACGTAATTCACAGTGTTCTTGTTATCATTTGAAGCCTCTAGACTTCTAAAGAAGCAATTTATGGCTTTGTGGGAACTTCACGAAGGTGGGGTTCTTTGACCTCAGTAAATGCCCCCAAATAAAAACCTTGGTTAAAAAGTTTAAAAGGTGCAAAAGGATTTAGGACAGTGAAGGGAGGGAGGAACCGAGGTGGAATAATGAAGTCAGAAATTTCAGGGCCTTCCCTCTGTGAAGCAGTAGCTAAGCCACAGCAGAAATCCAACACCTGGGTCTCCATTACTTTTTACAAACTGCATTAGCATTTTACCAATACTGTAGGCTGATTTGACGGAGGGCCAGGGCATTAAGGGGAAAAAAAGTAACCCATGAGACCCTTACCAAAATAATGGATAAACAAAATGGTCTTTATCCTCGTTCAAATAAACTGAAAACAACTTGGACTGCGTTAATAGAAGCATCTGTTCTCACAACAGCAAATGCAGATTATTTGTCTCCAACTCTGTCCCGCGTCTTTGCAGATTAACAGATAACTTACTAAATTAAGGCAGCCACGTTTACTCTTCCAAAACGGGACCTGTAAAACTGAGACATCAAAGCCCAACCAGGGCCATTGACCATTCTCATTTGAGAGGTGAAGGCTCTGTCTAATCTTCACATCTCTTCCTCAAATACAAGAGTTAATAAGTTGCCAGTTCATATGGTAAATAACAAACTTGCCTGAGCTTTTGGGTAATCAATGAGTTTTTACTTTATTAATTCCACTCTTCTCCATTGGTAATTTAGATGGAGGAACATTTAAGTCAATGGAAATGCAACTAAAGAAACAGGGCCACTATGTGAAGAAATTTCACACTTAAATATTTAAAAAAAAAGTGTGTGTAGGGTCATAAAGTTCAAAAACCATTGCTTCCTTTGTTCTTTTTAATATTTTATTTGGAATTTGGCATTAGAGTCAGGACAACCCACAGTAACCAAAATTGACTTTCATATAAAAAATACTAAAAAGAGTTATACACCAAAATATTTTTCTTTTTATCTATTATATTTTAATTCCTTATATCTTTTATTTTAAAATATTTATATTTGTGTGGCAGATTTATGGTTGCTTTTTATTTTCCTTTTTTTGCTTAACCGTATATTCTATAATAAACATGGGTTGATTTTATAATAAAAATATTAGAGGAACAAGACTAAGCTTTGACACCAAGGAGATCTTTCTTGCTTTTGAATTTGAATAGTTAAGCAAATTAGTGCATTAATATTGAGAAGCCAAAGGAAACATTCAGGGACAAGTTAACTGGATAAGTTAAGCTACTTCTCCATTTACCTCTTTGACCTCGTTCACATGACACCAGGGTGTTCTCATGGATAAAATTATAATCCCAGATATACAGACTTTCAGATTCATATTTTCCGTCTTAGCGCACAGAAGCTTTACTTTGGGGATTTTGCAGAAAATTCTTGTGTTTCAGTCATTTGCCTTTTCTCTGTGAAAGCCAGTAGGGAACAGTAGTAGGCGCTGATCATCCCCAGTCCCCCAAAGAACAGTGCTAGGAGGCTCTGTATTAATTGATTGAGAAGTTCTTTTAAAGCACCAACTTCTTTCTAAAACAGTTTGGATCAAATAATGAGGCTGACTGCGAACCACAATATTTATAAGAGGTGTAAATTTGAAATCTGCAGTGATGTTCTTTTAGGAGCCTGACCTAGAAGTGGAAAGAGGAGAATGGGCCAAGTTGATTCAGTAGGGCCTGGAACTGATGGTACTTCCTCATTCACTTGAGAAATGCTGACTGAATATCTGCTTCGGGCCGGGCACCCTTCAAAGCTCTGAGACCGCTCTGAACAACACAAAGTCCCACCTCTCTTGGAGCTGATACCCTAGTGAGGCGAAACAAATAGTAAACAAACAGATAGACAAATAATAAGCAGTAGTCAGGTGGTGATAATTGTCCATGGATAAAGTCCAGGAGAGTCTATGAACTCCAATAGAGGAAAAAAAAACAGTCATTATTTTCACTAACTTAGCATATCCTTCATTTTTGAATATAGGCAACAAACTGTAGCAGTATTCACAATACCTATAATGTCACCAATAGAATTCATTTCTATTTTATATCAATTACTCTTATTGGAGATCTCTTTAAGTAACCATTCACACTACCATAACACCTGGATTGATATGATGGTAGATATTAGACCCACTGAGAAATCTTGTTATTTAATATTTTAACAAGCACATATATTACTTACCCCGACTTTTTAGTATTTTGATAAATAGTTCAATATATTTGGTTTTCTTTCTACTATTATATGTTTTATTTTACACATTTAAGCACATTGACCTGAGAAGTGGGTCCTTAGACTCCACCAGACTGCTGAGAGGTCAATAGCAGAAGTGCTTTATGCAATCTTCCCTTATCTCCTCACAGAGTTGAAAGGGCTGAAATTGAGCACGACTAATAGTTTTTACTGCTCCTTCAAAGACATTCTTAAGTTAAAAAATTTTTGAAGTGTGTGCAGTGGTGAAGAGAACCATGACATCTAGTCAAGTCTGGTCCACTGTCTTTTCTTGTTTTAATTAATTAATTAATTAATTTTTGGCTGCGTTGGGTCTTCGTTGATGCACGTGGGCTTTAGTTGCGGCGAGCGGGGGCTACTCTTTGTTGCGGTGCACAGGCTTCTCATTGCAGTGGCTTCTCTTGTGGAGCACGGGCTTTAGGCGCACAGGCTTCAGTAGTTGCGGCACACGGGCTCAGTAGTTGTGTCTCACCAGCTCTAGAGCGCAGGCTCAGTAGTTGTGGCTCACGGGCTTAGTTGCTCCGCGGCATGTGGGATCTTCCCAGACCAGGGCTCAAACCTGTGTCCCCTGCATTGGCAGGCGGATTCTTAACCTCTGCACCACCAGGGAAGCCCCTGGTCCACTGTCTTGATTCATGCTAATGAGCCAACCACTTATCACCACTGTTTTGCACCATCAGTGCCAATGTTGACACCATCAAAACTACAAATAACACCTTAGTATGATTATGAAAATAGTTTTGATCTTGTGGACCCCTAAAAGGGTCTCAAGTCCCGCCAGCAATCTGTGGACCACACTTTGAGAACCACTGTGCTAGATTAAGTGTCAAGGACAGAAATTCTTTTAAGCACTTGAAACCACCAAGGGGACTCTATCTGCATAAGAATATTGCTGGTGGTTTTTGTAGTTTGCTCTTCAACTCTTTGAAATGGAATTTTTAAAATCTTGGTAAAAAATAATCTTCTGTTGACAGCTTTGGACGGGTCAGTGCTGTAATACAAGTTAGGAAATACATCTTACGGCAGAGACATACACCTCCAGTATGGGGGGTCTTCACCTCCTTCATGTCATGAACCGCTTTAGCGGTCTAGTGAAGCCTACGGACCTCTCAGAATAATGTTTTTAAATGCATACAATAAAATACTTAGGATTACAAAGAAAACAAATCATATTGAAATACAATTATAGCCCCAGACCCCTTTGCGAGGGTGGGGGAGTGTCTGTACTCTGTACTCCAAGTTAATAACCACCTGCTTCCCTCAGTCTTTACTGGCAAGGAGAAACAGCTAGGGATGACATTTGTTTTTTAATGCATTTGTTTCCATGTCAGTTGACATCTTAAATTCCCAAATTCTGACTATCAATTAGATAGATTTAGACCTAACAAGTCCAGAGCAAGAATGTGGAATTAGGAGAATGATTTTCTCCTCCACCTTCTATAAGACTGAGCAGCATATGCCTCCTGCTAAATCCTGACTCTTTCTAAAGGAGAACGGTCGTGGGCTGCAGACAGGAAGATCTTGGGTACTGTCTCCCTAATAGTCTAGGACTACTGAGAATTCTCTAATGGGACTTTCTAAAACTTTGGTTACTCTTTTTGAAAAACGGTAATTGTTTCATATCAATAACTCCCTTCCTTTTCTCTGCTTCTTAAATCAAAGCAGCATCCTTAGGCTTATTGTACTTTGAGAAACTATCTAGCCCTTAGTGCTAAAAGTGAAGAAGCAAAGAATTTACAGTATGGTTACCGAAAGAGTGAAACCAATCATAACCCCCTGGGGAAATTTTCCACTCTTCTGGTGAAAGGTTTGTGGATTATTGAAAACAACTCATTTATCCACTTTCATAGAAGAGAATGTTGGTGCTGATCATTGAAAACAGCTGATAATCCAAAAATCAACTGTATTTAGTCTTGGAATTAATAATGGTATTCTAGCATTGTGACCTCCTCTGATTGTGTTTTTCTTGGGCTAATATTGAAATGAATTCTTATTCTTTAACTTAAGGGTGGAGAGGTAAGTTAGTGATTTGAAAATATCCCAAGAGTAGGAAGCCAGCCTGCGATTTTAAATTTGCCACAAATAATCCACCACGTGGCTATTCACCACTTCGTTAGTCAAGGGTTTCACTGTGGTCCTAGTAAGTCTTTTCATGAAGGAAATCACACTCCCTATAAACCACAGCTCTCCTTCTGGACCCCACTACTAAGCTCTTTTAGTTTGCACCCTGATTTCCTTGTATTTCTCACTGCATAGCTTTCCTTCTAGGGCTGAGCTGAACTGTCAAGCCCTTGTATTTCCACGACTAATTTATCCAGTGTTGCCAAATCCTTGATAGCCCTTAATCAATGCATCCAAAAACAAAACTGCCTATTCACTCCTATGGTTTTCTCACCCAGTCAATTCATAGTCACTCATGATTACACGGTCTTAAGAAACTGAAATTCCCAGTTCATCTAAAAGAATCATTCTGGCTCTTTAGTTTCAATTTCTCTTTATTAAACCTATTGTGGATTCTTTATGGCCTTCTGAGTTGGGGCTACAGGGCCACAGAAAGGAGAGGCTGTGAGCCTTAAAAAATCTACAGACATGTTGTTTATGCCCTGGATCACCAAAAGTTGAAAGTGTGACTTTTGTGGTTAGTTTGGGCCTCTTAGGCCAAAACTATTAGACTATTGGATGTAAAAGAAAGAAAAGGGAATTCTAAACCTCTTCAGCTGGGAAGGCAAAATCATCAAAATTCTATGAGGTTAAGACAGTTTCTGTGGCTTTTAGAAACTTGTATGGCCCAAAGGAGTCATAAATAATTTTTATGGTGTAAAAACCCTTGAAGAACATACTTGGTTTCCCAGGAATTCCTGCCATTCTTACACACAAAGTCTCACGTTGGTGGAGAAGCTCTGTTGGAGCCTGATTTGTCTGCTTGGTACTACCTCCAGGAAATACTGAACTGTGTGGGGACTTAGCCTACCCCTGAGGCTTCTTTTAACAGGTGAAATGAACAGATATGAGGTGAGGGATGCATTTCTTTCCGGTTCATAATTCAACTTTGAAGTAAAATCTGCAGAGGTCCTTCTGATCTCTGGCCTAAGTTTTACCGGCATCTTTTCTTTCTGGTGTTAACATGGAAAGCAGTCAAGTTAAAATGTATTTCCATGGTTTTATTAAGATCTAGAGTGGGAAAACTGTAGGCCCATAAGATCCACTAGCAAGCCACTCAAATGATGTCATACTACCACCCCACAGAAAGCCCACAGAGTGGTGACCTATTTTTCTATGTGACTAGGTAGGAGAGAGGGCGGTGGATCTCTCCATAAACCTGTCCTCCTGCTTATTTTAAGGGCTTGATCAGCATCTCAACATTAGTCGTGCTAGAAGGACAGAGAGTCCTATTGACTCTATGCTTCCACAAAGAATCAGCATAGCCCCCTTTTGCAAAGATTGCTGCCATCTATGTGCTGGGCCGAATGCACAGGGCAGAATTACCCACAGGAGGCTGGTTAACCAAGATAGCACTTTCAGAGCTCATGGCAGAGCTACTGGTGGCAGAGGTCCAGCCACATGGCTTTTCTGGGCCTTGGAGACTAGAATCACAAAGCCCCAAAGTCATTATTCCTCTAAGTGAAACCCACATCTGGAATGTACTTTTTCTAGCAGGGAGTGGGTTAGAGGTCATTTAGTGACATTTCAGTCCTCCAGATGTCTACTAAAAAAAAGTATCCATAATGATATGTCTTCATCCACAATATCATTTAAGTGTTTTTTGATTAAAATGCACCAGTACTTTCATTCTGGATTTCACTCTGCTGCTGAATTTTTTATGATGTTGTTTATTGAAAAACAGCACTGTCTTCTGAAAGCTTTTACCAGATTCCCATGGTGATTTGCTAGGCATAGCACAATTCAAATTAAAATTTCATCATCTTCAAAGGCTACTATTATGAGCTATAAAAGAGCACCTGCCTGGCCCTGGGTGGGTACCATCATACAGAGAGGAGACATGAAGCTTTTCTTCCAGAAGTTTAGAGTCTATATAATACTAATAAAGAAAATGTAGAATGAAGATTATGCCATTTTTGTGTTCGTGGTATACTTCACGTATTGGAACTTTTGGCGACACACTTGAAGCAATTAAAAGATTCAAAGCAACACCATTATAATAAAGTCACTGCTACAATATATTAATATCTTGCAGGGTCTGTAAGAAGAATCCTCAGGAATCATACTGTTTGAGGTCTGGCTTAAACTGTGCTTTGGCCCTATGCCTCTGACCTCCTCATGAAGCAGAAATGATCACATTGCAATAAACATGTGACCTTGCTTTGGCATGGACTTGACATTTTACCAAGTGTCTTTTCTCTGACTCAGCAAGGTGCACTCCCCATATCCATCACACACATTTCTGCACTCCATATTCTTTCCAATAGAACTCCCTGAAGGAGAAAAAGCAAGAACAGCCCATACAGGACCCCCAAGAGAGATGGTATAGAGATTTCACTCTCCCTTGGCCCCAAACACGTAGCAATGATAGATAGAATATTTAAAAAGGAAATCCAAAGAGTGTCCCCATGCCTGGAACAATACCAGCGTGATGAGCAGTGGTGAAATCACAGGCCAGCTGAGCTCTGGTCCAGAATGGGGCAGCGGCAGCCAGGCATTGGGCTCCCTGTCAAGATGGGGGCCAGCACCAGGCTCAGTGCTTTCAGGGCCTCAGGTGGGGAGCCACACTTCCCTCACAGTCAAGCAAAGAAAGCCAAACAAAACGACTGCTGACCCGTCACTGGGACTATGGCTTTTAAAGGGTAGACCTAGAGAGGTGGTAGAACAAAGCCACAGCCTATGAACAGAATAAACAAAGTTAAATTTACACTCAAATATTTTAGAGTAAAACTGCAGGATATCAAGGAAAAGGAAGAAAAACAGATGACCAGTGAAGGAAGCATAGTTAGGCTGATAGCAGATTTCCCATCAGCAAGAGTAGATACCAGATGACAGCAGAGTAATATCTTCAGAGTACTGAGGGAAAATAACTATCAACCTAGGATTTTATATCCAGCTACACAATCACTCTATAGACTTTTTCAGACATAGAAAGTGTTAACCACTTAATGACTTCACTAAAAGGATCATTAAAAGATAGATTATGAGGAGAAGTAAGGAAGGTGCAGGACACAAGATGCAACAGTGAATATAGCCATTGATTAACACATGTTGGTAAAATGAGTTAAATACTGAGTGCTAAGAGTTTTTTTGTGTTAAAAAAGGATTAGATTTAGACAACATTGATAAGATGGGATGGGCAGTGTTTAATGGATAATGAAAAGTGCTAAGATCTTTCCAGATTCAGGAGAAATATAGAAAAACCAAATTACTTCAGACTTTACTAGAAAAAAATTAATCAAGTTTGAATGTTAAACATTTTTAAATGACTCCTCCATCAACTCACCTTTCTGACCATTCACTTATGAATGATTTCTTAAAATTCTGCACCTCTCCTCAGTACTTCTCGAGTAATGAGAGTATTTTAAGCTGCATTGTTATTGTTTGTATTTTTTAAGCTGTCAGAACCACATATCTGGGGGGAAAAAATCTTAGAATGTTAAAAAATGTAAGGGTAATTGTGAAAATAGTAGAAAGAAAATCTTTAGATTCTAAAGCAGAAGAAGAAAGGCAGGTGGTATTATTACAAACTTTAAAAACCAACAGAAAAGAAAAAAAAAAGAAGCAAAGAAAAAGAATAACAAACAAAACACAAAGAAAGATGCAAAAATAAATCCAAATATATCAATAATCATAATAAGGTAAATGATTACATTCATCTATTAAACAGGGAGAAGGAGTCATCTGTTGAAAATAGAGACTGGAAGTAAAGGGACGAGAAAAGGTCACCATTTAAATGCTAAAAAAATGTTTATAAGACAAATTTTAATATAAGGTAAGAGCATTAATAAAAAGGGACACCACATACAAATAAAGGGAACCACTACCAAGAATATATTCTATATAAATGTTAGTAAAGTTACATTTTGTAAACTACAAGTAAAGGGAGACAGGCACAATTATTTGTCAGCTACTTGAGGCCAGGGTGCTTACCATGATGCCTTATGTACAGTAGATGCCTTAATTCATAAAATAATTAAAGAACCTTGGTATTGGTTTGTTGAAGATTTCAGCTTGATTTATTTAAACACAACAAGCAACCGATTTTGAGCTACCCCAAATTAAGAATCTCTGAAATCAGATTGCATTTGACCATATTGTGGCATCATAGATGTAAACTTTATGAGAAAATTCTAGTTGAAAGTTTAAAATTAGAATCCCAGGTGAAGTTTATCATGTGTTTCATTTCTAATCAAGAGCCTAAAGGACTGACATCCCTCCTCTACCTCTTTTTCCTGAGTCTTCCTTCAGCTAGTCACTGAATTCAGTTCTCATAATTTATGATTCTATAAAATTTATGCCTGAAATTTTTGGTCAAGATGGACTTTCATAAAGTGTCCCACTTGTATAAAATTTAGGGTATCCAGTGGTTTCTTAAGTAACTCCCACTGGGTCTAACCTCTGCTTAAAGATATTCTTTGTGCAAATATTCCAGACATTATATGTAGAAGGAAGGGAAATGATCGTTAGCCAAAAACACTATAATTATGAAAAGGAGTGACTGATAATGTATTCCACTTTTACTTTTGAAAATGTTTGTACAAAACTGGGTTGGGCCCCGTGGTTTTACACTAGAATCTGTAGACATTTATTTGCCTAATAAAATAACTGCACAATCTGGCAGAATCCTGCATACTTGGCAACCCTTCCTGCCCAGGTGCCTGGAACAGCATTGGCCCAGCAGGTGTGGCTTTCAAAACGTTCAGAGAGTTGAATTCGGGAAGTCTGCCCAGCACCCCACCTGTGTACAGTGCGCCTTCCTGAAGGCCACGTCCGTGCCCAGCTTGTCATAGGTTCAAAGGGCCTCTATTCATTCACAATTGATAATGAAAACTAAAATAATCAAGGGATTGACACGATACACCAAAATTATAATACATTAAATTTCTCTTCAATAAAAGATGCCATGCATTTTTAAAGATATTTTTGACATTTAGAATATAGATACTCTATAGTGTTTAACACTATTGTACACATAAGAAACCTACTCTTCCCCTTGCTAGCATGGGCTTGGTATCCCCTCTTTCCTTAAAGGGTGAGATGGGGGGAAGAACAGAACTCTCAGCAGCCTGGACCCGAGGAAGGAGAGGAAGAGGAAAAATGTTTTCTCATATTTTTGGGTTTTTCCACAAGGCGCTCTTTAATCATAGGACCCAACAGTCATGACCCAGCTAGTAAGATCCGACTTCCTGGGCCCTACAATCAGAATCACCTGCTTATATAGGGTAAAGGGAGGGGTGGTGTGATGGGGGTCATGCTAGCTGTTCCAATATCCTGAGCCTCTTCGTGCTGTCCTGAAGCAATGATTTTCAGATTTAGAGCCTTTTTATCAACCAAAATCTTATACGGAACCCAATACATAAACCCAGGCAAAGCATAGCTCTTCCGGTTTTGGTAGGGCTGGGGGTGCTGGAGCCCTGCCCATCTGGCACAGCCCTCACCTCACCATGGACCGTATGTGTAGCTCAACTTTTACTGGAGCTCCTTAAATCCCTCCTTTCTGGGCCCAGGATTAGCCATAGGATTGGAGGGGGGCTTGATGACGAAAGATCGTGGAATGAATGAGAAATATACTAGAGACTTCACTTATTTTGTCTCACTAAAAGAACAAAGTCCCAGGACCACTCTCAGTTTGCTCAGAGGTGAGAGGACTTTTTAAAATGGGGACTGTGGATGCTTAGGATGCTGCAAACCACACAATGTAGGTTGTATGTGCTTTGTCTACTCAGAAGGCTCACCAGGAGTTACCTTGAACTTGCTGTCAGATCCTGAATTCTTCTCCAGCTTCTGGAGCCTTCCTTTCTCTACAGGTGGACTGGCATATACTAACACTCGTCCTGCCAGGAATTCCGCCAAAACCTAGGCCTGCTATGGGACCAGGAGAGGAAGCAGAAGGAAATTCCAGGCAAGGGACCCAGATGAGCCGGGCATGGACTTACCTACTGGCCCAGTGCTGAGGCCCATGAAGGGCAACCAGGTTCTCAAAATCACCAAGGTTCCTCTTTAGAATGCAGGATGGACCTAGAGTGTGTCATACAGAGTGAAGTGAGTCAGAAAGAGAAAAACAAATACCGTATGCTAACACATATATATGGAGTCTAAAAAACAAACAAACAAAAACGTCATGAAGAACCTAGGGGCAAGATGGGAATAAAGACACAGACCTACTAGAGAATGGACTTGAGGACACAGGGAGGGGGAAGGGTAAGCTGGAACAAAGTGAGAGAGTGGCATGGACATATATACACTACCAAATGTAAAATAGATGGCTAGTGGGAAGCAGCCACATAGCACAGGGAGATCAGCTCGGTGCTTTGTGACCACCTAGAGGGGTGGGATAGGGAGGGTGGGAGGGAGGGAGACGCAAGAGGGAAGAGATATGGGAACATATGTATATGTATAACTGATTCTCTTTGTTATAAAGCAGAAGCTAACACACCATTGTAAAGCAGTTATACTCCAATAAAGATGTTAAAATAAATAAATAAAAATAAATGAATAAGCAAAATGCAGATTTCTAGCCTTGTCCCCAGAAAAACCTGTTAAATCAAGCTCTCTGTTAAATCAAGGTAGGGTCCGGGAATTAGCATTTCTTAACAGGTGCCCTACTTGATTGTTGTTGCCACTGCACTGTCCGTGAGAGTCCTTCAAAGCTTTTGAACAGAGGGGTGAAGTGGATGAATTTGCATTTCAGCTGAGTTACTGCAGCAACTTTGTGTAGAACGTTTTCAGGGAGAAGAGATGAAAGGAAGAGATACTGACCAGCTGCAGAGGAGCTGAGCAGGGCCTGAGGTGTGGAATGGATGCCAGAAGGCAGGTTAGAAAACCATTTGGGGGTCAGGTTGCTGGGTCGGGCCACTGAATGACGAGGACAGTGAGGGTGAGAGAGGACTCAGGAGTGACCCCCAGGGATCCGGCTGTAGTGACTGGGGTTTCCTTTGGGCACTGCAGGCCCTTTGGCATTTGATAGGTGCGCGTTATTCATCACAGTCCATCCAGTGAAAACGTTATAGGAGAAAATCAATTGAAGGTGATTTTGCTGTCCGATCAAAGTGGAAGAAGATGAACCCACTAAGAAAACCTAGAGGGTGTCAGTGTATGCTTTTAAAAATAGCACAGTTTAGAATAAATTTCTACCAAAATTGGCCTTTTTTTTTTTTTTTTGTAGTTTTGGCAATTAAAAGGACTCAGTTATCTGGAATGTTCGCCCCTAGAGAATATCTCATTTCCTGAATAAATTGAGATTATGGGGAGAGTGGGATCTTAGGTTTAAACCCAGTCTTACAAGAGGGCTGGCTAGTCTTGGGCAAGGGAACACTCTGTGGGGTGCCATGGTAGCTGCCAAGATCCAAGGACCAGATAAGCAAATCGTAGATCAAGCACTGGCAAGCAGTCTGGCAGGCGGGCCAGCTTGGCTAAAGTCATCACCGTCATGAAGATCTTAGAGCAAGTCTTAAAATAAGTATTAAGGTTTTCGTTTAAAACCACCTTATCCTAGAAACACTGCCTGGGAAGAAAAAATGAAATTGCATAATCATTTAAAACTATATATGTACAAAGAGAACTGCAGTATAAAAAGGTGATTGTAAAGCAACACAAGATAGCGAAGCCTAAGGCCAAAAAATAAAACCATTAACTCTGGGGGAAGCCGTATGGCCCTGGGGGGGACTGAAGCAGGGCAGTGGAGGAACAGCTGTGTTGACACTTGTCACATTTGGTTGCCCAAAACACTGAAAGGTCATTCACTGAAGTTCTGGGTTCCAGTAAGAGTGGACTGTGTGAGTGGCCAGAAGCAGCTTCCCGAAGCCCCGCGTCCTTGAGCTGCCGGGAAGCAGACCCGTGTTCACTGTGGCCAAGCCGTAGGCAGCTGAGTGCGTGGGTCTTCACAGCTCGTTTCCTGCTTCCGCTTGGTCTCACATCTGAGTCATCTTGTATTTATGTCCTCCTATAGCATTTCCATAAGATGCTTGTGGCCAACACCATCCATCAACCTAATGGGCTCAAATGGAACTCTTTGAAATCTCCTGCGACGTGCCTTGCTCTAAGAAAGGAAGAATTGTTAACAGTAATTCTTAAACTAGGAATTTATGTCTTCCCATAAATGGACCTTGCGAGGTTATTTGTGGATTCCAATAGAGAAGCGGCTTTCCTCGGTCCCTGTGGTCCTCAGCCCTCCCCTGGCCCACCAACTGATGCCCTCTGCCTGCTCCCGCGAGCCCCAGGCCAGGATCTCTGGGGACAGAATCAGGGTTGTGTGTCTTGGCTGGTTCCTTCTGCCATTTGCTCATTCAGTCGCTGCGTATTTATTGCACCTCTGCTTTTTCCAGGAAGGGTGCTAAGCACCGGAGATGCAGTGAGCAGGCATCTGTGCCCTCCTGGAGTCACCACCTAAACAAACAGTTACACAAGGTCTTCTTAAAAGGCCACTGTAGGGCTTCCCTGGTGGCGCAGTGGTTGAGAGTCCGCCTGCCGATGCAGGGGACGCGGGTTCGGGCCCCGGTCCGGGAGGATCCCACATGCCGCGGAGCGGCTGGGCCCGTGAGCCATGGCCGCTGAGCCTGCGCGTCCGGAGCCTGTGCTCCGCAACGGGAGAGGCCACAGCAGTGAGAGGCTCGCGTACCGCAAAAAAAAAATAAATTAAAAAAAAAAAAAAAAAAAAAGCCACTGTAAAGTGAACTCGGAGAAGCGCAGGCGCTGTGAGAGTCTCTGCAGGAGGCTTTGGTGGGCTCAGTTGCCCCGCCCCTCGTGTTAATGCAGGTCTCTGGGGTGCTGACTGTGTGGGAGGCAGATCTCTAGACACCCCCTGAATCACCACCATTTTACTCAGCCACTTGCTGTGAAATCTCGACCTCAGAGGACAGACCCTCCTGACCACGCTGGCCCTGGCCGGAGTCTCCTGCGCTCTGCGTCCCACCCGGCTCCTAGCTCCCTCCCTCTGACCCCAGCCCAGTTCCTGGGTCACTGTGACCTAAGGCTCAGGTCCCTGGGGGAAGCCAACTGCCAGAGGATACCTGGAGGGGGAGGGAGGGAGGGAGGTCAGAGCATCCTCATGGCAAAGCCTGGTCACCCTCTATACACGTTTTAGTTTGTTTACAATGTGTAGATCTCCTTAAACTTTTCTGATGATAAAACTAAAATACATGTATTATAATTAAAGCTAACATTTCAAAAGCAAATAAAGTTCAGTCTATTCGCATCTTCCATTACATCTACCACCATAAATGACTTCTTTTAACAGTTTGGTGTTTATCCTTCCAGATTTTTTTTTTCTTTTGCGGTACGCGGGCCTCTCACTGCTGTGGCCTCTCCCGTGGCCGAGCACAGGCTCCGGACGCGCAGGCTCAGCGGCCATGGCTCACGGGCCCAGCCGCTCCGCGGCATGCGGGATCCTCCCGGACCGGGGCACGAACCCGCGTCCCCTTCATCGGCAGGCGGACTCTCAACCACTGAGCCACCAGGGAAGCCCCTTCCAGATATTTTCGTCCCTATGTAAACACTATTTATTTGTTTGTTTGTTTGTTTGTTTGTTTGGCGGTATGCGGGCCTCTCACCGTTGCGGCCTCTCCCGTTGCGGAGCACAGGCTCCGGACGTGCAGGCTCAGCGGCCATGGCTCACGGGCCCAGCCGCTCTGCGGCATGTGGGATCTTCCCGGACCGGGGCACGAACCCACGTCCCCCGCATCGGCAGGCGAACTCCCAACCACTGCGCCACCAGGGAAGCCCCTTCCAGATACTTTTGTCCTTATGTAAACACATTTTATTTTTATGTTGTCCTACATGTTCATATTGGCCTATAATTGACTTTTTTTCATCTGAAAACTCATCACAGACACTTTTCAGGACAGTGCATGTAGATCCTCCTTATCCTTTCTGAGTGCCCAGTATTTCATCATAGGAATGTGCCATAACTGCTCTGTGAATCAATCCCCCATTAACGAACTGTACGTTCTGCCATATTTTGTTGTAATAAATCTTATAGTAACGAATAGTCTTATACATACATCCCTCTGTGTCAATTTCTTCTTAGAAAGGTATTTGGGGTCTAACATGCATTTTTAATGGGTTTTCATATGCAGTGAGGTGCTCTTAACCACCCTTCACTTCATGCATGGCTGGATGGGCTGACGTACACCATTCCATGTGCTTCTAGTATATTCCTCTCTGTGAACTGTGCACCTGTGCTTCCCACAATAGGCTCAGGTGCTCAGCTGGAGTGTGTTTGTTCCTGAATCTCTTTATTCCAGTTGAATTTGTTACTGTAATTGTGTAATTTATTTAATTGGTATATAAACCAAAGAAGCATGAGAGAAAAGAAAATGTTGTTGAAAAAAAAAGATATTTAAGTTACATTTTCCAACTCCCACCTTGAACTAAAAAAAAACTTTTAATAACTAACCATTTACCCTAATCATATTAGATTCAGTGGCTTCAACTGACTCATAAACTTCATTGACCATAGGACCATGTTTGCTGAGTTATATCCACTCTTTTTTTTTTTTTTTTTTTTTTTGTGGTACGCGGGCCTCTCACTGTCGTGGCCTCTCCCGTTGCGGAGCACAGGCTCCGGACGCGCAGGCTCAGCAGCCATGGCTCACGGGCCCAGCCGCTCCGCGGCATATGGGATCCTCCCAGACCAGGGCACGAACCCGTATCCCCTGCATCGGCAGGCGGACTCTCAACCACTGCGCCACCAGGGAGGCCCCTATATCCACTCTTAATTTGCCTTGCCAGTATTGTCTCTGAAAAAACATCCCATAGCTGTTTGGTTTGTTTGTAAATTGGGTTATCTTTTCTCCTTAGAAATACCTAAGAACCAGACATGTCTTATCTAGGGTATCCAATGTAATCTGCCTTCATGAACGTGGATTTTTAGCCCTTCTTTTCATGTCATTGTAAGCTCTAGTAATGCTGACAAAGACACTGCACTCAACCTCATAGAAGAGAAATTTTCTATGCGGAAATTCCAGATTTTCTATTTGGAAATCACAACTGTTGCTTTTGAAAGTGAGAGAATGTTTATATGCAAACATCCTGCCCCTTCCTAACCTAATATAACATTAGAAATGGTTTTACAGCCCCTCCAAACTTTACAAACCCTCTATGTGACTATTGTAGGTACTTAATAAGTATTTGTTGGACATGTGGATACACAGGGAAACACACTTCTACAGGATTAGCTGTACAGGGATCTCTGATTAAGTCTGAATGAATTAAGTCATGAATTCATTCAACAAATATTTGCTAAGTGTCCACTGTATACTTCCCAGTTTCTCATAACTGCTGGGGCCACAACTAGCCACAGTCAGTAGAACTGCTCCAAGATGCTTGTCATCTAGCTAGAGACTTCAGGCCACTGGGAAGCGCAGAAATTCATTTAACTCAACACAGCAAGCACTCTGTGAAATGCTCTGACCATATGTGTACCTGACCAGTGGAGCAGGCTGGTGCAAGGCAAAAAAAGAATTTCACTTCTTCTCATGAAATCCATCAATTCTCTACATCTTCTCAAGGCCTTCCCGTATCATTAAAGTATCAATTTTACTTACACTGTATGACATTTGACAGAGCCCTGCAGAGACCGCCAGACATCTCACTGCTGTGTTTTCTCTTCTAGGACATCAACGAGTGTATTCTTGAAAACTATCCTGAGTGTTCCAACCCCAGGTTATTTTACATCATTCCGTATTTTTGTGGACAGCATCCCAGATGCAGGTAAAGACTGAAACAGGCTCATGACATGCTCATGAGGACAACAATGACAGGAAACCCCCCAACTGGCACTGCGTGGGCGTCTTCTGCGTCCCCAGTCTCTCTAACTTCTGGAATTCGGTTAATATTTACTGTTAATCTTTCAAGATCGCATTTGAGATTCTGAATGTCCTATACATAAAGAAATTAACAAATCAAGGTCTGGCAGGGGCCTTGGGAACCACCCGTAAAGCTGTGTAACTGAAATGCCAACCAAACTCTTCTTCACCTTTGACGTACACCTGTCACTACCCAGCCCATGAGACAGTAAAGGCCAGGGGGTGCGCCCATCCTGCTCCTCTGTAGTGACTGTGCTGCATCCACAGCTGTCCTTGCCAGTGTGGTGTGTCTAATGGGGTCTGAAACACTAGATGCTCACACCCAAAATTCCAGAGTGTCTCTCTCCTGAGGCATACTTAGTAGAAAGAGAAGAAAGTACTTTCTAGTGATCCCTCCTCAGCCTTACTTGGTTGTGAGACCTTCTTTAGAAAGTGACTTATTCAGATAGTAAGGGCCCTCAGTGTGGTCCACCCACCTCCCGCATCTGCATCCCTGGGGTACTTGTTAGGAACCCTCACCTCATCACAGTCTCTGAGGTGAGGCCCAGGCATCTGTGACCACCTCCCAGGTGATTCTGGTCTAGCTACACTTGAAATTCGTTGTAGTAGACAAATGTGTAGCCTCCAGAAGAAATGGTAGTAACGATGAATATTAGCTTGGCTTGGTGGAAAATAAACCCTGCTGCCAGAAGCGGCATTTTCCCCAAAAGGAGACGTTGATTAGAAGGTCGTTGTGTTCCTTAAGAGACTGGGGGTTGTGGCGGGGGCGGGACACAGCTGTTTCCAAATTGCAGCTCACTCATTGTACTTTTTGCTTACACTGTGATTGCTGCTTAGTTATTATGTGTGTTGTTGTTATTGACGTTTTGCTGAGTTAACCAGTTTGTTTATGGTCAGAATTCTGGGGCTAGAAGTGTCCGTTTTCTGCTTCATTATAAACTCCTGAGTGCAGGAGGCCTCCCTCACCCACCCTGTCCCCTGTAGTAAACGCCTCCTGCTTCACGGTCAGGGCTTCAGATCCTGGGAAGATTTGGGGCCAGTTGACTCGCTTTCTGTCAAAATGAGGATATTTATTCCAAGAAACAAGATTCTAACTCCTTAAAGTACTTTTAAAATTATCTATTTCCCAACCTTGGGGCGAGGACTTCTGATGCCTTATCTCGTGATGATTTTCAAAACGCTTTCAAAATGTCACCTTGTTCCACCTTGATGACAATGATTTGAGCTAAGGAAGGATTATTAAAATTTTTCAAAAAAGAATCCTGGCTTGCCCAAATTCCCCCAGATAGTCAACGCCAGCCAGGCCCGGAGCCCAGCTCCTGGGATCCCCATGCTGGACACTTAACATTCATATCAGTGTTGTTGGCTCAGAGATCGGCCTTACAAATAAGATTAGGCTGTTTTCCTTCTGTAATTGAAAAAAAAAAAGGTTTGTTTTTAAATTCCTCAAAAGAATAAGAACATTAGTGGTCATGACCTGACACCGATTTTGATTTCTACAGAAATCAAAATCAGTCAGTTTCATATTTCAAAACTTCTAACGTTATGGGTTCGGTTTGGTCCTCCTATTAAAAGGCCATTCTAATCAGCGTTTATTGAGACCTAACTGCCTGGGCCCATTTTCTCTTAACAAACATTGAGGTGGGGCTTGCCGGGCCCTGGAGAAAGTGGGATTTGGACTTACGTGACTGGGGACGGGTGGGAGAAGGGAGAAGCTTCCAACATGTTGTTGCTGCATTTCGAAAACCAATCTTTGATTTCAAAATCATTTTTATATCCATAAAGGGAGCCTGGTGAGTGGGCCCTTGAAAGAGCAAAACTGAACGTGAATGAAAACTTCCTGCTTGTGGGGATTCTTGAAGAGTTGGAAGATGTGCTGCTTTTACTGGAAAGATTTTTACCTCATTACTTCAAGGGTGTGCTCGGTATCTACAAAGACCCAGGTAACTCCGTCTGTAAGCAAGTGCTTCTCTGTTTTGAGGCTTACTCACCTTGAAAAGGACTCGGGAAGTAAAGGTGTAAAATCATCTCTTCTGTTAGTCAAGGGGAGCTCCCCTGGCTTCCAGGCAAGGTTAGAACCACGAGATTTAGATACCAAAACCCTGAGCTTCAGGGCCAAAGATAACTCGCCATGTTTTAAAGGCCAGATGCTTCCATTTCTCCCTCTGGAAAGTGAGATTGGCTGCATTCCCATCGGCCGTGTCCTGGTGCTGGGGTGAACCAATGAACAGGCAGGTGTGTGTTGGAGTCCTGGGGGAGTGTGATGAGGTAACTCTGGCCCTACTTCCATTTGACAAAAGCAAATCCTGGCACATAGAATCCATAAAGCAGCACACTGAGAATCCAATTATGATTTTACTCTAATAAATGGAGTGGTGTCCAAACAGAAGCAAGAAAGAGAATGCAGCAAAGCAATTCTAAGGGTTGCCCATAGTGTCACTGTAAATATCATTACTTTCAAAAGTCCATCATTTGTTTTTCTCATTATAATTTTATCTTGAAAGGCAAATGACCTTGTTTGTTTCTTTCCTATTCTTAATCTACTGCTGCCACAACAGTACCTCTTCACTAATCCGTTTATGGTTTTGTTTTGTTGTCCGGAAATGGAAGGTATTATTGTGCTTTGTAGAAATGAGGCACAGAGGAAGGGCTTCCCAAACGCAGCCTCTGGCTCACATGCCACGCAGCCAGGCAGGGACCTCGTACCACACCTGCATCACTGACAGGTGCTGATGCCCAGGTGAACTGGTTTTGCCTACAGGAGCCCTAACTTCTGTTCCATCGGGTGGCCCTACCACTACCAGGGACTCGCTGGGGGAAGATGATTTTGCCTTGGTCTCCCAACACTCTTATTCAGAGATAAACTCCCACGTACTTACATGACCATGGACCTCGAGGTATGCCCTGCAGGTGTGTCTCCGCAGCAAGAAGTGTGGTTGGAATAGCTAGAAGCGTAACAAACTCTAAATTGTCATTTTTTGAAATAGGGCCTTCCTTTGCCCTTTCAACACTGGGCAATTTAAAGAGTTCTCCTGTGACCAGTTTTTAGCTCTGTAGGACAAAGTAAACTCTGGTCTTTGTGCAGGGAGGAGTCTCACCCTAAATCAGGCTCCTTCGAAGAAAAGGTTTATGTTATTCATTGTTATTTCCCTTCTTTGGCTTTATCTTGCTGTATAGTGTGTGTGGGCGTGGGTGTGTGAGATGTACAGTATGAGATAAAAGGCTAACTGGGTCTTGGAGGCACATAGCTGACAGATAAGAAGAACACACTCTTGTCCCAGCACTTGGGAAGAGTATGGGTGAGGCCCCATCATGCACGTCATCCATCCTGGGATCTGGGATTAACACAATTCACAGGATGTCACAGTCCAGCACACCAAAGGTCAACATCAGAGGTGTAGGTCTGATAACTTAGAAGAGGACATTTTAATCTTTGTTCTTCTTAAATACAAATAAACCACAAACAAAAATCTTAGCCCCAAGGGCTCACTTACCTACCGCTGTCAGGATGTATCATCTTCACTTCCCAACTGTTTTCCTCATTTAAATACCTGACTTCTCAGGAATTGTGAGCCTTCGTCCCGTGATCTAGAAGCCCATTAATTAAAATAGAACATATTTTTGAAAATTGAGTGACTGTTAGCTCTTTTGTCTTTAGCTGTGATCTTTCCACCTATAAAGATTTTTCTCCCCTTTGAGTTTGGCATAGCAGTATATGAAATACTTCTGAGGCTGCTGCCCCAGGGAGAACGCAGGCCGGCCAACACGTTACCAGTTCACACAGTCCAGCTATACTAGTGGTTAAAACAGAGAGACACGTCTACACTGCCCTGGGTTCCCACCCTCCGGGTGCACTTCCACACACACACACATACACACACACACATACCTCACCACGCCCCCCCCCACACACACAAGGGGGTCTTCAGGACTCTGGCCCAGGACTCAACAACTGTTCTAATTTAGTCCCTGAGTGGAACTGGTGTTAAATATTTTGCATATCACTCCAGTGTAATGGTCTCTGCTGCCACACGGCACGGAGACAACAAAATGAACATTTGAGTGATTCTTCAGTAACTTCCCCTGTGTTTTGTGGTCTCTCAGGCACCTTCTGTGAGATTTTTCTATGGTAACCTTGAAGGCCAAGCAGCTCCACAGTTGCTCTGTCCCGAAGTTTCCTCATCCCCTGAAGCAGGGGACAGGAGACGAGCATCCACGCCTGGCCAGCTTTCCAGTATATTGTAGCCTCTGCCAAGACTAAGCCCCTGTATTGTTTTCTCATGGCCACACATCAGTGAGCTGGTATCAAATAGGTTAGAGGAAGAGAAGCAGCAGGTCACTTTATCATTCACACCAGAGCCTCATCACCTGTGCATTTTCAATCTAAACTCACAGATAATGGCCCCTAAAATCATTGCTCTTGCCCTTTATACAAGAATTTTATAACTGAGTAGACCAGAGGACAGAGGGAAGAAACACTAAAATCTGAGACCTTTAAATATTTGTAGATTAAACTGACCATGGAGCTGGATTAAGATGCAAACACTCCACTGGCCATTTTTCTTTGGTGCTCATCCTGTTATTTAAAAAATGCAGGTGTGTGCAGATTTCAGTAATCCCCTTCCAGCAAGATGAAAAATATTTAGACCAGTCTCACTGCTGAAGAAAAAACACGAATAACAATAACCGGGGAGCTGGTAAAAATAACGTCCGCTAGTCAAATGGGTTGTCACTTACTCTAGATTGGAAGGATAGTCATTAATTCTTCCCAGTCAGTACTGTGGGTTCCAATAACCCACCATTTAGAGAAGTCAATAACTTCGCGAAATAATAGGTCAACTGTTTGTGCTCCCTCACCCCAGCCATTGCCTGTAAGAAGGTACATGCTGGTGAGTAAATTTGTCTCCTATCAAAAATATTTGAAAAACTTAGTCGTCATAATTTTTTTTGAAATTTAGTCATTTTATATTAATGTTTGCATTCTGTGGAGACCCAGTTAGTGTATCTCAGAAGAAGTTGATGATAGTAAGTACTCAAGATGAAATAAGAATGAAAGTTGTAGCCTGGTGGATAACCAGGAGAACACACTCTGGTTTTTCTCGCCAGCCCACGGGCAATTGCTAATGTTGAGGCCAGTACCTTGGAGTGAGGGCTCAGTAAACTCCGCCCAACCTGCGTATGAGTTTGAATTGGGGGAACCAAGGCCAAAACAGATTTACTGGGTAAGAGTGACCTCACTTCTTTAACTTATGCCGTCTCATTTTTTGTTGATTAATCTCGATTACATTTGCTCATTACTTACCTTTCAAAAACAAGAAGCTTGGAGCCGGCCCAAAGAATTGGAGAGACAGCTCCATGGTCATCCACCGAAATGTGAACCAAAGGGCCACAACTTAGTGTTTCTGAGCCACAAGCGTTAATGTGTTCATGCATGCTTTTCCTCCTTAGCTCTTAAAAAGGGACACCCTGTAAGCTATCAATATTTTTCTTAGTCATAATTTCTTTAGGAGCTAAAATCACAGTGGTGTTAAAGGCCACAATAAATAAGTAAATTAATTAAAGACAGAGAATAAGTGAATATCTGTGCTAGGAAAAGTCCTTATATCAGCATCTCGCATATCCGCCCCTGACTTGGTGAGTAACCCAGCTGTTCCAGCTCAGTAGCGCCACTTAGCATCCAGATACGGAACTCTAGGACCTGATATTTTAACCCTCCTACGCGAGGACTACGTGAGGACTTGAAAGCTAATCCTTTTCCCTTGTATTTTAAATACTTTCTAATCCTTTTCCCTTGTATTCTAAAGTTTCCGTTACTACTAGCATTACATTAGTATTCATTTTCAACTTGTTTCCGTTACAAATGTAAACACTGGAACCTCAGTAGAGAATTTACAAGACTTTTGTGGGCTGTCTTGAGAATCTGGCCACCAACTACACTACAAAGGAAAAATGTCTAATTCCAAACAGAATGACTGACGTGCTAACTTTGAGGATTTAAGTTCATTCATAAATTGGGTGCTTTGTTTTGTTAAAAGAAAAACTGCTTATACTTAAATATTTTTATTAACAACGATGATAAATAAAGTACAAATTTAAGTATTTTTTTGCTAGGCATGAATGATAATTAGACTCCTATTAAGGGTATAGCAGTGTACTCTTGGAGTTCATTTGCATTGCAGTATTCAAATCTGAGGATATTTACATAGAAAATTAAAATTGTCCTATTATTCATAAAGAAAAGTTATTTATTTATTTTTTTTTGCGGTACGCGGGCCTCTCACTATTGTGGCCTCTCCCGTTGCGGAGCACAGGCTCCGGACGTGCAGGCTCAGCGGCCATGGCTCACGGGCCCAGCCGCTTCGCGGCATGTGGGATCCTCCCGGACCGGGGCACGAAACCGTGTCCCCTGCATCGGCAGGCGGACTCTTAACCACTGCGCCACCAGGGAAGCCCAAGAAAAGTTATTTTTTAAGGAAAGAACACTGAGTTGGGAGTTTGAAGAGACTCCTAGTCCGCTTTCTGCGGTGGTTCTGCCCAGAGGACCCGAGCAAATGTAGCTTTGTGTGGTTGATCGCTAAGGTCTATATTATTATGATACTGAAGTATCACATAGAAGGTTTTAAGGCTCCTCTTTCTACCTTCTGTTGATTAGCACAATTATACGGTGCTTCCCCCCCGCCCCCCCGGAAAACCACAGGCAGTCCCCATTGCCTTCGTAATTCCCAGGTTTAGTTATGGAGACTCTCGCCACCTAGAGGACATGACGAATCCTCGCTGCAGGGTCATTCCTTCAGAATCCCCGTTCTTCCCTAAGCCAGGGATCCCACCACACTCTCTGGTCACACTGTCCACCTTCTCTCTCCACACCGTATGCATTTCTGTCCAGAAGACAGAATATCATAATTATTAGAGCACAGGCTCTGGAGTAGGCAGCCTGGGCATTAAAGCCCGTTCTCCCCTTAACTGGATAACCAGAGGTAAGGTGTAACCCCTGTACCCCATAGCTTCCGCATCTGTATAAGGCACATAAACAATACTGTCAACTTCACAGGGTTGTTGTGAGAGATGAACCTGATCGAATCCATGTAAAGCCCTTAGCCCAGAGCTTAACATATGATTGTGTTCAATAATTAACTATTAGCCTGCCAACCACATTACAGGAGAGAGGGCCATTATCTGGGAGGCACTAGGGCTTCGGCTCTCTCTGTAACTTCTACATGAAGGAAAGAAAGAGCGAGAAGGGGGTGGGGGGGAAGAAGAAAAAAATGATCACCCTTCACTTATTTCATCAGTGACAGCTGACTGTGAAATCGCATGCCTTTAGGAAATAGTATTTCTGACTTATAAGGAGAGGAACAATTATATTCTGGCCAATACCTTATTCCTGAAACAATCACAGGGAATACGTTTAATGGAAATATTACTACAGTGACATGCTCAGGACTGAAAAACACACACCACGCAAGTCACTGAGGTTTTTTTTTTAAATCATCTATTTTTATGCCTGAACTCTTAGCAGAAATATCAGGGCGTTAAAATTTCAACCTTAAATGAAACCCACTGTTGAGATGTGACCAGGGCCAATTACCATTAACTCGAGTTGAATGTTGAATCTTTCAGACTGTTATGCATCATGTTATTTAGTAGATATAGGATGGGTGTTCAATGATTTAATGGCGTTTTTATTTTAACTAAGACCCTAAGATTCAGTTCTTGAAAAACCTTTATTTTCCATAGGCAGAATTACATACTTCAGAGCGCTGTTAATGAATTAAACTTTGTCCAGCAGGTGGCAGTGTCTCTCCATTTTCTCAAGGAAGTGCTTGTGGTTTCCTAACAGTTTGCATCTGCTGACAGGCGTTTACAGAATGCTTGAACACAGATGTACAATTATGCCCAATATGGGGCCTAAAAATGGGATCGTATCAAAAGGATTCCAAGTACAATTGATTGCAGTAGTCCAAAGCACATTATCTGAGAGCCAGTGGGGTCGGGAATTGGGGGATAGTTTACAAATAAGTTTGCGTGGGTTAAAAATATATGTACCGTCTACTCTGGTTTTATAAAAATCATCCATCATTCTGCAACGATTGGATTAAGCATGCTGTTTCTCATTTTTTATTTCCATCTTCTTATTACTTTTGTGCTACAACAAAACCCAAAAACATTCTGGAACTTCACAGGTATACAACTGATGGTTGGGAGAAATTCAGACTATCCACAGGCACCAGTGAAGTTGTTTAAAAACCTCATTTATCAGGCTTCCCTGGTGTCTCAGTGGTTGAGAGTCCGCCTGCCGATGCAGGGGACACGGGTTCGTGCCCCTGTCCGGGATGATCCCACATGCCACGGAGCGGCTGGGTCTGTGAGCCATGGTCGCTGGGCCTGCGCGTCCGGGGCCTGTGCTCCGTGGTGGGAGGGGCCACAGCAGTGAGAGGCCCGCGTACCGCAAAAAAAAATAAAATAAAATAAACCACCTCAATTATCATTTATGAAAAATAGGATACCAATCTGTTATTGGTTCATGTACCATCAATATTCTCCATAATGATTTGTTTATCACCAGTCATGTCCTAGAGTCAGATTCTAGTCAGGTTGGTACTGCGTTACGTGTGTGTGTGTGTGTGTGTGTGTGTGTGTGTGTGTGTGTACACCCATTCATGTTCAAACAACTAAACTCCTTATTACACAGCAATGGTATCTTAGTGAATAGTCTTGCATGCGAACATCAGCAACAGTTCCTAAATAATAATAATTTGCATAGCAATTTACCGATTATAAAGCACTTCCATAAGATGACCTCATTTGATTCTTACACGAATCCTCTGAAGCTGAGGAAGACAATTAGTCTTTGTCTCATTTTCTAAATAAGAAAGCTGAGAGTCAAAGAGTAGAATAACTTGCCCACAGTTATCAAGTCCTCAGTGACCACAGACATTCAAGCTTCTGTCCCCAGAACCACCACAAACTCCATGAATCTATGACCCTCCAAACAGCCTTCATATTTAATCACTAATACAGAGCATTAAGTGGGTATTAAGCACTCTTATGTATTGCAGTTGAAGGTAAATGCTTGAAAATAAAATCTATAGATTATCTCTATTCAACACATGGTCTGATTTTATAGTAATAACGTTCCAAAAATATTTCTCTTCTTTGAAGACTAATATTTAAATAGCAGGTATAATCTGAAAATACTAGAAAAATTCAACAAGCACTTTCAGCAAGTGTTTCCATGTCTGCAATACACTCCAGTCCTGGGCAACAGCCGTATAAAGATAAAGAAAACCATATCGGGCATGAATGCCATCACAAACTGGATGGGCACTTCCTACTGGAGATATTTGGGCCAGGCCTTGAAGGGTGCATCGCTCTTTACCAGGTGGATGTGGAAGGAGGCAAGTTAGGCAGAAAAAAAATAACATGAGTGCAGACCTGGAGGTGTGAAGGCACAGAAGTCCCAAGTCCCATACTTGGGAGGCATGAGGGGCATCCAGCCCACCTCGGCCCTTGCCTACTGACCTTGCCTCTTGGAGCTGAGCCCCCAATTCTTCGCAGCTCAGTCACCCTACTGCTAAGCCAGTCCTGCCCAAGGCAGGAAAAGTGTCTGCAGCCTTAGATCTCTATGTGGTCCAACCTGGAACTGAGTCACTCATACCAATCCCAGAACCAGTGGCCAAGCCACAGTTGCCAGAGGGCCATGTGTCACTCCCCCAACCCCACTTTCCCTGCCCTCTGCAAGCCTGACCACCACCCAAGGACCCCTCACTTCCTAACAATGTGTCAGGATACTGCCAGGTTCCCAGGTCCCTAGGGCTGGGATTCTTCCTCCTTGCTTGCTTTCTGTTTTTCTGCACCCAAGACCCAGCCACCCTCCGGGCCTGGCGTAACCATTGGCTCCAGTCGGTCCTGCACTGTTCCACTGGGGAGCCCACCACACCTCTCCAGACACCACCTGCTGCCCTGCCTGACCCCCAGATTCCCCTCCCTGCCCACCAGCGTGGACTCCCCTTCTGTTACCAGGCACTCCCTGACTCCGGTGAGCTCACTGTGTCCCTTGATGCTGCCTCTGGTCTTCCTGGCCTCCCTCACTAGGAGCCCTTGGAATCATCCCTCCAGAAGTTTCCCCTAGTCCCCACCTCCCACCCATGCACCCTGGGAAATTGATCTCTTCTAGGTTCCAACCTCATCCTCTGGAGAACCCCAGATGCTCCCCACAGTGTGGCCAGGCATGGGGTATGCAGTTTTCTTTCTTATGATTCATTTCCCCAGACAAACAGTTGGCTAATAATATCTGGGTGTGTGGTGGAGGTACCAGCATTCTTCTGTGTTTATAGGTGAATTTCTTCTACTTGGGAATTTATTCACTTCTACTTTGAGCAGTTTTTAGTTGAACTTGACAGTAATATGCTTTGCATTGAGTAAGAATGTTACTAAGGGTGGAATTAGTCACCACAAATTTCAATTTTTGGACTTTCCTGGTAACTCAGCAAAGCTGAAATGCTCCTAGAGCCTGGGCAAAGAAGATTAGAGACCCGACCCCAGAGGGTGATAGTTGATCTTTTTATAAAAGACCCTGTGAGCTTCCTGCTCTTTCATGCCCAAACTTCCAAGGTCTGTACCCTCCCCAGGGCCTAATGTGGTGATGTGGAAAGGGCCTCAGACAGAGAATTTCAGAACGGTCTTTGTGCCCTTGACTCACGGTCTTGCCTTGCTGACATTCTTTGCTTATAAAATGTACCCCCAGCTGGGGTGAAGTACAATCCTTACCCATTTCGCATGACTCAACATTTTACAATGGAAGCTTCTATTTTTGTTCAACTAAATCTTGTTCAAATAAAAATATCATTTCCTGGTCTGTATTTTTTTTAATATCTCATACATTTTTATCAACATATAATGTCCTAGCTTTTCACATCTTGCAAATGGTGTTGGACTGTGAAAGAACACGGTGAAAAACTTCAGATATACCTGCGTACAGACATTGCTGTTTTTCGTGGTTTCTTGTGAGCTATATTAAGCATATTCATTTCACTGTCCGCAAACCCATAGATAAATCCAATCTAATTCCCCACGGATGAGAGTAGGGAAGTTTTGCTTGTTGAGTGGGAGTTTCAGATACTCTGACTGCAAAGTCTCCCCTCTCCAGTTTTTACAGTATGCTTCTAAGTACTTCTGTTGCCTTGTCATAGCCAGACACTACTGGAGCTATTTTTCAAAACATGTTTTCCTAGAATTTTACCTTCCTGTTTTTTAACTGTACTTTATATATTAAAGCAGTGCATGTATATAATTAAAAATCAAATAGTACTAAAAGGCATGTAATGAAAAGCAGTCATTTCCTATTTCAACCCTCTCCATCGCAAAGTCTGGTTCTGCAGAGGCAAACGCTTTCAGCACAGTTCGCTGGTTCTTCTGATAATCACCACCCTCATTAGAACTAGTATGCACAGGCTTGTTTTATTTTTGTTGTCTTGATGTATTTATTTGAGACGTTATTTAGTTCTCTTATTCCACCACCCTCACCTCTACGTCCTCCCCTCCACCATCTTCATAGTATAGCTCTATCCATGTTTTACATGCGTAGTCCCTGTTTACGTCACTGTGACTGCATATGTTTGTTCGATGCTGATCCAAGTAGTACACCATCATCTTGTTTCATTTCTTGCGTAACTTATTGTTTTTCTAGAATGGATTATTGCCTTGGGTTTTTTATCCGCTTAGATTTATTTATACCCATCAACATTTTCATATGTGCCATTAGATCTGTTGTATCAATCTTACTTTTGATTTTTTTTCCATATTTTTATCGGATAAGTATACCATTCCATTTCCTGCTCCCCCATCCCAGGACCACTACCCTCCTTCCCACCCAGAGCTCTCACTTCCTGCTTCCATCTGGGCTGATTACTCAGAAGCTCCCTTCACAGCTGTCCTGCAACTTCCCTTTACCATTTTACTGAATGTATTGTATCCCTGATCTTCTGAATCCCTCAAATTCTATTTCTTGATTTAATAACTCATTTTATTCCAAGATAGGCCCAAATTGCTTCCTGATAAAAGGTGCGTGGGAGGTAGTAAACTCTGAGTCACTGCATGTCTGAAAAGCTCCGTGTTCTACCCTCTCGTCTGACTGACTGTTTGGCTGGGTAGGGTTTCCTCATACATGCACTTCATTTCCCACATCTTTTTCTCCGACTTTCTCATTCTCTCTCTCTCTCTCCTGGAGTGTTCCGTTTATTCCTTTTATGAAAGTTTACAACACCTCAGGGTACTGAGTATTCGGTAGATACATTTAAGCTTAAAACTCATGTTTTTCATTTCTGGGAATTTTTCTTATTTTACTTCTTTCATGATTTTATCACCACCATTTTCTCTGATTCATTTCTGGAATGCTGTTGGTCAGATGTTTGAATCCCTAGGTGCATCCTCTCTATGTGCTTTATATTTTTTTCCTCTCTTAATTTCCATTTCTTCAACTTTTACTCTCTGGAAGAGTTCCTCTATGTGTATTCCAGTCATTCTGTTGAATTTTCTCTTTTCCAAGAACTCTTTTTTAATCTTTTTTTTCTTTTTGCATAATATCTTGCTCTTGTTTGCTGGGTACAATGCCACCTTAAATCTCTGAAAATTACAGAGATTTTAAAAAAGTGTTTTCATCTATTTCTTACATTATCTGTACTTGCTCCAGGATCCTTTCAACTGTTTGGTTGATTTGGGCATCTCTTTTTCAGTCTGAAGTCTTTCCTCTGGTAATCTTTGTCGGAATTCATATTTGAGGGTGAGACGCTAAACAGCTCATTGAAAGTGCTGTGCAGTAGGGAAGGCTTATCATCTAATGGACCCACTTGAGATGATCAAGCAGCGATAGAAGTTTTACTGGAAAAACATTTGTTAGGACTTTAGGTCTTTTTTTCTCTGGAGTTGATCCAGTTTCCCCACTGAAGAGTCCCCCAAACATCCCCTTGGGGGATGGGAGGTGAGGAGGGAATGGGGGAGCAGCACACACGTCTGATTGCTGGTGGGGGACAGGAGCTGAAGGCCCACGTTCAGGCACAATTCACTCCATTGTCCTCATTTTAGCCCCTGCTCTCCTCTCTCCTCTGGGTTAGCAAATCAATCTGGAGCCTCTGCCAGATTCTTTGGAGACTAATTCTAAGATTGCCAGATCGCAGGCAGTGGAGAATGGGGGAAGAAGCATTGCAAGATAGCTGGCTGCATGCAGGTGTGGAGGGAATTTGGGGCCCAACTGCTTCATAGCCAGACTACCTGCCTCATGCCCGGCTTTCCCATCTGGGCTACCTGGTGCCACTCCTCTCTCTCTCAGGGGTTCTTTGGGTGAGCTGACCCTCCTGATGTATGTCTCCCCTCTGCCAACACTCCAGTGTATATACTCTGCCACATGCAATGCACTCCTCCAACCACTTTTCATCTTCCAGAAGTTGTTTGAAGTGTGTCTTCTATTGAACTCCTTCTCCAGTTCTTTGTCCTTGCAATCTTTTTATAAAATTATCATCCTTTACTGTCACTTTAGTGAAGTGTTTCAAAGGAGAGGTGTTGAAGGCCTGTAGTCAGCCTACTGCATTTAGCTGGGAATGTGCTAACTACCTGAACTTTAAGATTCTATTACCAGTTTTGTGTGTATAGCTTCTAGCTAGATTTGTTATAAATGTTTCTTTCATGTGATATCTGCATAGCCATGATGTGAATCGGGCTACCGTAGCACTGCCTTCAGCATCCATATCTTGGGATTATAGTACTGATGAAATTTCAAAAGCAAAACAAACAAAAACAAGATCCCTTAATGGTAGTTTATTAGTTAAACCCCTTTGTGTGTTTTTTTTAATTTTTATTAGAGTAGAGTTGCTTTATAATGTTGTGTTAGTTTCTGCTGTGCAGCAAAGTGAATCAGCTATATGTATACATATATCCCCTCTTTTTTGGATTTCCTTCCCATTTAGGTCACCACAGAGCACTGAGTAGAGTTCCCTGTGCTGTACAGTAGGTCCTCACTAGTTATCTATTTTATACATAGTAGTATATACATGTCAATCCCAGTCTCCTAATTCACCCCCCTCTTGGTATCCATAAGTTTGTTCTCTACATCTGTGTCTCTATTTCTGCTTTGCAAATAAATTCATCTGTACCATTATTCTAGATTCCACATATAAGCGATATTATATAATATTTGTTTTTCTCTTTCTGACTTACTTCACTCTGCATGACAGTCTCTAGATCTATCCACATCTTTTTATTGAATGATGTTTGCTATGATGAGGCCCCAAACTACTGTTTTTTAAAATTACCTGGAAGACAGATCAGGGCCATATTGGAGATTTCTTTAATGGAAGAGAATGTAAATTATAAGAACTGATAAAAAAGTCACTCTCTCATGATCAGAGGCAGTACCCGACCATCCAAAGATACCATGCCAGTGTAACTTGGCAGAAACAGGCACCACCGTTTTGTGTGCTGTCATGTGTCGTTTCCCTAACCTAATGCAGGGATAGTGACACAGGTATCCCAAGCCTGAAGAGTCCAGGGCCTCGGTCCATGAGCGCTGTCAGTCAGCACATATCCAGGAGAAAAAGCAGCCATTGAGAGGGTTTCTCGGCAGCAGCTGCTTTAGCAGCAGTAGCAGCAGCTCATATAACAAATGTTTCATGACGAATGCAAACAAAAGCCAACTCCGAAATTCCAGCTACGCCATGTCCAAGCCAGTTCAGAGTCGTATCACCACTCTGTTCAAGTTTTTTCCCCTCTCTAAATGCATTCCATATGAGCCGTGGTGTTGGGACAGCTGGGATCTCCTGCATTCACTCAGAAGGCTGTTTTTAAAGCCCAGACTGAAAGGAAAGTAAGTCAGTGGGAAAATAAACTCAAAGAAAACACTGAGACTCAGGTGGGTGTGGGAGGTGTGTTTGCTTTCCCCAGCCAGGCATGACCCCCGGAATGGGGCTGAAGGCTGAGAATCCTTTAGTCCCCCTCCTCGGAGGCCTGGGAGCAGGACTGTCCAGTGGGGCCCCTGAGTCGGCATTGGCCCTGGCTCCGGACAAGCACCACTTCTCAAAGTGTGGTCCAAGGACTGTTGCCAGCCCGTAAGCTGCTTGCTACCAGCCCATGGTGAGATGAGGTAGAAATTGAGAGTAAGCCTGTAGAAACTTTGATGGTAATTTGGTATGGCTCTGATTATTTTTTTAATAACTCATTTTTATTGTAGTTTACAAAAGTATCAATCTGAGATGAACTACAGTGGGAAAAATTCAGAGATCTTTTGCGAAGCAATGTTGTAGATTCTCCCACTGGCTTGGGCTGCCCAGGTTAGCAAGTAGGAGGTCATCCAATTGACAAAAACAGTCCTAAGGTATTTGGGGCTTATGAGGCACCATGATTCTTCCATATGATTTTGCCTTCTTGGCTTCAAATCTCAAACTGCTGTTCCATAGCAATGGCTGAACACCCAAATTCAAGGAGATGTGATACTTTGAAACTCTGCCTTCCTAGAACTGGTGCCTTGACCTAAAACCTTTAAAAAGTCATGATTCACACTAGGATAGCACTTTCACAGTTAACAGAGTACCTTAGACTTAGGTTGACTCACTTCTTCCTCAGAACCAAGTTCTTCCTAACTTGGTTAGGTAGTGTTGTAGGTTGAATTGTGTCCCCCCAAAATACGTTGAAGTTCTAACCCCATGTATCTGTGAATGTGACCTTATTTGGAAACAGGGTCTTTGCAGATATAATCACGTTAAGATGAGGTCACATTGGATTAGCGTGGACCCTAAATCCAATGACTCATGTCCTTACAAGGAGAGAAAGATTCAGAGACACAGGAAAGAAGGCCATTTGAAGTCAGAGGCAGAGATTGGAATTATGTTGCCACCAGCCAAGGAATGTCAAAGATTGTCAGCAAAGACAGTCAGAAACTAGAAAGAGGCAGGAAAAATTCTTCCCTCGAGTCTTCAGAGGGAGCATGGCCCTGCTGACACCTTGACTTTGGACTTCTAACCTCCTGAACAATGAAAGGATACATTTCTGTTATTTTAAGCTACCCAGTTTATGGTAATTTTATGACAGTCCTGGGAAACTAATACAAGTAGAAATCTTCATCCCATTTCCAGATGAATATCTGGAGACTCAGTGATAATAAGCTCTGTCCATGTTCAAAGCAGCCAGCAAGTAGCAAGACCTGGATTTGAGCAAAGGTGAGCGCTACCCAGTACACCAGATTGCCTGTCTTTGTGGGACAAAGAAATTGGGGGAAAAAGAAATATCTAACATATGGAGAAAGTTAAATAAATGACTTTACAATAATGCAATGAAATATGAAGAAGCCATTGGAATTTCATTTTGAAGAATTGTTCATTCTGGACCACTAATGAAAAATCAGACACACTATTATATTGTACTATATGTTTATAGTGTACACACAATATGCTTAGAAGAACAAACTACAAGGGAAAAAACAAAAGAACAGCAGTTGTTAGTTGTGCTTGTGGGCTCTGAGTAGTTTTCATTTGTTCCTTTAGACTTTTCTGTTTTATCTACCTTTTTTATAATACACATGCGTCGCAGATGCCACAGTGCGGTATGTCCTGACACTGTGCTCTCTACCCTCCATGTATCTTCTTAATCATCACAGTGGTGCAGCAAATTAGATATTATTATCCAAATTCTACTGAGGAGGAAACACACTCAGACAATCTAAGGACTCTATCTGAGGTCTCATAGCTGGTGAAAGGCAGAGCCTGTCTGGCTTCAAACCCACTATGCTTGGTGGCCTCTTCCACTTTCATGATCAGGAAAAAAGAGGATTGTGGGAAGGGGCACAACTGAACAGTGGTGAAACAAGAAGAGACTGTCACTATGGCCCCTTCAGGCAGGGCTTGCTCATCCTCGGTCATTTGTATGAAATAGAGGAGTTCTCCTTTTGCATTAACTCTACAGAGACTTCTTGAAGACAGGGACCATGGCTGCTACCTTCCTGATGCCCCATAGTACCCACTGTAGAATGCTACTCATCAGAGGTGATGCCTGGCTGTCCTCCCATCCTTCCCTTCTTTCTGAAACCCCCTCCTGGCAGAGTTTTGGGAGCACTAGGTAAAGCACAGTTACTTACTGAGCATTTCCAGGACAAATACCTGGGAGCGCCTGCCTGGGTGAGCAGATGTCCTATTCCTCCAACCCCCACACCTGAAGGCTAGTTAGAGCATGAAAAAAAATGTGCTATACTGTTCTCTGTTTGATGTAGCCCTGAACCTTTCCAATTTGAATAATTCAAACCTTAACCATAAAAAAGTGTTGATTTTTAATAGAGTATTGAAACAAGTTTTATTCCATTAGTATATCAAATAGTTTCATCATAGAATTTTAATTCTCATTTGTCTGATTCTTTGTTTCCATTATTTTGATCTGATTTTTATTTATATTTTAAATATTTTTTTTCCTGAAAAATATCTCCAGATACCAGCAGATAAGCATTGTAAAAATAAAATCTTATTTTTTATGTAGGTCGGTGAAAGGCCTTCAATTCAGTCTGTCATCACGCATCCTCTCTAGGAAGGTGTGTCATTTCCCTGGGTGCTAACTCCATGGCACAGCTTTTTAAAGGCTCAGTAGCATCCTGGTAAAGACTCCCAAGGCCTCTTCTTACCTGATTCTATTTCCGTGATCTGAATACGTTTCTCACCCATCTTACTAATATGCTGTAGCAGATTCATTCTTCAGCCCAATGAATGAATTGTGCCCGATGCTCCTCCTTGCTCTGAGACAGTCTGTGGCATACCCCTAAGAACTTGGGTGGGTATCAATTGTACAGAAATGCCACCTTCCTTGCTAAAACATAAGTAAAGCCCATTATTTCCAGGAAGGAAATTTCTTGATAGAGAGAAGCAACTGGGTCACTTACTCAACAAACATCAATTTTGCACTTACTATGAGCCAGGCAGCATGTGAGCACTTTATAGATATTATATATTATATAACCCATTTAATAGTCATGACACTTGTCTCTGTGGCTGAGTTCTCCTTGCACTGCTGGTCCCTGTGCTCCCTCTTCAACCTCCAGCCCAGAGAGGTAGATCTGGAATGTTCCGCAGGAGAGCAGAGGGAAAGGCACAGAGACAGGGGCATAAACCTGGATAGTTTGGCTGCAAGGTCTAACTGGCATCCCGAGGTTCATAGCCAAGGAAAGGACCTAGAGCTGTGGCATTCCTGTCTTGTGTCCCCCAGTCCACGTTCTTTGCTCTTCTGCAGATGTCCCCCTCTTTCCAGGGAGACCCATTGCACCAACCTTCAGTTTAGTCGTGCAGACTTTCTGCGACGATGGAGAGTATTGACGACAGTCTCTGGTCATTGTGAAGCACACACACCACGGTCTGGATGCCTCATCCGTGTTCATTCTCTCCCATAACTGGAGATCAGGTCCCTCTCTCACTCATGCGTCACTGTGAGCAGAATGGACCCTCCTCATTGTGAGCAAATGAAGTTTCTCTTCTGCTCTTCCTACTGCATCATTCTCCTTTGTGCCTGCCTCCAGCCTTCCAGTCCCCTGTAAGCCAGCAGTCCTCAACCTTTCTGGCACCAGGGACCAGTCTTATGGAAGACAGTTTTTCCACGGACTGGGGGAGGGGGATGGTTTCGGCATGATTCAAGCGCATTACATTTATTGTGCACTTTATTTCTATTATTATTACATTGTGATATATAATGAAATAATTATACAACTCACCATAATGCAGAATTAGTGGGGCCCTGAGCTTGTTTTCACCTGCCACTCACTGATAGGGTTTTGACATGAGTCTGCAAGCAATCGATTTATTACGGTCTCTGTGCAGTCACACCTCTCGGCCAATGATAATCTGTATTTGCAGCCGCTACCCAGCGCTAGCATCACTGCCTCAGCTCCACCTCAGATCATCAGGCATTAGATTCTCATAAGGAGCACACAACCTAGATCCCTCACACGCGCAATTCACAGTAGGGTTCAAGCTCCTACGAGAATCTAATGCTGCCGCTGATCTGACAGGAGGTGGAGCTCAGGTGGTAATGCAAGTGATGGGGAGAGGCTGTAAATACAGATGAAGCTTCGCTCACTCGCCCACCACTCACCTCCTGCTGTGCAGTCTGGTTCCTAACAGGCCATGGGCGGGTACCAGTCCATGTTCCGGGGCTTGGGGACCCCTATACACCATTCCCACACCCTAAACTGCCCTCTCCATGCTAATAGCCCTTGGCACCTGAACTATCCTCTCTCGAAATCTAGCTGTCTTATGACTCCCTTAGAGCCCTGATAAATAACTCTAGAAGTTTGAAGGACTTAACAGCTGACAGTAACACAATTTGTGCTGCCCAGGGGAATTTCTAACAATAATGATAATAGCAACCCCTAGAACAGTGCTTTGCACATTGTGAGTAATCAACAAAAAGTTATTGAAGTAATATTAAGGCTTTTTGTGTGGACTTTCTAATTTAATCCTCAGAACAATGCAATGACGTAGATACTTTCATTATTCCCATTTTACAGATGAGTAACGTGAAGTTTAAAGAGATGTATAGACGACATCACTCTTTTATTAGGAGATTCCTTACAAAAAGAATCATTAAAAATTTTTTTTTATCGGAGTATAAATTGCTTTACAAAGTTGTGTTAGTTTCTGCTGTACAATGAAAGTGGATCAGCTCTATGTATACCTACATCCCCTCCCTCCTCGACCTCCCTCTCACCACCCCCATCCCACCCATCTAGGTCATCACAGAGCACCGAGCTGAGCTTCCTGTGCTTTATAGCAGGTTCCCACTAGCTATCCGTTTTACACATGGTAGTGTATATATGTCAATCCTAATCTCCCAATTCATCCCACCCTCCCCTTCTCCCCCTGTGTCCATGTGTCCATTCTCTACATCTGTGTCTATTCCTACCCTGGAAATAGGTTCATCTGTACCATTTTTCTGGATTCCACATATATGTGTTAACATACAATATTTGTTTTTCTCTTTCTGGGTTACTTCACTCTGTATGACAGTCTCTAGGTCCATCCACGTCTCTACAAATGACCCAATTTGGAGTATAGCTGATTAACAATGCTGTGTTAGTTTCAGGTGTACAGCAAAGGGATTCAGTTATATGTATACATGTATCTATTCTTTTTCAAATGAAGAAGAATCATTTTAGATACATTTTATTATATGTGAACTAAAAATGGTTTCTAAAGAGCTTCTTAGGAGGAAATATGTTGCTTTACTCACCTAAATTTTTTTTTTTTTTTTTTTTTTGCTGTACACGGGCCTCTCACCGCTGAGGCCTCTCCCGTTGTGGAACACAGGCTCCGGACACGCAGGCTCAGCGGCCATGGCTCACAGGCCCAGCCGCTCCGCGGCATGTGGGATCTTCCTGGACCGGGGCACGAACCCGCGTCCCCTGCATTGGCAGGCGGACTCCCAACCACTGCGCCACCAGGGAAGCCCTCACCTAAATTTAGTGCACTAGAAATATAGGGAGAGGATGTGAACTTCAGGTGGTCATTAAGTCAGTTTGTTATTTTACATCTTTGGCACTTCCTTTCATTCGTCACATCAGCAGCTAGGACAGAGGGTGAACCCTTGGTTGCCGTGGGGTATGGTAATATACTCTTTATGCCAATAGCCCATCCTAGGTCACCGAGCACCAGGATTTGGATGTAACCACCACACATCCTGCCTCCTGTGGTTTAGTGTGTTCTTCCTGAGGTTGTTAGCCCACTTCAGGGGGAGAAATTATTAATGGTAGAAACCCAGACATAGGCTATACTGCTAAGAACAAGAGCTTTTTCTAGAGGCATGGATCTTCATTAGCCCCAGAAAACCTACCATTTATAGGACTATCTGTTCTGCCAGCAGCAAATGTTCTTAACCTGAAGCTCCATCACATGGTTTTCAGGGAATCCTTACACTGCCCCATCCCATCCATTTAATATGAAAATGTTTTGTGTGCCTTCTTTTTTCTGGGAAACAAAGTATTTTCAGACTTGCACGGATATTCCCAACCCCCCGAACAGTAAGAATCACAGTCAGTATGTAAGGCCAGCTCCACAGGCCTCTCACACTCGCTGTTTCACATACTCCCTTTCCAATAGCTGGTCTCTGGAAAGGCCTGCCCACTTGATAACATGCCCTTGCAGCTGGACTGTGGTGGAGCCCTACCACAGAAGAGGGAGCCCCATGGCTGTGAGCTTTGACACAGACAGACCTGATCTGATGGAGAATGACCAGGAGGACTATTGAACTGGCCTGATGGCCTGAGGTGGGCCATCTTCTTTGGAGCCAGAATATCAAGCTGAAGCTCCAAATGGTGATGAAGCCTTGTGTTTGTTCAGGGTGATTTTTGGCTCTTCCATACTTGCAGACTTCCACATTCTAGCATAGGATATTGTTTGCCTAAGTATAATAGGGCATATGAGTTGGTTCCTGGCATCGACCATGGAGGATTGGCTTACTTTCACCAACCCAGAGTCAGTCCCCATGGCTATCAAGAAAGACCACACAAATCCCAGAGTGTCTATAAGTAGATACCAAACCACATGTGTTATTATTCTTGATCTTAAACCATATTATTATTAACTTTGCTTTGGTTGAAAGTGGACCCCATCATATTGTTAAAATAGAGTTTCACAGCCTTTAAGTGACCAGGGTATGTCACTTTTAAGATGTTTTTCCAAAAGAAAATGTTAAATCCCAAATACGATTTTGGCTGAATGGTTGGTTTTAATGGTCCAGAGTCAAAAACTGTAACTTAATTCCTTGTAAAACTTAAATCAATTTCATGAGGGTTCTGCTACACAGTTCCCTCTGTTCAGCCCGAGATTTCTACTAGTCCCTAACCCTTAAGAAGTATTAGCATATTCTTTTAAAATGCCAATATTTTTCCATTTAAAAGAAGTCCTGTTGTCAGTATCTGACTTCCATTGACATACAGTAGCTTATTGGAGGCCTCAATTATAGTATTGTGGGTATAGTTTCCCCCTTTTCCCTCACTTCCTTCTTCCTTAGTATCAGTGAGGAAACACAGTGTCCAAATAATGATCTACACCTATAGTTTTCTACATTTCTGCATTTTGCTTTCTGAAGGTGTTGAGAGTGGATGGGAGTGTTCAGAATTCTGCATCTATAGGTCGAACTTAATATTGAGCATGACTGGTGCCTTCTATGTCTCATTCATGGGGTTTAGTGGTAACATGGCATCTGCTACGTGCCTGTGGCTCCAGCTTAATACCACCAGAGACAAGAATGCTGGGCCCCGCTGAAAGGCGGTAAAGCATCTGGAGAGCTTCTAAGAAAGATCCAAGTCGTTTTCAAGTTTGCCTAATAACATGCTCAGTAGTCTGATGTTTTGGACACAAACAGCCAAATCTTCTTCCAATAACACGTGCTTTGGATATCAGATTATGTGCGGCAGGAAACACTTGCAAAAAGGAATCCACCCAAAAGAAAAAGGCCAATGTGCCAGCATCAAAGGCTTAGTGTTTTGTTTTGCTTTGTTTTGTTTTACAAAATGGAAAAGAATCTTACCCCGTAGTGAGCACACATTGCTGAAATAATCAATCTTACCTCGTAGTGAGCACACATTGCTGAAATAATCAATGTCTCATCAACAGTGTGCCCAGTTCTGTAAATTCATAAGTATCATTCTTTATGCGGGGGTGTAACTAATCTGGTACTGTTTTCAGATTCAGAGGGATTTAGGAGTTCTGAGGCTGAGTCCCAGGACAAAGTCTTTATCTAAAGTGTGGATGTGTGGACAGGCTTTTCTGCTTGTTGAAGGCTATCATTATTTAGTTTGGGCTCAGAAATCTGTGTATTTGCAGTTCATCTTTTTTATATGAAGCTGGTCTCTTTTGTGGGTTGCTTTTATGTTCCTTATTTTCCCATAAGTTTCCCTTCATTTTTTAGTAAATTTTTTTTTTTTTTACTAAAGATGCAGCACTATAGAGGAATAAGGAAAAGGGATTTATTTGCTGCACAAACTCAATTCAGTGTCACAAGCATGTTTTTGAGCACCCGTTATGTGCCTGACCTTGCTGGGCTCAGGAAGAACTCTCAGGAAAGTGGCTTCTTGGTGGGATAAGGGTCCCCAGGGGAACCCCTCCCCATGATGGACATGCTGACTCTCTTGTCCACCCAGGGACAAGGTGCCAGGAGGTGCCAGCCCGGGAAGCCCCAGATGATTCCAGTGCAGTGTCGCCACCTCCCACACTGAGCATCCCTCTCCTGGGATTGAAAGACTGAGCTTGAAGTCAACCAGAATCTCCAAGAGAAAGCAGCGGGGTCTTTAAGAGCGGGGCAACCCCTTCGGGTTCTCTGCTTGCTTTAATCACCTTTGTGAAATTTCGTGTTTTATTAATTTAAAGGGAGATAGATTACCCTACAGCACCACCATTTTGTCAGTCACCCAAGTTTAGAAGCTTGAAGTCATTGCACTTATAACTAAAGAGAACCATCCCCCAGAAAATCTGTTTGGGAGCACTATGGAAATTTTCCCAGCTCACCATAGAGAGCACAGATTCCAGATTGCTGGGTGCCAGACATATGTCTCTCAATTACTATTGTTTCCTGCAGGCTACAGTCAAGAAATATTCAATAGAGAATTGGAAAGAGATTTTCCTCTTAAATCCATACAGAGCTTCAACACACTTAGAATGTGCATGTGCCTGGAGTGCATCATTGCAACCCTAGTTATGGAGCTTGGAATTTTACTTGGTGGACAGAATCTATGGGTAAGCAGCAATGGCTGCAGCCCTATCCCGGAAGTTGAACAAAAGGAGGCTCAGAGGCTTTTTGGTTAGGTTGTGCAGGCCACACTTGGTGAATGTTGCAGGTTGGACCCTCAGCCAGTCTACTGACCAGGGCTGGGGCCTCCACTTCCCTATAGCAGGCCGAGGGATTAGCTAAGCTTCTAGGAGGCTGGTTCACTTCACCTTGTCCTCAACAGTCTGTTAGGAAGCTAATGGCTGCTCTTTCACAAAAGGCTTCATATATTATATATATACTATATATATATATATATATATATATATATATATATATATATGCCATACCACGTGGCTTTTTTTTTTTTTTTTATAAACAGATCTCAAAGTCGTGTTGACCTTATACGGACCTTCACTTCATGAAGATCTGTTTCAGATCTTTTATAAATTTATTTATTTATTTATTTTTGGCTGTGTTGGGTCTTCGTTTCTGTGCGAGGGCTTTCTCTAGTTGTGGCAAGTGGGGGCCACTCTTCATTGCAGTGCGCGGGCCTCTCACTGTCGCGGCCTCTCTTGTTGCAGAGCACAGGCTCCAGATGCACAGGCTCAGTAGTTGTGGCTCACGGGCTTAGTTGCTCCACAGCATGTGGGATCTTCCCGGACCAGGGCTCAAACCCGTGTCCCCTGCATTGGCAGGCAGATTCTCAACCACTGTGCCACCAGGGAAGCCCCCTACGTGGCTTTTAGGATCTTAGTTCCCCAACCAGGGATTGAACCCAGGCCCTTGACAGTGAAACCACTGAGTCCTAACCACTGGACTGCCAGGGAATTCCCAGGGTTTCTTCTGTTAACAAGGTTTGCTTCTCCTTTCCTGGGACGAGAAAGCAGTATAGACACAGGTCACAGTCATGGGCTTTGGAGCCAGTAGACTTGGGTTTGAAATCAGCTCTAATTCGTAGCAGCTGTTTAACCCTGGTCAAGTTTCTTAACCTCTCTGAGCTTCAGTTTCCTCATCTGAAAGAAGAGGATGGTAACCGAAATGTTTAGAAGATTAATGGAGACAATGTACTCCTGCACAAATGCAGTTTCCAGGGCCCTTTTCAAACCATCTCATCTGATTCCTCATTTTCAGTCTCTCATAGGGCAGTGTTTTCAACAAGTGCTCACGCGGTCCCGTCTTTGAGTTTCAAAGGAGAGACCAACACAATGGTTCCAAAGTCTATTTGTCATAGTGCTGAGTTCCAGTATTCGCTGGCATGCTCCGTAGTGGTGTGTGGCCTGAGTTGTCTGCGGGCTGCAGCTTTTCCTGTCATAGTGGAACTGCCCATTTAGTACCTACTGATCTGGGCAGCTTAACTTTAAGGAAGCATCTCTGTCGGGAATAAAGGAGGAATTATTTTCCTTCTGCATTATTTTGAAAATCACCTTTGAAGTCAATAGTTAGAGTTGTTTTCTGATGCAGATGTTGAGGGCACATGAAATTGACTGACCACATCCTGCGGCACATTCCCACTTGTTCTTCACGTTTATTTGTATTATAAACCAAGAGTAAAAATACAAAACACCCCATCTCAGATGCAAATTGAAGCCTGGCTGTGTTTCCACATATCTGTAAAGTGGAGTAGGTAACCTAGTGGAAAAAAGAATGGTGCTAATACTTAGGCATATTTTACTAGTTGTTGCTAATGCCAAATTAACATAGAGTTTTTAAGAAGAATTAAGGAATAGGTACAGGATGGTACCGATCATAACCCTTATTTCTGTAATGTGCTAGAACTAGGATTTTAACACCAAAGCTCATTAGTCAGAGTCAGGGAAACATTTTCATAACCATTTACGGAGCATTTCAAAACGTAAAAATCCCCTTGGCTTGGTGAAATTTAATCTTTTGTGCTTCTCCCACCCCTTGGCCATTGGTGTGTAGTATGCTTTACGTGAGCTCAAAATTTTTCATCAATAGTTCTAGCCCTTGAGAGACCCCAGAATTTCTACTTGAAATGTGAGCACCAAACTTTACTTGGGAAAAAACAACCACCACAAATGCAAAACAGGAAGGTAATCCATGTTTGTGCCTGAAAATGTAAAATATTGTAAATATGTCATTTTTCTCAAATTAGCATATAATTCGAAGAGAATTTTTTTTAAAGTGATTCTCAAGCTTATCTGGAAAAATAAACATGTGAGATGGTTAGTGATTTTTTTTAAGGAAATGAGAGGACATTTGCCCTACAAGACTCTAAAATATTAGAAAGTTCCTGGGTTTAGTATGACGATGTAAAGGCACAAGCTCTGACAGACAAGTCAGTGGAAAAGAAATAGATGCCAGTGTAAAAAGTGTTGTGGTGTATTTAGAGACCATTACAAAGAAGGAGTAAATAAAGGTGTCAAATAGTTGGCTAAATGTTCAGAGAAAAAAATAAAATCTCACGTTATAACATGAGCCTTAATAAGTTCCAGGTTGTTCTAAAGAGTTATTTTGTTTAATGGAAAAAGAAATAGAAGAAAAATCGGTGGCTATTTTTGTGATGATGGGGTATTGCTGAGGGTTTACTAAGTATAAAAGCAACAAAACACATATATACATACAAAGAGAATAAAGAATATATATGCTTACCTAAAACTTTAAAGTAAGCATGTCTAAAACACTTAGTTGGCAAAAATATTTTTTCCAGCAATGATAAGATATAGTATGGTTAATATCTTGCCATTAATATATAAAGAATTTTTATAAATCCATAAGAAAGACACCAACAGAAAAAAATACAATACAAGTGGCCAATAAATATATTAAAAAATAAGCCCAGCCTCACTAATAATTTAAGAAATGCACATTAAAATGACACCTTATTTTCTATTAATATGTCTGTTAAATGGACAAACTCTAGCAGAATGAGAGAGTCCCTGATGATGGGGATTTTGTAGAGAAATGGCATTTTAGAAGGACAAATTAGTACAACCGGGGGTAAAAAGTAACTTAATAATAAATATTAAGTGTAATTTAATAATACATATTAAGAACCTTCAGGGTGTCATAGCTGGGAGACTAATAGAAATATCCTGTATCTTATTTGTGGCAGTGGTTTCACATGTATATGTAGCTATCAAAACTCATTGAATTGTATACTTTAAACATGCTTTTGAAAACATTTAATGACATAGGTGATTTCTCAAAGTGTAATTGGACATGAAGTGCAAGAGAAAAGGATAGCCAACCGTATTTACAATATGACACCAATATTATTAGAAAAACTATATAAACACAGGCATACAATTAAATTGGAATATCTCAAAGTGTTCATGGTCATTATTCATATCTCTGGGTGGTGGGATTTCTAGTGACTTTTTTTCTTTATTTCCCAACTAATATATAATAAGCACATAGAATTTTAAATTTTGGAAAAGGATTATTAATTTTCAGAAAATAATTGAATAGTCACATAAAATTTATATGTGAAACCTGAAACAGTGCCCACTAGATCACTATGGCATTGCTAGGATTGAACATAACTTTTTTTTTTTTTTTTTTTTGCGGTACGCGGGCCTCTCACTGTTGTAGCCTCTCCCGTTGCGGAGCACAGGCTCCGGACGCGCAGGCTCAGCGGCCATGGCTCACGGGCCTAGCGCTCCGCGGCATGTGGGATCTTCCCGGACCGGGGCATGAACCTGCGTCCCCTGCATCGGCAGGCGGATTCTCAACCACCGCGCCACCAGGGAAGCCCTGAACAGAACTTTTATCCTTTCTCTCTTCCATGTTCTTTTGTGCACATGAAGCAACAATGACCGGGAAGGGACAAATAAAGAGCATCATAAATAAAGATTCATGCAGATGGAATAAATAAAGATTCATGCAGATGGAATCCAAGGCCCAACTTTTTGGGCCTTACTCCCTAAAGATGTTCAATCTATTATCAGCGTCTCTCCTTTGGAGTTCATTAAATTGCCAGCCGCACACACACACACACACACACACACACACACACATACAGCTCTTTCTGAGGATATATTGGAGCTCTGAAATTCTGTAAAGGTTTCTAACTCTGAAATACTAATATTCTATAATTCTGTACTTAACTCTTTAATAGTCTTGAAATTTTTATCTTGCTTTAAGAACTATGGTATAAACACCAAAAGGGCAGGAATTGGCTTCCTAGGCTTGAATCCTTGACTATTTGGGTCAACCATACAAATATTAAGATGGTTTAATTACACGAAGTTAGCTCATAGATCTTTTCTATTGCAGTGTGACCATCCTTAGTCTGAAAACAAATTGACTTTATCCTGCAGGAGCTGACTCACCTTCCTCCCCACAAGTCATCGTAGTATGAAGAGTAAATGTCAGTATCATGGTTTAGCCAAACCAGATGTGAACTGTGTAATTATTTTCATGTCAGGGACTGAAGTTTAAATATGCATCCTTTATTTGTTTTTAACTGAGTGATTACAGGTGGCACCTAATAAAGTCTTCATGCTGTGATATCTTGAGGTCATTGATTTATGAAGTTGGGTAGGTGTAGACACTCCAAATTCTGGTCAACCTCCCTGGCATTCCATAGCACAATTCTAAAGGAATGTTAAAATGACATTTGCCTGTTTACTTTTCCTCTTGACTGATGATGATCCTTTCTGAGAGGTAAACACTGGTGTTATTCAGGAGTGAAGTTTAGATTTTGTTGATATTTTTTGAAGTCGATTTTCAAAACTGCTTCAAAATTAAGTGGCAAAAATAAAAGCCATGGACTTTTCTTTGGATATGTATTAGCCATAATCATCACACCTCTGGTTGATACAAATTGATTCTGAGTTTTTTATAAAAGTAATGATTAATTGTACAAAAATGTTGAGAGTCAGGAACCAGACTGGTCAAGGAACCAGAGTCAGGGCAACACCTGGGCAGGCAGTTCAGCCAAGCTAGGATGGTGGCTGTGACAGAAGGCACAAGGAACCCAAGCCCTGGGCATGTCAGGTGGCTGCAGTCTAGAGACAGGTCAGGAAGGCAGCCCAGGAAGACAGCAGTGTTGGGGGTGGGTAGTAAGAGTGAGGGCCACAGCCCGACGGAGACCAGAAGACTCCATGGTGGAATATGGATGCCACAACCTGAGACTCAGCAGCCAGAAAACTTCTTGTTTAGTCGTCAGTGAACTCTCAGTTTCACATTGAGCTATAGGTCTTGCCAAGCCATATTCATGCGGAAACACCTACGTTCAAGAGGAGAGAACTCCAAAACTGCCCTCAGCAACACGTGGTCAGCCCTGTGGGATGCAGCTGACCAGAAAAGACCTCAAGGGTTAGACAGCCCATGTGCACCTTTTGAGGTCTTCCACCAAGTAGTGGTTTTTATTCTGGAAAAAAATGGGAAAGCCAACACATAACAGAAGAAGTCCTGGGACTGGACCTGATTTTCTTAACACCAATTCATGGGTATTGTTGGGTCTTTTGACCCACCAACTCAAATTGATCCTCTTTGCGTTTTATTATTCAGTTAAATAGCATGTCATGCCGAAAGAAAGCAAGTCTGAGTTGGTTTTGGCCAAATTACATAACCCAGGCAATTGGATAGAGGGTTGAACGGCATAACTCCAGATCTCAACAGGGCCATGTTTTGTCCTTTTTATCTTGAGCATTTTATTGTATTTCCCTAGACTGCCCACTATTATAATGATGGATTGGGGATGAGTTTCTAACAAAATATTACTTTTATCCTTCTTTTAAAGCATTTCAGATGCTGCAGTCATGAAAAATTTTTTTTTTAAGTGTGTTATTTTCCCAGCCCAGGCAAAATGCAACAGAAGAGAAAATGGGGAGAAAAGAGATAGTCCTACCCAAATGGAACTCTGGGGAGAGAAAAAGACATGAAATATCCAAAATAAATTTTTGACATTTAAAGCATTATAGAATCAATTCTAGATTGTGTGGCATTAGTAAGCAAAAGGCACACTGAGAAATTTATAAAGCTAGTTAATATGTAGGTGGGGAAAGTCTATCTATAACTGTGCATGAATACTCTATAGGATATGAATCTTTACTTTCATTGACCACCAGTTCTTAAACTTTTGAAGAAGAGCATCTTGAAGTTTTGATGTGTGTAATTGCAGGAAGTATAATATATCTGCTAAGTTTCAGTTAAATTTAAACTTAAATTCTTCTGTTTCAATTGGGAAGATTAGCATTTCTGTTTTAGTAGCAGAATACTGTTGTTCCAAGAGAACAGATTTTGAGAAAGATAATAATAGTAATCATCATCACCACCATCATCATTGCTCTTGTTACAGTTAACAACTATTTGGGAATTTATTGTGTCCTAGGAAGTTTTTTTTCGGGTGCGTTGGGTCTTTGTTGCTGTGCAGGGGCTTTCTCTAGTTGCGGCGAGAGTGCACTACTCTTTTTTGTGGTGTGTGGGCTTCTCAATGCGGTGGCTTCTCTTGTTGCGGAGCACAGGCTCTAGGCGCACAGGCTTCAGTAGTTGTGGCTTGCAGACTCTAGAGCACAGGCGCAGTAGTTGTGGCGCACGGACTTCGTTGCTCTGCGGTATGTGGGATCTTCCCGGACCAGGGCTCGAACCCGTGTCCCTTGCATTGGCAAGCGGATTCTTAACCACTGTGCCACCAGGGAAGCCCGGAACTTTTTTTTTTTAATTGAAGTATAGTTGATTTACAATGTTGTATCAATCTCTGCTGTACAGCAAAGTGACTCAGTTTAACAGATATATACATTCTTTTTTAATATTCTTTTCCATTATGGTTTATCCCAGGAGACTGGATATAGTGCCCTGTGCTATACAGTAGGACTTTGTTGTTTATCCATTCTAAATGTAATAGTTTGCATCTACCAACTCCAAATTCCCAGTCCATCCCTCTCTCTCCCTGCCTCCCCATTGGCAACCACAAGTCTGATCTCTATGTCTATGAGTCTGTTTCTGTTTTGTAGATAGGTTCATTTGTGCCATATTTTAGATTCCACATATAAGTGATATCATATGGTATTTGTCTTTTTCTTTCTGACTTACTTCACTTAGTATGATAATCTCTAGTTCTATCACTGTTGCTGCAAATGGCATTATTTTGGGGTTTTTTATGGCTGAGTAGTATTCCATTGTATATATGTACCACATCTTCTTTATCCATTCATCTGTCATTTAGGTTGTTTCCATGTTTTGGCTATTGTGAATAGTGCTGCTATGAACATATGGGTGCATGTATCTTTTTGGATTAGGGTTTTGTCTGGATATATGCCCAGGAGTGGGATCACTAGATCATATGATAATTCTATTTTTAGTTTTCTGAGGAACCTTCATACTGTTTTCCATAGTGGCTGCACCAACTTACATTCCCACCAACAGTGTAGGAGGATTCCCTTTTCTTCACACCCTCTTCAGCATTTGTTACTAGTAGACTTCTTAATGATGGCCATTCTGACCGGTGTGAGGTGATACCTCATTGTAGTTTTGATTTGCATTTCTCTAATAATTAGTGATGACGAGCATCTTTTCATGTGCCTACTGGCCATCTGTATGTCATCTTTGGAGAAATGTCTCCTAGGCACTTTTTAAGCCCTTTAGTTATATGATTTCATTTCATCCTAATAACATTCCTATGAGGTTAGATACTCTTATTATCTCAGTTTTACAGATAAGGAAATTGATAAGTTAGAGAGGATTTCCTAGGTCAATGAGTTGGTCATCAACAGAGCCAGCACTCAAACTCAGGCCTGGGTTTTCAATACCCCTTGCTCTTGGCCACTCTACTGCCTCTCCATGTAAAGAGCAAAACCAAAAACATAAAGATCTGAGGGAGATGGGGTAGTTAATAAAACCTATGATTCTAGGAAATTTTTTTCTGCTAAATTCTTAGAACCCATTGTCTCTGGAAAGCTTAGAAATTCTGTTGAGATGATGTTCACTGTTATGTTAGATATGTTACTTTGTTCTGTTTTTTTCTGGGAGAAATACTTTATTAGTTGAAATCACCAGAATTGACTGCTTTAATAAAGTGCTTGCAAAGCCTCAATCTGGTGAACAGTGAAGTCTTTTGTTTCAGTCGTGTCAACAACTTTGGCTTTCAGAAGGATTTTAATGAATCGGGGAATGGAATTTAAGAAAGCAAACAATCTAAGGAAAATCACTTATTTTTCTAAAATAGCAAAGCAAAAATGGGAATCTTTTCCAGTCTAGTTGCTGCAAATGTCTGTTGAAGTCTTAAAAATTCTTAGAGTACATGATTTATCACATAGAACAAAAAGGTCATTAATGAGCACTTCTTTTTTTAAATTTTTTTTTTTTTTTGGCCGTGCCATGTGGCACACAGGATCTTAGTTCCCCAACCAGGGATCAAACCCATGCCCCCTGCAGTGGAAGCTGGGAGTCCTAACCACTGGACAGCTAAGGAATTCCCAGTGAGCACTTCTGTAGATCTTTTTTGGATCCTATCATCATTATTCTGGTTGCTTAGATAGGAAAATATTCCATGATGTGTTCACTGTTAAAATTATAGTGAGTCAACCTTCAGTAACATTTATTTTTAAACTTATTTATCAAAATATACAATCTATCAGAAATAAATATGGTTACCAAGTAGGGAAATCAATTTAATTTTTTTAACATTATTATTGGAGTATAATTGCTTTACAGTGGTGTGTTAGTTTCTGCTTTATAACAAAGTGAATCAGCTATACATATACATATATCCCCATATCTCTTCCCTCTTGCGTCTCCCTCCCTCCCACCCTCCCTATCCCACCCTTCTAGCTGGTCACAAAGCACCGAGCTGATCTCCCTGTGCTATGCAACTGCTTCCTACTAGTTATCTATTTTACATTTGGTAGTGTACATATGTCCATATATACACTACCACTCTCTCACTTTGTCCAAGCTTACCCTTCCCCCTCCCCGTGTCCTCAAGTCCATTCTCTAGTAGGTCCGTGTCTTTATTCCCGTCTTGCCCCTAGGTTCTTCATGAGCATTTTTTTTTTTTAGATTCCATATATATGTGTTAGCATACGGTATTTGTTTTTCTCTTTCTGACTTATTTCACTCTGTATAACAGACTCTAGGTCCATCCACCTAAGTACAAATAACTCAATTTTGTTTCTTTTTACAGCTGAGTAATATTCCATTGTATATATGTGCCACATCTTCTTTATACATTCATCTGTTGATGGACACTTAGGTTGCTTCCATGTCCTGGCTATTGTAAATAGAGCTTCATTGAACACTGGGGTACATGACTCTTTTTGAATTATGGTTTTCTCAGGGTATATGCCCAGTAGTGGGATTTCTGGGTTGTATGGTGGTTCTATTTTTAGTTTTTTAAAGAACCTCCATACTGTTCTCCATAGTAGCAATATCAATTTACATTCCCACCAACAGTGTATGAGGGTTCCCTTTTCTCCACACCCTCTCCAGCATATATTGTTTGTTGATTTTTTGATGATGGCCATTCTGACTGCTGTGAGATGATATCTCATTGTAGTTTTGATTTGCATTTCTCTAATGATTAATGATGTTGAGCATTCTTTCATGTGTTTGTTGGCAATCTGTATATCTTCTTTGGAGAAATGTCTATTTAGGTCTTCTGCCCATTTTTGGATTGGGTTGTTTGTTTTTTTTGATATTGAGCTGCATGAGCTGCTTGTAAATTTTGGAGATTAATCCTTTGTCAGTTGCTTCATTTGCAAATATTTTCTTGCATTCTGAGGGTTGTCTTTTCATCTTGCTTATGGTTTCCTTTGCTGTGCAAAAGCTTTTAAGTTTCATTAGGTCCCATTTGTTTATTTTTGTTTTTATTTCCATTTCTCTAGGAGCTGGGTCAAAAAGGATCTTGCTGTGATTTATTTCAAAGAGTGTTCTGCCTATGTTTTCCTCTCAGAGTTTTATAGTGTCTGGCCTTACATTTAGGTCTTTAATCCATTTTGAGTTTATTCTTGTGTTTGGTGTTAGGGAGTGTTCTAATTTCATTCTTTTACATGTAGCTGTCCAGTTTTCCCAGCACCACTTATTGAAAAGGCTGTCTTTTCTCCATTGTATATTCTTGCCTCCTTTATCAAAGATAAGGTGATCATATGTGAGTGGGTTTATCTCTGGGCTTCTATCCTGTTCCATTGATCTATATTTCTGCTTTTGTGCCAGTACCATACTGTCTTGATTACTGTAGCTTTGTAGTATAGTCAGGTCTGGGAGCCTGATTCCTCCAGCTCCATTTTTCTTTCTCAAGATTGCTTTGGCTATTCAGGGTCTTTTGTGTTTCCATACAAATTGTGAAATTTTTTGTTCTAGTTCTGTGAAAAATGCCTGTGGTAGTTTGACAGGGATTGCATTGAATCTGTAGATTGCTTTGGGTAGTATAGTCATTATCCCAATGTTGATTTTTCCAATCCAAGAACATGGTATATCTCTCCATCTATTTGTATCATCTTTAATTTCTTTCATTAGTGTCATAATTTTCTGCATACAGGTCTTTTGTCTCCTTAGGTAGGTTTATGCCTAGGTATTTTATTCTTTTTGTTGCAGTGGTAAATGGGAGTCTTTTCTTAATTTCACTTTCAGATTTTTCATCATTAGTGTATAGGAATGCAAGAGATTTCTGTGCATTAATTTTGTATCCTGCTACTTTAGCAAATTCATTGATTAGCTCTATTAGTTTTCTGGTAGCATGTTTAGGATTCTCTATGCATAGTATCATGTCATCTGCAAACAGAGACAGCTTTACTTCTTCTTTTCCGATTTGGATTCCTTTTATTTCTTTTTCTTCTCTGATTGCTGTGGCTAAAACTTCCAAAACTATGTTGAGTAATAGTGGTGAGAGCGGACAACCTTGTCTTGTTCCTGATCTTAGTGGAAATGGTTTCAGTTTTTCACCATTGAGGATGATGTTGGCTGTGGGTTTGTCATATATGGCCTTTATTATGTTGAGGTAAGTTCCCTCTATGCCTACTTTCTGGAGGTTTTTTTTTTTTTTATCATAAATGGGTGTTGAATTTTGTCAAAAGCTTTCCCTGCATCTATTGAGATGGTCATATGGTTTTTCTCCTTCAATTTGTTAATATGGTATATCCCATTGATTGATTTGCGTATATTGAAGAATCCTTGCATTCCTGGGATAAACCCCACTTGATCGTGGTATGTGATCCTTTTAAGGTGCTGTTGGATTCTGTTTGCTAGTATTTTGTCGAAGATTTTTGCATCTGTGTTCATCAGTGATATTGGTCTGTAGTTTTCTTTTTTTGTGACATCTTTGTCTGGTTTTGGTATCAGGGTGATGCTGGCCTCGTAGAATGAGTTAATTTAATTTTTTTAATTGAACTATAGTAGATTTACCATGTTGTGTTATTTTCTGCTGTACAGCAAAGTGATTCAGTTTATATATATGATTTTTCAGATTCTTTTTCATTGTAGGTTATTACAAGATATTGAATATATTTCCTTGTGCTATGCAGTAGGACCTTGTTGTTTATCTGTTTTATATATAGTAGTTCATATCTGCTAATGCGAAACTCCTAATTTATCTCTCCCCCTTTTCCCATTTGGTAACCATGTGTTTGTTTTCTGTGTCTGTGATTCTGTTTCTGTTTTATAAAAAAGTCCATTTGTATCATATTTTAGATTCCACATATAAAAGGTATCATTCATCTTTTTCTTTCTGACATCACTTAGTATGATAATCTCTAGGTCCATCCACGTTGCTACAAATGGCATTATTTCATTCTCTTTTATGGCTGAGTTTTTATTCCATTGTATATATATACCACATCTTCTTTATCCATTCATCTGTCATCTGTTGATGAACATTTAGGTTGTTTTCATTTCTTGGCTATTGTAAATAGTGCTGCTATGAACATTGCGGTGTATGTATCTTTTCAAATTATAGTTTTCTCCGAATACATGCCCAGGAGTGGGATTGATGGATCATGTGGTAATTCTATTTTTAGTTTTCTGAGGAACCTGTTTTCCATAGTGGCTGCACCAGTTTACATTCTCACCAACAGTGTAGGAGGGTTCCCTTTTTCCACAACCTCTTCAGCATTTATCATTTGTGGACTTTTTAATTATGGCCATTCTGACTAGTGTGAGGTGATACCTCATTGTAGTTTTGATTTGCATTTCTCTAATAATTAACAATGTTGAGAATCTTTCCATGTGCCTATTGGCCATCTGTGTGTCCTCTTTGGAGAAATGTCTATTTCGGTCTTCTGCCCATTTTTTGATTGGGTTGTTAGTTTTCTTGATATTGAGTTGTATGAGCTGTTGTATATTTTGCTTTTATTTCTATTGTTTTGGGAGACTGACCTAAGAAAACATTTTTATGACTTATGTCAGAGAATGTTTTACTTATGTTCTCTTTTAGGAGTTTTATGGTGTCCTGTCTTATATTTAAGTCTTTAAGCCATTTTGAGTTTATTTTTGTGTATGGGGTGAGGGAGTGTTCAAACTTCACTGATTTACATGGGGCTGTCCAGCTTTCCCAGCACCACTTGCTGAAGAGACTGTCTTTTCTCCATTGTGGATTCTTGCCTACTTTGTTGAAGATTAATTGATCATAGATGTGTGGGTTTGTTTCTGGGCTCTCTATTCTGTTCCATTGATCCCTATGTCTGTTTTTGTGCCAGTATCTTGCTGTTTTGATTACTGTAGCTTTGTAGTATTGTCTGAAGTCTGGGAGGGTTGTGCCTTCTTTTTCCTAAATCAATTTAATATTAATGTCTGTTAAAATAAATTATTGGCTGTCAAATATTTCCACAAAGCCTTTGTTACTTATGAATATCATTGGGATGATATGATTAAAGGCTGTGAATATCAATAAGCTTGAAAACATCCCATGCTAATGTTCAGGGTCATATTTTTTTCTCTTAAAATTGTAGGATTTTTACCATTTGCTGTGTTCACCTTTATGTCTACATACCTAAGCTCGTTGTGGGGTGAGGTGGGTAGGGGGTATCCATGACAATTATGAAAATGACCTATTTGCTGTCTGCTGTCATAAGGCATAAGCTTAGGTGTCAACTGATTTCAGGTATTTGACAGTATATATCAATGTATTTATCATACATTAGGAAAAATGGTCACTCATATATCGACCTAACCAGGAGATGACCTAATGGTGTTATATGGAAACTAATTCCCTCATAAACATTCTAAGTGGATATAAAGAATTATGTGCTCAGTTGCAACCATTAACTTATCAAAGAATCAGATCTGAATACCTCAGGGAATACACAAAGGTTATGATAGTCTAAAAGCCTTCAGTAATCCTCAGTGTACTGTTCCTTCAGTCCAAAATTGCTGGAATTGGGGCTTATGTCTAGTACCAATTTTGGACAGTCAGGCATGGTGACCGGAAACACAGGCGTGAGGATTGTTAGGCTGAGCCTGGCCACAATCATTGCCAGGGACTTGAGAGAGAGGGAATGGTGGTTCGCATGCCACAATCTATCACCCCTGCCCAGGCCACCAGAAAAATTTGAGAGTAGGAGTGATTCCCTGCCTAATTCTCACCCCTTCCCACCACGCCCAGCAGCTCTCCACCCTCTCCTGCTTTGGACTTGGTGGGATAAAAAAGGAAGGAGGGGATTCCCTGGTGGCGCAGTGATTGAGAGTCCACCTGCCGATGCGGGGGACACAGGTTCGTGCCCCGGTCCAGGAGGACCCCACGTGCCGCGGAGTGGCTGGGCCTGTGGGCCATGGCCACTGGGCCTGCGCGTGCGGAGCCTGTGCTCCGCGGCGGGAGGGGCCACAGCAGTGAGAGGCCCGCATACCGCAAAAAAAAAAAAAAAGGAAGGAGAGAAAGAGAAGTTCTTATGCTCCAGAGTGTTTTGCAACATTCAGAAAAAGAATGTGAGATTGAATCTACCCAAAAAAGAGCCAAAGAGCTTTCCCTCACTTTCACTTCCAGCAAGTCAGGCCTTCATTTTCTTGTCTCAAGTAAAACCCAAGAACTGATGATTAAGTTGAGTAGCATTACATTAGAATCTTTTTTTGGTAGAAATTGTGTAAAGTTGTCAAGGAGTACATGCTAATTCCTGTTAGCATGTTCTGCAATCATTGATCTTCAACCCCATCGCCTCCTTGAGCTCGTAGCTAAAGAAGGTCATAGACATACTAGCACTGTCTTTACAACCTCTTGCAATTCTAGATACTGCTGGGGCCAGAGGCGGCACCAATACCTAATGGGAAAGCTAATGAATCCATACAGGTCTTACTTTAACATCCTGATATTTTAGGTGACTTTTAGTAGATTCATCTTGTAATCTAAGAGGAAATAAGGCAGTAAAGACAAGAGAAAAGTGAATCAGAACCACAGAGCCAGCAAAGACTTGAAATACTCAACCTTTTGCAAAGGTATGGAAACTTTGCCACTTTACAATATTCAGTAGGTCAAAAGTGTCAGCGATTTTCTCTTTTCTCCAAAGAGAAATGACAGTGAAAGGGGGACATTTTAAAACTGAACCCGGGACTCCTAGTTTGTCTGCATGAGAACTCTCAACCCTCACAGAAACTCACTAGACGCATTAGTGAAGAGACTCAGGCCCTTAGAGTCGGAGCTGTGAGAACTGCAAACAGTGCAGCCAGGAGGTTACCTCAGCACAGACTGAGTAAATGAATCATTTGGTGAAAGCCATTAGAGGGAAATGTTACTGGAAAGTCATAAATGAACCAGCCTGTCTATGCCTGGTTTTGCTAGAATGTAGGAACCATTTGAAATTTTTTAAATGTTTCTCTGTGTACGGTTTAAGAGGACTGTGACATAACTAACCAGTTTCTATTATTGTATCAAAATGAGGTAAAAATATGGTATGGATTTAATGCTAATTCATTTATTCATTTTTTTGCAGTTAAGTTGTTGTTTTTAGAATATCATGAAACTTCATTTCATGCCCCAATAAAACTAAAATGTAATGGGTTACAGCTTTTCTGTTTGTTGATTTTTCTCCTTCAAACATCTTTGATTTTCTATTCTTTGAACAGATTTTTTTTCAATGTCTTGCATGTCATTCAAGTTATTCTTTTCTCCTGTCACCTCCTCCACCTGTCTCTAAAGCAGTTTCTAAAGTGAACCAATCCTGATAGAACCTAATGATACCTATGCGCAATTTTTGGAAACATTAGCACCTCCTTCTTGGCTGCTTCTAATGCACCAGTATGGTCTTTCCAGCATTGGTGGATTCTTTTTAGTTTTCCCCTCAGCCCCAGTCTTGCCGAAGAGGAAATTTGGTGCACAACTACACAATTTCAGGTTCGTGCCACATCCAAACCCTTCCCTGGCAATCTGTCCTCTGTCTCCCTTCGACCAAACCTCACAGGTTTCTGCAGCTTCTCACAGCCATTAGCCAGGAAAGTTCAGCTCAAGACATCACCCCTGACCGCCTTCATTTATAGCCACTAACTACCTAACACAGGTCAGTGTTCCTCCCTTTTTCTCTTTCAGTTGTCAGAATGAAAGAACTTAATCTTTCTCATCAGGAGAAGTTTACATTTCTATTCTACCTCAATAAAAATACTTCTCCCCCACCATCTCTTTCTAATGGTAACTTCTGCCCAAAGGCAATTAATCATTTAAATATCTTCTCTTGGAAACTTGTAACTTCTGTTGCCGACCATTTTTCATAGGCAAGTTCTAGTTACAAAGACAAGTTATATCACAACCAAACCTTTCAAAAATATATTGTGAAAAAATTTTATCTTTTTCTTCTCCAATTAATATAAATTTTAATGTCTGTAACATTTTTACCGTATTTAAATATTCATAGCAAATATTTATTACTGTTCTTCAAAGTAGTAGCCATGACACCCAGGCATTTTCCCTTCAGATGGTCTTGATACCCACTGGTATTAGCCTGTCAATATCAGACCTTCCTTAAGTAAACAAATGGACCTCCTCCATACAAATGGACAAGAGGCAATTTCATCTCACTGTTCTTAGGATTTTGCTTAAAGCAAAAGCAATGTGGACGTTTTAGACATACACACTGTTTTATAGAGCATGCAGTTAAAAATCTGATATCTAACAGGGGGAGAAGGAGAAGGAGATAAAGCTGTTAATTTACATCCTCTTAAGATCTGGTACTACCAGGGTGCTATAAGTTACCCAGATAAAGTAAATTTAATTTTAACTTAACATTGGAAACTCTCTCGGTAGAATTGACAGCATCCTTGGAGCTACGTTTCACACTTTCCTGACTTGGGAATGGTTATTTTGAGTAGCACCTCTTATTAGCCTAACTTCTTTTTTTTTTTTTTTTAAAGTGAGAGTGGGCAAGTTTGGAGGCTAGGTCTTTTTTTTTTTTTTTTTAAAGAATGTATTATATTCAGTTATGTGTATCTTTTTTTGCTTGTTTGTTTATTTATTTATTTTTGGCTGTGTTGGATCTTCGTTTCTGTGTGAGGGCTTTCTCTAGTTGTGGCAAGCGGGAGCCACTCTTCATCACGGTGCGCGGGCCTCTCACTATCGCGGCCTCTCTTGTTGCAGAGCACAGGCTCCAGACGCGCAGGCTCAGTAGTCATGGCTCATGGGCCCAGTTGCTCCGCGGCATGTGGGATCCTCCCAGACCAGGGCTCGAACCCGTGTCCCCTGCATTAGCAGGCAGACCCCCAACCACTGCGCCACCAGGGAAGCCCTAACCTAACTTCTTAATGCCTGGGCAAGAGGTTAAATATCTCACTTATCTACACATTTGGCTTCCATGAACAGCTACTTCATTCAAAGACTTTCAAGGGTTTATCAAAATCTCACCATGTTTAACATTCCAGAGAGAACATCCAGGTTCCTGGTTCTTGGGACTTACCTTTAGTCTACTCGTGGATACTGATCACTGTGATAAATATAATACTAAAACAACAACAATGAAAATGAAGTAGGCTACATTCTGCTGAAGAAAATTTATCTAGAATGAGTGATAAACAAGATAAAACTAGATTCTGAGTACCCAGTTTATAGAATCCAAGAATGAGGAACTATTTACTCATCATATGGTGAAATTTACTAAGAATTTCTTGTGCACTAAATGTTTTCAAGCAACCGTGCTCCCATATTAAGTGCTATGCTTAAGTACTTTCTATTCTCACAGACAGTACATACAAGATCTTCAAAAAGCCCTGTGCATTTTAAAGAGTTAGTAAGTTAGGTTATAGTTAGATGGACGTTGTGTAAATTTAACGTCTTAAAATTTAGGAAAATTGCATTACACAAATTTCAGGATCTCTGACAAAATAAAGTAAATGGTGTCCTAGAACTGTCAGAATTCAAGACCTTATCAGCTATCAGAGGAAGAGCACCACTGAATACCTAAAGTTACCATTTATTTTAGGGAGACAAGCAAAAAGGCACATGATCCCTTATGAACATGGATGTTTATCACATATTATTTAGTCAAAGAAACTGAAAAACAACTCAGTTATCCAACAGTAGCAAACTAGCTTATGACCTATAAGTCATCCATAAAATGAAGCACATAAAAATACACTACAAAATATGACTTGAAATAATTAATGCTATAGGCGAATGCTTGTCATCAGTTAAGTTTTAAAAGATTATAAAACTAAATAAACAGTATAGCAGAGGTCTATTTTACAACTCATATACATAAGCAAGAAAAAGACTAGGATATATATTACTACAATAAATGTGGCTTGATTTAAAGTCATTTTATCACTTAGTTTTTTTCCAAATCTATACATTTGCATGTGTAAGTATGTATACGTGAGTGTGTATGTATATGTTATGTATATATTATGTACATCATAACCAGAAAAAATGAATTTTTAAGTTGTAAAAGACCTTTCCAAAAATTAAAATTCAAAGCTAAAACTTAAACTTCCCAAGGACTTTATTTTGACCCTATACATAAGTAGATATGTAGCTTGATGTATATGAAACCCTGGAGAAAAAAATAACAGAGCAACATAAAAACTGAGACAAAGATGTGACTATATGTAGTGTGCCCAGAATGACTGTGGGTGTCAGCAGTTGTCTTTAACACCATCAGGGCTAGACTCAGACAACGCAGTGTGATTCCAGGAGAGGGCCTCATCCCTGCCAAAGAAGGGATGTGTGCGTGCATGCATGCGTGTTGTCAAAGAAGGGATATGTGCGTGCATGCGTGTGTGTGTGTGTGTGTGTGTGTGTGTATGAGACAAATAGCCTAGGCCTGCTAACAATATACAGACTGTGAGAAAGAGGAAAAAAAGGAATCTTGCAGAGAAAGTAAAAGCAGAATTTATGAGGTTGTCAGATGCCAAAAAAATTTGGATAGGACTACCGGGTCAGTGTTTCTCTCGATCTTTTTTGTTCAGATAAATCCATTTGATCTGGATGCCCTCATCAGTCATTGATAAGGGCCACCGTAATATGATTCCAAATAAAGTAGAAAAAGTAACAAAAATGCATTTCTCAATAAAGATTTCAAATAAATTTTATTAATATTGCCATAGTAAGTCTTCCAATAAGTTTTTTTTTTTCAGAGATAGATATTTTCAAACAGAAATGTTTGGTTCAGTTGTTGCTGTGAAAATAAATCCTTCTGTTATTGCCATTCTCAGGATCAAGCCAGTATTTTGATGGCAAAATGCTGTGTTGGGGAAAGCATGCATGTATAATTGGGTGGGCTGTACTTTCGAAGAAATATGGTAGCAGCTTTTTTATGATCTGGGTCATGAGGCCAAAGTTGGGGAGAAAGAAACAGGAGCAAATGGCCCTCCACCCAGTGGACCAGGGCAGCAGGGAAAGCGGGGGAGCTGGGCCAGTTGTCCCTGTGGGCACTGGAGTGCCCCCCGCCCCGATTACTCAGAGCACATGAGTATCTGGACAGATGAGCTGGGACATCTTTCCAGCCCTGACATGTTTCATCCTAAGCTTTAGGATCTGAGTGGGGTTGGACAGTTCCCACATCACAATCACCTGGGGTGCTAATCGGAAATGCAAGTTCAAGGGCCTGGCCACAGACCCTTGTAGGGCAGTCACTGCGGGGGTCACCCGGCTCACCAGGTGAATTGTTGCATATTAAATTCGTCTAGCCGGGTGTTCGTTGGTCCTACAGAAGGACACCAAAGGTAGCCCTCAACGCCCACCCCTTGGTGGTGGCCCCCCTTCTCATCCCTCCTCTGATGCTCCCCTCTGAGGGAGCCCTTCCCGGCCCGCAGTGAAGCAGGGATTTTCAGATCTCCTGGGAAGTTGTCGGGTGGATTGTACATTTGTTTCTCTCTTTACTGTTTACTTTTTCTCCTCCAGCAAGGAGCCTGTGTTTTCAGCTTTAGCGGTTCCTTTATTTCCTGAAGTCACTCTGCTTAGTAGGTGCTCAATGCAGAGGTAATGAATGGGCAATCAGAGGCCACGCAAGCTAGTAACTAATTACCACCACTCCCCACCCCCAGCAATTAGGGCAGATTCTGAGGGTAAGTGCTGTGGAGTTGGCTCACCCAGGAAAGAACCCAGAAGCTCCTCCGCTGGGCCGCCCTCACCTCAAGATTCCACGGGGTTAGGACATTGCCTGAGCAACGTCTCTGGAAATGCATGCCTCCTTGCAGGGCTGGGTGCCTGCTGCCTTCCCAAATGGGGCCAGTGCCCTGGCCTTGATGCGCCCTTGTGACCCACCCCACACAGGCCAATGACTTTTTCTTTCTGGTTCCTTTTGTTTTGCTCCAGCTTCCAAAATTCAAAGCAGAGTAGAAACGTTATAAAAAGTCTTTATTCTCTTCCATCAAAGGAGCCTAGCAGTTTCAGGCGTTAAAAAAAAAAGTAAATCATGTTACTTTCACTTGGCCACGGAGAGTAAAGGTTCTCTTGAAATTCAAAGTGAACTCGATTTATTTTTTAATTATTGATATTTCCAGATCTGAAGATTGCAAAAAAAAGGAAAAAAAATCCCTCTGTGTACTTTACCAACCCCAAGCTCCGAGTCAGCCATGAAGTGCTTTTTGTTCTTTTCTCCCCTAATTGCCTTACCTCCAAGAAGCTGGTCTTAACATACCATCCATCATCCCAGTGACAAATCAAACGTGGCCCGTTCAGCCCAGCTCGTTGCTGCGAGCCACAGTGACACACATTCGTTTCTGGTTCAGGCAGCTGCGGGGAAGCCGCATGTGTTTGAACTGTGTGGCCTCCCTATGTAATTCAGGAAATGAGTTTGCTGTATCTGTGACAAGCATCGTGTTCACACGGTTTGGGGAGCAGCCGGCAGGGTGTGGGGCTCTGCAGCAGCAGCCCAGGGATGTGTACCCACCGTGCTTCCCTCACACTGGCCAAAGCCCCAGCCCCTCTCCACCTGACCGTGACTTTCATCACACCTGCCACCTGAGAAAGTATGCCTCATCCCTTGGGTGCTGGAAATGTCTGGATGTAATCTAACCTGAGATTCGTAAACCCCAGTTTTTAACACAGACCACTTCTTAAAACAGCAGGGCCTGTTGGTGGATCACCACTGAACTCCCCTGAAGCTGAAGAATTGATGCCTGTCTTTTGATGATGCTTTTTTTTTTTTTCCAGTGGTAAAATTTGGCCCAACTTCTGGTTGTTATTCAATTTGTATTCATCGCTTGCACATAATCTCTGCTGGACCAGGTTCAAACAAGCTTGGGTTGTTGGAGAAAGGGGGCTTTGGTAGGTGTGGAGTGTGCATTTACTTAGATCAAGGGAAGCAATGCCAAAACCAGCCCAGCATCAGAATAGACGGCAAGCCTGTGGTGAGGTTTTGTTATTTTGCATATGGTTAACCATCTCGGAGGTCCTAAAGCGAGGCCTGTGTCCTCCGGTGCAGCAGCTGGGTTTACACAGTATTTCCAGATCGTTTATTTTGGCCCAGAGCCAGGGCTACATCATTTTTCCATTATGCACGTTTGACAGATGAAGAGGGGTGGGAAGGGGAACTTCACGGGGCAGGTCTGTGATTTCCTTTTTATTTACGTTAGAGGGACTTTTAAGAGCTCTGAAGGTTATGAACCAGTCCACATATAAGGGCAGTGAGGCAGAGGTGGAAGGAGCCACTGCTTTTGCAAAAATGCCCAGATCCTGGGCAGTAAAGCAAAATCCATGTATGACCTCAGCCTGAGGCCATGTTGGGAGCACAGTTGGTCACTGCTCAATCTTGCATACAGACAGGTTACTGGTAAATGATATTTAGCATCACATTCAAAAGTTAAGCTGTTTGCTTAGCAGTGCCTTGGGAGGAGCAATGAGTTGGGGAACCCAGCCTGCCTGCCTCCCACTGGCCGGCATTCTGTGCAGACAGGCGGAGGCGTTTCCAAGGTCACTGTAGACCTTCTCCTTTGCGGTCCTTTCCCGGAGACACCAGCCTTCTGAAGATACTCCCAATGGTTCTTTCTCCAGGGAGCATGCAAGACTGGCCAAAGAGCCACAGTTTAAATGATATCCACAGCAAAGCTCTTTGCACTTGGGTCAAGTGCATGTGATCTGAATGAATGTTTTCCTTCCAAATGAAACATTTTCTTTTGCTGATGGAGAAATAGCAATTAAAAAGCACCCCAAATGATGACAAATTAAGTAACTGAACAACTTAATTACTTAACTACAATTAAGTAATATAGCAAAATTAGGTCACACAGATGCCTTATTGTCCTAACAGTGTTTGGATTTCTTTAGTGAATGGCTGTAAATAATATATGTGGCATAAATTCATTAGCGATATTATGTTTCTACAAAGGTATTTATGTTTGTAGCAAATGTCCCTTATCGAGGTATTTCTTAAGCTTTGCTAAGTCTTTGTAAGTGATCTGTCACCATGACACAGTGCTGTGCAATGGAGTGGCCCAGAAAAGCAAATACCTCTCCCTCTCCAGAGCGAGCCTAACCTCCTCTATCAGCCTAACCTAAAGAAATTTGATTTCTAGAAATGGAAAGTTTGCTCAGGCAGGACCTTCTGCTAAGGAAAGAATTTTGCAAAAACAACATATGTACAGTCAACACCAAAAGTTGCCCTTTGGGTTAATCCAGTCTTACAGATGGATTCAACATACAGGTTTCAAATCAACAAACCTTTATTGAGGGTCGTTATGTGCCAGGCATGGAGCTGGGCACTTGGGAGCCAAAAATGAAAAAGACACAGTCCCTTTCAGTCTGAAAACGTTTTTGCTGGCTTGCAGGTTTTTCACCAGACTCTCCCAGACTTAACAAAGCATTCCCCTTGACTTAGAACACTCAAGCCCTTCTTTTCAACCCATCTCCTTCATGCCAGAGTACACACGGAGCAAGGGGAAGTGGGTGGTTATAGATTTCCACGCAATTTGGAAATTAACAGCCAGTGATGAAGCAAAAGGTGCTAGACTGGGAATCAGAAAGCTCGATTTCTAGTCTCAGGACAGTCACTGGTACAACCTTGAGCCAGTCCTGTGACTTCTCAGGCCGTCGTGTCTGTGGAACAGGTTGTGAGGATTGCATGAAGGAAGGAGGGGATATTTGAAAACAGGTGAATCCGCGGAGCTCTCTGCAGACGAAGGGGATGCTATTTTGATGGGCTGTGGAAAGAATATGTGTGCGTGTGGGGCTTGGTTATTGAGCTGTTTATACCACTATCTATAAAGCTTTAATAATGCAGAAAGCTGGGCTTCCCTAGTGGCGCAGTGGTTGAGAGTCCGCCTGCCGATGCAGGGGACACGGGTTCGTTCCCCGGTCCGGGAAGATCCCACATGCCGCGGAGCGGCTGGGCCCGTGAGCCATGGCCGCTGAGCCTGCGCGTCCGGAGCCTGTGCTCCGCAACGCGAGAGACCACAACAGTGAGAGGCCCGCGTACCAGAAACAAACAAACAAACAAACAAAATAATGCAGAAATCTGACCCAACTCAGCAGTCTCCCAACTGACCTTATTATATAGTCTTGGGTTTTTTTCTCTCCCAGTATTGGATGATCAACTGCAAATTTTTTGTTGTTGAGGGTCAACAGTATAAAAAGGGTCCCCATTCAGGGCCACTTCTCAGGAAGAGGCCAGAGTCTGGGAGCCCAGAAGAGCTCTGTCCCCACTGTCCCCACACAGTCCTGATTCTGTGGCTGACTTTGGACATGTCTATAAGGAAAAATCATCCTTCTTTTGCTATTCAAATCGGAACATCAGAAGTTGTTTTTTGTTTGCTTGTTTGCCCTTCTGATCATTTCACAGCTCAAAACCAGTGCTTACTTTGAGGAAATTTTCAGCAATTATTGTGATTTAATGGGCTTCTTTGGCCAATCCCTCAACGTAAATAAGAAAAATGAAAAAAAAAATTAAAAGCCACCTGAAACCACAGCTTCCCTTTGCCAAAATGTATTTATTAATTAAAGGACGGGGCAGGAAAACAGGACATGGCCAGCACTATGGTTCCGAAGAGGCAACTGAACCACAAAGCTAAACACTGGAATTTATAGACTCCAGTGGGAGCTAAAAAATCCCAGATGTGAGGGTACACCCGGCATTCATGGGTCTCTTGAGAATTTTCTCTTAAGCACACTCAGATACTGCCTTTGTCTCCACTTGGCTGTGTCTGCACCTCACAGACACAGCCAAGCCTTCTTCGGGTCTGACTACACCCTCTTCCTTCTGTTGGTTTCTTTCATTCACTCGATGAGCATGTACAGAAGGTGCTGTGTTTCCCCAGGTGCTGAGCTGTGGAAATACAAAGACAGAGGGGTATCATCCCTCTCCAGACACTCGCAGCAAAATAGGCTGCATTAGGAGAACAGCTAGATGAAACTGGTGGGCATGTGAAGAAAACAAATCCAGGGAAAATATTTTTAAAGTTTCATGGTGCCTCAGAGGCCTCCTAAAAGTTTTCCATCTTTTGGTTGAAACACACACACACATACAGACACACACACACAAACATACCCTATACACTCAGACTTGCACACACAGCACCTCTACAGGATTCAATAATCATAGTAGTTATGAAAGACCCAACTCCATGCGGAGTAGTTAGACAAATCCATTGGGCTTGGTCCCTCTTCTAGGGATTTCTGACCAAGGAGAGGAAACACTGATAACATCAAACCAACCAGAGGGAAATGCCCCGTCTGCCCCACCGGTGAGCAGGCCCGTGAGGAGAGGTGCTCCCTCAACCATAAGCAACATGAAGGGTTAAGAGCTTGGTTGGGCTCAGTAGTCAGACTGTCCCAGACCCAAATTGTGGCATCTCCACTTACGAGCTGTGTGACCTTGAGCATGTTACCAAATTCCAGTGTCACATCTGTAAAATGATGATAATAAGAGAGCCTGACTCACTGGGGGCTTTGGGAAGATTAAACGCACGTTAGATAACTTGCAGTCCTTGCACTGAGAAAGTGCTCAGAAATGCCTGATGATGATGATGATGATGATGATGATGATGATAAAGTTACATTCACTGCTAGTAACTCCTGTGCCTGATGCAGAAAAGTCATTCAATAAATACTTACAGAAGAAAAGGAAGGGGGGTGACAATGGACACACAAATGAGGCTGAACTGAAGCTTAAATTTTGACACAAAAGCACTTGCTTCCTAGTTTTATGAAACCCAGAATTTCAAAACCTTTTCATCAGAAGCATAAAACTCAAATTTCTATAGCAGCCAGGCAGGTAACATAAAAGAATGAACTGGCATTTAGAGTCTGAGACAAAACAGAGAGCCCTGGCCCCTCTGAGGGGACAGCCATGCTCAGCTCCTGAAGAATATCGCCTCACTTTGAGAGAAGCCAGAAATCCAGATTCCCTGTGAAGTAGACCAAATCTTCCAACAACTAAGTCAGTTTCTTAAAAACATACCCCACAGGTCAAATAACACAGAGCCTGCCAGTCAGATCTCAGGCTGCCTGCTTGTTGCCCCTGCCTTAATGGAAGCTGCTCTGTATTTGTGTCTTCCTTCTGAAATGTTCACCAGGGGCACAAGAGATGTGAGCCCCTTGGAGTCATCTCGGGGGTCCTGCTTTTCAGAGGATGCACATGGGGCTAGGCCTCCACTTCTTGATGATTTTGCTCTACAGTATATGCCCACCTAACATGGGCTGCTTCATTTCCCAAAGAATACTGATAATAAGTATGGATTTTTAAAGCATGATTGTTTTCTGGCTGAAATAACAACAGTCTCCAACAATTCCTAACAACTTCCTCTGCTACTGCTATTACGGCAACCTGGAAAGAGGCTGATTCCATAGTTCACGTAGCTTTGTTTTGTTTGGAGGGAAAGTCTGGCCTTTTATAAAAATGTGGAACACTTAGCACTGGAATGATTTTTCCATAGCACTGATTATTGTACAGCAAGACACTTAACCATATGCCTTCGAAATGTGATTTTAAAAATTCTCCACTAACCATAAAAGGCAGACTGCCCTCTACTCTTTCCATATGAAGGTGATAATTTTCTACAGGCTCACGAAGGCTGCACTGGTTATGGCCAAGTACTTAGGGGAAACCTCATCACAAATGAGAGACCTGGGCTCCAATTCCAGCTCTGTTGCTTACTCACTAGCTATGTGACCTTGGGTAAGTCATTTAATTTCCAAAAGCTTCTATTCCCCCATCTGCAAAATAGGGGCCAAGACACCTCAAAGGGTGATTGGGAATATTAAATAAAATAACATACATGTGGGCATAATCCAAACCCATAATAGGTATTTGCCATCAGTGTTGGTTGAATCTGAATCTCTGCTTCTCCTGCCATGAAATTGCCCTCCTATTTCTGACCATGACATAACCCTCTGGCAATATCATTAGCCTTCCTATCAAATTTGGGAGCTCTCTGGAAAACAAAAGGGTAAAGAAGCTATAATTGTTTCATATACACTTTTGGTTTTGTGTCCACAGTGGTATGAAAACTAGAGGGTGGAGGGTTGGATGACACTAGCCAGAGAGGAAGGAAGGGAGAAGGGAAGGGGCTGGACCAGAGCCCTGGGAGTGCTGACACTTAAGGGGCAAGCAGGGAAAGAGCACCGGGCATAGAGCCCTGAAGAGCACTCCTGCCTCTGCCTCTTGTCAGCTACATGACCTTGAACCAGTCAGAGTCTTGCTCTGCCTCAGTTTCTTCATCTATACCATGGCTCTTCCATGAGGGGTTAATGTGAGGATTAAATACGTTAGTGCTTGGTACACCTTGGTCCTCACTAAATATAATTGTTACTATAAAAATACACCACAGGGGATCAGGCTCAGCTGAGACCATCCCCATCTCTTGACAGATCAATTAATTAATGATGTAAATATATCCTGGTTCTTTCCATTGTGCTTGAATGACATACTATCATCTTTGACATACCTGCTCTGCCCACCCACCAACTTGCCTATCCCCAGCCATGGAAAAAAACATGCAGGGAAGAGAGTTTTGTTGTGATGAACCAGGAGTAGCTTTAAATCTATCGACCAAGTTAACCTAATCACAACAAAACAGGGAAACATATAAATCCATCATGCCATCATTTTAAAAAATCTTCACAAAATTTTTCTAGCTTGATATTAATAACCCATTAGAGCAAGTCAATTCAATCCATTAACTAGATCAACATTTTATTTATTTGTTTGTTTGTTATTTTAATTTTTAAAAAACTTTTATTGGAGTATAGTTGATTTACACTGTTGTGTTGCTTTCAGGTATACAGCAAAGTGAATCAGCTATACATATACATGTATCCACTCTTTTTTTTTAACAACTTTATTGGAGTATATTTATTTTACAATGCTGTGTTAGTTTCTGCTGTAAAACAAGGTGAATCAGCTATGTGTATACATATATCCTCATATCCCCTCCCTCTTGCATCTCTCTCCCACCCTCCCTAACCCACCCCTGTAGGTGGTCACAAAGCACCAAGCTGATCTCCCTGTGCTATGCAGCTGCTACCCACTATCTATTTTACATTTGGTAGTGGATATATGTGCATGCCACTCTCTGACTTCATCCCAGCTTACCCTTCTCCCTCCCCATGTCCTCAAGTCCATTCTCTATGTCTACGTCTTTATTCCTGTCCTGCCCCTAGGTTCTTCAGAACCATTTCCTTTTTTTAGATTCCATATATATGTGTTAGCACACAGTATTTGTTTTTCTCTTTCTGACTATTTCACTCTGTATGACAGACTCTAGGTCCGTCCACCTCACTACAAATATCCCAATTTTGTTTCATTTTATGGCTGAGTAATATTCCATTGTATATATGTGCCACAACTTCTTTATCCATTCATCCGATGATGGACACTTAGGTTGCTTCCATGTCCTGGCTATTGTAAGTAGTGCTGCAATGAACATTGTGGTACATGACTCTATTAGAATTATGGTTTTCTCAGGGTATATGCCCAGTAGTGGGATTGCTGGGTCGTATGGTAGTTCTATTTTTAGCTTTTTAAGGAACCTCCATACTGTTCTCTGTAGTGGCTATATCAGTTTACATTCCACCAACAGTGCAAGAGGGTTCCTTTTTCTCCACACCCTCTCCAGCATTTATTGTTTGTAGATTTTTTGATGATGGCCATTCTGACTGGTGTGAGTTGATACCTCATTGTAGTTTTGATTTGCCTTTCTCTAATGATTAGTGATGTTGAGCATCCTTTCATGTGTTTGTTGGCAATCTGTATATATTTTTTGGTGAAATGTCTATTTAGGTCTTGTGCCCATTTTTGGATTAGGTTGTTTGTTTCTTTGATATTGAGCTGCATGAGCTGCTTGTATATTTTGGAGATTAGTCCTTTGTCAGTTGCTTCATTTGCAAATATTTTCTCCCGTTCTGAGTGTTGTCTTTTCATCTTATTTATGTTTTCCTTTGCTGTGAAAAAGGTTTTAAGTTTAAATAGGTCCCATTTGTTTATTTTTGTTTTTATTTCCATTTCTCTAGGAGGTGGATCAAAAAGAATCTTGCTGTGATTTATGTCATAGAGTGTTCCTGCCTATGTTTTCCTCTCAGAGTTTTATAGTGTCTGGCCTTACATTTAGGTCTTTAATCCATTTTGAGTTTATTTTTGTGTATGGTGTTAGGGAGTGTTCTAATTTCATTCTTTTACATGTAGCTGTCCAGTTTTCCCAACACCACTTATTGAAGAGGCTGTCTTTTCTCCACTGTATATTCTTGTCTCCTTTATCAAAGATAAGGTGACCATATGTGAGTGGGTTTATCTCTGGGCTTCTATCCTGTTCCATTGATCTATACTTCTGTTTTTGTGCCAGTACTATACTGTCTTGATTACTGTAGCTTTGTAGTATAGTCTGAAGTCAGGGAGGCTGGTTCCTCCAGTTCCGTATTTCTCTCTCAAGATTGCTTTGGCTATTCGGGGTCTTTTTTGTTTTCATACAGATTGTGAAATTTTTTGTTCTAGTTCTGTGGAAAATGCCATTGGTAGTTTGATAGGAATTGCACTGAATCTGTAGACTGCTTTGAGTAATATAGTCATTTTCACAATGTTAATTCTTCCAATCCGAGAACATGGTATGGTATATCTCTCCATCTGTTTTCTTTCATCAGTATCTTATAGTTTTCTACATACAGGTCTTTTGTCTCCTTAGGTCGGTTTATTCCTAGGTATTTTATTCTTTTTGTTGCAATAGTAAATGGAGTGTTTCCTTAATTTCTCTTTCAGATATTTCATTATTAGTGTATAGGAGTGTGAGAGATTTCTGTGCATTAAATTTATATCCTGCTACTTTACCAAATTCGTTGATTAGCTCTAGTAGTTTTCTGGTAGCATCTTTATGATTCTCCTTGTATAGTATCATGTCATCTGCAAGCAATGAAAGTTTTACTTCTTTCCTGATTTGGATTCCTTTTTCTTCTCTGATTGCTGTGGCTAAAACTTCCAAAACTATGTTGAATAATAGTGGTGACAGTGGGCAGCCTTGTCTTCTTCCTGATCTTAGTGGAAACGATTTCAGTTTTTCACCATTGAGAATGATGTTTGGCTGTGGGTTTGTCATATATGGCCTTCATTATGTTGAGGTAGGTTCCCTCTACGCCTACTTTCTAAAGAGTTTTTATCAAAAATGGGTGTTGAATTTTGTCGAAAGCTTTTTCTGTGTCTATTGAGATTTTCATATGGTTTTTCTCCCTCAATTTGTTAATATGGTTTATCACATTGATTGATTTACGTATATTGAAGAATCCTTGCATTCCTGGGATAAACCACACTTGATCATGGTGTATGATCCTTTTACAGTGCTGTTGGATTCTGTTTGCTAGTATTTTGTTGAGGGTTTTTGCATCTATGTTCATCAGTGATATTGGCCTATAGTTTTCTTTTTTTGTGACATCTTTGTCTGGTTTTGGTATCAGGGTGATGGTGGCCTCGTAGAATGAGTTTGGGAGTGTTCCTCCCTCTGCTATATTTTGGAAGAGTTTGAGGTTAGGTGTTAGCTCTTCTCTAAGTGTTTGATAGAATTCGCCCGTGAAGCCATCTGGTCCTGGGCTTTTGTTTGTTGGAAGATTTTTAATCACAGTCTCAATTTCAGTGCTTGTGATTGATCTCTTTATATTTTCTATTTCTTCCTGGTTCAGTCTCGGAAGGTTGTGCTTTTCTAAGAATTTGTCCATTTCTTCCAGGTTGTCCATTTTATTGGCATAGAGTTTCTTGTAGTAATCTCCCATGATCTTTTGTATTTCTGCAGTGTCAGTTGTTACATCTTTTTCATTTCTAATTCTATTGATTTGAGTCTTCTCCCTTTTTTTCTTGATGAGTTTGGCTAATTGTTTATCAATTTTATCTTCTCAAAGAACCAGCTTTTAGTTTTATTGATCATTGCTATTGTTTCCTTTATTTCTTTTTCATTTATTTCTGATCTGATCTTTATGATTTCTTTCCTTCTGCTAACTTTGGGCTTTTTTTGTTCTCCTTTCTCTAATTGCTTTAGGTGTAAGGTTAGGTTGTTTATTTGAGATATTTCTTGTTCCTTGAGGTAGGATTGTATTGCTATAAACTTCCCTCTTAGAACTGCTTTTGCTGCATACGTTTTGGGTCATCGGGTTTTCATTGTCATTTGTTTCTAGGTATTTTTTGGTTTCCTCTTTGATTTCTTCAGTAATCTCTTGATTCTTTAGTAGTGTATTGTTTAGCCTCCATGTGTTTGTATTTTTTACAGATTTTTTCCTGTAGTTGATATCTAGTCTCATAGCATTGTGGTCGGAAAAGATACTTGATACAATTTCAATTTTCTTAAATTTACCAAGGCTTGATTTGTGACCCAAGATATGATCTATCCTGGAGAACGTTCCCTGAGCACTTAAGAAGATAGTGTATTCTGTTATTTATGGATGGAATGTCCTATAAATATCAATTAAGTCCATCTTGTTTAATGTATCATTTAAAGCTGTGTTTCCTTATTTATTTTCCTTTTGGAGGATGTGTCCATTGGTGAAAGTGGGGTGTTTGTTAAAGTCCCCTACTATGAGTGTGTTACTGTCAATTTCCCCTTTTATGGCTGTTAGCTTTTGCCTTATGTATTGCAGTGCTACTATGTTGGATGCATAAATATTTACAATTGTTATATCTTCTTCTTGGATTGATCCCTTGATCGTAATGTAGTGTCCTTCTTTGTCTCTTGTAATAGTCTTTATTTTAAAGTCTATTTTGTCTGATATGAGAATTGCTACTCAAGCTTTCTTCTGATTTCCATTTGCATAGAATATCTTTTTCCATCCCCTCACTTTCAGTCTGTATGTGTCCCTAGGTCTGAAGTGGGTCTCTTGTACACAGCATATATACAGGTCTTGCTTTTTTATCCATTCATCCAGTCTGTGTCTTTTGGTTGGAGCATTAATCCATTTACATTTAAGGTAATTATCGATATGTATGTTCCTATTACCATTTTCTTAATTGTTTTGTGTTTGTTATTGTAGGCCTTTTCCTTCTCTTGTGTTTCTTGCCTAGAGAAGTTCCTTTAGGATTTGTTGTAAAGCTGGTTTGGTGGAGCTGAATTCTCTTAGCTTTTGCTTGTCTGTAAAGGTTTTAATTTCTCTGTTGAATCTGAATGAGATCCTTGCTGGGTGGAGTAATCTTGGTTGTAGGTTTTTCCCTTTCATCACTTTAAATATGTCCTGCCACTCCCTTCTGGCTTGCAGAGTTTCTGCTGAAAGATCAGCTGTTAACCTTATGGGGATTCCCTTTATGTTATTTGTTGTTTCTCTCTTGCTGCCTTTAATATTTTTCTTTCTATTTAATTTTTGATAGTTTGATTAATATGTGTCTTGGCATGTTTCTCCTTGGATTTATCCTGTATGGGACTCTCAGCACTTTCTGGACTTGATTGACTATTTCCTTTCACATATTAGGGAAGTTTTCAAATATAATCTCTTCAAATATTTTCTCAGTCCCTTTCTTTTTCTCTTCTTCTTCTGGGACCCCTATAATTCTAATGTTGGTGTGTTTAATGTTGTCCCAGAGGTCTCTGAGACTGTCCTCAATTCTTTTCATTCTTTATTCTGCTGTGCGGTAGTTATTTCCACTATTTTATCTTCCAGGTCACTTATCCGTTCTTCTGCCTCAGTTATTCTGCCATTGATTCCTTCTAGAGATTTTTTTTTTTTTTTTTTTTTTTGCATTACGTGGGCCTCTCACTGTTGCGGCCTCTCCCGTTGTGGAGCACAGGCTCCGGACGTGCAGGCTCAGTGGCCATGGCTCACAGGCCTAGCCGCTCCGCGGCATGTTGGATCTTCCCACACCGGGGCACGAACCCGTGTCCCCTGCATTGGCAGGCAGACTCTCAACCACTGCACCACCAGGAAAGCCCCTTCTAGAGAATTTTTAATTTCATTTATTGTGTTGTTCATCATTGTTTGTGTGCTCTTTAGTTCTTTTAGGTCCTTGTTAAACGTTTCTTGTATTTTCTCCATTCTATTTCCAAGATTTTGGATCATCTTTACTATCATTACTCTGAATTCTTTTTCAGGTAGACTGCCTATTTCCTCTTCATTTGTTAGGTCTGGTAGGTTTTTATCTTGCTCCTTCACCTGCTGTGTGTTTTTCTGTCTTCTTATTTTGCTTAACTTACTGTGTTTGGGGTCTCCTTTTCACAGGCTGCAAGTTCGTAGTTTCCATTGTTTTTGGTGTCTGCCCCCAGTGGGTAAGGTTGGTTCAGTGGGTTGTGTAGGCTTCCTGGTGGAGGGGACTGGTGCCTGTGTTCTGGTGGATGAGGCTGGATCTTGTCTTTCTGTTTGGCAGGACCACATCTGGTGGTGTATTTTGGGGTGTCTGTGAAACTTATTATGATTTTAGGCAGCCTCTTTGCTAATGGGTGGGGTTGTGTTCCTGTCTTGCTAGTTGTTTGGCATTGGGTGTCCAGCACTGGAGCTTGCTGTTCATTGTGTGGAGCTGGGTCTTAGTTTTGAGATGGAGATCTCTGGGAGAGCTCTCGCCAATTGATACTATGTTGGGCCGGAAAGTCTCTGGTGGTCCAATGTCCTGAACTCGGCTCTCCCACCTCAGAGGCTCAGGCCTGACACCCAGCTGGAGCGCCAAGACACTGTCAGCCACGTGGCTGAGAAGAAAAGGGAGAAAAAAAGAAAGAAAAATAAATAAATAAATATAATAAAGTTATTTAAAATAAAAAAAATTATTAAAATAAAAAAAATTTTAAGTATTAAAAAAAGAGAGCAACCAATCCAACAAACAAATCCAATGATAACAAGTGCTAAAAACTAAACTAAGATAAACATAAAAATCAGAAACTAGTCAGTCACATACAGCAAACCCCAAGTCTACAGTTGCTCCCAAAGTCAACTGCCTCAATTTTGGGATGATTCTTTGTCTATTCAGGTATTCCACAGATGCAGGGTACATCAGGTTGACTGGGGAGATTTAATCCGCTGCTCCTGAGGCTGCTGGGAGAGATTTCCCTTTCTCTCTTTGTTCGCACAGCTCCTGGGGTTCAGCTTTGAATGTGGAGGCGTATAGTCACCTCAGGGCGTCTGTTCTTCGCTCAGACAGGACGGGGTTCAAGCAGCAGCTGATTCGGGGGCTCTGGCTCACTCAGGCCAGGGGGAGGGAGGGGTATGGATGCGGGGCGAGCGTGCGGCGGCAGAGGCCGGCGTGACGTTGCACCAGCCTGTGGCACGTCGTGCTTTCTCCCGGGGAAGTTGTTCCTGGATCCCGGGACCCTGGCAGTGGCGGGCTGCACAGGCTCCCGGGAGGGGAGGTGTGGAGAGTGGCCTGCGCTCGCACACAGGCTTCTTGGTGGTGGCAGCAGCAGCCTTAGCATCTCATGCCCGTCTCTGGGGTCCGCGCTTTTAGCCGCGGCTCGTGCCCGTCTCTGGAGCTCCTTTAAGCAGCGCTCTTAATCCCCTCTCCTCGCGCACCAGGAAACAAAGAGGGAAGAAAAAGTCTCTTGCCTCTTCGGCAGCTCCAGACTTTTTCCCGGACTCCCTCCCGGCTAGCCGTGGTGCACTAACCCCTTCAGGCTGTGTTCACGCCGCAGGCCCCAGTCCTCTCCCTGCGCCCCGACCGAAACCCGAGCCTCAGCTCCCAGCCCCGCCCGCCCTGGCGGCCGAGCAGACAAGCCTCTCGGGCTGGTTGGTGAGTGCCTGAAGGCACCGATTCTCTGTGCGGGAATCTCTCCGCTTTGCCCTCCGCACCCCTGTGGCTGCGCTCTCCTCCGTGACTCCGAAGCTTCCCCCCTGCCATCCCCAGTTCCCGTCGGTGAAGGGGCTTCTAGTGTGTGGAAACCTTTCCTCCTTCACGGCTCCCGGCTCCCTCCCAGAGGTGCAGGTCCCGTCCCTATTCTTTTGTCTCTGTTTTTTCTTTTTTCTTTTCCCTACCCAGGTACGTGGGGAGTTTCTTGCCTTTGGGGAGGTCTGAGGTCTTCTGCCAGCGTTCAGTAGATGTTCTATAGGAGTTGTTCCACATGTAGATGTATTTTTGATGTATTTGTGGGGAGGAAAGTGATCTCCACGACTTACTCCTCTGCCATTTTGAAGGTCCTCCTCTTTTGAGTTTTTAGTATTAAAGATTTTCTCTTTTAATGATGCATCCAGAGTCTTTGTATTGCACAATGTGAAGGAGTGCATTCATATTGTAATTAATGCTGGAATGCTGAAGCTCTGAATGCACTCATACACAGGCATAAATCCTCAAGAAGAGATGAAAGCAGATGAGAGCTGTCAATAAAATATGGGGATGCTCACAATCCAGCATTGACGTTGCAGAATGGACAACATTCCTCCTAGTTGTGATACTGTGATCCAGGCTCCTTTCATTTGGAGTCTTTCCATTTTTCACCACATGGCTACTGAGTCTATTCTAGGAGCTTTCTCTAGTCCATCCAGCTCACCTTTAACTTATTTGATCAGAATCAGCACAGTGGATCCCAGGTGACGGTTTTTCACATGCACTTTTTGAAACTCTTATCTCATAGGGTGCCGCGTGCAAAGGCCTTGCACTCAGCACTTCAGATCAGAGTTCCTTGTGTGACATGGCTATGCAGACAACTCAGCTTGTCTGGGATAAGCGCCATGCACAGCACTGCTATCCACTCTCTCTCTTTTTTTTTTTTTTTTTAAGATTCTTTTCCCATATAGGCCATTACAGAGTACTGAGTAGAGTTCCCTGTGCTATACAGCTGGTCTTATTAGTTATCTATTTTATATATAGTAGTGTGTATATGTCAATTCCAATATCCAAATTAATCCCTCCCCCCTTAAATAGATCAACATTTTGTATCTAATTTATTTTGAAGACTAGTCTAAGAAGTTATCTTGCTCTAGGTTAAAAATTCACTGGGTACTCTCTTGGGATGGCTTTGTAGTTAGTGATTACACTTGCTGTACATTATTTTTAGGAAAACAGTGTTTCAACCTTAAAGAACTTTGAGGCCCTGCAATAGAGCAGACCCCAAATTACTTCTTTACAAAGACCAGGCTCCCCTATGCTTAGTCTCTTGGGCCTTCCTCCAAAACAGGGTAGGGTGGCCTTCTATTTAAGTTCCAGGCACTGTTAAGCCCCTCCCTTTTCATAAAATGTAAATCTAAGTCCTCCTCTCTTTGCCATTGCAATGTTTATGACTGTATATCAGGCCAGCACATAAAATAACTAATTCCAATATTTATCAATTACACTGGGGCTAATATTAGAACAAACAAAGTGTATGAAAGATTGTTGAAGGAAGTGCAGTTTTTTGGTTTCTCAAAATCAGGGGTCCTACAGATCCATAAATGCCTAAGATCTTCATATATGGGTTTCCATGTACCCTCCCTATCTTCCTGAACATGAGCTTTAGTCAGGTTTTCAGGAGAGTTAGAAACTGCTGCTCCAGATTTTCTGTCATGTGTTCCCCAATCAAGCCAGAGTTGAGAACCTGACACGTGCCACTTTCCTCTGGCCCCCATGAAACCCATGGCTGAACTTACTCTAAGGATGTCATCAAAATATTGCTAATTCCATTACAGATTTTTCTTATGAAAATTCATACAATATATTTCTTTATGGCATTACAACTAGGAATAGATGTGAATGGATTGTTTTACACGAAGAGTAATATACACTGTTTGTTAGCTGCTAGAAAGTTTAGGGCCAAACTCTTGACCCACCTCCTACATGAGCAGTTAGGACTTCACAACATATATTTTGTGTTCCTCGATATTGGGGTCTGAGAGATGGATGACTAAATAACACCCATTTCCTCCTGCCTGGGTTCTTAACTATGTGAGAAATCAATACTGGAGACAGAGAGATGGAGGTTGACATGTCAGCTTTATTACCAAGTAAAGCTGAGTGGGAGAACTCAGCTGAGGTGTGAGGAGAAATGGACCGGTAACATTCCATCCTGACTTCCACAGACTTGCCCATCGAGTCACAGACTGTGGCTGAAAGCCCTCGTCCTCCTCTGCAGGAGGATGTGAAGTCTCTGCAGACAGGTACAGTCTCCCCAGAGGAGAGAGCATCTCAATCCTTTATCCCAAAGGCACAATCAGAAAAACCATCTGGCCCTGGAACCTGGCTTACCTCCCCGAATGAGGGGCTGGGGCAAGAGGCAGGAGCATGGCTCTATGGAGACCCTCCCGTATGGGGAGGGGCAGCCGTTACCCCCAACACTGACCTTTCTCCTTTTTTCTTTCCTACCTTCATTCTCCCTTTGCCCTATTTCCTTAACTGTTTAGCTAATTGCATCATATATATTTTCATAAAATTCTTTACATTCTTTTCGGAATAGGTTGGGTCAAATAATTTAACTAAAGAATTTATTTTAAAATCATAGGAATCCTAATATTTTTCTGGCATAAGATAGCAAGACACCACACATTTAGAGTGCTTCAAGAGGAAGGCACCAGAGGAGTCTGGAAATGAGCGAATTTTTTTCCGGGGCCTCTGTATGCCTTGTCTATCTTTAATACCAGCTTTTTTTTTTTTTTTTTTTGCGGTACGTGGGCCTCTCACTGTTGTGGCCTCTCCCACTGCAGAGCACAGGCTCCGGACGCACAGGCTCAGCAGCCATGGCTCACGGGCCCAGCCGCTCCGCGGCATGCGGGATCTTCCCAGACCGGGGCACGAACCCGTGTCCCCTGCATCGGCAGGCAGACTCTCAACCACTGCGCCACCAGGGAAGCCCTAATACCAGCTTTTTAAGCTCTGTCTTTTAAAAACCCAAAGAGATCTATACTTCAAGCCTATTAACATGTGTCGCCTCAGAGTAGCTATAGTTAATATCTTTAGTGAAGACAGATATTACAAAATGTTCTATCACAAACCCACTTTGTACAGGTAACAAAAAAGAAAAATAGATAAGTTGGTCTTCATTAAAATGAAAGATTTTTGTGCATCAAAGAAAACTATCAACAGATAAAAAGACAACCTACAGAATGGGAGAAAATATTTGCAAATCATATTCCTGATATATATGTAGAATATCCAGAATATATTAAAAAAATACCAACTTAACAACAAAAAATTAAACAATCCAATTCAAAACAGGCAAAGGACTTGAATAGACATTTATCAAAAAAGAATATACAAATGACCAACAAAAACATGAAAAAGATGCTCTGCATCATTAACCATCAGTGAAATGAAAATCAAGACCACAATGAGATACCAGTTCACACTGGGATAGCTACAATTTTTTGAAAATGGAAAGTAACAATTGTAGAAGAAGATTTGGAGAAATTGGGACCTTCAGACATTGCTGCTAGGAATATTTAGTGGTTCAGCCACTGAGGAAAATAGTTTGGTGGTTCCTCAAAATTTAAACATAGAATTACCGTATGAACCAGCAACTCCACTTCTAGGTAGAATCCCAGAAAAAATTGAAAACAGGGACTCAAATGAAGACTTTTACAGAAATGTTCATAGCAGCACTCTTCACAATAGCCAAAAGGTAGAGAAACCCAAATGTCCATCAATGGATATATGGATAAACAAATTATGGTACTTTCATATAATAGAATATTATTCAGCCATAAAAGTTAATGAAGTACTGATACATGTTACAAAATAGATGAACCTTGAAAACATTATGTAAGTGGAAAAAAGCCAGACACAAGAGAGCAAGTATTGTGTGATGCCACTTATATGAGGTACCTAGAATAGACAGATTCATGGACAGAAAGTAGATTAGAGGTTACTTGGGGAAGGGTGGGAAGAGGAGAGGTATAAGGGAGCTATTGTTTAATGGGTACAGAGGTCCTGTTTGGAGTGATGAAAGAATTTTGAAAATAGCAGTAATAGTTTCACAGCATTATGAATGTAATTAATTCCACCAAAACGTACACTTCAAAATGTTTAAAATTTTGTCATATAAATATATATATATATAGGGCTTCCCTGGTGGCGCAGTGGTTGAGAGTCTGCCTGCCGATGCAGGGGACACAGGTTCATGCCCCGGTCCAGGAAGATCCCACATGCCACGGAGCGGCTGGGCCCGTGAGCCATGGCTGCTGAGCCTGCGCGTCCGGAGCCTGTGCTCTGCAGTGGGAGAGGCCACAACAGTGAGAGGCCCACGTACCACCAAAAAAAAAAAAAAAAAAAAAAAAAAAAAAAATATATATATATATATATATATATATATATATCATATAAATAGCATTTTATGTTATTAAGTGTTAATATAAAATTAAACAAATTTTAGTTATATATTTTACCACAATAAAATAATAACCATTCAAAATTGACAACAGTTAAAATTGTATTTAGGGAATCTAACAGTCCTTCCTTTACTTTTCTCAGCAGACACCTTGCTGAAATAGTGAAATGCAATGGCGTTTGTATCAAATTAAACTTTAAATAATAGATGTCGATATTTTAAAATAAAAAACCAAGATGATTAGCAAGTGGTGAGACAGCTCTTTTCTGTTCTTCCTTCTGAAAGTAACAGGAAATAAAAATGAAAAGCAGGTAGATTTTCCTGCTCAAGAGAATGTATAGGGGCTTTCCTGGTGGCACAGTGGATGAGAATCTGCCTGCTAATGCAGGGGACACGGGTTCATGCCCCGGTCCAGGAAGATCCCACATGCCGCGGAGCGGCTGGGCCCGTGAGCCACAACTACTGAGCCTGCGCGTCTGGAGCCTGTGCTCCACAACAAGAGAGGCCGCGATCGTGAGAGGCCCGCGCACCGCAATGAAGAGTGGCCCCCGCTTGCCACAACTAGAGAAAGCCCTCACACAGAAACGAAGACCCAACACAGCCAAAAATAAATAAATAAACAAATGTGGGGTTTAAAAAAAAAAAGTATAACTTATAGTTACCATTAAATTGTGGTCAAATCTCATCATTCACATCCCACGAAAGGGATGCTAGCTAGTTTAAGTTTAGTCAACTGGTGTTGATATTAACACATAGAATACGATGAAATCTTTCCCAGTGTTGTTGGGAAGCCATTTACCCCTTCTATTCCTTGAATGTTTAGTTTCTTTCCTTAGGAGCTGCCAGTATTATGCAGGTAACACAGGACCTCACCATCATCCCCTTTAAGCTGCAGCATTGCAGACAACGGCTCACGTGCAACCCTGCTTCTTTTGCAGAGCATAGGAAACTTGGAAACATGACTGTGACCGTGAAGAAGACCGTCCCCTCTCCTGAGGCTGTGCAGATTCTCTACCAGCGAATGAGATACGAGTACGAGTTCTACCACTACGTCAAGGAGCAGTTCCACCTGCTGAAGCGCAAGTTCGGACTGAAGTCCCGGGTCAGCCACCCCGTGCTGAGACCTCAGTTCTTCATTCCGACCCCACTGGAAACAGAGGAGCCGATTGATGACGAGGAACAGGACGATGAAAAGTGGCTCGAAGATATTTATAAGAGGTGATGCCAACTCTGTGTGGCCTCCAATGGCTTAATCTCCCTTTCCAGAAAGTTTTTTGTTTGGGGAAGAAAAATCCTTAAGGGACGAAATTAATGCTCGGCAGCATTAAAAAGAACAAAACGTTCCCACAGGTTGGGGTCATTGGGAGATGCCCGGTTTTGCGGGTTTTATTTGTTTGATTTTATTCTGTGTTTTTCTGGCTCCTTGGGTCCTTCTGAGGTACACTACATGGCTCCATCACAAGGCATCTCGTCTTAAAATAGCTTTTCTTCCCCTAGCATAAACGAGAGAAAGCGGAGAAATAGAGCCTATAGCCCAATGACTTATCATTTGTAAGATGACCTATAAAAATATTACCTCAGTGGTAGGAAACATCCAGACTTGTATATTTCAGTAGAAACACAAAACCAGTTCAGAGACCAGGGAATCTACTCTAGAAGGATCTAAGAGGAGAAGGTCAGACAGATAAGGACATCAGAGGGGAGGATGTCCCTGGGTAAGTGGTTTCTGCCCACATGGGTAGAATTCTGCCTCTGGTCTATCTCAGGGGACACTTTCACCAAGAGCACCACGTTTATTATCTCTGAAAGAGCAAGTAGGCTTGTGCCACACCCTTCACCAGTCCAGAGCCTTGAGTACCTCTCAAGGTCAAAGCGCTTGGCAAACTCCATTGAGACATTTCATTTCCGAGCACCATTCTGACAGATTTCAAAGTAGCATAGCCAGGAAAAGAGTTTGTTGGCTGTGTAAAGAAGAGCATAGGCAAGACAGATCAACTCTGGAGGACATGTGGCCTAGGAAAATGGCATGGCTGTGTCCTTTGCACCCTATATGAAACATGTCTCTTACCAGCATTGCTTTAACTGGAGATCCAGGAATCCACTTAGCTCTGACATTTGACTCCTGTGGCATAAGTTCCAAGCCTGACCACAGATGATGCATGATCTATCAGGCACACCCCTGGCCAGCTGTGTCCCAAAGTAGCTAGTATCTTTTACCTTCTCGTCCCTTAAGAGGTACTTGTTTTTGGTGTTTTGGGGGCTCAGAAAGGGATACTGAGTTCTGTGCAGGCAGAAGTCAAAATACAGTTCCACTTATTATGGAAGCAACTCCCTGATGAGAACTCTTATTAGGACATTGGGAAGAGAAGCAGGAGCTTCTGGGTAAGAGACTGCTTGGCTAGATTTATGAGTAGTTGTCTGCCCCCAAAGTGATCTGAGTAGAAGTCGAGCAGTTCCATTCCTCCAAAATATCTCTTCCCCCTCCCATTCCCATCACCTGCCCATCACCGTGATGCCTTGGTTCGGTCATTAGAAATCTATTTCTTTGGATTTGAGATGTTTTCATCTTTGACAACACCCCCCCTCGAAAATACATATACTCTTGGGTGGATAATATACAGCCAGCTGAGAAGCGGGGGTGCAGGTGCTGGTGATAGGCAAGGTACTTGGGACAAATTTTGTCTCCATGTTTTTTCCCCTAGAGCCAGCCCTTCAAGAGCACTAGCAAAGTGTGAGTTGGGAATACTTAACAGTAAATAAGACTCTGACTTTACACAAGCTACACATTTTCTGCTTTTCAGAAACCAACAAGTCTCTCTAGAATTTTTTCTTCGTTCACTAAAATTGGACGGTAGCCAAGATATAAAGCAAGTCATTTGGAACCTGTCAAGTGTGCACTAAAGCTACTTTATTATGAGATGTATTGAGAAGGCTCCACCCCGCAGGAGTCCAGTGAAGGCTGGGACCACAGAGGCACAGAGTCCGGCATTTGGCCACTTGTGGGCCTCCTTTCTGCCTCAGAGAACTGGGGCAGGGAAGTGATGAAGGGAAATGTTCTTAGAAGAGGAAATATCCTTTGTCCTGTTTAGAGAGACCAGGGCCCTACCGTTAGGCTTACTTTAAAAATCAACCCGAAGAAGAGATATCATACTCAACAAAAGAGCAAGAGCTGCTGCCTGGTACCTTGTGAGTCCTTTGAAATCGCATATAAAGAATGATCATTAGTTTACACACTGTGCAATCTCATTATCTGAAAATAAGGTCTGCTAAGTGTTCTCTGCTGTTGTCAGCACATCAGGACAATTGGTCATTAAAAAAAATGCATCTTCTTAGTGCAAGTTCACATGGGCACTTCTACCTGTGTGTTCAAAGGCATTTATTGTCAGCAGTGATCATTATAACGTCGCAGCGAAAGAGGCTGGCTGATTTACTTACAGGGGCTTAATGTAATTTTGCCCCAACAAACAGCCTCTAGGCCCTAAAAGTCAAGGCACTTCATCAGTTTCTCTGGCACACACGACAACGTTTCTTTGGCCCTGAGCCCAACACAGTTTGTACTTCATGAAATATATTGTACATTTTACATAGTTTAATTTAAAAAATACATTTTAAGCTGGTTGATCTTTGACTGCCTTATTTATTATAAGCTTTCAGCACATTCCAAGGTTTTAGTTACTCAGGAAGGAGTTAATTAAAATGATTTTATTTTGGTCTGATGGATGTTTTTTAAAAGGAAAATTATTATTATGAACCTTCAGCCTACTTTCCTTGAGTGCCGTAAAAGTGCTTGTAAATTGTTTTGTGGTTTTTTTTAAGAAGAAAAAATGGTGTTTGACATTGATGGAAATTCAAAAATATATATGGAACTGAAACATTAGCTTAGCTAAAATAAAAGCAATCTGTGTTTGAGATGAAGTGTTCCTTAACTTATTCATTACCCATATAAATAAATGAATATAAATAAGTTGAAATTTTTTCCATTCTGCCCATGGCTGGAAATAAAGGTGCCTGCAGATCCTCACTGCCCCCTCAGCCTTCTTAGTAGGCCAAGCTTCTTCCTTAAGGTGTGACTTTGGGAAAGATGTATTTTTAACAATCTAGAAACTCTTATAATTAGATGACACTAAACACCTGCTGGCTTCGTTGCTATGTGCACTGGTTGGTTGCATGTCAGTCTGCTTCATCGGAATCCCCAGCCATGATAGCGGGGTATCTATGCTGCCCGCCTGCAGTCACGTGGGAAAATAAGGCTGTGCCATCCCACGTCGCTCAGCGAGTACTCTGATCTCCTTCTCAGACATGTAGAGCCTCCAAAGGTGGGTGATTCTAACCCCCCAGGTGAGCAGGCTGTAATCCAGAAATGCTCTTCCTGAGAAGTTTCACTGCTGCATCAAATGGAACTCACAGAGAGAGAGAGGGAATCCCCATGCTTTCTAAATACTGGACACTCCAATCCAACTCCATGTGACTATTTTGTAAAAGAAAAGAACCAGAATCTTGGTACTAGATGAAAGAAAAATCCATTTTGGTAAAAATAATGTGCTTAACTTCAAGTAAGAATCTGAGAGTCTTAAACAGCAAAGTGATAAGTGGTTACCTTTCTTTATCAGTTAATTTGTCTGTAACCCAGTCACAAGATGTTTGACTCTGAGTGAACTTTAAAGGCAAAAGTACTAAACAAAACCAGGACTCTGGAGCAGCTTGTGTGTTCTGAAGTTCGTTATAAACGTGCTGTTACCTGCAGGCTTATCCAATGAGCTATTTGGCCTCAAATGAATTTTATAGGTAATGGCAGTATTTCTTAAAAGGCAAAATGATGATCCACAGCCATTCAGGAAGACAATTCTGTGAGTCAAAACTGTGAAACTCCCTTCAAATAAAAATAAAGAGGATTTATTTTACCAAAATAATTTACTTCCACCTGATGACAAAGAAATCGATTTTTTAAAGTATCTTGAATACCCTGCCAAAGAAAAGTCTATTTTAGGCTACCAGTATTGAGTCTGTTAAGAAAAACACATGGAACTTCTTTCACAGCTCAGAAAACTCATTGTGGTGTAACCCGGTGCGTTCGTTTGCTAGAGCTGTCATAACAGAGTTCCACAGACAGAGTGGCTTAAACAACAGAAATTTATTTTCTCACAATTCTGGAGGCTGGAAGTCTGAGCTCAAGGTGTCAGCAGGGTTGGTTTCTTCTGAGGCCTCTCTCCTTGGCTTGCACATGGCCGTCTTCTCCCTGTGTCTTCACGCGGTCTTCACTCCATGTGTGTTCATGTCTATATCCAAATTTCCTCTTTTTATAAGGATCCCAGTCATCCTGGATTAAGGCCCACTCTGAAGACCTCATTTTAATTTGATCACCTCTGTGAAAACCCTACCTCCAAATATAATCACATTCTGAGGTACTGTGGGTTAGGGAATCAATATATGAATTTCATGGGGACATGAATCAGCCTGTAACACCCAGATGACAGCAGAAAAGTTAGAGCAGATGAAGTAAACTCCAACTAGGAGAGAAGCAAACCTAAAATCACAGACCGCTAGTGCTGCAGTGGGGCTCAGCAGTCATCTGGTCCTTTCCCTCATTTTACAGATGAGGAAACCAAGGTCCAGATGGGAGATGCAAATACATCACGGGCTTTTTCCATTTGGAGTTTAACTTTTGAGTATCTACCAAATTAAAACCATAAAATAGTGATGGAGCCAGAGTCCATCTACTGACCTAGAATCCAGAGTGGAAATGATAAGGCACATTGAGCCGCTCCCAGTACCACCTGCCACCTGAAGGGAGCACAGCGAGCAGCCCTCTGCAGCTCTCCTAGGAGCTGGGGGTGTAGGACCCTCTTCCGCAGAGGGAGGCCCTATTGGTTTTCAAGCACTTACGTCCTCAGAAACTGGTGTCAGATATTCTAGATTTTTCTCTCTACTCAGAGGTTCTTGTTTGGGGATAAACAGACTTGGACCACGTGTGCCGATCTCAAATTATAGAGTTTCATGTCTCTTAGAGGCAAAATGAAAAGTCATGTCCTACTTCCTGTAAGGCGTTTTAGATGGACCCATCTCAAAAAATAAAGTCAAATGCAGCTCATACAACTAGTTGAAGGTGAGTGCAGACGTGCCTTTGGAAAACCAGAACTAGAGGATAACCAGGCCCTGATCACTCGCAGGCCTCCTTGCTCACCGACTGTTCCACTCACTTGAGAATTCCTTTCTGCCTAGGGCAGGCTTGGCTCGCAGCTCGGGCACTGCTGATTCCCAGGGAACACCCAGGCCCACAGATGTTCATGGGTCACAGAATTGTGAACTGACCACTTGTGCATTTTGGATTTCAACTTGTAAACATGGGGATTCCCTTTTTTAAAAAAAAGAAAGAAAGAAAGAAAGAAAAAGAAAAAAAAGGAAGGGAAGAAAAATCACCACGCAAAGGAAAAATGTGAGCTAAGTTTTTCCTTTTGGAATCTTGGCGTGTGGGTGTAGCTATCTTCAATCTGGCTTTTGCCAGACACTGTATGCTTTGAGCAGGCATGGAGCAATCTGCCTTACGCTGCACTGCCAGAACATTCAGACTTGACCTGTAACACGCCTCATTCCAGTCCTGAGCAGGGACAGCCGGGAGGACAGTCTGCGCCAGACACAGCACACTGACTGCTTGGTGCAACTCAGAGAAGAGGCGAAAAGCAGGAAGCAGAGCATTGACTGACTGGGGCAAGCAGCAGAGTCCCCGAGTCCAAGTCTCAGATGGTCTATTCCCCTGGGCATTTGAGTAAATCACTTGACTTCCCCACGCCTGAAGTCCACCCAGCTGGAAAGCGTTAGGAAGAATACAGGACGTCCCTTGACAACGAAGAGCTGCTTCTGGGATGAACCTTGTCCCACCCTCTGCCCCCATATGCTAAGAGACTAAGAACCACAGTCCTTCTGGGGCTGCGTCCCCAGCAAAAGAGAACAGAATTGCACATAAGTCCAGATCCATTGATGCCCCCAGTCCCTCACGTCTTCCAGTGCCATTGCCCAGTGTACTAATGAGTCGAAAAGCAGCACTTCCGAAATGTGAACAGAGCTGATAGGAAGAGGCTCATTCTCCTTGATGTGAGTCAGTGTTATTATCCAAGACAAACCACTCTGTGGATTTCCATTTTTCTCAACACTCCCTTTGGGAGTTTATCTAGCTGTGAGTTATAGGATTCCTCTTTAACTCACAGCTTCTACTAAATACAGGCTTCCTCTAAGTCCTTTAATGTACCCTGTGTCTGTGATCCTATTAATAAGAAGGGAGCTTAGACCATCCTTGCGAATTAGCACAGGTTGTGTACGAGGAAAAGTTTCAATCAAAGTTGAAAACCTGACAGGACGGGGTGCTGTACTTTTTGGAGTCTTCTTTCTTATTCTCAGAAGGGGCATCAGTGCTATGATGTGGGAGAAATCTGGTAATGATTTTGTGGGCTGCTGATGTGTTCAGCATGGCCGATCCTTCTGAGGGCCTTCCTTCCACTATAGGACGGCCATGGTTTGAGACTTTAATACGTTGGTTGTTAGTGTTTCACATGCAAAGGAGAGTTATGACACTAACCACAAACTTCCTTACAGCCACCCTATTTGCTGCTTGTATCAAATGTACTGCTTTCTTTCCTCCTTTGGCACACTCTCCTATTTGTTCTCCATCTTTGATTGAAAGTTAATGAAATTCTAATCCAGTGCATGCTCCCAAAGGATAATTCACGAACCAGGTGTGTGAGATAGGCGTGGAAAAAAACATTGTGTTAATCTGGGAAATGCCAAAGTTCAAAGACTAGTGTCATACAGTACAGTGGTATTTTAAGAGCATGCTAAGGGCCTGGAGGAATATTGCAGTTAAAAAAATCAGTTTAGGGCTTCCCTGGCGGCGCAGCGGTTGACAGTCTGCCTGCTGATGCAGGGGACCTGGGTTTGTGCCCCGGTCTGGGAAGATCCCACATGCCGTGGAGCGGCTGGGCCCGTGAGCCATGGCCGCTGAGCCTGCGCGTCCGGAGCCTGTGCTCCACAGCGGGAGAGGCCACAACAGTGAGAGGCCCACGTACCGCAAAAAAAAAAAAAAAAAAAAAAAATCAGTTTATTTTGTCAAACCCTACATTTCTCAAAACTAAGACCCATTAATAGCCTGTGGAATTAGTGTTCTAGAGATTATGCTTTGAGAAGCATTGTTTTAATGTAAGTCATTTCCTCCTCATTGGAAGAGTTTCTTTCCCTTTGCTGTGGTTCATTTTTTGGTCTTCCAATGGTCCATGTATCCTGCTTGAGGAAAATATATTTACCGATGATTAACATTTTGACAAATAGAAGATGAAGGCAAATAACATGTTCAGCAAAATAATTAACAAGGAATCATATTCTAATTTTGCTTATTCGCCCTAATTTCAATTCCCTCCCTCATAAGAAAGTCTTTTTAAAATAAAACTCTGTATGCTTTTTAATATGATTTGGGTACCTCAGATCAATTCAGTCCTTCCATGACGATGGTGCTCAAATCAAATTGGGTAACAGACATCTGCACCCTGTCTTCCCTGGTCTGTGGTTGGTTATACAGTAGGAAGGAAACAGTGGCAAAAGAGAGGTCTCAAGTTCAGATAAGGTTGGTGTTTGGAGATAAGAACTCTCAGCTCTTGAACTTGAGCTCAGCCTTTGCTCACTGGGGCACCTGTGTTGTTCAGCACGCTAGGGGGAGCCGTATCCATAACAATTTACTCAAGAAATTCCAAGGTCTTTCCAAACCTAATTTTTCTCCCATACCTGCTTATTTTCCTTCAGTGCTTTAGGGTAGTATGGGCAAGAGGCCAGTCATGGTTAAGGTATTTAAAACACAACACACACACAGTCAATTGAGCAATAGGTTATTATTTCTCCCAGGTTGTGTAACCTACTTTAGTTTTGTTGCTCTTGTTCTAAAACCATTATAGTATTTTTAAAAATCAGTCTTTATCAGACAATCTTTCCTGAGTGTGTTGTATAATTACAACACGATTGAAACTCTGATTTGATGAGTCACAAGAGGTGACTCATGTGATGACTCGATGATCGTCATAACCCTCAAGCAATCCCGCCGTTGCAGCTAAAAAGGTAAATAGAAAGTAGTACAATGAGACAAACATGGATAACAGAAGAAGTCAAGAATGCCATATTGCCCTGTCATCAAGGCAGCCCAAACTAGAAAATTCAGATAAATCTCAATTCAAATTCTTTTAATATACAAAAACTCACTGGCACACAGCAGGGCTCAATGTGGAGGAGGTGAACGATCAGTGAAGACCTGAATAAAAAGGTTTCATGTGGGATTTGTGCTACACCCTCAGGGACAGTGGAATTTGCAGAAAATAGCAGGGCAGATCTAAAGCACCAAGATCGCTCTACCTTTATAGCAGATCTGCAAGAAGGGTCTTGTACCCTGCGTGTATAATAGGAAATAAAGGTCCCATGAAGTTAAATAATGAGCTCCTGGTAGCACAGTAAGTAGCAGGGCCAGGATGCATGTCCAAAAAGGCAAGATACGACTGAGGCTGACTGCCAAGGACTTTGGAAGAAATTTGTATTTCACTCTAAGGGCAACGAGAAGCTCCCTTGGGCATTTCAGGAAAGAAAGTAATGTGAGGAAACCATTTTTTTATTTCTAAATTAATTAACAGGTGAGCTGATTAGTCTCCCTTTGTCCTCCTCCCCTTCCATTCACTACCCTTCTTCACAGACTCCATCTCCTGAGGTGCTGATCCCTGTGAATTGTGTCACCTGGCCTCACTGCCTGCTGCCTCTCTGGTAGATTTGACCAATGGGCGGCATGCAGGAAATGGGGAACTTCTGAATGGAATTCTGCCTCTGACTATATAATGGGGGAAGAAATGCAAGGCAAAACTCTGGTTTAGTCATCCCATGTGTGCATGCAGGATGGGCTCATCTGTGTTGGCCATGAGACTGGAGAAGAAAGACAGAAGCCAGAACTTTAAGTTGACCGATTTCAATCAGTGGAAAACAGTGCCTTGCACAGAAGTGCTCAGTAAATATTTGCTGAGTTGAATACACCACAAGGAGCTAAGGGAAAATATAGCATTAACTCAAATATTTACAGCTTGGGTAGAGATGTAAGTCATAGAAATGAGATGATGGGGTGAAAGAGCTGACTTAGTGGGTAGAGGAGTCCAGCTGGAGATGTGTGGCTGTGTTGAGATCAATGTGCTTGCTCACTCCTTCCTTTATTTCATTGTCCTCAGTGGCAGGGTTCCCAGTGGACATTACATGGATCCCCCCAGCCCTCTGTGTGGCCACAAGCACCTGGGACTGCGTCCCAAATTCCCTCTAGTCAGCACCAGAGTGCTGTACAAATCTAACCATTTCTAGGTGTGCCCTGATGTGGAACAAAAGGTTAAGAAGCCCACTTCTAATTTACTCTACCCAAAATACACACAATTCTTTTGTTTTGATTTTTTTTTTCTTAACACAAGTCTTTTCTTTCCAGGTCCTGCAATTCCTTTTCTTTTATGCTAATCATTATTTGACTTCCAAGTAAGCATATACAGATACCAGAGCACTGATTCATCATCAATAAGGGGACCTGTTTAATTTTTCTAGCAAAGATGATGGATTAGAAACCTGTCCATCTTAGACTGCTACAGACCAATTTGGAGAACATGGCAAAACTAATTGACATAAAAGCAAATATTTGATTTCAGCCTCATGAACACCAGCCTCGAACAAACTGGCCAACCATATATCCCAAGAAAAATAGGAATCAGACATTTATTACCATTCTCATGCTGAAAATAAGCTGTGCATCTAGAGTCTCCCTGTCACTGAAATGATTAAAAAGTAAAATATTTCCATAATTATAAATGGTATTTAGTGTTGATCAGCTAAACCATGATCAATATCCAGTCTTGATATTCATCCCCAAAGAGGGTTTTATATATATTACTTGGCATTCAAATATATACATGCTAAAATTAAAATAGTTTGAAATTAATATTTTAGAATTCATAAATTAAAAATGCAAAGGGTAGTTTATTTGACTGGATAGTTTAGGAGTCAGAGGTAAACATTTATTTCAGTCACACATGCTGTGCTGCACATTTGCATAGTTCCAAATCATGTTTAAAAACACTTTCATATCTGTTATATCAGCCCTATGTGTAAACAGCTATATGATAGGAGTATATATAGGAAACTGAAACTCAGAGGCAAATAGTTTTACATGAGGTCACAGAGTAGCTGAACTGATTCTAGAAACTTCTAATTCCTTGTCTGTTGCTTTCTTGTCTAAATTATGCCTCCACAGCCAACATACAGGAAATAATATTCCCTTTTCTTCATTCATTAGATATACTTACTACATCATAACTTCAGGGTTCCCCTGGGAGTCCATAGGAGTGCAACATTTGAACTCTTATCCTAAGAGTTTGATTTAACATAATAGAAACAGCTTCTCCTCATTTGGGGCATTTTTTGAAGCTCTTAATCCAGACACAAGTCTTTCACGGGGAGATTCTACTGAAATAAGACATATATATATATATGTATATATATATATATATATATATATATATATATTATATATATATATATATATATATTATTTTTTTTTTTGCCGTACACAGGCCTCTCACTGTTGTGGCCTCTCCCTTTCCGGAGTACAGGCTCTGGACGCGCAGGCTCCGCGGCCATGGCTCACAGGCCCAGCAGCTCCACCGCACGTGGGATCTTCCCGGACCAGGACACGAACCCGTGTCCCCTGAATCGGCAGGCGGACTCTCAACCACTGCGCCACTAGGGAAGCCCAAGACCTATATTTTACCTGGTTTGATCTTTACTACATACTACCTATTAGTGTAAATTTTAGTTTCATGGAAATAAAGAGAAAAACTACAATGTGATTGGATTAAGACATAAACTTAGTTGAGTGGAAATCTAAAAATGTCCCCTTTTCCCATACCTTGTATATTAGTGTCCAAGTCTTGAGGGCAGGTTGTAAAAATGAGGAAGCGGGAGGCGGGGGAAGAAAGAAAAGATGTCAGGAATCAGGTTTCCCAGCCTCCTTCCCCAAAAGACTCCCCTTCATTTCATCCCTGGATCTCCAGGCACTTAATCCCTGTGATGGTCAGGTGAGATACGTGTTCTAGTTGTAACTGGCACTGGGGCTGTCTTAGGCAAATCCAGGCCTCTAGCTGTCTTCCTGACTCTGGCCAGAACGCTAGCCTGAAACCCAGGAGCACCACTAGGGCAGAGGCCAGTCGCTGGCCTCTACCTGGAGACTCAGATGCAGCAAATACTCTCGGATCTCAGGGACTATGGATATTTGCCCTTCTATTATGCCCTCTTTTCTTGTCTTATCTTTTCTTTCTTTTTTAAAAATAGCACAAATAAAAAACACTGTTCAATATCACTTATATGTGGAATCTAAAAAAAAAAATGATACAAATGAACTTATTTACAAAACAGAGATAGACTCACAGACATAGAAAACCAACTTATGGTAACCAAAGGGGGAAGGGGGGAAGGGATAACTTAGGAGTGTGGGATTAAGAGATACACACGACTGCATGTAAAACAGACAAACAAAGACCTACTGCACAGCACAGTGCACTATATTCAATATTATCATATAGGTAATAAAAGAATCTGAAAAAGAATATGTATATATGTATAACTGAACCACTTTGCTGTACATCTGAAATAAACACCACATTGCAAGTCAACTATACTACAATTTAAAAAAAGAAAAGAAAAAATTAAAATGATTTTACTTTATTACCCCATATATGCCTCTATGCTCCAGTGAATTGACAGGCTTTATGTTGTTTTGTGCAAGTGAACACAAATCATAGAGGACTCTGATTTGGGGGTGAGTAAGGACTTTAAACAGAAGCACAGTAGGAAAACTCACAAAGAAAAAAGTATTAGAATCTCTGAGGTTAAAAAAAAAAAGAATCACAATTAAAAAGTAAATAACAAATGGGGGGAAATACTTGCAGCAGAAATGACAAATAAAGATTGCAACTGCTACATAAAGAACTTACATAAATCAATAAAAAGAGTAAAACATGTGCAAAAGACATGTTAGTTTCAGAATTCAGCTCTACAAAAAGCTAAAAGCATGAAGAAATTGTCATCTTCATAAATAACCAAAGAAATGTGAACTGAATCAATGTGACGCCACTTTTGACACTTTAGTGACAAACAAAACATAAGACATAAAAGTGGGCTAATGTCTGGGATGTGCAGAGTATGGTGAAACATTCTCACTCTGCTGATAGCAATAAAATCAGTACCTTTCTGAAAAGTAATTTAGTAATTCATACCAAAACCCACAATAAAGTAAACACTGAGATGCTAACTAGTTTGGAAGCTCAGCTGAAAGTGTTGATTTCATAGCATCATAACCAAAATCTAGAATCATCTAAAGACATCAGGCAAATGACTCAAAGTCTTGGTCTAAAATATTGTGATAACAGTATTTCTCAACCTCCAAGAAATGTGAACATGGCTTTTATTTGATTTAGAGTATTTAGGTTATAGTATATTGAATCAAAAAATATTAAATTAGTCTCATTATCTTATAGTCAGTCTGGATGTAAACTCTTTCCCACTGACTGCCAGCCTAACCAGCCTCCAAACGTGGAATTGCCTCCATCACGGCCTGCTTACCACATTATCCTGGGCAGCCCATTTCTAAACTCAATAGAAACACACATTTGCCAATAGAAAATATAGTTTTCCACACTTTCACTGGGCATATGGATAGGACTGGATTTGAAGTTGGAGCTTTTTGCTCGGATTAATTATATTTTAATTTTAAAAAGTCGTAAAATTTCACTATGTCAAGCGTTCTTAGAATAATTAAGCCATGTCTCAGTATTTTTTAACTGCTTTCACCACAGTTAAAGATTTGTTGAAATGGAATTGGCTATGGAGAGTACAAACCCACATGTAAAGTGATTATTCTTACTGAGTATCTCTACCAATTTGCTGAGATTTTTCTCTTTAACAGAGCTCAGATATCTTCTGGTTGCCAGATTCATGCAGGGATTAATTTCTAGCTCATTGAGTGACAAAATACATTTATCTTTCATTCACTTTTAAATTTGTTATCCCAAGCATCGCATTCATAAATGAGAGAAGAGACTTGCAATTTTTAAGGTTATAACCAAGGTTTGAACAATCCCATTATTGTCTGTTTCTACACAGAGCCAAGAAGACAAGTTCTACCTCCTAAAAGAACAGAATGATCTAAAGATCTGAGCCAATCAACCCGGTTTGTCTCTGCTCTTTGAACCTCCTCTTTCCTGCACAGAGCCAGACACCCCAAGCCAGCCACTTTCTGTGTCCAGAAATATCGTTGATTTCATTTCTTTCACAGCTTGGGTCAAATTTTATTCTTGAGTACTCATAAATCTACTTCTGTTAATTGTGTGGACTTGTTGGTTTCAGGGCCAGAAACCCAGCTTTAACTAGTGCAGACAAAAAGGAAATCTGCTGTAAGAGTAAAAAGTATAAAATCAAAGGAAGAATTGAAAAAAAAACCAAAATGCAAGAAGGGCTGGGGGGCAGCTGGGCTCCAGGGCAACTGGAACCAGGAACTATCTGGTGTCTCTCTGCCTCTTTCTGTCTCTCTCTCATTCACAGGCCAGCCGGAATGTGTCCCCCTCCCGGCTCCAAAGCTCCCAGACCTCACTCAGAGCTTCTATCACCACAGAGAAACTGGCTCCTTGTTAGAACTCAGAAAATTCTTGGGGAAAGACACTGATTGGTTTAGCTGAGTCAGCCCCCGCAGAAGGCCCGGAGGAAGGTTCCCGTGGTATAGATCACATGATCGCAGAGACTGGTAAATATTGTGAATGATGCAGCCATCAAAAGGAGTGTCCACTGGAGCATCTTTTTAGATTTGCTTTTGAAAGCTCTGTTCACTATTTCTATAATCAGTCACAAGAAACAGATACTTCTGTGAAAATAAACTGGTGAAAATGTCATTTTTAAATTGCGAAAATATAACAAAATTAGAGAAGAAAATTAAAATCAATCACAATCTCATCACACAAATATTTACATTTTAGGGCATATCTTTCCAGTCTTTTCTATATACATGTATTCTTTCCTATATATAGTATATAACTGAGATCGTGTCAAATGTACAATTCTATATTGTGCTGTTCATTTGAATGAAAAAAATTATTGATAACATTTTATACTTATAAATCCCTTTAGATAAGGGGCTCTATAATACATCAGAAGATGCGTGAACTTCTTGACTTTTTAGGCAAAATCTTATAAGCATATTGGTGTGTATTTCTTTTGGGAAAGGGTCCAAGTTTTCACCAGATACTCAAAGTGGTCTGTGACCAAGAAAATGGTTAAGAACTATGGCATTCAAGTTTTCAAAGCACTTCCACAGACATTACAATAGACTCAGAACTGATGCATATTTAATATTTTACTCGCATCTAGTCACAAGTGACACAAAGGTTGGTGTCATTAGGCACAGGCACACTGTAACTTGTAAATGAATGAATTTGAATCACAAATGTTCATGCCAGACCCTTAGCTTGTGGATGAGCCTATCTGGTATCCACCAGCATCTCCGCTCAGCCAGGCACCCCTATCCTCACATAATGACTAATGCTTGTGAATGTTAGAACAGCCTGTTTCTATAAACTATGAAGGTTAATAGTTGAAGGGGGCCGGCAGGTGCAGGGAGGGTAGTGGTGTGCTATAGAGATAAGATTATGAGAGAGAACACAAGGTCTGAGGGGCTTGTGGTTAGGGTGCTGCTGGTGAATTACAGACGCATGGATAGAACTGGCTGAACCAATTTAGCCTAAAGCTATTTCACTGCCTGAATTACTAGGGCTCCTAGGCACTGACAGAGCTTGGAGCAGTGCCTTCAGGACAAGATCATTCAGATAATTCAAAGCCCAAAGCAGAGGTTTTCGGCAAAGTATTAAGTTCCTCTATATAAATTAAATAGCCAACTATTATTCAAGTCCCCCCTTCGTGGTGAATTGTATACAACTTCAGTGGATTTAACCCTCTTTGATTCTGCTCTGATTAAACTATTTGATAGCGGCAAACTTTCCTTCCATCCAGTGCAGCCTTGTACGCTCTCTTTACCTCACAGAAGTCATGTTCTCTGTTCCTAGGCACACACTTAATCTTCGTTTGCCAATTCAATTGTGGTACTTCACTGGAATACCCTTTCACCCTCAACAGAAACCACATACACATTTAAACTTGCCTTGGGACTCCATTCTGCAGGGGAGCCCAGGTCCAGCGTAAACAACCCCCAGCTGCCACTTTAATGGTACATTCTCAGGTAGAGCCAGGTCTCCACCTGCTTTGTGTTATCATGCTGCTACTTAAAATGCCTCTGTCACCCTCAAATATATAATAGCCAATTATTTAACCAGCAAACGCAAGTTTATTCAAGAATAGCGGGAAGAACTGCAATCCGGGATATGCGACATATAGCGGAGCATAGGCGAGTGCAGAGACAAGGAAGGGGAACTTGTTTTTATAGGGAAAAAAGGGGGAGTTGGGAGGGGCTGAAGTAACCAAAGAGTCCATTGGAGGAAGCTGAGAATCCAAAGTATGGAGGCTTCTCATTGGTTGGACTGCTAGTCTCCGATTGCCTGGGCTGTCGTCCCGGTAGGTGTACATCTCTTCCTATTCAGAGTGATTGAAGAGGCATGGCGGGGATTTGAGAGCTACCCCTACAGGCCTGTTAGGACTCCAATTTTAGCTGAGGTTTATGAATTCCACACCTCCATTCAATGTTTCCATTCATTCAGATCCATTCTCTGATTTGCCCTATTGGTAGGTGTTCATCACAGTCATTTTCCTCAGAAATGTCAAGATCCAGTTCTCAATTATAAAATTCTTTTAAGTTTCTCAAGGTTAAACTCACACTCTCTTATTGTTGGATTCCCATTCAGCCCATGGGAAGGAGATTTTAGAGTTTACCCTGATGAGTGAAAAAATGTATTGATCAGATAAGTTCTTTACTACACAGAAAGCAACTAGACCCAACAACTGAGAAAATCCAGTGGAGACAGCTTGGAATGACAGGGCTCACTCCCCAGTGCCCAGGGTTCAGCCTCCAGTTTAGGGGAAACCTTCTGGAAGCCCCACCTGACCCTCAAGAAAGTGCTCCTCCCTAGCACTCGCCACTCTACATTGCAAATGCCCATCTAACCATGACCTTACCCTCTAGACCACACCCTCTTTGAGGGCAGGGACCTTGCCTGTCTTCTTCACTTCTGGGTGTGCACCACCTAACACAGCACTTGGAATGAATGAGTGAACGAATGAATGAGTGAATGAATGAATGAGTGAATAAATGAACTATTCCTTTTCTCTGAGCAAAGAGGGGTGGGAAAGATGCAGTGAGACAGAGGAAGGAGAAACAAATAGGAGAAATGGAGAGAGAAAGAAAGCGACCATAACCTGTTACCTCTTGGAAACCATCACTAAGGGTCTGACGGGACTGGAACTCCCCCGGTCTGCTTCTAAGGTATACTCCATGGGTATTTTATTTAAACATTTAAAACACATAAAAAGAAAAAATCTGAAGAGAGAAAATCATTCAATATGGGAATCTTACTCTGAAAGAACCAAGCAGGTAGGTCTAATAAATCAGGCTTTTCCTCTGTTCCATGGTGTGTGGAATGATTTACTACACCCATAAAGCAAACTAAAGGACTCTGAGCTGAGAGACACTCCAGAGACCTGGAGCTGGGATGGCGCAGACACGGTTGTATTTGAAGGCGTGGCTCTGAGGCTGAGGGATGGATGGCTCACAGTTGCCCTGAGTCCACGGGGGGATGGAGTTCAAAAGAGGAGACGTGTCACCAGCAGCTCTGTCCACGGCTGATTAAAACGATGGAATGTAAAGTCAGAAAGGGGAGGAGGGTGTGGGTCGAGCTGCAGATTTTCTCAGTTGGTCCCCAATTTGCAGCACTTCGTTCAAATGTTAAGGGGCCATCATACCTAATACAGCCTAATGCAATTTCATACTGTTTGTAAAAATCATTAGAATGCTTGAAATAGAAAAAATACGCTCAGGCTTTACAAACAAAGAAAATAACTGTGTATAAAACAAAATAAGAGTGGTCTCAGAGAGATATTAACTGATTTGCACATTCTATCAGTTCAAGAAGCCAGACATAGGGAGAATACAGGAAGGAAAAATGGAAATCTTAAAGGAACAAGAGGCTGCAGCTGACAGAAGAGATGACCTTTCACTACAACGTCCGTAGTAGTCCTAGCTACAGTTTGTCATCAAACTTGAACCAAATGTACTGTGTCAGCGAATCCTAAATCAAATTTTCAGCACATTATCTAGGCCGTGGAATGTGGCCCTGGATTCGAGATCTGTGCTAGTCTTAAACTATGAAGAGTTACTTCATATAAAGTTGAGGTCCCAGACTTCTGGAATTAATGGAACAACAACAAAAATTAATGGAAACATGGACCCAAAATAGGATTGTCAGGGGTTTTTTTGTTTTGTTTTTGGTCAAGTTAAAACGAAGAGGGAGGAGGAGAAAGAGAAGAAATGGAGGAAGAGGAAGGGAAGGAGTAAGAAGTGGAGGGGGGGCGCTTCCCTGGTGGCGCAGTGGTTAAGAATCCACCTGCCAGTGAAGGGGACACGGGTTCGAACCCTGGTCCAGGAGATCCCACATGCCGCGGAGCAACTAAGCCCGTGTGCCACAACTACTGAGCCCGCATGCCACAACTACGGAAGCCCGCATGCCTAGAGCCTGTAACAAGAGAAGCCACCTCAATGAGAAGCCCGTGCACTGCAACGAAGAGTAACCCCCGCTCGCCACAACTAGAGAAAGCCCGCGCGCAGCAACAAAGACCCAACACAGCCAAAAATAAAATAAGTAAATAAATAAATTAATTTTTTAAAAAAGGAAGTGGAGGAGGAAGTGGGGAAGAGGAGGGGGAGAGAAGGAGAAGGGGGGAGGGGGAAAGAAGTGGGGGGAAGAGGAGAGAACTTCAGTCCACCATGACCATGATTTCGAGAAAAGAATGGACAGTGTAACACACACACACAAAGCTAAGAACATAATCTCCAAGTTAAAAAGACATGAATTCATATTTATGGAAAAAACCACTCATTTTTATTTTCTCATAGGCAGGCTTTGGGGAACGAACTGATGGACTAGTGTAGCATGTGGGCTTTGAAGCAATACAGGGTTAAATCCCGACTTGACCACCCACTAGCTAACTAGAGCAGGTTGTTTCAAGTCCCCCAGACATAGCTCCCTCTTCTGTGAGGCAGGGACACTCACTTAAGGGCAATTGTGAGCAGGAAATGAATCTGGGACATTAGGGCTTAATAAATAGTATCTGCTGTTCTTCTTGGGTGTATCCTTTGACCCTCCTTTATCTCTAAGACTAAGCGTGAGTATAGGTAGGTGTTGGGATTGGGGCCAAGGGTAGAAAGGAAAGGTCACTCCTGATACCCCCACCCCCACCCCCAGCTTGAAGCTGTGCCTCTTTTGGACTACAAACCCCTCCCCTCAGACGAGGTTCTGTGGGATCTTGTCCTCTTCCCTGTTAGGGAGTCCAGTTAAACTTGATCTCATCTGACGAAAGATGGTACCTGAAGAGACAAGTTAGGTGGGAGGGGCCTCTGGGTCCTGCCCATCCCGGGATTCTCCTGGGCCAGCGCTAGAAGCCCCCTAGGGCTCCTAAGGAGCCCATCATTTTGATTTAGAATAAAATTGATTTGTTAGTCGACCATAAAGACAGATGGAGTACGTGTTGCCAAAAAAACAGAGGATTTGGCCGTGACTGGTTCTCGCATTCCGTAGACCTTTTTAGCTACAAGATTTATATCAGAGTGGAAGATATGGCTGCAAAATGTACGAGAGTTAAGTGTGATCACACTCCTCCCTACTTCCCTCCTGCAGACAAATGACAAGCAGATTTTAAAGGAAAGAGCTAAGGCTCTGGATTTGAGACGTTCTGGGCAAAATGATATCACCTCCTCACTGGTATACTCTGAAATGCTGTTTTAAATGTTGATTTGCTCAGAATTAGAACTGAACTCTGTAGCCACCTCATTTGAGAGGAAACTGGAACACTAAGAACCAAGGCCTTTCCCAGGTAACCTTGAGGAGAGGTGCCAGCTCGGCTGTCAGGTGAGCTGCCCTCAACTGCGTCTGGATCGTTCATCTCTTTGCGCCTCTGTTTCCCAACAGGAATGTAAAACTAATACCAGACGATTCTCTCTGACAAGACTGGGGCAAAGATCAAAGAACACTGTAAATCTGAAAAAGTTCACAGCACAGCGAATTTGAAAAAATGCAATATGGTATAAAATTGTGATCACGGTAATATTACTGGAGTTTCAACTCTGTTCTTTCTTTAAAGGTCTGAAGTTTAAAATGAAAACATACCAAATAAAATAAATGCTTGTCTCAGTCTACAGGACCTCATGGAAACTTGACTTTCAGCCATGGAGTAACCCAGATGCTCTCAAGGGTCTCCTGCCTCTTGAAACGCCAGGCAACATGGGCTCCGACACCACCACGAATTTCAGCTCTGCAGCCCATGTGGCCTCCGGACCCTCTGTAGGATCCTTGTGTTTTCCAGAGAGCCTTACCTTCTCATGGCCTCTTCTCTCCTGGGTTCCTGCCTCTTTGTCCTGAAGAGTCGGGGAGGCCACATGGGGCAGAGGGAAGAAGCAAAGAGAGGTTTTACAGCGCACAGCACAAAAGCCTTCAAAGGAGTGGCTGGCCACGCACCACACCTGCTCCTTTTCTCCTGCCTTCCTTCTCACCCTCTCCATCCATCTCCCCCTCCCCTTCCGGAGCAAACCCCACACATTCTTCACATTGTCTCCTGAGGAGTCACTTCCTCTTCCTGATATCTTGGTGCTGGCTGACTTCCAATGGGTCTCACCCCATCCAAGCAGGCTCATCAAGGCATGCTTTTTCAAGCAGAGGCTGATTCTTCCTGAAGGGGAGCTCAGATGCCAGCTATTAAAATAACCCCTGGGTAAAATAGTGCTGTCACTAACTGCTGTGAGAACAAACCGGGGCTCCAAAGGTGGTTCTCTTCACGAACAACACCTGCATCACCTGGCAACTTGTTAGAAATACAAATCGGGGGCTGCAGACCTATTAGGTCAGAAACTCTGAAGGTGCAACCCAGCGATCTGTGTGTAAACAGCCTCCAGGAGATTCTGAAGTATGAGGATCACTGAATGCTCTAAAGATGCTCAGAGCCTCTATCTCACGTACCAGTTATACAGCCTCTAGCATGGTGCCTGATGTACAGGAAAGTTTCAATAAATGCTCATTAAATTAATGAGTAGACAAAGTACTGCATACTCAGCTCTCTGTTACCATATGGAGAGCAAGAGGAAGCAGAATATAAAACAAAATTTCTGCTCTTGTACTTGAAACCAGCAACAATGAGAAAGCAATGTGTGAGCTTGAAGTCATAGAGCAACAAGTCAACTTACAGATATTTAGCCCGTGTTTCTGATGATCCAGATGAGGAAACAGAGACCACACAAATTGACCCAGGTGAGAGGGGGCAGAGTCGGACCAAGACCCACTGTCCAGGTGTCCTGGCCTCGGGGGTCCTGGGATTTCCCAGCTTCACAACCCCTCTGAGGTGGAGGATGATTAAGGGCTGGATTTCATGGTTCAGCCCCCGAATCTGTAGGGGCTCAAAGGGAGAACTCAGTGTGGGGCTGGAGGAGTTGGAGAAGGTCATGCCGCTGATGCGGAGCTCGACTGGGCTTCTTTTCAGAACAAGAAAGATCTGGATGAGCAGAGATTTATGGGATTTTCTTTTTCAGTTTTGGTAACATTCCAAAGCATGGAGAGAAAACATGCAGCCAGCTTGTATTTAGTGGATATAAATTGTATTTACCCAAAGAAGGAATCTAGATCCAGCCAAGCAAAGATGCAGGCCAGGGTCCTAGGCCTAGAAGGAAATTGTGGTTGGGCTCTTGGGCCCTAAAGGGTACCAGTCTCCTCCACCCCCAACTCGCCCCTCAGGGATGTAGGTTGAGGTTCGTTCTTTCCCTTCACCTTGATGCTTCTCTTGGCTGCTTCACGTCTCTCTTCTTGGGCACATCTGCCCCTCTTGTCCATCTCTTCTTGGTAAATTCGGCAGCAACAACGAAGTCTGATGATTTCTTTGAATTAGAGGTTCCCCCACCCACATGTCTGTGTCACTGCCAGCAAAAGGTCCTCTGAGTAGTCGTAACCTTGGAGGACTTGTGATGTGGATGAAGGTGAGTGGGAGGTGTGAAATAGCTGAGTGAAACCTTGAAGTCATAGAGCAACAAGTCAACTTACAGATATTTAGCCCATGTTTAGCCCATGTTTCCTTGAAGCAAAACTTTGAAGTTTTGCTGCAAAGAAAGTAGGCTGGAGCGCAGGGGGAGTACAAAGAAAAGAAAGCTAAATTCACTAATTTTGAAAAGAGTGACTAACTTTCAACCTACAGCATATTGGAAGCATTAGAGCCCATAAGTGACATTTGTCATAAAACCTCCAGCAGCGAAATCTGACACACCACATGAAGGAATGAATGAATGAGAAGAGGAAAAGAAAGTAGTTTTTCAAGAACTTGAAGTGTAAAACACCCATGCATGAGTTGAAAGTTGTCTTTCAACAGTATTATAGTTTGGTAAGCTCTAAGGAAGCCAAGTAATGGTTAATAAGTGGCTTTGTTAGAATCTTTGTTAAGCTAAAGGCAAAAACAGTATGTTTAGCTATTGAGGTGATAACCTGAACTATTCTGCAAAAGAAAAAGCTAACTGAAATTAGGACTAACTACAAATCATCTAGAATTTCAGTTGATCTTATTTGTTAAAGACATCAGCTGCTTCATCACAGATTTATGTTTAGAGGGAAGTGGTGGGTGAGACGTAGAAGTAGCACATGAAGCATAAAATCAATAATTCAATAGCAGAGCTTCTTCAAAGGGAAAGGAAAAAAAAAAACTTTGTGTTATACCACAGAACAAGAACAAGCAACGGTGCTGGCCATATAGCAAGGAAATACCTGTGTATTCCAACTTTAGCAAGTACAATATCACTGTCTACTAGGGGAAAAAACATACTTCTGAAGGTCACCAAGCATTTTATGATTGGAAATCTAGATGCTCTTAACAGTTAAGCAGCAGTGTACTTAGCTTGAAAAGCATGATTTCTTTCATTTAATTTTGTGTGTGTGTGTGTGGTACACGGGCCTCTCACTGTTGTGGCCTCTCCCGTTGTGGAGCACAGGCTCTGGACGCACAGGCTCAGCAGCCATGGCTCACGGGCCCAGCCACTCCGCGGCATGTGGGATCTTCCCGGACCAGGGCACGAACCCGTGTCCCCTGCGTCGGCAGGTGGACTCTCAACCACTGCGCCACCAGGGAAGCCCCATTTAATTTTTTAAAAGTCAACTCACTCTATCTTTTCATGTACTTTTTGAGTTACTCCTGGAAAGAAGTCAACATCTTAGTAACGTAACTGCCCTAGGGCTGGTGTGCAGACTGGAGGCTGTGATTCAGGAAATCTGGGACAAACCTCAACACTACCCAGAGCTCAGGAAGCCTAATTCTCAGGCTGAAAAAAATGACCAGAAGTTACATATTTCTCCCCTTTGAGATCTTAGGAGCTAAGCACTTTAAAAAGAAAATTCAGAGGAGATTCTTGGGATTTCTGACCACTGTGTGCTCAGCTAAGTGCTGTTTAACCGAGGACCTCAGCGATCTGGGGGTCTTTGTCCATCTTCAGTGTGAAGAACTCAGAGATCAAAAATAAACTCCCATTGATCCCAAATGACTGAAGAAAGAAGCAGTCTAGCTAATCGTCTATTCATTTCATCAACTATCTACTCAGCTCTGTGGCTCTTGCTCTCATGATTCGTGCTCATGTATGGCTCCTCAAGCTATCCTACGAGCTCCTGTAAGATGCCTTTCCTCATGGCTCTTCCTGGTGGGGACTCCATGCCTGACATTAGGAGACATTCAATAAACGTGTACTAAATGTAAAAACTAAATTTTTTTCACACGCTACAGCAATGCATGTTTAAAAATTTTTAAATATTATTTCATCTTTGTATATTCAAGTTATTTCAAGATACTAAACTTTCTCTGTATATTTAATCACGCATTGAAAACTGTCTATTCTATGACAGTCATTTGGGTTGGTGCCAGTATTTTTTTTTTTTTAACATCTTTATTGCAGCATAATTGCTTTACAATGGTGTGTTAGTTTCTGTTTTATAACAAAGTGAATCAGCTATACATATACATATATCACCGTATCTCCTCCCTCTTGCGTCTCCCTCCCACCCTCCCTATCTCACCCCTCTAGGTGGTCACAGAGCACCGAGCTGATCTCCCTGTGCTATGCAGCTGCTTCCCACTAGCTATCTGTTTTACATTTGGTAGTGTATATATGTCCATGCCACTCTCTCACTTTGTCCCAGCTCACCCCTTCCCCCTCCCCGTGTCCTCAAGTCCATTCTCTACGTCTGCATCTTTATTCCTGTCCTGCCCCTAGGGTTGTCAGAACCATTTTTTTTTTTAGATTCCATATATAGGTGTTAGCATACAGTATTTGTTTTTCTCTTTCTGACTTACTTCACTCTGTATGACAGACTCTAGGTCAGTCCACCTCACTACAAATAACTCAATTTCGTTTCTTTTTATGGCTGAGTAATATTCCATTGTATATATGTGCCACATCTTCTCTATCCATTCGTCTGTCGATGGGCATTTAGGTTGCTTCCATGTCCTGGCTATTGTAAATACAGCTGCAGTGAACATTGTGGTACATGACTCTTTTTGAATTATGGTCTTCTCAGGGTATATGCCCAGTAGTGGGACTGCTGGGTCATAACTTAACATCCTTAAGTACAAAAGATGCCAACATTACAATAGGGAGTTGACTAAAGTCAGTTCTCACCTCAAAGCACATTGTGGAAGCTGCTTTCTAACAATCAGTCCCGCATAGAAACACGTCCACTCAGCGATTCTCCCCCTTGTCTCCTGGTGTCTCCTCTCCCAGCCCCTCTCCCATCAGCAGGCTTCCACACATCAGCAGACCACCAAGGAGAAAACTTTGTATCTCACCGTAACAGGTATTTAGATTCCTGAGAAATGGACGTTTCCTTATGAAAGCAACATTGAAACACACTTCATTTTCAAGTGTCATTGCAGAATTTGCAATGATTGTTTTTTAATAGTATTGATGACCTGAAAGTGCACTTGACAAAGTGACTTCATATCATTTTATAAGACTGAATTGAGTTAGGGGCAATGTTCCTGATGCTGGTCCCCACTTGTCAACCAAAAGCTACAGAGGTTGGTGGAAGAAGGGCAAGGCTGGGCTTGGGCCTCAGGTCTCTGGGACACTCACCCCAGAGGACACGTTCTCGAGTTTCTCCTTCCACTCAGGAATGCTCTTCTGAGTGTGAGTCAAACTTCTCTGACCATAGCTGCCTGGCCCTGAAAGGTCTGGTGCTCTGTTACTTGAAAGTAAATGCTTATTATTATTACTATTATTATTCTCAGATTGGTCCCCACGGAAGAGCAATAATGGCTCCCGAGCCAAATGTTTATTCAATTGAGAGTGAGAAATTTCAAGCAGCAGAGGGGAGAGATCTTGTTCTTGCCAAGGGGATGGGCGGTGGCTACAAAAAATATGTTGCAATGCTTACGTCACAGATGAAAGTATCATCCTTTCCTTTAATTTCCCAAACTCCACTCTAAACTACCATTAGTATAATTTTAGTTAATCTATCCAATGGATCTTGTTCTGAATTTTATACATTTGGTGGGAAATTTGTGGTTAAGTGAGCCTCAAAAAACTCTCACCCACAGCAACCATGATGCTTAGAGAAGAGGCGGGGATGTGGAAAAAGGTTATCTGTAGTTCTATTTGAAGAAAATGTTATTTGAAAGACATCCCAACACGGGCCCATTTGGGTTCCTGAGTGAGACTCAGAAGTCCATTCTATGTGGGGAAACAGGATACACAGGAACATTTAAAAATCCAATTGTCTCTGCTCCCAAAGGACTAATGAATCAGTTGGGAAGGCAAGGTCTAAACAGAAGAAAAATCAAATAGCAATATAAGGGGGCAGACGATGAGAAAGCCAACAAAATGAAAAATGACTCAGAACCGTAAGTTCAGGAAAGGGAGAAAAGACCCTAACATTCCACACACACACACACACAAATTATGAGAATATTAGTGCTTTTAAGAGTGGTCATGTATTTCCACTGTTTAAAAGGAATATAGGTTTTTGCTAAAGGGCCGTAAGGACTATGTGTGTTGTTGACGTGGTAGTGAGACCCCAGCTTTACGGTCAATCCACGGAGCTGAGCCCGTGACTCTAGAAATCGGGGACCCGATATATTGCTTTACTGCTGCTACTAATCATGGAAATGGCTAAATTCATTACCTGATCCTCCTTAGCTCCAAGCCAGTATCCCAGTAAGACAAGAAACAATTGTTTTTTTCATTTTAGCACATTTGTTCTTGTTTCTATGTCATAAAAAAAAAGAAGCAAAAATTTGTCCTGTGTCCTGTTTTAGTGACAGAAAGTAAAATAGGCAGTTTCCACGTGTTGGTTCATGGGCAGTGCACCCTATGGTTCCTGGGAGGGCAGGTGCTGCTCCAGCGCCAGGAGGAGGGGTGGCCTCTCACCCCCTTACAGCTGTGATGGTCTCAGTTCCACCAGCTGTTCCCAGGGCTAGTGCTCAGGCCTCGAAAACTGCAGGTTCCTGCCCTGCTGTCCTTGCCCAGACCATCCCCTGAGTCTCCTGTAGTTTAGAGGAGAGGAATGTGTTTACTTTTAAGACTAGGACCCTGAGCCTGAAACATGATTGGCTGCCCTTATAAAGCAGAAATTTGGGCCAAAGAGGGCCTATCCAGAGAGAAATGCGTGACTTGTAATAACTAAAACACATGTACGGTTGATTGTGAATGATAATGTATTAGGATGTTTTCAAATAACTTAGAGACCTTTCCACTGGTGGGAGACTGACTACCTTGGCTGTTTATTAGATCCCATTGCAAGTAGAAACTGCTCTTGAAAAAAAAAAATGCAGCTGTCTCTAGTCCAAAAGCATGGAAACCAGTTCTCTCTGCAAACAATGAGCCTGCTTCCAGCCAAGGCAGCAAGAGAGTCTCATTTCTCATGATTTTCTTCCAAATCCCAAACAGCAAATGCCTTTGAAATGCACAAAAGCTCAAGGAGCCTACTGAATTGGCAATTATTCCCGTTCCTTTTTACTAAAGGAAGGGAAAGCATAGAAAGATCTGTGTTTTACTCCTTAGGGGTTTCCAAAGACAAGATGGCCTTAGGACAAGTTAACCCTCCCCGTAGAGAACTGCTCAGAGCTGCAGAGGGAGAGTGTTTTGCCTTCTCAGAGCTGCAGAGGGAGAGTGTTTTGCATTTTCAAGGCCAAGGTATGTTTTCTTTTCGGCAGAGGCTTCGTTCCAGGGGGAAACTGAAATGTACTAGTTCCAGAATGAACCCCATAGAAACCACACTGCTTTTCAGCATGGTTATAGTCAGCACATAGTTTGCCAGTTAAAAACCACCCTCCCCCTCATTCTCCAGCCCAGAGAGTCTGCAGTCTGCTTCCCAAACACACTCTTGCAACAAATAGCGATAGCCCAGATAAGTTGGCATTTTAAATATGCACCAAAATGCAGGTCATGTTATCAGAGTCATCCTACGAGGCCCGACCTGTTCACCCAGTGGCTGACCCAAGCAAAACTGTGAGACAGCTGAGGCCTGATGCTGGTGGAGGCTGTCTACCTCCCTGCCTCGCCGTGTCCGAAGACCCAACGCAACGTCCTTCTTGACCAGGACTCTTTATCCACGTGGGACAGCTGGCTGATACACAACCGTGCAGGGCGTTAGCTGCCCAGGCTGGCTTGTTATCTCCTAAGAACTTCTCTGCTGCCCTGGAGTGGACCCCACTCTGTTCCCCAAAGATCCTGCACTTCTGCTGTCCTGGCATCCCTCCCCCAGTCCACATCGTCCACAGGACTGGGAGTTCTGTTCCACTCACGGCTGGGTCCCTAGTCCCCATAAATATTTCCTGAATATTGTTGTAAAGATGTTGCTCACAGAGACCCATGCTAGCTCTTCAGTCGTTCAAAATGAATGTCTACCTGTGGAATTTCAGTGAAAGACCTATCTGAGTGAGAGGTATTTTGAGCAGAGGCAACTGGTGAAAACCCATTAAATAGGATAGTATTTACTTATCAGGCCTTCCCCATGCAAAAATCTGTAACCTTTACAGTTTCCTGGAGTGCTTTGAGAATATGATTAAACCTATAGACCCTCTATGCATGAGAGAACACACACACACACACACACACACACACACACACACACACAGATACATGCACTCTTGTCTGCATTGTCAAGAGATTAAAGGATCCACTGAAGTACATTCCTGGATCCCAGACTAAGAACCTCGGTTCCATCTTAATTGGATACTTTTCTCAGTTTCTACTTTAGACTCCTACCTCCTTGAGGGCAGGAAGGAAATGGTGGTTGGCCCTGTGTCTACCAGAAGTGACCACAGCTCCTTGCACACAGTGGGAGCTCAATAAATGGTCAGGGAAAAAATGCACATGTGCTAAGAAAGGGTGTCCCATTGACCAATAGTTTCTGTGCTTTCTCTCCACCTGTCCAGACCCTCCCCCAAAGAAACAGAGCATTGCTCCAACTTGCAGAGTGGGGAGCAGGGGTGCTTCTCACACTTATGCAGAGTCAGTGACCCGAGGCACCTGCCCCAGACCAGTTTGGCCTCTGTGGTCCGCTGTCCTCTGTGGCGAGGGGGAAGGTGACAAAACTGCCCCAAGGAATGATTTGAAAATTTATGGGGGTACTTTTTGCTTGCCACAATTATTAGGGATGCCTATCAGTGTTAATGGGGAGGGAGTCCAGACGTTTTGCAAAGTGCAGGTGAATCTTACATAGCAAAGAATTGTCTGAAATCTCACATGACCTCCACATGTGCCATCAGATATTCATGTAGGTGAAAACATGTTTATAATTCTGTGACCCTCGAGGTCAGCTCAGTGTTACATAACACAAAGTAATCTTTTGCAACGTTTGAACGTACACCGAATTTTCCAAGAATGAGGCTACCACGCAAGTCAATGTAAGATTGTACATTGCTTGGTTTGGAGCGTCACTAAGAATTGTTCACCTTTGAAAAATCTCAATACCAGCGTCTACACTTCTGAAGAGATTTGAGTCACCAGCACAGCACAACTGGCTGCATGTGAGAGCTGTTTCATTCATGGTGATCCTACATAGACCTACAAGCTCTGACTACATCCTCATGTCTTCTAGCATAGCTGTGCCCAATCATTTACACATTTAAATGAGTATTCTTCTTTTAAATTATTTAATAGTCCTCCTTTACATTATAATAAGGGCATCTATTGATTTTTAAAAATTGTGTTTATAGGGAAGTTTTATTATCTAGATATTTAATTCCAAGAGAGTGACAGGAATGTAACAGAAAAGGGGATAAGTCTAACAGTGAACTATGGCAGTGCCATTTATATGGGGACTCGTTAAGGATGCCCAAATGCAAGTAACAGTGTGCTAAATTTGGCTTAGAAAGAGAACACAAAGACAATTTTTTCATATAAGAAGAAGCCCAGAGGCTGGTAGTTCCAACATCGGTTTAGTAGTTTAAGATGGAAAACAACCCAGCTGATGATGTCCTGCTACCTTCCGTGTGCAGGCATTTATTCTCAGGCTTGTCCCATCATGGATGCAAGAGAACTGCGGCTGCTTAGGTTGTTTCCAAAAAGAAAAGTCACTGATTTTCCCTTGTATGGCTCTTTTTATCAAAGAGGAAGACTTTCCCCCAGAAGCTCCAGGGAAGACTTCCCTTCTGGCTGAATTCACCAAGATTTAATTAGAGGCCCACGGGAATTTACTTAGATGCCCTTGGCTGCAAGGGAATCTGGGAAAGCCAGCCTTTTCAGTATTTAGTAGAGGTGGGTTCTGCTGGCAGAGATATGGGGGGAGGGTGGCTATAGTTTACAATCAAAACCATTTGCTAGTCACCGTGGCATGATGTCTCAGGAACAAATAACAAGCAAAAACAAAAAACAAGAGCAAATGTAGCTTTTAGAATGATGTAACTATGTGTTTATACTTGAACCAGAAGTATGAAAACATTGGACAGTTAATCTCTGTTTGACACTATTGATTCTTCATGCCCTGATGCTTTTTGTTGCTGTAATTTGATTCCAACTCAAAGTGGCATGTTCTGTGTTCAAAACAAGGTTCAACGCTGCCACCCATCTCACAGCTTTAGTGTGGGTATCAAATGAGAATATACGCAATTATACAGAACTCTTTACATATGTAGGATATTCTTGATCTGATAACATCGATCCCAAAGAATAGTTAAGGAGCTTAACTGTACGTTCATTTTAAACTAAGTTTCACAGCCTAGATGGGATTTGAAATAAAAAAAATACCCTGCATATTTGAATTGAAATTTTAAAATATAACTTTCACATTCAAACTAGAGACCTAATAGGCTAAACTATTTGAATACTGAGAATGTGACCTTTCTGAAAAATACAGAACTGGAACAAAAAAGAATCATTATAGACTAAAGATTCAGTAAGAAATAAAGAGAACACTCTGTCCTGTTTTAATCCCCATTGACAAGGCGCTGACCTTGCACACAATCAGGCAGTCGAGTCAAGAGCCAAGAAAGGGTGATGCTGTTATTTCCAGCTGCTCCCTGGTGAGCATTTAAATGCCCTTTCGGGATGTTCAACATCACTAATTATTAGGGAAATGCACATCAAAACCACAATGAGATACCACCTCATGCCTGTTAGATTGGCTATAATCAAAAAGACAATAAATAACAAGCATTGGCAAGGATGTGGAGAAAAGGGAACCCTCATACACTGTTGGTACGAATGTGAATTTGTGCACCCACTATGGAAAACAGTATGGGAATTCCTCAAGAAATTAAGACTAGAACGGTCATATGATCCAGCTATCCCATTTCTGGATATTTATCCAAAGACAAAAACACTAATTGGAAAATATGCATGCACCCCTATGTTCATCGCAGCATTATTTACAGTAGCCAATATATGGGAACAACCTAAGTGCCCATCAGAGGATGAATGGATAAAGAAGATGTGTATACACATACACACACACACACACACACACACACACACACACACACTGGAATACTACTCAGCCATACAAAAGATGAAATCTTGCCATCTGCAACAACATAGATGGACTTTGAGGGTACTATGCTAAGTGAAATAAGTCAGATGGAGAAAGACAAATACCATAGGATTTTACTCATATGTGGAATAAAAAAAATAATAAATAAAAAACAAACAAAACCCAACAAAAATAAACACTTAGATACAAAAAACCACAGTAGTGTTTACCAGAGAGGAAGGGGTGGCGGTGGGGAGGGGGAAATGGGTAAAAGGGATCAACTGTATGGTGATGGATGGAAACTAAATTTTTGGTGGTAAGCATACTGTAGGTTACACAGAAGTAGAAACACAATGTTGTACACATGAAACTTATATAAGGGGACTTCCCTGGTGGTCCAGTGGTTAAGAATCTGCCTTCCAATACAGGGGACATGGGTTTGATCACTGGTTGGGGTACTAAGATCCCACGTGCTGTGGAACAACTAAGCCTATACACCGCAACTACTGAGCCTGCGCACCACAACTAGAGAGAAGCCCGGCCGCTGCAACTAAAGATCCCGCATACCACAATGAAGATCCTGCGTGATGCAACTAAGACCTGATGCAGCCAAATGAATAAATAAATAAATAGAATTGATTTAAAAAAAGAAACATATAAGGTTACAAATCAATGTTACCTCAATAAAAATGAATTTCAAAACTATAAAATAAAATAAATGCCCTTTTGGTGCTGTGCAATGGAGCTAAAGTTAAAACGGTGATCACGTGTCTGGGCTTTTCATTCTCAAAAGTGTCCTGGTTTGGGTGATAAATTATAAATGGTCACCTCACTAACTGATTTAAAATTTCTAGATTATAAACATGCACTTATTCCCAACCCCCTAGCTTTAGGGCTGAAGAAGGAAAAGCTAAGAGAGGGAGAAAGTTGTAGGGTTGGGGAGCTGGAGAAGAAGAGGGTTGAGCAGGAAAAAAAAAAAAAAGAGTCGACAATTTAAAAAATAAAAAACAAACCTCACGTTAGAAACAACAAAACTCCAGAAGCCATTCCTCCAGGTACTCTCCTCCTTGGCTGGGAGGGCTGGTGGGGAAGGAAAATTTGACAAGGGCCTGATGAATGGATGGCTTGTTTCCCTCCGAAAAGACTTACAGCTGGACACCAGTAGTCCGAGTAGCAGTCCTGTTTCTCAGGCAGCCTTCCAGGGCCGCCAAGCGTTACAAGCCCCTCATAGAGTGACAGATTTTAAAGGTGAATTGAACCCATTTTAAGATCCCTCTAGGGCAGCAGATGGATAGAATGATGGACAGTTACTATGGTGCAGCCATTTTCTTTCCCGGATCAACTATGCACAGAGCACTGTGGGCTCATGACTGGTGTGCAAGCAAGATGCATTCTATGAAGTATGCAAAGGGAGTTTGAAAAGAACTAGTTTACAAGTTCTTCTAAATAAAATAGAAAAATATTGACCAGGCCATAGTAAGACTAGGCAAACCGATGTGCAACTTTGAGATCCAACTGGGAGAGAGGGAAGTGACGTGTAGTGAAATTGTCCTTTCAGTAGTTTCATTCAATCTGTCAACACTGAGAGTTCTTTGGATTGGATCAATGTCACCAAATTCTTTGGCCAAAATAATAATGAATTTTAGTGTAGCTCAATGGTTAAGCATTCCAGTTCTGGATCAGATTGCCCTGGTTCGAATCCCAGCTTCACCAATTACCAGTAACCTGAGGCAACTTTCTTGACCACTTTGAATCTGTTTCCTCATCTAGAAAAAGGGGATAATTATAGTATCCACCTCATAAGGTTGTTGAGAAGAGTTGATGAGTGAAATGCTTAGAATAGTACCTGGCACATAGTGGTGCTTGTTAATGTCAGTTGTGGCCCATCATCACTATTAAAAAGTGCAATTGCAAGGTTTCATTGTAATCTCTTAAATGTACAACTTGCTATGCTCAGCTTGATGAGCCCGGGCAAATTGTTTTTTTCAGAGATAATATTAGAGTAATAGTTTGATAAATGTCCTAGTTTCTTTCCCTTGAGTAGGCCAGGAAGAGAAGTTCTGTGAAAGAACAAAGCTATTATAAAACATCGTTACAGGGTGATATAGCTCTACGGAGCTTCTGTGCTGCCCTGGCTACAAAACACTGAGAGAAGAAAGTCATAAGAAATTGATAGCAATTAAAGAGAGTTTCCAAAAGCTGGGGAGTTAGGACTGGAATGTTTTCATTCCACAAACGTCATCTAAGCACTTGCCTGCACAAAGCACTTTACTAGGACCCTTCTGTGCTACAAACATGTATGTAATGCTCAGGAGTTCATTCATTCACACATTTATTCCACAAATTTGGGTTTATTACCCACTGAGAACTGTTCGAAGGGTTGTGGATAGAATCACAAATGCAACAGTTCCCTAAGCTCAGGAACCTCTCAAGAGTACGGGGACGCTGACCAATAACAATCCTCAGATGCGGGCTACACAAGAAATAGCTGGGGGAACTCAGGGAGCACAGAGAAAGAATGCCAAACTCAGCCTCTTGACATTTGAGAAGTCAATCCCAGGTTTGGGTACGGCCAGGGTCTGCATATGGAAGAGTTTCAAAGTGGGTAATTCCTGACTTTATGTGAGATGGGGACAGACAGGAAAAGCTCAGTCAATTTAACATGAGCAGCCAGGGGAGAGGGGACCTTGGGCAGGGCTGACACAGCACAACACTGGCTCTTTGAGCACAGTCCAGTGAGGTCAGGGTTACTGTTGACTTTTGACAGATGAGGAACCAGCTCTTAGCTATGGAGCTGGGTGAAGTAGGTGGGTATGGCTCCAACCCTTGGTTTTCCACTGCCCAACTGGGGCTCGATTCCAGGAAGAGTAATGGAGGCTTGCAAGGACATTGCAGAAGAAAACTAAGAGCATATGGTTACATTCAGAGTGATAGTAATATGTCTCAAATTAGATTATATTAGGAAGCTGACAAGGCTAGGTGTCTCTAGGTGTGATCAAGCCTGGATGAAGATTCAGGCAAATTATCCTCTAAGATCAGGAACAAGACAAGGATGTCCACTCTAACCACTGTTATTTGACATAGTTTTGGAAGTCCTAGCCATGGCAATCAGAGAAGAAAAAGAAATAGAAAGAATACAAATTGGAAAAGAAGAAGTAAAACTGTCACTGTTTGCAGATGACATGATACTATACATAGAGAATCCTAAAGATGCTACCGAAAAACTACTAGAGCTAATCAATGAATTTGGTAAAGTAGCAGGATACAAAATTAATGCACAGAAATCTCTTGCATTCCTATATACTAATGATGAAAAACCTGAAAGAGAAATTAAGGAAACACTCCCATTTACCACTGCAACAGAAAGAATAAAATACCTAGGAATAAACCTACCTAGGAAGACAAAAGACCTGTATGCAGAAAACTATAAGACACTTTTGAAAGAAATTAAAGATGATACCAACAGATGGAGAGATATACAATGCTCTTGGATTGGAAGAATCAATATTGTGAAAATGACTATACTACCCAAAGCAATCTACAGATTCGGTGCAATCCCTATCAAATGACCAATGGCATTTTTTAACAGAACTAGAACAAAAAGTCTTAAAATTTGTATGGAGACACAAAAGACCCCAAATAGCCAAAGCAGTCTTGAGGGAAAAAAAAGGAGCTGGAGGAATCAGGCTCCCTGACTTCAGACTATACTACAAAGCGACAGTAATCAAGACAATATGGTACCGGCACAAAAACAGAAATATAGATCAATGGAACAGGATAGAAAGCCCAGAGATAAACCCACACATCTATGGTCAACTAATCTATGACAAAGGAGGCAAGGGTATACAATGGAGAAAAGACAGTCTCTTCAATAAGTGGTGGTGGGAAAACTGGACAGCTACATGGAAAAGAATGAAATTAGAACACTCCCTAACACCATACACAAAAATAAACTCAAAATGGATTCGAGACCTAAATGTAAGACTGGACATCATAAAACTCTGAGAGGAAAACATAGGAAGAACACTCTTTGACATAAATCACAGCAAGATCGTTTTTGATCCACCTCCTAGAGGAATGGAAATAAAAACAAAAATAAACAAATGGGACGTAATGAAACTTAAAATCTTTTGCAAAGCAAAGAAAACTACAAAAAAGATGAAAAGACAAACTTCAGAATGGGAAAAAATATTTGCAAACGAATCAACAGACAAAGAATTAACCTCCAAAATATATAAACAGTTCATGAAGCTCAATATTAAAAAAAAAACAACCCAATCCAAAAATGCGCTAAAGACCTAAATAGACATTTCTCCAAAGAAGATATACAGAGTGCCAACAAACACATGAAAGGTTGCTCAACATCACTAATCATTAGAAAAATGCAAATCAAAGCTACAATGAGGTATCACCAAACACCAGTTAGAATGGGTATCATCAGAAAATCTACAAGCAACAAATGATGGAGAGGGTATGCAGAAAAGTGAACCCTCTTGCACTGTTGGTGGGAATGTAAATTGATATAGCCGGTATGGAGAACAGTATGGAGGTTCCTTAAAAAACTAAAAATAGAATTACCATATAACCCAGCAATCCCACTACTGGTCATATACCCAGAGAAAACCATAATTCAAAAAGACACATGCACTATTGCAGCATTATTTACAGTAGCCAGGTCATGGAAGCAACCTAAATGCCCATTGACAGACGAATGGATAAAGAAGATGTGGTATATATATACAATGGAATATTACTCAGCCATATAAAGGAACGAAACTGGGTCATTTGTAGAGACGTGGATGAATCTAGAGACTGTCATACAGAGTGAAGTAAGTCAGAAAGAGAAAAACAAATATCGTATATTAACGCATATATGTGGAACCTAGAAAAATGGTACAGATGAACCAGTTTGCAGGGCAGAAATTGAGACACAGATGTAGAGAACAAACGTATGGACACAAAGGGGGGAAAGCAGTGGCAGGGGGTAGTGGTGGTGGTGTGATGAATTGGGAGATTGGGATTGACATGTATACACTGATGTGTATAAAATGGATAAATAGTAAGAACCTGCTGTATAAAAAATAAATTTAATTAAAAATTAAATTAATTAAATTAATTTAAAAAAAAGATTCAGGGGCTTTCCTGGTGGCGCAGTTGTTGAGAGTCCACCTGCCGATGCAGGGGACACGGGTTCGTGCCCCGGTCCAGGAAGATCCCACATGCCACGGAGCGGCTGGGCCCGTGAGCCATGGCCGCTGAGCCTGCGCGTCCAGAGCCTGTGCTCCGCACCGGGAGAGGCCACAACAGTGAGAGGCCTGCATACCACACACACACAAAAAAAATCCATAAAAAGAATCAAGACAACACAACGGTTGATCTGGAAATGCCAATGAATGAGAGACCTTCCAATATTGTTGCATTAGTGGACATATAAAGACCTGGAACAAATCACTTTTTATGAGCTTCTGCTGGGAACTGTACAGATGTGTTTAGAAGAAATACATTGAGGAGATAATTGAGATGGAAAATGAGACCCTATGAGGCATACTGGAATAACAATAGGAGGTTAATACAGGCAGACCTCAGCAACACTGCAGGTTTGTTCCAGATCACCACAATAAACTGAATATTGCAATATGGCAAATCACACAGATTTTTTTGGTTTCCCAGTGCATATACAAGTTATGTTTACACTATACTGTAGTCTATTAAGTGTGCAATAGCATTATGTCTGAAATAAACAATGTATATACCTTAATTAAAACATACATTATTGCTAAAAAGAAAAAAAAAATCATGAACAGTGGCCTGATAAGTCCAAAGACAAGTGTTCCTTGACTCAGGGGAAGAGAACTGCCCAGTCAGTCAGACTACTTGTGACTTTTCTCTCCCTGAGCCACCCATATAGCTCCAGGACGTACACAAATGAACTTTTTTTTTTTTTTTTTTTTTTTGCGGTACGCGGGCCTCTCACTGCCATGGCCTCTCCCATTGTGGAGCACAGTCTTCAGACGTGCAGGCTTAGCAGCCATGGCCCACGGGCCCAGCCGCTCCACGGCATGTGGGATCTCCCCGGACCGGGGCACGAACCTGCGTCCCCTGTATCGGCAGGCAGACTCTCTACCACTGCGCCACCAGGGAAGCCCCCACAAATGAACTTTTAAAAAATTGTTATTCATTTTATTTTATTATTTATTTTTGGCTGCATTGGGTCTTCGTTGCTGCTCGAGGGCTTTCTCTAGTTGCGGTGAGCGGGGGCTACTCTTCGTTGCAGTGCACATGCTTCTCATTGCAGTGGCTTCTCTTGCTGTGGAGCACGGGCTCTAGGCCCGTGGGCTTCAGTAGTTGTGACACGTGGGCTCAGTAGTTGTGGCTCGCAGGCTCTAGATCGCAGGCTCAGTAGTTGTGACACACGGGCTTAGTTTCTCTGCGGCATGTGGGATCTTCCTGGACCAGGGCTCGAACCTGTGTCCCCTGCTTTGGCAGGCAGATTCTTAACCACTGTGCCACCAGGGAAGTCGCTCAAATGAGCTTTGAATGTTCACAAGATCTGTCTCCCCCAGTGCAGACTGTCCCCTGTTCCTCCGTTCCCAATCCAGGTCTCCTCTCTTTCACCTCCCTCTGTCCTTTGATTGGTTTTGCTCCTCCATTTGTAAGACCTCCTTCATCCATCACCCCAACCTGGGTCAGTTAGAGTTTATGTTCTATCCAAGGAGCAGCAAACTCGACTGACCAATGGCTTTGACAAATCAGGAGGTTTAATTTTCCTTATCAGCCGTTGCCAGCACTGGTAGAGAGGCTTAAGGAGGTAAGGCTGAGATCTCTGCCAATTTTTGCTGCAATCCTGTTATCATAACCATATTCTAAGCAGAAAGAACAGGACGCACCAAGGAAGAATGGGCAATACCTGCCTTTGAAAAGCAAAACTTGTCCAGAAATGTCCAGCAGACTTCTCCTACGTCTTGTGGTCAGAGCTGAGTTTAAGCCCACCCCAGCCAAGAAGCGGGCTGGAAAGTGCAGTTTTTTAACTGAGCACATTGTCACCTCACACAAATCAGTAGGGAAGACCTTCACAGAAAAGAACATCAAGCCAAGACAGCTATACAAGACTGCCAACAAGATCACAAATGTGTGCCAGCCTGTGAGAGCACAAGCATCCTCATAGAGTATTGGAGTTTCTCTTCCACCCACCGGTCACGTTCCAAGGCCTGTGCAAGACTCAGGGCAGAATCATGAGCAGCTCACAGACTGGCCTTGAGGAACTTTCCGCCAGTGGGGAGATGCACACAAACACATGTAATGACAACATGCCTGGATTCTGATTTACAGTGTGATGGTTTTGTATCCATAGATGTGTCAGGTGTTTTATAAAGATTTACGGTGAAATTTCTTTTACCATAAGAAATTAACAAAGGGCTTGAGATATGTTTCGGGAGGTTGAAAGATGTCAGTGGTCTGCTCAGTTGCATCATCAAGAATAGTCAATAAACCATTTATGGAAAACATGAGTATGGCAAATATTTATAAAAGAAGCATCAGAATTGACTAACAGTGTCTGATCACATCACAGATCATCCTTCAACCTCTAGCTCTGGGTCTTCCTCACTGGAATGTTTGGAGAGAAGGTTGGGTGCTTTTCCAAACTCAGAACTTTCACCTTGGTGACGTCCGTCCGTGTGGTGAACCACTTCACGTGGTCAGTGGCATGATCCCTGTGCCTTTTTCAGAGCAAGTGAAAACTTTTACTCACTCTGGTCAGGATTGTTTTTCACTGCTTCTCAGTCTGGGAGCCCTTGTGCAATGTTCATTGGCATTTTCTGGTTATATGTTTACTCAGAAGTGGAAAAACTCTCAAGAAACATGCTTTCACAGAGCATAGACTCAGACTACTTACCAGGCCAGTGACATTGTCATGAGAGGCCCTGGAAGTGGATCCAGGCTGGGAGGTTGCCCTGCCACGCTGGCAAGAGTCTCCCTCTCACTCCAAGGCTGCTTGGTCAACCTGCACCAAGCAACCTGTAAGAAACCACTAAACCTTCACTGGGCTGTTTAAATCACATGGCCGTTAAACATTTTATGTGTGTGTGTGTGTGTGTGCGCGCGCGCACCTATGTGTGCCTATTTGAAATTTTTACTTTTTAAAATATTTTATTCTGAAAAGGAAGCATATGGTGTGATATTTCCATAGGGATAAACAGCGCATAGGAATCCAAAGGAGGGGCATTCAGTTTGAGGGGGTCAAGCTAAGTCCTGCAGGGGACGTGGCATGCAAGCTGACAATTGAGAGATTTTGAATTCCTTGACTTAGACCTCCCACCCAGCCTCCTATTTCTGCAACCCCATCCTAGATGCTGTGCAGCTAAGCCTTCTTGATGGAGAAAGTTCTTCCTGGGAGAATGCTGGCCTCACATGTAACAAACCTTCTCTCAGGACGGGTTTATTCTACTTTGTGTTGATTGCTTCAGCCTAAAGTTCAGATGGTGACTTTTTGAGCCTTCCCCAGGGCTGGGTCTTCCTGTGCAGACAGAAATAATGAGACGCATCATCTTTCCACCCGAGAGGGTAGGATTTTTTTCCTTCCATACGGGAACGGCCTCAACTCATTATCAAGATTTCCAAGGCAGCTTTTAAATGTCAGTTTTGTGAGTTTCTATCCAAGACATTTGAAAACAGTTTTCTGTTTGGCTTATCTACCGTGGTTTGAAAATGGAGTTTGGTGTTTTTATTGTTTTCGACCATGTTAACTTTGGAAGACCTCACCGATGGTTTCTTTTCATATTATCCTAAGTGTGTCAAAAGCTTTTAATATAGACCTGAGCTATGTTCTAAGAATTGATTGAAAAGAAAACACATCCCTGGTTCCAGTACTGAAACTACCACTGTAGACAGACCAAGGCCTTGGGCATAGTCTTGTCCCAGCCCAGGAACAGGAGAGGGAGTTTAAGAAGTGAGAGGGTCAGAGGACGCCCCACGGAAGCATTAGCAGCACCAAAAGGCAAGGACGTGACCATAGTGAGCAGGCCGTGGGGTTCCCCAACGTGTTCAGTGTTGCAAAGAGTTAAAGGATTCTTCAATTCTTCCTAATTCCCCACTGGACATCCTGGCTAACAAATTCCCTCACTACCCACCTTACCCCCAACCTCTCCCTATTTTTAACCAACAGCCAGTCCTGGGACCATTGTCCAGCTGGGTGTCTTCTTAAGGAGATAATGAAGAGAGATGATTTTGCCCATCGCCAAAGAACCTTGGGTCCTTTGGTGTACTTTCTTTTTTTTTTTGTGGTACGCGGGCCTCTCACTGTTGTGGCCTCTCCCGTTGCGGAGCACAGGCTCTGGACGCGCAGGCTCGGCGGCCATGGCTCACGGGCCCAGCTGCTCCGCGGCATGTGGGATCTTCCCGGACCGGGGCACGAACCCGTATCCCCTGCATTGGCAAGCGGACTCTCAACCACTGCGCCACCAGGGAAGCCCTGGTGTACTTTCTTATTGATGTGCTGGTGTGGTCCAGTCACTAGTTGGTTATTTTCTAGTTTAAAATTTCTTACTTTAATATTTAACCTAAAGGATTGAAAAATTGCAGTGTTATCCAACTGTTAGCCTACGCAAGTGATCATTTTCAAGGAGCTGGAAGGATTTTCAAGTGAAAATGTTGATTCCATCAGGAAGCAAACTGCTTACTTGGATGGGAGGTTATTTAATGTGCCCTGGGTCTCTAGATTAATATCCACTATCCTAGAGGGGCTACTTAGTTTCGTGATGGCTGCTGACTGATGCTGGTCACCGTGTTCCCTCCAGCTGTCCCGGCTCCATTCTGGATTCAGGCTGTTACTGGCTAATCTGGCACCTCCCCGGAAGCTGCTCCACTTGCCAGTGGCTCAGGAGGGGAGTTCTGGGTCGGTTCTGAGCTGCCCTCGGTTTCGAGGAGCTTGAATAAAGCCCTAACACCTCCTTGCTGTTCTCTCTTCTCCTCACTCCCCAGGTGCTGCCAAGAGTGCAGGGAAACTGTGACGTGGGAACGTGACATTATTGAACCCCTGTGGTGTGGCAGGCTCTTTGCTGGGCACTTTAGATGCAGTTTCTCTTCAAAACCTCAGAAAGACCTAGGAAACGGACCCTACTGAAATTTCCATTTAGTAAATGAGGCAGCAGGTTCAGAAATGTTAACAAGTTATATGGCTTGGAAGGCTCAGTCAGTCTGGTTCCAAAACCTGAAATCTTTCCAGTCACACTGTGCTGAGTCCTGAAAGTTCTAAATTGTCCTAAATTCCTTAGATGCTCCCATCATGTGTAGGCAGGGATAGAGAGGGGAAGACAGAAAAGACATCATATCGTAGGGCACCTGAGATAAGGCCAGGACACCAAGGTCTGTGTTACTAAAAGGAATTTTCCTGGAGGCTGTTATTGGCCCAGACAAGGATCACTGGTGGTCACACAACAGCTATAGTTCCCCCAGAGGGTTAGTATCCTTAATGGCAGTAATGCGGGAATCCCTGAGCTAGTGTAGATATTCGATAAGAACTAAGAGAGGGCTCCCCTGGTGGCACAGTGGTTGAGAGTCCGCCTGCCAATGCAGGGGACACGGGTTCGTGCCCCGGTCTGGGAAGATCCCACATGCCGCGGAGCAGCATGACCCGTGAGCCATGGCCGCTGAGCCTGCGCGTCTGGAGCCTGTGCTCCGCAACGGGAGAGGCTACAGCAATGAGAGGCCCGTGTACCGCAAAAAAAAAAAAAAAAAAGAACTAAGAGAAATCACATCTTGGTCTGCACTAAGGTCAGATAAGATTAAAATGCTGAGCTGCTTTGCTCCTGGCGGGAATCACATCAACTCCAGGTGTTGATGAGCATGAGATAACACCACGGTTGCCTCATGCTCATCAAAACTGACATTGGTAGTTCTCTCTCTCTCTCCCTCTTTCTCTCTTTTCCCAAATGACTTATATTTAATCATCAGAAGCAAATGAAATGGAGCATTTACAACAGGGAAGAGAACACATCAGTGCCTTTTGTAAATGGCCCTGGGGCAGAGAGGGTCTTCAGGCTGCCCCCTAACTGATCCCCACCAAGCAAAGATGCCCTCGCAGTGGCCCTCGCAGTCTGTCCCAAGAAAGGGGAGGTGGAATCTGCTGGTCCTGTGGGCTCAGGTCTCCCTGCACCTCGCTCACTCTTGACCAGTGTTAGAAGTCCCCCATGTCCCCTCTGGTCATCACTCTTGGCTTCACGGCTTGGAGCAACGTTGTCAACCTGCAGAACAGGGCTGCTGTGTCCACAGTGGTCTTTGCAACTTCTCGGCCAATGGTTACCAGATTCTTTCATGTCCTCCAAGATAACTATCCCATCAGATCTCACAGTTCTCCTGGGGGTAGTTGGCCCTAAGGGAGGTAAGCAGAGGGTTATCTCTGCTACACCTATTTACCAAAATGACTCAACGTGGGTAGCTGTAGAGAAGACATAATAGAAGGGAAGACTGAGTGCATTAAGCCTTTGAAAAGAGGGTCGATGAAACCTAAGCTCTTCCAACAGAGTTTTGGGGTGGGTTCTATGACTTAACTTGAGGGAATATGGTCCAATATGGTGCTTCCCGTCCTCTTTGCTGTCACAGTACACAGAGAATATGTTCATACCTGAACCACACACCAGGGGACAGAGTAAAAATTGTGTCCACTCACAGCCAGAAGCAACAGGCCAGGAGGCTCTGGAAGCCCCAGACCCACCCCCACCACTCCGAAAACTGAGGGACCAAAATCTGGGCACACCTTGGGGAACCTCTGGACAAGCCAATAGAATGGTCTGCTGAAAAGCCAGAGGAGCCCAGTCCTATTACTATTACTGATGTGGATATCTCTCCCTCGGGCAGCTCAGGAACCAACACTACTGTTTGGGGTCTGGAGCAGGGTCTTAACCCCTCCCTTGTCTGAGCCTAAACCCCACCTCAATCTAATCCCCCAGCAATACTGAACTCCTGATGGTGAAGGGTCAACTGGACGACACAGCATCAGTTCCGTCTCTCTCAAACAGCCAGAATGTTGACAGTGCACTAGAGAAAGCATATGAAGGAAGAATTTTCTCTGATTCCCATCACTCTTGGGCATTTTGTACCTAATCTCTTCTTTCCATGAAATCTTTGGAAGAAGGCTGCTTTATTTTGAAATTCAACATCCTACCAAAAGGTCTCAAAATATATCTTCTATTTATTTCAAATAATCTCCTCCTTGCCACATCTCAGGTCTAATGTAAAAAGTTGATCCATAAATTTTTAAGTGGCCATATTTTTATAATTTATTTTACCTTCAATTAAATTTATGATATAACTCAATACCACAAAGATATGTGATATCCCTAACTGAAGTCTGTGGAACCATACTAAAAATAACCTAAAAAAGGAAAGAAGTGACCTAAACTTGCTTATATCAGTTTATAAAATTTAACTTAATAAGTGGTTTTGATATGACCCAGCAATCCTACTCCTAGGTTTATATACCCAAGAGCAATTCGTGCATAGACCTGCCAAAAGGCATACACAAGAATGTTCTAAGCAGCTTTATTCATAACAACCCAAATTGGAAACAACCCACACGTCCAGAGAATGGATAAGTAAATTGTGCTATATCCAGTCTCTCCCTGTCTCTCTCTCTCCCCACTCCCACCGCCAATACAACGAGAAAACAGCCATCTGCAACCCTGAAGAGGGTCCTCACCGGAACCCGACCATGCTGGCACCCTGACCTCTGACTTCCAGCCTCCAGAACTAGGCCCAGTTTTGCAGCGAAGACACACAGGAGCCTGAGGTCAAATTCTGGGTAGCTGAATGGTGCTGCCGGAAGGGAACAACAGTTGGTCTCCCAAGCCTGGCTCTTTCCTTCTGAGGAGAGTGTGGCTGGAACAGACAAGATCTTGCAACTCACAGGCCCACCAGCAGGGATCCCACAGACCCGATGCCCTGTGTGGACGGACTCCTGTGCCATGCTCCTTCCCCACTTTGGGTCTCTGCTCCGACCAGAATAACCTCCTCCCTGTACCAGTGGTGAATTCCCCCTAGCCTTCCCTTTGAAACCTTCCCTAAGGCCCAAGGAGAACAGATGAAACCTCAGCACTTTCTACATTTTCTTTATTTAAAATACCCATGACCCTGTATGGTAACTATTTACCCATTAATCGTCACTACTACATATATTGTGAACACACAGAAGAAAATACATGTTTCTTATTCCACACCCCCCAAAAAATTGTGCTATATCCATATAATGGGATACAGTTCAGCAAGAAAGGCTACAAACGACTCCCAACAACATAGATGAATCTCACAGACATTATGTTGAGCAACAGAAGCCAGACACAAAAGAGGGTGCATTGTATGATTTCACTTGTATGACGTTCAAGAACAGATGTCTGGAGTGGTTAGCTCCAGGTGGAGGGCCAAGGGTTGACAGCAAGGAGAACAAGGAACTTTCTAGACACATGTGCTGGACACGTGCTATGTCTTGATCTGAGTGGTGGTTACAAAGGTGTACACGTATTTGAACATGGAGCAGCACACTTCAGATTGGTACATTTTATGCTCTTTACTGTTATATCTCAATTTTTAAAAAAGGAAAAATAGATCTCACATCTATTTAGTGCCTAGGAAAATTCCCCTAGTGACTTAACTTTCCCTTGTGTTAAAAAAAAAAAGATATTAGAAGTTGAACCAGGCAAGACCAGGACCCTCTGGGAGAGAAGCAGGGACTGAACATCACATCAGGATCAGCTGGGAAAACCACTGGGTGAAATCAGCCGACACTTCCTCTGCTGACTTGGCCCATTGTGAAGTCTCAACAAGGGGCTCAGTCCACCCCTTCTGCTTTCCACTTTCACATTTTCCTATCTGAGGCTTATTATAGACTGAATTGTATCTCCAAAATTTATACGTTGTAGCCCTAATCCCCCAATGTGACTGTATTTGCAAATAGTCTTTAAAGAGGTAATTAAAGTTAAATGAGGTTATGGGGGTGGGCCCTGATCCAACCTGACTGGTGTTCTTATAAGAGGAGATTAGGACACAGACACACGTGGGACAGACCACGTGAAGACATAGGGAGAAGACGGCCATCTGCAAGCCAAAGAGAGAGACCTCAGAAGAAACCAACCCTGCTTACACCTTGAGTTCAGACTTCTAGTCTACAGAACTGTAAGAAAATGAAATTTCTGTTGTTAAGCCACCCAGTCAGTCGTGCTTTGTTATGGCACTCAAGCAAACTACTCCAAGTTCTTCCCCTGGTTGAGATGGCTCACATTCCCGCTCTTGCTTCCTGCTGACTCTGGTGGTCTCACCTAAGTAGCCTTAACTTATTGTTAATCTGTGTCCAGACCTCAGTTCCAGAAGGTGTTTGGCATTCTGGACTCAAGACATACTCCAAGAACAAACCACGTTAGGCAAACACAGGAAGCCCAAGCCCCATTTTCTGAGTGAGGGATAAAAGAAAAGGTAGAGAGATGGAGTCTAAGGAGCTCATAGTAACCCAAGCAATGTCTCAGTCTCCTTAGCTTCAAGCTTCTCCCCAAAGGAAGTGACTGTTTTGCCCTATTTGGGGACTTAAAAAAAAAAAAAAAAAGAAGTGGGAGATGAAGCAGATGAGGTCCAGAGCATCAAAGAGCTGTGTTTTTTTAATTTTTAAAATTTTTAAATGTTACTGTATTGAAGTCTCAAAAAGCTGTGTTTTTTTTTAATGTTAACATTGTTAAAACCATAAGAGACTGATGTCTACTTCCAGGAAGATGAGATAGTTGCAATCTTCTCTATTCCTTTTGTTAATACAACTAGAAACCCTGGATGTTATGTATAACCACAAAAGATGGAAAGAAGAGGACAGACCAGCTAGAGACCTGGGGACCCAAAGAATGACACAGTGGTGAGTTCCTGAGTTTTCTTTTTGCTTCATGTGTCCCAGACTTGAGCTGAAGAAGCAGGCAACTGGGAAACACCAATGGGCACAGATAAGAGAAAGTCCCAAGTGAAGCTGGCCCTCTCCATGCCCTCTCTGCGCCCTCTCATGCCCTCTCTATGCCCTCTCCATAACCTCTCTATCCCCTCTCCATGCCCTCTCTATCTTCTATGCCCTCTCTATCTTCTCTCTATGCCCTCTCCATGCTCTCTCTAGCCAACAGAACAGGAACAGGGCCACCTGGGACGACAGGTTATTTTAGACAATAACTGTTCTACTCCAGTCAAACACAACAGAAAAAACTGTGACCCCACCCATGCCAGAAAAGGCCAAGTAGGGAGCTTAGACTTTCATCTTTACAGGCTTCAAAGAGGCACCCCTCTCCCATGCACTTCCCTATCTGCATGGGGGTGATATCAGAGGAACCTGAATAGGGAGCTGGGACTTCACCCCACTGGGTGGTAACACCACTCAACAGCAGCAGAATGCACATTTTCTACAAGTGCCCACAGAACAGGTATCAAGATAGACCATATTGGGGCCATAGTGGAATCAAACTAGAAATCAATAACAGGAAGATAACAAGAAAATCTCCAAACACTTGGAAACTAAACAGTTGATTACTATGTCTTCTCAGTGGATTGGCCCTTTAAGAATTATATAATCGCCTTATCTGTCTCTGGTAATTTTCCTTTGCTTTGAAGTCTCCTTTATCTGATATTAATATAGCCATTCCTACTTTCCTTCAGATAATGTTTGTATGATATATCTTTTTCCATCTGTTTGTTTCCAACCTGCTTATATCATTTTCTCTGATGTGGATTTCTTTTAGATAGCATATAGTTAGATCATGTTTTTTAGTTTACTCTGCCAATCTCTGTCTTTTAATTGGTGCATTTAGAGCATTTGCAAGCACTGAGTGTTTTCCACCTAAGATTGGGAACAAGGCAAGAATGTCCACAACCACTACTCTAATTCAACATAGTGCTGCAAGTTCTAGCTAGTGCAGTGGACAAGAAAAGGAAATAAAAGACATACACATAAGAAAGGAAGAAATAAAACTGTCCCAATTTGTAGACGGCATGAATGTCTACATAGGAAATCCCAGGAATCTACCCCAAAATCCCTCGAATTAGTGAGTTCGGCAAGGTCACAGGATACAAAATAAACATACAAAAAACCAGTTGATGGGCTTCCCTGGTGGCGCAGTGGTTAAGAATCCCCCTGCCAATGCAGGGGACAGGGGTTGAGCCCTGGTCTGGGAAGATCCCACACGCCGCGGAGCAATTAAGCCTGCGAGCCACAACTACTGAAGCCTGCGTGCCTAGACCCCGTGCTCCGCAAAAAGAGAAGACACTGCACCACAATGAAGAGTAACCCTGCTCACCACAACTACAGAAACCCCTCCCGCAGCAACAAAGACCCAACACAGCCAAAAATCAATCAATAAAATAAATAAATTTATATAAAAAAACAATTGACACTGAAATTAGAAATACAATACCATTTATAGGTGCTTAAAAAATGAAATGCTTGGGCATAAATCTAGCAAACCATGCATAGGATCTGTATGATAAAAACACACTGCTGAGGAGAGACACCTCATGGATAGGAAGACTCAACACAGCAAAGATATTAATTCTTCCCAAATTTATATACAGGTTCAATGAAATTTATATGAAAATCCCAGCAAGATTTTTTGTAGTTATAGATAAAATATTATTCCAAAATATATGTGAAGTAGAATAACTAAAAAAAAGATTTAAGAAGAATAAAGTGGGAAGAATCTGTTTGTCTATATGATATCAAGACTTGTTATGTAATAAATAATACTACATAATAAGTAATCAAAACAGGGTGGTATTGGCAGAGGGATAGACACACAGATCAATGGAATAGAATATAGAAACTAGAAATAGACAATATGCCCAACTGACTTTTGTCAGTGATGTAAGAACAATTCAATGGAGTAAAGGCAGCCATCTTCAACAAATGGTGCTAAAGCAATTAGACATCCGTAGGCAAAAAAATTAACCTAGACCACAGTCTCACACCTTCTGCAAAAAATAACTCAAAATGGACCACAGACTCAAATGTAAAAATACAAAACGTTTAGGAAAAAAAGTAGAAAATATTTGAGATCTAGAGCTAGGCAAAGACTTCTTAGATTTGACATCAAAAGCACAATCCATAAAAGAAAAAATGGATAAATTGGACTTCATCAAAATTTAAAACTTTTGTACTATAAAAGACTGTTTAAAAGACACAAACAGTGAGAAAATATTTGAAAACTACACATCCAACAAAGGACTAGTATCTAGAATATATAAAGTACTCTCAAAATTCAACAATAAAAATTTTTTTGATTAGAAAATGAGCAAAAGACATGAAGAGGTATTTCAAAAAGAGATATACAGATGACAGATAAGCACAGAAGAAAATGTTCCACATCATTAGCCATTGGGCAAATGAAGATTAAAACCACGAGATATCACTACACATCTATAGGGATAACAAGGATGCAGATATATTGGTGAGAATACTGGTGGGAATGCAAAATGGTACAGCTACTTTGAAAAACATTTTGGCCGTTTCTTAAAAAAGACAAACCTGCAGCTACCTTATGACTCAGCAATTGCACTCCCGGGCATTTGTCCCAGAGAAATGAAACTTATGTTCACACAGAAACGTGGCCACAAACTTTTATAGCAGCTTTATTCATAATAGCCCCAAACTGGAAACAACCTATATGTCCTTTATTGAGTGAATGGTTGAACAAACTCTGGTATGTTCTTACCATGGACTACTTCTCAGAAACAAAAAAAGAATGAACCTTGATACACACAACCACCTAGCTGAATCTCTAGAGAATTATGCTGAACTAAAAAAGCCAACCCTATATTTGATTCCATATATATAACATTATTACTTTTTTTTTTGGTATGTGGACCACTCACTGTTGTGGCCTCTCCCATTGCGGAGCACAGGCTCCAGACGCGCAGGCTCAGCGGCCATGGCTCACGGGCCCAGCCGCTCCGCAGCATGTGGGATCTTCCCGGACCGGGGCACGAACCCGTGTCCCAGGCATCGGCAGGCAGACTCTCAACCACTGCGCCACCAGGGAAGCCCTATATAACATTATTGAAATGACAAAATTATAGAATGGAGAACAGAGTAGTGGTTTACAATGGCTCAAGAGGGAGAGAAGTGAATTTGGCTATGAAACATCAACACAAGTGATTCTTGTGATGATGGAACTATTCTATACCTTGACTGTGTCAATATTAATGTCCTGGTTGTGACACTGTTACTATAGTTTTGTAGAATGTTACCCCTGGGGGAAACTGGGTGAAGGGTACACTGGATCTCTCTGTATTGTTTCTTACAACCGCGTGTGATTCTGCAGTTATTTCAAATTAAAAAGTTTAATTAAAAAAAATATAGAAGAGAGAATAAAGTCAGTACAAGGGAAAAAATTCTCAATATAGACTCTGGTTCAGCTTACTATTTATCATCCTGGTGCATTTTATGACAGTCTTTCTTAGAGTTTAGTTTGGACTGATTCAATATGGAAAGGAAAGGAATAAAACATCAGCATAAGGAATAAGACATCAGCAGAGGGAATTTGTTTTGCTAGTGTAAACTTGTTACTCACCAGCAGCTGACTCTTCAATGAGAAATGGAGTGTAGCTCTCGGTGGTAATCAAAGTCTATCCAGAAGAGGTCCTCCCAGCCGTGTGTTGGCGCCTCTTTGTAAACATGTAATGAAAGAGAAGCTGATAAGGGTCCTATTTTTGTAAGCCCCATGCCCCTGATTCCCAGAAAGAAGGGGAATGTGGCATGAACACATTTCAAGATTTGAGAAGACTATCCTTCAGTCAAACATCAGATCCATCTTTGCTTCTTTAAACGATAGAAGAAGCTCATCTTTGACTTCTGCCTAGTTTCATGGTATCATCAGTAGACAGATGGGGTGGAGATGAGCACACATGCAGAATCGCTCCTTATTTCTGCCCAGAGCACTGCGGAGGACATGCAGCCCACCCAGGGGTGGGGCATCAGGGGGACATGACTCTGGGAAAAGCACAGGGAGGGACTGGCCAGTGACAGTACACAACCCCTACTTCTGTGATGCGGATCCCAATGTCTATGGAGATGCTCCTTTCTCAACCTGCAAGGCTGCTAGCATGACCTTCCTCTTCCTCCTTCCTACCGTTCACATTGCCAAGAAGGAAGAATGGTAGACCGAAGGTCTAAGGCAAATGGGAGAGATTCTTATCAGCACCCAACATCTGAGCCCACTGCACACTAAAAATTTCCTTGAGGTTGCTTATTTGCACAGAACTCCATACCATATCTGTTTTATCACTGTAAAAAAAAAAAAAGCCATGTGTTGAATTACTCACCATCCAACAACCTGATCTTTCAGAGAGATGGCCACACTCAACTCTCAGCTATGGACATAGAGGTTGTGTCGTGCTGTGGCTGAGGGTCTGTGCTTGGGAACCAAACTGCCTGGAGGCAAGTCCAGCTTCTGCCTCTTGCAAACTGGATGAGATTGGGCAAGTTCCTAATCTTTCCGTGCCTCAGTTTCCTAATTTACATTATGTGGATTACGGCAATGCCTACCTCAGAGCTTGCTGGGAAAATAAGAGTTAATACGCATCAGACACTTGGTACACATGCTCAATAAACGTTAGTTTGTATCGTTATGATTTACTCTCTGGCATTTCACACCAGTGCATAGATCCCTCTAGAAAAGCAGTGATAGCACAGCAGAGATAAACTTGCAAGGTAAAAAACCTGAAAAATTATTCCTACTTCAGGATAATGAATTTAGACATAAAGCAATATGTTTTTGTTGTGTTGGCAAGAATGTTTGGGTATAGACATAATATGGCCACTTTAAAGTGAGAGTTCTGAATCTATTTGGTAATTAAAACTGCCTCCCTCTTTTCACCAATCTGCCAAAGGATTTGTGCTCTGTGAAACACTGAATAGTATAAATGAGACCACTCAGAGCTTGGGCCCCTCAGTTCTGTGTGTCAACACTCTGCATACTCCCCTTTTTAATAAATGGGTGAATTCTACATTTCAACAACAGTGACACTATCCATGTCCTCCACGGTGGCTACTTTGTTGGCTGTGCTCAGGAAGTCTGAAAGGCTGTGGAGAACGTTAACAGGCCTCAAATGAGGCCTTTCGTGGCAGCTCTTAGTCGGAATGTGGTGCAGCGAGAACCTTCTGAAGCTGGCCCAAGCTAAACACAGGATTTGACACATGCATGGCAATGACATAAAACTGGCGTAGGCCGGTGCCCCTGGTTTTCCTGAAATGCGAGACTCTACCCCAACCCTCTGTATTAGGGACGGCTGCTCTAGTGAGCTACCTTTTCATCAAAGATCCTTAGAAGCCAGAATCCTTTGTGTTGTACAAGGAACAGTCACCAGCTGTTTTCTGTTTCCACTAAGGGCAGGACAGGCGGAAATAAAATGGATCAAACAGCACAGACAGGATTTAGCTTAGATACAAGAGAAAACATCCAACAGTGAGAATCATTGAATAGTCAGGGAGAGCTATAGGGGAAGCATAGAGTCCTCTTCTCTGAATATCCTTTTTAAAAAACTTCAGCATGGACTGAGGGGGAGATGATGCTCTCTGAATCAGTGATCAGCAATCAATTTCCTAAAAGGGGGTACCTTTTTACTAACTCCTCATTTTCTGAAATACTGGTGGAGAATGAAAAGCCCTCTGGACTAAACAGTGTACCAAACACTCCCAAAATTGTGGTTATGGCTTTCTCTTTTAAAGGGTAAATAATGCCAAATGGTAGGAACTAACCATTCCTACCAATGTGAATCACAGGAATCAGATAACTTCTTAAAGCCCAACCACTTTGCTTCGCCCAGGGAATGAAAGTTTAAAGGACTCAGGAAAAAAGGTCTGGGTTCACCCTGAGCTACAAGGTGAGATGGGCCCTTGGGTGCCAGAAAGAAAGAGAGCTGATAAAGTCGGAGAAGATGAAAGGGAAGCAGGAAGACCCCAGAATCATCGTCTTCATGGTTTTATCAAAGCTTCTATCAACTCACACAACTGCCGAGGAACACTGAGCATCCTCTCCTACCCGTTGTGTCTGGCTCTATACTGTGAATTCCTAATGTGAGAATTAGAAGATGGTCCAGATTCCCTCCACACTTATCATTCTCTGGTCCTGGGATGCCTCTATTTCCCAAAAAGTCACACACTCTGTCTTCAAGGGAAGCTCAGAGAGTCCCCAAGGGGAAATGCCATGACGTGGATAAGCTCAAAATGGAGTCATCAAAGGATGCAGGTATGGGGCCACCATAGGTGTGGAGCATTTACTAGAATATAAAGACAGCATATATAATTTTATAACAATAGCTAAAATTTATGGAGAGCTTAATATGTGCCAGGAAAATATTCCAAGCACTTTTCATATGTTATCTCATTGCATCCTCACGACAACGCTTCATTATCCCTATTCTAGGAAACCCTGTGTGGAAACTGTTACACCAAGTGGTTAGGAATCCTTACATCTCCCAGCCGGTAAGGGGAGCAGCTGGGTGTCCAATCACTGTGCTCCCTGGGATGTGCCTGGCAAGTCTCTCTTTTCTCTTTCTTGAGTCACCCCTCCCGTGGTTCTCTCGTGGCTTGTCTCTTGCTGAGTTTGTGGGGTAAGACTGGATAGTCATGACCAGAAGGCACCAAAGGAGCCGCAGGGATGAGAGGAAGGAGGAAGAGGCTTAGGCCAGCTCAGTTCTGGGAATCGGGAGAGCAGATGGTAGGCGTAAGACCCCAAGGACCAAAACTCTTGCTGCCACTCCTGGCTCCCAGGCCCACCCGAGATCACCCCCCTCTCACTGAGCCAGGAAAAAACCTCAGTCTTTGTCAACACAGTACTCTAGGCAGCTGGGACTGGAACTGGCAATCAACTTGAAAACTTTTCACTTTACCTACCTAACACAGAGCTGGTTTTCTTTTGAAACATCTCAAACCCACTTACACCTCAGGCAAAAGACTTATCATAGCAGAACTGCCCAATCGGTAAATCACGAAGACAAAAGCAAAGATGTGACCAGGTGGTCACACACAGCTCTGCTGAACCGCCCACTATTTCCTTGGTCCTTAGCGCATCCCCTGATAACGCTCTGAAGTGCTCTTCTAAGGACACCCCCTTTTGCTGCCTGGGCCAATTCATGATACAGGTAGAAGCAAACACCTGTGGAAAGAGAAGTGAGCACTGGAGAGGGGCCCAGCGGTCTTGGCCTCAAGCTGGGAGTCCTGGGTGCTACTCCCAACCCAGGCTGGGAGGGGGAGCGGAGCCTTTGTAGAGCTTTCCCAGCCTTGCTCCAGCCCACAAGCCAGCCAAAGGATCTCGTCACCAGACAGAGGGAGAATGTCTGGGACGTTACTCCAGGGGACTCTCCCAGCTTTTCAGACATGGTGTTCACCTTTTCAATTAAAGGACCTTCAGCCCAGTTAAAACATGCTCTAGCCACCTCTTACCTCCCCAGCTCAAAGAAGAAAAATACATCTGAAGAACTAAAGAAAGCCTGCCCACAGGAAATGTCTGCATATCAGAAGGACTTGAAATTGGTTTGCAGAATGAGTTTGCAGAAGTAACTGAGAAGTAATTCTAGACCTTAAAGAAGAAATGTTTCTGAAGAATGAAGAGTCTAGAGGGAGAGAATGTATAAGACAAAAAAGGGGCTTGGCGACTACCCTTGGTCACAGCAGATAGAGCAGGAGTCTCTCTATCTCTGTCTCCCTCAAGGGAAACTGAAATGACTTGGAAGCTGATGGTATTTCTTAGGGCGACAAAGCAGGAAAGTTTTGCTCATTGCTTTGCCTTTCAACTATTTCCCCTCCAGGAAAGAGGTTAATAAAGCAGTTGTGTGTAGGTTTGAGTTTTTCTTTTTGTCCTTTAAAGTGGCTAGCTAGCTATCCCTGCTATATGTGGAGGCTGCATTCCAAGGTCACCTTCTCAGACAAAGTCCAGAATGGTAACAATAGAGCTCTTTAGGAAAAGAAACTTTTTTTCACCCTTAGGATATGTTTCAATAAAACTACAGAAAAAGAAGATGATGTGGGAAGAGAAGAGTTGCCATGACTCTGACAAAATGCTGAAAATGAGAAAAAGAGACAGGAGCAAGAGAGATGAGCAAGAACCCACAAAAAGACCAAGAAAGATCATGAAAGAAGAAAAAAGAACAGAATCATGGAGAATGTCTGAACATCAGGACCCACCATCTGTTTATTCTTTCTTTTATATCTCCCATTTGGCTAGGTTGAATCCAAGAGAATTCAGGGAATAAAATGGTCAAACACTCATGTTTTCACTTCAAAGTGGAAGCTGGCATATCATCATCATCATTGCCTTCTATATTCAAGTGCCAGCTTGCTAATATGGCCTACACTTCCTGCCATGATAACTTAGAGAGATGAGAAAAGGAAAGATTCCCAGAGAAATGCAGGAGATGCTGCTGGGCTGGTTCTTGCCTGACTCTGTTGAAAGTCAGTGACGGTGAAACCAAGTCTTCCTAAAACTGAGTTTATGATTAACCACTCTATCAAAAACTGTATTCCCTTTCTTGTCTTGCCCCTGTTCCCCTCAGGGTTGAGTATCAAAGAAAAGGGGAGTGGATTAAAACCAAGCAGGACCCTGTGGGGCCCTCCTGGGTACAAAAACCCCTCCGTGTCCCCCATTTCTTGTTTGTAGAAAAAGGTTTTATTCTCCTAGGCCTTCCCTGAGTTCCAAAGATCAGACTTAAGCAGTTACTAATTAGGGAAGTGAGGAAATGAAGAAACCAAGGGAAAGCAGTCAAGCAAGAAAAGTAATGACAACTTAAACAATAGTTCAGTGATAAAACAGAGTCCCAGTTCCTCCTCAGGTAATATACATAACAATCTGATGCATATCTTTGAGTTATTCTGAAGAAACTAAGACCCCCACCCAAGTGTAGGATGGTGACAACCTGCTGACCAAAAGCACGTAAACCCCAGACTGGTTGGAACCAAAATATTGATGATTAAGATTCCCAAAATATCACCCTACTACCTCACCAACAACCAATCAGGAGAAAGTCTGAGAGCTGCAACCCTCACCCAAAATGTTCCATTAAAAACCCTTCTCTGACATCCATCAGGGAGTTTGGATATTTTGAGCATGAGCTGCCCATTCTCCTTGTTTGGCTCGCTGCAATAAATGCTGTACTTTCCTTCACCACCACACAGAGTCACTAGATTGGCTTTGCTGCATGGCAAGCGAGCAGACCCAAGTTTGGTACAGTAACAATTTAACGGAAAACTACCTAGAATTTAGGGAGAGACTTAAAGACAGCTCCAAGTCTCAAGAGAGAAACACCCTTTGGTACCATCTCTGGGACTTGTAGTTGGTTTCTATTTTGAAGCCCTGGATTTTCAGAGAAGTAAAATGTTACTAGCAAAAGTAGTCTGACTATCCATCAGGCAACTTTCATGGGTTTCAAGTACTTTCAGTAGTTCATTAGGAGCAGAAAGCCACTAAAGAGGGTCTTGACATGATCTGGGGGCCCCCAAAACATAAAAAGATCTACATCCTAAGTAATGCTTGGCTCTTGAGTGAAAGAAGGGACACACTGGGGGTTCTGGGGAAAAGAGAGAACACTGACAGGCAATAAAACTGAGTTTCTGAAGTTTACGCAGGAGGCTTTTACATCCTCCACGTATACAAAGATATTGAAAAAAGACATTGAGTTTTCCACTGTTAATTTCTTAACGTATCTAAAACAAACAATTAATGAAAAAGAAAACCTGCATAAACAAAATTTCCTTTAGACTAACCCATTAAAGAAAGAACTGTACATTTAATTGCTGCACACTAACCAAATAATAGTCATTAAACAGAAAGATAAGAAAAAGACCCCCAAAATAGGAGGGACAGGGAGAGATTCTAGATAAAGAGCTGTATTTCCTACCAAAAAAGTATGTAAACAAAATGGACCAGGCAAAAGACACTAAAGGAAAAGAGAAGGAAGCTAAACAATGGCTTTATTGATTTAAGACATGTGGATTTCATTAGGAAAGCTGAATGCATAAAAATGGGTTGTGATATCCGAACCGAGGCACAGAGCAAAATTAGGTCACAGAGCTCCTCAGACAAAAGGAATGATGAATCTTTATTCGGTAATTGGACTCAGAGGTAGGAGGAAAAAAATAACCCTTTTCCTTCCCAACCCCACTTTGGATAGTTTTTAATCTTTCAAAGGTAATGCTACATGTTGAACTAAAATGGCAAATCCCAGAGCCCCACTTTTTGGTACGGCATCTGTACTGCCAAAGAATCCCTGAGCCAGAAATTGGAGATTCCTGGGAAAAAAACACTCATGCTGATATGGAAATAAATAATGTAGAGATCAAAGTAATTCTTGTAAGATGCCCTAGTGGCCCCAATGCAAGGCTTCAGCTGAATTTGAAAGTAATAAAGTAGTAATAATAATATTTTTTCACTTGGATAGACATTTTCCTCTGAAGAGCTCATAACCCATGGTAGCTTATATAAAGTTGATAAGCTATTCATATGGGAACCTCATTTTAATAATGATGGACAAGAAGCAACAATCACCGAACTGTTCAGATGAGAAAATGTGTACTTCAATAAATACATAGAGAGCGTGATGGGAATCCTTTTGTATAAACATCTTAATTTAATTTTTGACCCTTTGGCTTGGCAGGTCAAGCCTAGGCAAAATTTTTAACTAGGAGAAACGGTCTTTTTAAACTCTGATAACTTTCTTTCTGTTCTCTTCCCTCTGTGCTTTCCTTTTTCTAGAAATTTCTCACTTTTATCTTGTGACTTAGCTGCCTCTTCCTGTTTCCCACCAAGAACTATGATCCCATAAGCTGGCCCTTCCCTGAAACCCTTGCCTGCACATCTGATCTCCCCAGGATCTTGTTCCCTTGGGAAGAGCCTGGGGAAGGGCTTCTCCCATCAACCAACACAGGAAGGCCTAGTGATGGATCCCTATCAGATAATACTTACACTTGAATAGTTGCTTTAGATACATTTCAATACACAATGTTATAAATTGAGCTAAATAACTAGGGATGAATTTACTGACTGAAAAAATGTGATAGCCTTTTATATCTTAGAGGAGTAAATGAGTTTTTAGAGCACCTGATTTGTGCAAGGTATTCTGCCAAATTCTTTGAAACGACACCCACAAATACAACATGTAACCAGCCTGTTACCAAGGAGTTGAGACTTACTGAGGCAAGTAAGTCAAGTAACTTTAATGCAAGGCTGGTGTGTGGTGTGAGGGAGGGATACAGAGACCTGGGGCTGGGAAGAGTTCCCTCCTGGGTGAAAGGCCTGGGGGCAGATACACAAAATAGTGCCTTTGTCTATGTTTTGAAGAAGGGTCAGATTTCGATAAGGTTGGTCAGGGAGGATAAGGGCCGACCAAAATGGCTGAGCAAAGGTGAGGAGGATCCTAACACGAGCTTGTTCCTTAGACAGCCCTCAGGGACGTACCAGTGACAGAAGGCCTGGAAGGTGTAGATAAGGAAAGAGGGGTCCCAGCGTCAGGTCAGGCGTCCACCTCATGACCTCCCTTCCAGCTAGCGTGGTCCAGGCTGTCATCCATAGGACTCCTGATGGAGGATATATTCAGAGAGGTGTGGGAAAAGAAAGGGCTGGAAAAACATGTTGGGATTCCATGTGGCAGACCCCAAATGCCAAGCCAAAGAGTTTGAACCTAATTCCAAGGGTATTAGGGAGCCTCAGAAAGCATAATAAATTAACTTTTCAGACTCACACCTGTGCAAGTGTGTGTGACTGTGTATGTGTGCCTGTGTGGTGTGTGTGCACCTAGGTGTGAGTATGAGGCTGTGTGGGAGATCATATGTATATGTGTGGGTCTCTGTGTCTGCAGATGTGTGGGTGTGTGCGAGTATGTCTACCTATGTCTGTGTGTGTGTGCATACGTCTACATGTGTGGGTGTGTGTGAGTGCCATGTGTCTGGGTGTACATGTAAATGTGTGAGTATGAATGTGTGGGTATGTGTAGGAGTGTGTGAAGGGGGTCGGGGTGAGTCAGTGACCGTGATGGGCTACTCAGAGTGGAGTGAGAGCTGAGTTTCGTGCAGGGGGCAATTGATGGCTCTGATATCAGCCAATACTTCTCCCTGATGCTGGACAGAGCCCAGCCTTGGGAAGCAGGGCTGACAGCTGCAAGGGTCTCTGCTGCCCTGGCCAGGAGCTAAGCCCTGGCACTGATCCTCTGTGACATCACCTGCCCCTCAGTGAAGGATGGTGGTCAGTGAAGGATCAGAGCCCCTCCCCTGTGTGCTTCCTCACTTAGGGGAACACACGTCTTCCTTGTGCCCTATTCTTTTAAATTTCATACACACACACACACACACACATGTGCATGTGTGCATATATAATTTTAAAAACATAGAGCAGGGCTTCCCTGGTGGCGCAGTGGTTGAGAGTCCGCCTGCCGATGCAGGGGACACGGGTTCGTGCCCCGGTCCGGGAAGATCCCGCGTGCCGCGGAGTGACTGGGCCTGTGAGCCATGGCCGCTGAGCCTGCGCGTCCGGAGCCTGTGCTCCGCGATGGGAGAGGCCACGACAGTGAGAGGCCCGTGTACTGCAAAAAAAAAGAAAAAAAAAAAGAAAAAAAAAAAAAAAAAAAAAAACATAGAGCACAAGGAAGAGATGTGTTTTGGGGTTTTATTTGGATCCTGATCCAACCTGTCGCTTATTAACCATGTGACCTTGGACAAGTTACATAACTCATTTCTTCATTCTACAAATGTTTGCCTAATATATACCTAGCACTATGCTTCTTTGCTAAAGTGATTTTTATGAACAAAACAAGGGTGGGGCTTACTGTCTAGCAGGGGAGCTAGATGTTAAAACAAATCATCCAAATCTGTAAATATACACTGAGAAAAATGTTGAATGAAAGGTACAGAATGCTGTGAGAGGATATATTTGGGGGCGGGGCCTACTTTCCTCCAGAGGAATGGAAGGAAGCTTCCTAATGTTAATTGGGAGTATTGGCACTGAGCCAGCGGGGTTGCTGTGACAATTACACGTGCTTGTGTGTGCACCACGGTGCCTGATAAAACAGTGCTTATATTATTGTGGTGAAGGCAGAACATTCAGGAATGTATCCCCTTGGCTCAGGTTATGGACAGAGGAGGAAGGACATTGGCTGCCGATGGCTTCTCCCCTGAACGGAAGGGAGGCTATCCCCCAGCAGGGCTGGCCAAGAAGGCCAGGAAGGTAGCTGAGCTGTGACACACATAGGACTACAGACCATCACTCAGAAGGAAAAGCATCAAAGGGCTGGAGCACTGAACTCTGAAAACCAGTCTCAGAGCCAAGGCTGGAGAGGACCCCAAGGGCAAACCACCTGTGGGCCCCCAGTGCAGGCAGGGAGCTGGCACCGCCATGGTCTCCTGGCTTCCGGCCCAGAGACTGCTCCTATCCCTCTTTCCCACTGATACACGGCACCATCTTGAAACACAGAGGTGAAATGTGTGCGACTGAATCTGATCCACACAGACTTTTCCAAATTAGAAATATTTCTCAGGTCAATCCCCAACTTCTGAAGTGTTCAAAGAAATTGAACACAATTTTTCCATTACCTGGCAACTCCTAGTAACAAGAGGATACTCTGTATTCAGTAAATCGCAGGCCTGTTAAAGAGAATCCTAGTAAGGTTTTGTTTGTTGTTGTGGTGGTGGTTATTTGGGTTTTTTTTATTGTGATAAAAATATACATAACATAAAATTGAACAGTTTAGTCATTTTTTGTGTGTGTGGGTTTTTTTGGTTTTTTTTTTTTTGCGGTACGCGGGCCTCTCACTGTTGTGGCCCCTCCCGTTGTGGAGCATAGGCTCCGGACGCGCAGGCTCAGTGACCATGGCTCACGGGCCCAGCCGCTCCGCGGCATGTGGGATCATCCCAGACCGGGCCACGAACCCGTGTTCCCTGCATCGGCAGGCGGACTCTCAACCACTGCGCCACCAGGGAAGCCCAGTTTAGTCATTTTTAAGAGCACAGTTCAATGACGTTACGTACATTCACACTGTTGTGCCACATCACCAACTTCCATCTCTAGAGCTCCGTTCATCTTGCAAAATGGAAACTCTGTCCCCATTAAACAACTCCCAGTTCTTCCCCCCAACCTGCCCCTATGAACTTGATATTCTAGGTACCTCATGTAAGTGGAATCATACAGTATGTGTCTGGCTTCCTTGACTTAGCATAAGGTCCTAGTTGTTTTTAGAAGTTAATGCAGCTTCCACATGTCTGTGAGCCTGGGAAACAGGTTAAATACGGAGCACAGATGGCCAGAGACGTATCACAGCTGAGCGTGACGAGAGTGGGCAGTTGAGGCAGACTGCCTGGTGTGAAGCCTGGGTCCAACATTCCAAGCTGTGTGATCTGGGGCGAGTCATTTAAACTCTCTGTTCCTGGGTGTCCTGACATGTAAAATGGAAATAATGACAGTGCCTATTCATGGGGCTATTGTGAGGATCAAATAAGCTAATGAATGTAAAACACAACAGTGCCTGGCACAGGGTCTGCTCTGGACAAATGTTAATATAATTTAAAATAAATGACATACAGGTACATATGTCCAAATGTAAAATTATAAAGTTTATATTCTCATGAAACACAAATAGTTTGAACTAATTATTATGAAGAAGGCAAAAATGTCTACTCTCAGAAAGAATGCCTTATATTCATTTGGATATTAAACGTGAATTTTCTATTTGAGACATAGAAAGAAAAATCTGTTAAATACAGCGGCCCTCAGTCTTCAGAAAAGATGAGATCTAAAAGGATTTTGGGAAGGTTTACAAAAGAGATGCCTCAAACCTCCACCTGACAGACACCACAACCAGAAGGGTGGATAAAGTAGGTCCCATTCAAGAAGTAAAAAGTAAAACTTAAGACACTTAGTGATGAAGCAAAATATCCCACTATTGCTCATTTTCAGAGGTTGAGATTTGGAGATAGTATAAGCAATGAACTCTCATAGAGAGAGAAAAAAAAACCCTCTATTATTGCATATTTATGGAAGAAATCTCCCCATTATTGAGCAAAGAGGTGGCTGTTTATCTTAAAAAAGCTCATTTTATAGGTTCTAAAAAAACCAAAAATCTCATTTTAAGTGTAGATACTGCAAATGGAATTCCTTATCTACATATTAACTTTCTCAGCCCAGTTTTTGTTTTCTTATCAGAGGTCATCACTGTGGCTTGTGGCTTAACTATGCAGATACACCTTCTACAGTCCTGTTGTCTGCTGTCCTAGGACTTCTGCAGGGGAGCCAAGCTGCCCCCGTGGTGGGGCAGTAGCTTCCCAGCACCATAACCGGTGAGATTTGCATCATCTCCTCATATGGTCACAGATCGGCCTTTTCTTCCCCCATCCCTTTTACCCATTAGGCACACAATGAACTTTGGGAGAGACCAACATCAAAAAAGCCTAATGTGGTTTACTGCGGAAACATGGAGAGGGCCATTTGAGTCAGGCCATGGGTTTAAGAGTGGGACGGCCAGAGCTTAAGTCCATCCCGGGTCTGAAATCAAGTGGTTCTTTACTTACAGCAGGACTACATGGACAAAGAATTAAATTGCTTTGACTCCACAGAGCCCATTTCAGAAATATAGCTTTATTTCAAGAGAGAATACCCATAATTCTCTCTTATCTTAAGCTTTTACTTGGCCCTTTTTGTGCTACGCTGGCCCAATTAGTGTCTTAAAGGGCTTTTCTGAAATGTTTACTCAGGAAGCACATGGAATGCACTCTGACAAGTGAATCCCACATTCCCACTATTTACTGAGGCTCTTTGTTTTCACGTATCAGGTATCTCATGCCTTTACCCAAGTACTTTATTTGCCAATAAAGATTCAAGACTTCAGTCACAGGGAAAGGAAAGGGGGACCAGTGGAAATTAGTGGAATCCCTGTAAAAGGGGAGATGTTTTATTAATTTTTTTTTAAAGCTGGTTTTCAAAGGCCCTAGAAAATTCCCCTAGAGTTGTTTCATTAGAGAGAAAACAGTATGTGTCAGGGTATGACAACAGGAAAGGGGTGAGAGAGTAGCTGTTGTTTGATCATCTCAATCAAGGGGAAATTTGTCTGAGGTAAACAGTTCTCAGAAACAGCAATCATTTCATGAACTTGATTTTTAAAATGGTTGTGGTATCTTCCCAGTCAGGCCTGGACTGAAAGTCCACACTGTTTAGGGATATGAAAGCTGGTATAAGTCGGTGGATTATCTTAGGACTTTAAAGAATTAACTTGGGACCCAAAGTGGTGATGATTTTACTATCAGGGAGTCACTTAGAGACAATAAGGTCTAATTTGTGTGGGGGGGGGCGGGCTTCCCTGGCAGTCCAGTGGTTAAAACTGCACACTTCCAATGCAGGGGGCATGGGTTCGATCCCTGGTCTGGGAACTAAGATCCTGCATGCCTCACGGCACAGCCAAAAATTTAAAATATTAAAAAAAAAGTCTAGGGGCTTCCCTGGTGGTGCAGTGGTTGATAGTCTGCCTGCTAATGCAGGAGACATGGGCTCGAGCCCTGGTCCAGGAGGATCCCGCATACCACAGAGCAACTAAGCTTGTGAGCCACAACTACTGAGCCCGTGTGCCACAGCTACTGAAGCCTGCGCACCTGGAGCCCACGCTCCACAACAAAGAGAAGCCACTGCAATGAGAATCCCGCACACCGCAGCAAAGGGTAGCCCCCACTCACCGCAACTAGAGAAAGCCCACGTGCAGCAATGAAGACCCAGCACAGCCAAAAATAAATAAATAAATTTATAAAAAAATAAAAGCTCTAATTTGTGGAGATTAGGAAATAAAAACAAAATAGAATTAAATATCTGACAATAAGAGCATGGAAATTGATTGAGAGGCAATTGTAGATAAGATATTTGCACATACTTGGATTATTCAAAAGGATAAAATATTAACATTGGAGTTGTTAATTAGATATGCATGATAAAATTTCTAGTAGAGCCACTGAAAGACTAGAAATAAAGGGTATAACTTCCAAACTAGTAGAGGGGAAAAAACAATACAGAGAAGGAAACTTGTCTCATAAACTAATATAACCATTATACTGCTTACGTTAAAAAAAATTACTGAACTAAGCATTCGATATAAGAAGTTAACTATGAAAAACACAACAGAATCCAGCCAAAGAGCGTAAGAAAAAGAAAATAATAAAGATAAGAGTAGAAATTAATGAAACAGGAAAAATAAAAACAATAGAGTAGATCAAGATGCCAGAAGTTGGATCTTTAAAACACAAATAAATGGATACACTTCTCGCAAAAGTGATCAAGAAAAAAGATAGATGATATTAATAATATTAAGACTAAGAAAAGAAAAGGACCAAACCATGGATGTAGCAGAGATTACAAATATAAAGAAAAATATTATAAATAAGTTCATAAAAATAAACTGAAAACTTGGAAGAAGTGGACAAATTCCCAGAAAAATATAAATTACCAAAAATGATTCACGCAGTAATAGAAAATCTGAATGTTTTGATAAATGCAAACAAAATTAAACCTCTAGCTTAAAATCTTCCCACAATAAAGCTCCAAGCCTAGATGGTTTTACAGGTGAGTTCTCCCAAAATTCAGGAACAGATACTTTGAATCTTACCAAACTCTTTCAGAAAGCAGAAAAAGAGGAAATATTACTTCAACTTATTTTATAAATTTAGTATAATTCATTTTTTAAAAAACAAGAAAAAATACCCTACACATGAAAATAGAGGCAAAAATTCTAAAATAAATTGGTAAACTGAATTCAGTATTATATATTACATTATAATCAAGTAAGATTTATTTTAGGAATTCAAGGTTAGTTCAAACTCAGAGAATCTATTGATATAATTGACATAAAGATTAAAGGGAGGAGGGTATGTGATCATCTTAATAGATTCAGAAAAAACATTCAACAAAATTCAATATGCAGCAGATTAGGAATAAAAAAGAATTTCCTTAATTGAAACAAAGGTGTCCATAGAAAATTCCAGTAACTATTTTATTTAATGTTGAGATATTAAAGACTACTTCCTTTGAAATCAGAAACAATTCAAGGATATCCATTCTCACTTCTATTCAGTATTGTTCTAACAGTTGCAGTCATCCTAGATAAGCAAAAAAATAAAAAATAAAAGATATAAGAATTGGAAAATTAGAAACAATATTATTACCATATGTATATCCTATGATTGTCTGCATAAAAAAACTGAAAAAAATCTACAAATTATTAACATTAGAGCTTCCAGCGAGGTTACTAGTTATAATCCCAATTTGTAAGAGTCTCTCTATACCAATAACAAACATTTTGAGTTTTAAATTTTAAAAAGATACCATTTACAATATCAAGATATATATATATATACATAATATCAATTAGTAATAAATCTAAAAAATGCAATATCTGTCTGTCAGCAAGGTCTATAAATGTGTACTGAGAGACATTTTTAAATATCTAAATAAATGGAAAGACATTACTAACTTCACAGATCAGAAGGCTCAGTTTTGCAAGGATGTCAGTTCTTACAAAACTTATTTATAAATTTAATGAAGTTGCAATCAAAATCCCCAAATGATTTTTCTTGAAAGTTGACAAACTAATTTTAATATTTATATGAAAGGTCAAAGAGCTATGGTAGTCAAAACACTCTTGAAGAAGAAGATAAAGAAGGTAGGGGAACTTTCTCAACCTGACAGCAAGGCTCACTACAGTACTATAGTAGTTAAGATAGTGTGGACAATCTTAATAGGATGGACAAACAGACCAATGGGATACACTAATCAGCCCAGAGCCATGTATGTGTAAAAACTTGATATTTGTTGGAAGTATCATTACAGAGGAAAGCTTGGACTCTTCTCAGATAGAGGGGGACTATTAGTTACCTCTATAAAAAGCCATATTGGATCTCTACTCATAACTTACTCAAAAATTAATTTCTGAGGGATAAAGGATTTAAATGAAGAATACAAAATTTTAAAACCTTTAAAAGACTATCCTTATTTTTAGAAAATATACACTGAAGTATTTAGAGGGAAGAAAAAGATTTATTTACCTTATCTTCAAATGTTTCAGGAGAGGAAGAGAGAGAAAAAAATGAGAGGGAATGCAAAAGGAAATAGAGGTAAAAATGTAACAATATGTGAATCTGGGTATAAAGCATACTGGTGTCCTTTGTACTATTGTTATCCTTTCAACTTATCTATAAGCTTGAAACTATTTCAAAATAAAAAGTTTTGTTTTCCCAAAGATCTTTTAGAAGAAAATATAGAACATCTCTATCACCTGGTTTAAGGCCAAGTCATTCATAAATACAACTCAAAGTATGAAACTTATAAAGAAAAATATAAACAAAATAAATTAGATTAAAATAATTTCTGTTCATTGAAAGATACCATAAAGAGGGTGAAAAATACATGCCATCAACTGGGAGAAGACATTTGCCACACACAAACTGACAAAGGGATTAGGATCATGAATATGTAAAGAACTCCTATCATATAGGAGTATAGCTCTTTTTTTTTAACATCTTTATTGGAGTATAATTGCTTTACAATGTTGTGGTAGTTTCTTCTGTGTATAGTTCTTTATATATTCAAAAAACATGTATATTTATACATATTTCTATGTGCTAAGCTCTATTTAAAAAGTAATAACCAACTGAATGGAAAAATAGGCAAAAAAAGAACACATATTCCATAATGGGGGGAACCAAATATTAATAAACATTCTAAGATGCTCAACTCATTTGTACTCAAATAAATGCAAATTAAAACCCTAATGAGACATAATTTCAGACCCATATGATTAGCAAATTTTAAAAATCTTGCCAATATCAAGTGTTCATAAAGACCTTTAGTAAGAGGAGGTCTTATATTGCTGTAGCACAGTAGAAATCAGTGCATCACTTATTAAAATTGACCCATCAATTCCATTCCTACATACTTATAGACACTAGCAAAATTCTTGCACAAGTACAGCAGGAGACAAGTATACAATTATTTATAACAGCATTATTTGTAATAAATAGAAAGACTGAAAACAACATGAAATTTCCATTAACAGTGAAGTGAATAAATAAAATGTGACATAGTCATAGCATGGACTACCAAATAGCTGTGGACAGCAGCCTAAATTAATCTCAGTAATGTTGATGGGGGAAAAATAAGTCCCTGAAAAAATATATTTAAGCAGTCAGGAAAAGATGAGGTTTTGAAAACTGAGGAGTAAGTTAGACAAAGAGAAGAAAGGATGTTGCAGTCATAGAGACAAGGAACAGCAAGACCCATTTAGGAACTGCAGATGCATAATACCTCCCCCATTGCATGTGTCCCTACTACGGACTTCTGGTACACCTGAATTCACTGCTCAATACCTTTTTTTGAACAATGAGAAATTCTGTAAGTGAATTAATTGCTTGTTGGGAATAGTTGCAGAAGAGTGAGGTTGGAAAGCCAATAAAAGAGATAAAGCAGTTAGGAAAGGAATAGAGATGTTTACAATTAATTCCTCTCTAGGAAGCCAGGTAGGGGAAACTAAATCTTATGTTTCTGCCCACCCTCCAGTGGCATCCCCAATAAGGAAAGGAGCAAAGGAGCAAAGGAGCAAAGGTCAATGTCAGTCATGCTTCAGTGTCAAGATTACCAATATTGAAGGAAGGTACGCTAAACTGGAGATAGGGGAGGGATTTTAAAAGTCAGAGACCAATATGTTAAGAACAAAGGAGACTTCCGGGTAAGATGGCGGAAGAGTAAGACGCGGAGATCACCTTCCTCCCCACAGATACACCAGAAATACAGCTACACGTGGAACAACTCCTACAGAACACCTACTGAACGCTGGCAGAAGACCCCAGACCTCCCAAAAGGCAAGAAACTCCCCACATACCTGGGTAGGGCAAAGCGGAGAGATTCCCGCACAGAGGATCGGTGCCGAGCGGCACTCACCAGCCTGAGAGGCTTGTCTGCTCGCCCGCCGGGGCGGGCGGCGCTGGAAGCTGAGGCTCGGGCTTCGGTCAGAGCGCAGGGAGAGGACTGGGGCTGGCGGCGAGAACTCAGCCTGAAGGGGGCTAATGTGCCACAGCTAGCCGGGAAGGAGTCCGAGAAAACTCTGGAGCTGCCGAAGAGGCAAGAGACTTTTTCTTCCCTCTTGGTTTCCTGGTGCGCGAGGAGAGGGGATTAAGAGCGCTGCTTAAAGGGGCTCCACAGACGGGGGCGAGTCTCGACTGAAAGCGCGGAGCCCAGTGACGGGCGTGGGACGCTGGGGCTGATGCTGCCGCCGCCAAGAAGCCTGTGTGCGAGCGCAGGTCACTGTCCACACCGCCCTTCCGGGAGCCTGTGCAGCCCGCCACTGCCGGGGTACCGGGATCCAGGGGCGGCTTCCCTGGGAGAACGCACGGCGCGCCTCGGGCTGGTGCAACGTCACGCCGACCTCTGCCGCTGCAGGCTCGCCCCGCACTCCGTGCCCCTCCCTCCCGCCCGGCCTGAGTGAGCCAGAGTCCCCGAAGAGGCTGCTCCTTTAACCCTGTCCTGTCTGAGCGAAGAACAGACGCCCTCCGGCGACCTACACGCAGAGGCGGGGCCAAATCCAAAGCTGAGACCCAGGAGCTGTGAGAACAAAGAAGAGAAAGGGAAACCTCTCCCAGCAGCCTCAGAAGCAGCGGATTAAAGCTCCACAATCAACTTGATGTACCCTGCATCTGTGGAATACATGAATAGACAACAAATCATCCCAAATTGAGGAGCCAGGAGTCAGTGCTGTGCCTCTGAGGTGGGAGAGCCAACTTCAGGACACTGGTCCACAAGAGACCTCCCAGCTCCACATAATATCAAACGGCGAAAATCTTCCAGAGATCTCCATCTCAACACCAGCACCCAGCTTCACTCAACGACCAGCAAGCTACAGTGCTGGACACCCCATGCCAAACAACTAGCAAGACAGGAACACAACGCCACCCATTAGCAGAGAGGTGGCCTAAAATCATAAAAAGTCCGCAGACACCCCAAAACACACCACCAGACGTGGACCTGCCCACCAGAAAGACAAGATCCAGCCTCATCCACCAGAACACAAGCACTAGTCCCCTCCACCAGGAAGCCTACACAACCCACTAAACCAACCTTAGCCACTAGGGACAAACACCAAAAACAAGGGGAGCTACGAACCTGCAGCCTGCAGAAAGGAGACCCCAAACACAGTAACATAAGCAAAATGAGAAGACAGAAAAACACACAGCAGGAGAAGGAGCAAGATAAGAACCCACCAGACCTAACAAATGAAGAGGTAATAGGCAGTCTACCCGAAAAAGAATTCAGAATAATGATGGTAAAGATGATCGAAGATTCTATTTCCAAGATCGAAAAAGAATTCAGAATAATGATGGTAAAGATGATCGAAGATTCTATTTCCAAGATCCAAAATCTTGGAAATAGAATAGACAAAATGCAAGAAACAGTTAACAAGGACCTAGAAGAACTAAAGATGAATCAAGCATCGATTAAAAACACAATAAATGAAATAAAAAATACTCTAGATGGGATCAATAGCAGAATAACTGAGGCAGAAGAACGGATAAGTGAGGTGGAAGATAAAATAGTGGAAATAACTGATGCAGAGAAAAATAAAGAAAAAAGAATGAAAAGAACAGAGAACAGTCTCAGAGACCTCTGGGACAACATTAAACGCACCAACATTCGAATTATAGGGGTTCCAGAAGAAGAAGAGAAAAAGGGACTGAGAAAATATTTGAAGAGATTATAGTTGAAAACTTCCCTAATATGGGAAAGGAAATAGTTAATCAAGTCCAGGAGGCACAGAGAGTCCCATACAGAATAAATCCAAGGAGAAATACGCCAAGACACATATTAATCAAACTGTCAAAAATTAAACACAAAGAAATCATATTAAAAGCAGCAAGGCAAAAACAACAAATAACACACAAGGGAATCCCCATCAGGATAACAGCTGATCTCTCAGCAGAAACTCTACAAGCCAGAAGGGAGTGGCAGGACATAATTAAAGTGATGAAGGAGAAAAACCTGCAACCAAGATTACTCTACCCAGCAAGGATCTCATTCAGATTTGATGGAGAAATTAAAATGTTTACAGACAAGCAAAAGCTGAGAGAGTTCAGCACCACCAAACCAGCTTTACAACAAATGCTAAAGGAACTTCTCTAGGCAAGAAACACAACAGAAGGAAAAGACCTACAATAACGGACCCAAAACAATTAAGAAAATGGGAATAGGAACATACATATTGATAATTACCTTAAATGTAAATGGACTAAATGCTCCCACCAAAAGACACAGATTGGCTGAATGGATACAAAAACAAGACCCATATATATGCTGTCTACAAGAGACCCACTTCAGACCTAGAGACACATACAGACTGAAAGTAAGGGGATGGAAAAAGATATTCCATGCAAATGGAAACCAAAAGAAAGCTGGAGTAGCAATTCTCATATCAGACAAAATAGACTTTAAAATAAAGACTACTAGAAGAGGCAAAGAAAGACACTACATAATGATCAAGGGATCGATCCAAGAAGAAGATAAAACAATTGTAAATATTTATGCACCAAACATAGGAGCACCTCAATACATAAGGCAAATACTAACAGCCATAAAAGGAGAAATCGACAGTAACACAATCATAGTAGGGGAATTTAACACCCCACTTTCACCAATGGACAGATCATCCAAAATGAAAATAAATAAGGAAACACAAGCTTTAAATGATACATTAAACAAGATGGACTTAATTGATATTTATAGGACATTCCATCCAAAAACAACAGAATACACATTTTTCTCAAGTGCTCATGGAACATTCTCCAGGATAGATCATATCTTGGGTCACAAATCAAGCCTTGGTAAATTTAAGAAAATTGAAATTGTATCAAGTATCTTTTCCGACCACAATGCTATGAGACTAGATATCAATTACAGGAAAAGAGCTGTAAAAAATACAAACACATGGAGGCTAAACAATACACTACTTAATAACGAAGTGATCACTGAACAAATCAAAGAGGAAATTAAAAAATACCTAGACACAAATGACAATGGAGACACGACGACCCAAAACCTATGGGATGCAGCAAAAGCAGTTCTAAGAGGGAAGTTTATAGCAATACAATCCCACCTTAAGAAACAGGAAACATCTCGAATAAACAACCTAACCTTGCACCTAAAGCAATTAGAGAAAGAAGAACAAAAACATCCCAAAGTTAGCAGAAGGAAAGAAATCATAAAAATCAGATCAGAAATAAATGAAAAAGAAATGCAGGAAACGATAGCAAAAATCAATAAAGCTAAAAGCTGGTTCTTTGAGAAGATAAACAAAATTGATAAACAATTAGCCAGACTCATCAAGAAAAAAAGGGAGAAGACTCAAATCAATAGAATTAGAAATGAAAAAGCAGAAGTAACAACTGACACTGCAGAAATACAAAAGATCATGAGAGATTACTACAAGCAACTCTATGCCAAGAAAATGGACAACCTGGAAGAAATGGACAAATTCTTAGAAATGCACAACGTGCCAAGACTGAATCAGGAAGAAATAGAAAATATGAACAGACCAATCACAAGCACTGAAATTGAAACTGTGATAAAAAATCTTCCAACAAACAAAAGCCCAGGACCAGATGGCTTCACAGGCAAATTCTATCAAGCATTTAGAGAACAGCTAACACCTATCCTTCTCAAACTCTTCCAAAATATAGCAGAGGGAGGAACACTCCCAAACTCATTCTACGAGGCCACCATCACCTTGATACCAAAACCAGACAAGGATGTCACAAAGAAAGAAAACTACAGGCCAATATCACTGATGAACGTAGATGCAAAAATCCTCAACAAAATACTAGCAAACAGAATCCAACAGCACATTAAAAGGATCATACACCATGATCAAGTGGGGTTTATTCCAGGAATGCAAGGATTCTTCAATATACGCAAATCAATCAACGTGATACACCATATTAACAAATTGAAGGAGAAAAACCATATGATCATCTCAATAGATGCAGAGAAAGCTTTCGACAAAATTCAACACCCATTTATGATAAAAACCCTGCAGAAAGTAGGCATAGAGGGAACTTTCCTCAACATAATAAAGGCCATATATGACAAACCCACAGCCAGCATCGTCCTCAATGGTGAAAAACTGAAACCATTTCCACTAAGATCAGGAACAAGACAAGGTTGCCCACTCTCACCACTCTTCTTCAACATAGTTTTGGAAGTTTTAGCCACAGCAATCAGAGAAGAAAAGGAAATAAAAGGAATCCAAATCGGAAAAGAAGAAGTAAAGCTGTCACTGTTTGCAGATGACATGATACTATACATAGAGAATCCTAAAGATGCTACCAGAAAACTACTAGAGCTAATCAATGAATTAGGTAAAGTTGCAGGATACAAAATTAATGCACAGAAATCTCTGGCACTCCTATACACTAATGATGAAAAATCTGAAAGTGAAATCAAGGAAACACTCCCATCTACCATTGCAACAAAAAGAATAAAATATCTAGGAATAAACCTACCTAAGGAGACAAAAGACCTGTATGCAGAAAATTATAAGACACTGATGAAAGAAATTAAAGATGATACAAATACATGGAGAGATGTACCATGTTCTTGGATTGGAAGAATCAACATTGTGAAAATGACTCTACTACCCAAAGCAATCTACAGATTCAATGCAATCCTTATCAAAGTACCACTGGCATTTTTCACAGAACTAGAACAAAAAATTTCACAATTTGTATGGAAACACAAAAGACCCCGAATAGCCAAAGCAATCTTGAGAACGAAAAATGGAGCTGGAGGAATCAGGCTCCCAGACTTCAGACTATACTACAAAGCTACAGTAATCAAGACAGTATGGCACTGGCACAAAAACAGAAAGATAGATCAATGGAACAGGATAGAAAGCCCAGAGGTAAACCCACGGACATATGGTCACCTTATCTTTGATAGAGGAGGCAGGAATGTGCAGTGGAGAAAGGACAGTCTCTTCAATAAGTGGTGCTGGGAAAACTGGATAGGGACATGTAAAAGTATGAGATTAGATCACTCCCTAACACCATACACAAAAATAATCTCAAAATGGATTAAAGACCTAAATGTAAGGCCAGACACTATCAAACTCTTAGAGGAAAACATAGGCAGAACACTCTATGACATAAATCACAGCAAGATCCTTTTTGACCCACCTCCTAGAGAAATGGAAATAAAGACAAAAATAAACACATGGGACCTAATGAAACTTCAAAGCTTTTGCACAGCAAAGGAAACCATAAACAAGACCAAAAGACAACCCTCAGAATGGGAGAAAATATTTGCAAATAAAGCAACTGACAAAGGATTAATCTCCAAAATTTATTAGCAGCTCATGCAGCTCAATAACAAAAAAACAAACAACCCAATCCAAAAATGGGCAGAAGACCTAAATAGACATTTCTCCACAGAAGATATACAGACTGCCAACAAACACATGAAAGGATGCTCAACATCTTTACTCATTAGAGAAATGCAAATCAAAACTACAATGAGATATCATCTCACACCAGTCAGAATGGCCATCATCAAAAAATCTAGAAACAATAAATGCTGGAGAGGGTGTGGAAAAAAGGGAACACTCTTGCACTGCTGGTGGGAATGTGAATTGGTACAGCCACTATGGAGAACGGTATGGAGGTTCCTTAAAAAACTACAAATAGAACTACCATATGACCCAGCAATCCCACTACTGGGCATATACCCTGAGAAAACCAAAATTCAAAAAGACGTGTACCAAAATGTTCATAGCAGCCCTATTTACAATAGCCCGGAGATGGAAACAACCTAAGTGTCCATCATCGGATGAATGGGTAAAGAAGATGTGGCACATATATACAATGGAGTATTACTCAGCCATAAAAGGAAACGAAATTGAGCTATTTGTAATGAGGTGGATGGACCTAGAGCCTGTCATACAGAGTGAAGTAAGTCAGAAAGAGAAAGACAAATACTGTATGCTGACACATATATATGGAATTTAAGAAAAAAAAATGTCATGAAGAACATAGGGGTAAGACAGGAATAAAGACACAGACCTACTAGAGAATGGACTTGAGGATATGGGGAGGGGGAAGGGTAAGCTGTGACAAAGTGAAAGAGCGGCGTAAAAAAAAAAAAAAAAAAAAGGGCTTCCCTGGTGGTGCAGTGGTTGAGAGTCCGCCTGCCGATACGGGGGACACGGGTTCATGACCCGGTCCGGGAGGATCCCGCATGCCGCGGAGCGGCTGGGCCCGTGAGCCATGGCCGCTGGGCCTGTGCGTCCGGAGCCTGTGCTTCGCAACGGGAGAGGCCACAACGGTGAGAGGCCCGCGTACCACAAAAAAAAAAAAAAAAAAAAAAACAGTCAGAGACAATTAACTTATGGTTTTCTCTGAGCTTTTTCCATCTCAAGCACTTAAGTAACTCTATCTCTGATATCACAATGGGAATGATCAATGGAGTTTTTAAAAGAGAATTTTTGTGTACCTAAAGAAAAGTTTTGTGTAGCAGAGCTAAAAATTAGTGCTGAATTTGGGGCTTCCCTGGTGGCACAGTGGTTGAGAGTCTGCCTGCCGATGAAGGGGACACAGGTTTGTGCCCCGGTCTGGGAAGATCCCACCTGCCGTGGAGCGGCTGGGTCCGTGATCCATGGCCACTGAGCCTGCACGTCCAGAGCTTGTGCTCCTCAACGGGAGAGGCCACAACAGTGAGAGGCCCGCATACCACAAAAAAAAAGAAAAAAAAATTAGTGCTGAATTTATTAAAGCTATAAATTAAGAAACTCAGTTTTTATGAACGTTTAAATTCAACTTGCAAAATTGTTTCTTTTTTTTTAAGAAATAGAGTAATTGTCCAAAAATAAGAAAAGTTATTTTTATGTTTCTTGATTAATATTTAAATTAACTCATAAATTAAAGGACTAATTTCTCCTCTTTTAAATTACCAACAAAATTTCCTTAGACATTTCATACTGCAATTATATATTTAGGACATCTATAATTAGTACATCTTGTCAAATGCCTGTCAAGTAAATTTAACAAATTTATTTTGTTAGTCACTATTGTGACTCTAATAAACTTTAAAATATAGGAAACCATTAATCTTAATCTCACCTATCTTAAAATCAGATAAAGTATATTCAAAGTAGCATAGTAATGACAACACATTATGTTCATATGATCCCCACAAATACATATCTTACATAAAAACATCAATATTACATTAATCTCTTTATCCTGGATTTACAAACATATTCAATGAAGACCAGCATTAGCACTTCTGGCTGGATGTAGCAATGTACCATTGGGCTGGTAGGGAAAAATACTACCGAAGCTACAGGCCAACAAGAGGAGCCCTCGTTTAACCTTAGTCTCTGTCAGCTTACCCAATCATTTACTAAAATATCTTCATAATATTTTTCTGCTTACCCACACTCTCCTCCAATTCCGTGCCCCACCCAGATTGCAACATTTTTTTTTTACCCAACAGGAAATCTTTTTCAGATCAGTTTATAAGGAACTTCCTCAGTCTCTTTAATGGGTGTATTGGTTTTCATTGTATGAATATATGTACCATAATTTAGGTAAGTACTCCTCTACTAATAAATATTTATATTGTCTACATTCTTTTATTAATACAATCAATGATGTGATATAAAACTCTTGGCATATGTAACTTTTTTGTTTGCTTTGGGTTTTTTTTTAGCTTTATTGAGGTATGATTAACAAATAAAAATTGTAGGAGACCTAAGATGTGGAGATCACCTTCCTCCCCACAAATACATCAGAAATACAACTACATGTGGAATAACTCCTACAGAACACCCACTGAACGCTGGCAGAAGACCTCAGACTTCCCAAAAAGCAAGAAACTACCCATATACCTGGGTAGGGCAAAAGAAAAAAGAAAAAAGAGAGACAAAAGAATAGGGATGGGACCTGCACCAGTGGGAGGGAGCTGGGAAGGAGGAAAGGTTTCCACACACTAGGAAGCCCCTTCACTGGTGGAGAGGGTGGTGGGACAGTGGAGGGGAGGAAGCATTGGAGCCACAGAGGAGAGCGCAGCAACAGGGGTGTGGAGGGCAAAGTGGAGAGATTCCCGCACGGAGGATCGGTGCCGACCAACACTCACCAGCCTGAGAGGCTTGTCTGCTCACCCGCCAGGGCGGGCAGGGCTGGGAGCTGAGGCTAGGGCTTTGGAGGTCGGATCCCAGGGAGAGGACTGGGGTTGGCTGCGTGAGCACAGCCTGAAGGGGGCTAATGTGCCACAGCTAGCCAGGAGGGAGTCCAGGAAAAAGTCTGGAGCTGCAGAAGAGGCAAGAGACCATTGTTTAGGGATGCGTGAGGAGAGAGGATTCAGAGCACGGCCTAAACGAGCTCCAGAGGTGGGCACGAGCCGCGGCTATCAGCATGGACCCCAGAGACGGGCATGAGATGTTAAGGCTGCTGCTGGAGCCACCAAGAAGGCTGTGTGCAAGCACAGGTCACTATCCCCATGTCCCCTCCCGAGGAGCCTGTGCAGCCCGCCACTGCCAGGGTCCCGTGATCCAGGGACAACTTCCCCGGGAGAACACATGGCGCGCCTCAGCCTAGTGCAACGTCACGCCGGCCTCTGCCACCGCAGGTTTGTCCTGCATCTGTAGCCCTCCCTCCCCCGGTCTGAGTGAGCCAGAGCCCCCGAATCAGCTGCTCCTTTAACCCCGTCCTGTCTAGGTGAACAACAGACACCCTCAGGCCACCTACACGCATACGTGGGGCCAAATCCAAAGCTGAAACCCAGGAGCTGTGTGAACAAAGAAGAGAAAGGGAAATTTCTCTGTGCAGCCTCAGGAGCAGCGGATTAAATCTCCACAATCAACTTGAGGTACACTGCATATCTGGAATACCTGAATAGACAACGTATCATCCCAAAATTGAGGCAGTGGACTTTGGGAGCAACTGTAGATTTGGGGTTTGCTTTCTGCATCTAATTTGTTTCTGGTTTTATGTTTATCTTAGTTTAGTATTTAGAGTTTATTATCACTGGTAGATTTGTTTATTGATTTGGTTGCTCTCTTCCTTTTTTTAAAAAAAAAATATATTTTTTTCTTCTTCTCTTTTTGTGAGTGTGTATGCGTATGCTTCTTTGTGTGATTTTGTCTGTAGAGCTTTGCTTTTATCATTTGCCCTAGGGTTCCGTCTGTCCTTTGTTTTTGTTTTTTTTTTAGTATAGTTTTTAGTGCTTGTTATCATTGGTGGATTTGTTTTTTGGTTTGGTTGCTCTCTTCTTTCTTTCTTTTTTTCCTTTTTTTAAATACTTTTAATTTTATATTTAATAATTTTTTTATTTTAATAACTTTTTTTTTCTTTCTTTCTTTTTTACTCCCTTTTCTTCTGAGCCATGTGGCTGACAGGGTCTTGGTGATCTAGCTGGGTGTCAATCCTCTGCCTTTGAGGTGGAAGAGCTGAGTTCAGGACATTGGTCCACCAGAGATCTCCCGTTTCCATGCAACATCAAACGGCAAAAGCTCTCCCAGAGATCTCCATCTCAATGCTAAGACCTAGCTCCACTCAATGACCAGCAAGCTATAGTGCTGGACACCCTATGCCAAACAACGAGCAAGACAGGAATACAACCCCACCCATTAGCAGAGAGGCTGCCTAAAATCATAATAAGGTAACAGACACCCCAAAACACACCACTGTATGTGGTCCTACCCACCAGAAAGACAAGATCCAGGTTCATCCACCAGAACCCAGGAACAAGTCCCCTCCACCAGGAAGCCTACACAACCCACTGAACCAACCTTAGGCACTGGGGGCAGACACCAAAAACAATGGGAACTATGAACCTGCAGCCTGTGAAAAGGACAGCCCAAACACAGTAAGTTAAGCAAAATAAGACAGAGAAACACACAGCAGATGAAGGAGCAAGGTAAAAACCCACCAGACCAAACAAATGAGGAGGAAATAGGCGGTCTACCTGAATCAGAATTCAGAGTAATGATAGTAAAGATATCCAAAATCTGGGAAATAGAATGGAGAAAATACAAGAAACATTTAACAAGGACCTAGAAGAACTAAAGAGCAAACAAAGAATGATGAACAACACAATAAATGAAATTAAAAACTCTCTAGAAGGAATCAATAGCAGAATAACTGAGGCAGAAAGACGGATAAGTGACCTGGAAGATAAAATAACTACCACACAGCAGAATAAAGAAAAAAAGAATGAAAAGATTTGAGAACAGTCTCAGAGACCTCTGGGACAACATTAAGTGCACCAACATTCAAATTATAGGGGTCCCACAAGAAGAGAAAAAGAAAGGGACTGTGAAAATATTTAAAGAGATTGTAGTTGAAAACTTCCCTAATATGGGAAAGGAAATAGTCAATCAAGTCCAGGAAGCACAGAGAGTCCCATACAGGATAAATCCAAGGAGAAACACATCAAAATACACATTAATCAAACTATCAAAAATTAAATACCAAGAAAAAATATTAAAAGCAGCAAGGGAAAAACAATGCATAACATACAAGGGAATCTCCATAAGGTTAACAGCTGATCTTTCAGCAGAAACTCTGCAAGCCAGAAGGGAGTGGCAGGACATGTTTAAAGTGATGAAACGGAAAAACCTACAACCAAGATTACTCTACCCAGCAAGGATCTCATTCAGATTCCACAGAGAAAATAAAACCCTTACACAGAAGCAAAACCTAAGAGAATTCAGCACCACCAAACCAGCTTTACAACAAATGCTAAAGGAACTTCTCTAGGCAGGAAACACAAGAGAAGGAAATGACCTACAATAACAAACCCAAAATAATTAAGAAAACAATAATAGGAACATACATATCAATACCGACCTTAAATGTAAATGGATTAAATGCTCCCACCAAAAGACATAGGCTGGCTGAATGGATACAAAAACAAAACCCGTATATATGCTGTCTACACGAGACCCACTTCAGACCTAAGGACACATACAGACTGAAAGTGAGGGGATGGAAAAAGATATTCCATGCAAATGGAAATAAAAAGAAAGCTGGAGTAGCAATTCTTATATCAGACAATATAGATTTGAAAATAAAAACTATTAACAGGAGACATACAAGGACACTACATAATGATCAAGGGATCAATCCAAGAAGAAGATATAACAATTGTAAATATTTATGCACCCAATATAAGAGCATCTCAATACATAAGGCAAATGCTAACAGCCATAAAAGGGGAAATCGACAGTAACACAAGATAGTAGGGGACTTCAACACCCCACTTTCACCAATGGACAGATCATCCTAAATGAAAATAAATAAGGAAACACAAGCTTTAAATAATACATTAAACAAGATGCACTTAATTGATATTTATAGGACATTCCATCCCCAAACAACAGAATAAACTTTCTTCTCAAGTGCTCAGGGAACGTTCTCCAGGATAGATCATATCTTGGGTCACAAATCAAACCTTGGTAAACTTAAGAAAATTGAAATCATATCAAGTATCTTTTCCGACCACAATGCTATGACACTAGATATCAATTACAGGAAAAAGTCTGTAAAAAATACAAACACATGGAGGCTAAACAATACACTACTAAAGAATCAAGAGATTACTGAAGAAATAAAAGAGGAAATCAAAAAATACCTAAACAAATGACAATGAAAACACAATGACCCAAAACCTATGGGATGCAGCAAAAGCAGTTCTAAGAGGGAAGTCTATAGCAAGACAATCCTACCTCAAGAAAAAAGAAACATCTCAAATAAACAACCTAACCTTACACCTAAAGCAATTAGAGAAAGAAGAACCAAAAAATGCAAAAGTTAGCAGAAGGAAAGAAATCATAAAGATCAGATCAGAAATAAATGAAAAATAAATGAAGGAAACAATAGCAACGATCAATAAAACTAAAAGTGGATTCTTTGAGAAGATAAACAAAATTGATAAGCCATTAGCCAGACTCATCAAGAAAAAAAGGGAGAAGACTCAAATCAATAGAATTAGAAATGTAAAAGGAGAAGTAACAACTGACACTGCAGGAATACAAAGGATCATGAGAGATTACTACAAGCAACTATATGCCAATAAAATGGACAACCTGGAAGAAATGGACAAATTCTTAGAAAAGCACAACCTTCTGAGACTGAACCAGGAAGAAATAGAAAATATAAATATAAATAGAAATAGAAAATATAAAAATATAAATAAATATAAACAATCAGAGCACTGAAATTGAGACTGTGATTAAAAATCTTCCAACAAACAAAAGCCCAGGACCAGATGGCTTCACAAGCAAATTCTATCAAACATTTAGAGAAGAGCTAACACCTATCCTTCTCAAACACTTCCAAAGTATAGCAGAGGGGGGAAACTCCCAAACTCATTCTACAAGGCCACCATCACCTTGATACCAAAACCAGACAAAGATGTCAGAAAGAAAGAAAATTACAGGCCAATATCGCTGATGAACATAGATGCAAAAATCCTCAACAAAATACTAGCAAACAGAATCCAACAGCACATTAAAAGGATCACACACCATGATCAAGTGGGGTTTGTCCCAGGAATGCAAGGATTCTTCAATATATGCAAATCAATCAGTGTGATACACCATATTAACAAATTGAAGGAGAAAAACCATATGATCATCTCAGTAGATGCTGAAAAAGCTTTTGACAAAATTCAACACGCATTTATGATAAAAAAAAAAAACCCCTCCAGAAAGTAGGCAAAGAAGGAACTTACCTTAACATAATAAAGGCCATATATGACAAACCCACAGCCAACATCAATGGAGAAAAACTGAAACCATTTCCTCTAAGATCAGGAACAAGACAAGGTTGTCCACTCCCACCACTATTATTCAATATAGTTTTGGAAGTTTTAGCCACAGCAATCAGAGAAGAAAAAGAAATAAACGGAACCCAAATCAGAAAGGAAGAAGTAAAGCTATCACTGTTTGCGGATGACATGATATTATACGTAGAGAATCCTAAAGATGCCACCAGAAAACTACTAGAGCTAATCAATGAATTTGGTAAAGTAGCAGGATACAAAATTAATGCACAGAAATCTCTTGCATTCCTATACACTAATGATGAAGATTCTGAAAGAGAAATTAAGGAAACACTCCCATGTACGATTGCAACAAAAGGAATAAAATATCTAGAAATAAACCTACCTAGGGAGACAAAAGACCTGTATGCAGAAAAGTATAAGATACTGATGAAAGAAATTAAAGATGACAGATGGAGAGATATACAATGCTCTTGGATTGGGAGAATCAACATTGTGAAAATGACTATGCTACCCAAAGCAATCTACACATTCAATGCAATCCCTATCAAACTACCACTGGTATTTTTCAGAGAACTAGAACCAAAAATTTCACAATTTGTATGGAAACAAAAAGGACCCCGAATAGCCAAAGCAATCTTGAGAACGAAAAATGGAGCTGGAGGAATCAGGCTCCCAGACTTCAGACTATACTACAAAGCTACAGTAATCAAGACAGTATGGTACTGGCACAAAAGCAGAAATATAGATCAATGGGACAGGATAGAAAGCCCAGAGATAAACCCATGCACATATGGTCACCTTACCTTTGATAAAGGTGGCAAGAATATACAATGCAGAAAAGACAGCCTCTTCAAAAAGTGGTGCTGGGAAAACTGAACAGCTACATATAAAGGAATGAAATTAGAACAGTCCCTAACACCATACATAAAAATAAACTCAAAATGGATTAAAGACCTAAATGTGAGGCTAGACACTATAAAACTCTTAGAGGAAAACATAGGCAGAACACTCTGTGACATAAGTCATAGCAAGATCCTTTTTGACCCACCTCCTAGAGTAATGGAAATAAAAACAAAAATAAACAAATGGGACCTAATGAAACTTAAAAGCTTTTTGCACAGCAAAGGAAAACATAAACAAGATGAAGGGCTTCCCTGGTGGCGCAGTGGTTGAGAGTCCGCCTGCCGATGCAGGGGACACGGGTTTGTGCCCCGGTCCGGGAGGATCCCACATGACGCGGAGTGGCTGGGCCTGTGAGCCATGGCCGCTGAGCCTGCGCGTCCGGAGCCTGTGCTCCGCAACGGGAGAGACCACAACAGTGAGAGGCCCGCGTACCGCAAAAAAAAAAAAAAAAAAAAAAGATGAAAAGACAACCTTCAGAATGAGAGAAAATATTTGCAAATGGAGCAACTGACAAAGGATTAATCTCCAAAATTTACAAGCAGCTCATGCAGCTCCATATCAAAAAAACAAAAGACCCAATCCAAAAATGGACAGAAGATCTAAATAGACATTTCTCCAAAGAAGATATACAGATTGGCAACAAACACATGAAAGGTTGCTCGACATCACTAATCGTCAGAAAAATGCAAATCAAAACTACAATGAGGTATCACCTCACACCAGTCAGAATGTCCATCATCAAAAAATCTACAAGCAATAAATGCTGGAGAGGGTGTGGAGAAAAGGGAACCCTCTTGCACTGTTGGCGGGAATGTAAATTGGTACAGCCACTATGGAGAACACTATGGAGATTCCTTAAAAAACTAAAAATAAAACTACCATATGACCCAGCAATCCCACTACTGGGCATATACCCTGAGAAAACCATAATTCAAAAAGAGTCATGTACCACAATGTTCATTGCAGCACTATTTACAATTGCCAGGACATGGAAGCAACCTAAGTGTCCATCGACAGATGAGTGGATAAAGAAGATGTGGCACATATATACAATGGAATATTAGCCATAAAAAGAAATGAAATCGAGTTATTTGTAGTGAGGTGGACAGACATAGAGTTCGTCATACGGAGTGAAGTAAGTCAGAAAGAGAAAAACAAATACCATAAGCTAACACATATATATGGAATCTAAAAAAAAAAAAAAAAAAAAAAAAGTTCTGAAGAACCTAGGGGCAGGACAGGAATAAAGACGCAGACGTAGAGATTGGACTTGAGGACACAGGGAGGGAGAAGATAAGCTGGGACGAAGTGAGAGAGTGGCATGGACATATATACACTACCAAATGTAAAATAGATTGCCAGTGGGAAGCAGCTACATAGCACAGCGAGATCAGCTTGGTGCTTTGTGACCATGTAGAGAGGTGGGATAGGGAGGGTGGGAGAGAGACGCAAAAGAGAGGAGATATGGGGATATATGTATATGTATAGCTGATTCACTTTGTTATGAAGCAGAAACTAACACACCATTGTATAGCAATTATACTCCAATAAAGATGTTAAAAAATAATTTAAAAAAATTAAAAATAAAAATTGTATATGTTTAAGGTATACAGTATGACGTTTTGATATATATATATGTTGTGAAATGATTGCCACAATAAAGCTAATTAACAGATCCATCACTCACATAGTTACATTTTGTGTGCGGGGAGAGGGAGGAGAACACTTGAGATCTTCTTTCTTAGCAAATTTCAAGTATACGTTATATCATTATTACATTCACCATGTGCATTAGATCTCCAGAACATATTCATCTTGCAACTGAAAGTTTGTACTCTGTGACCAACATCAGATTGCAACATTTTAATATCTTTTCATTTGTGAAATTCTGTATCCTCTTAATATGTTTCTTGTCATATATTTTATCATTTCTATAATTCTTACTTTACACAAGGCAAACCCAGGGATGGGAAATTAATGCTCTAAATCATAAATTCAGAAAGGAATTGGACACTCAGTTAGAAGATGAGCCAGAGACAAAAATTATTCTTAGAATATGAAGTCTCTCCAATAAAGAAAAAAATTACAGACATCTTAAAACTATGGGTAAGGGAATTTCTCAATTGTTTCTGACAAGCAGGTGTTGATAAGTAAAATTAGTTCAGTGCCTGTGTCTTAGTTTGGGCTACTATAACAAGATACCATAGCCTGGGTGGCTTAAACAACCAAAATTTATTCCTCACAGTTATGGAGGCTGGGAAGTCTTAGATGAAGGTGCCAGCAGGGCCGGTGCCTGGTAAAGGCCGGCTTCCTGGCTTGTAGACAGCCACCTTCTTGCTGCACCCTCACTGGCCAAGGCAGCCGTCATCTCTCTTGTGTCCCTTCTCTTAGGGCATTAATTCTAGTGTGAGGACTCCATTCCCATGACCTAATTACCTCCCAGAATCCCCACCTTCAAATACTATCACACTGGGGATTAGGCTTCAACATCTGAATTTTAGGGGAACACACTCAGTTGGCAACAGCTCATTATAACTAGCTTAAGATCATGTAAAATGTCACTGCTTTTATCTGTATCCAGGGTCGACCTCACTGGGGGGACACAGATGCTGTTCCCAAAATAGTAGTAATCTAATCAGTTATTGCCCCTACCTGTTGATGTACGACCTTGGGAGCCCCTAAGTTCCACCCAAATATTTTTGGTGGTCCCACGTCAATATCTGATATGTTTTCATGAACAAGTTCACTCATGCAGCTGAGGCATCATGAGTTTCAACATAAGTATTTTTAAATGAATGGCTTTCTCAAGACCCCAAAGCTGTAGTGTCCAGCTGTGTTTCACATACACACAGGCGGACGTGGGTGACATCCCGCAAGAAGCCTCCGGCGGGACACAGCCGCAATTTTCTGGGTGTAGAGTTTGGAGAAATCGCTTTTCTATGAGGCTTTGCCAAGAAACCAGATCTAAGATATGACAGTATTTAAGATTTTGGAAGAAGACAGAGAAGGAGAAGCCGCAGATTCTGCTTGTGTCCTTGCCGGGTCTCTGAACAATCACATCATCCTCTCCTCAGCCACACTTTGCAATTCCAAAATAGAAGCAAAAACCAAAGCCAACCAAAGACACTGCAGTCTCCACAGAACCTCGTCTTAGCTCCAGTACATACATTACCCAGGTAGTGATGGGGGATGGGGGAGGGAAGCTGACATCCCTCAAAACTCTGTCCCAGCTGCACATGGCCAGGTTCACAGTCTTCTATTCACAGAGACCCTCTCAGAAAAACATGAATAAGAGAGCACCTGGCTCTTACTATTTCAACCTTGGACTATGTAACAAGTATTTTTCAGTCCCCTGCTGGGTTAAAAATCACACCAATCCAGACAATATCCAGTTTATTACAACTCTATTCCCACTGGGCTATCAGAAACAGCTAATATTATTGTTTTAAATATATTGAAACTAAGTTTGGGGGGTTAATTTTTGTTAGTACAAGCCAATAAGACAGACTAGCTCCTTTTTTATTCTCCAGAATAATTGGGAGGTGTTTGGGTTTTTTGAAGTTTTTGCTTTTTTAAATCCCAGCTGACTCATTTGGTGGGAATAAATTTATGTGCAGCATGCGTTTTGACTGATATAGACTTATCCATAGAAGAAAAATCCATAACATTTTCAAATTAAGGTATATTCAGCAGTTATGCATTGCTTTAATTTGTCCTTGTTCTTTAAATTTTATTGACCAACACCAGGCCATATAAGCAAAGAGCATGTGCCTGAGACTGCCATGGTAGGAAGGTTGATCAACATCAGTCCCTTTGTTATGGTCGGGACAATTTGGTCATTTCAGTCAGCTTGAGTAAAGGGGTTGTTTATTACAAGAAGAAAGGAGTATTTCATGAAGCTTGACAATGTATACCTAGGAAATTCTGTTGGTAACCAAATGCTTGCTTGCTCTCTCTCTTTTTTCCACCTTTCCCAACCCCACCCTGATGGTTTCTCACCTCTACTTCCCTCTGTGCCTTTGCTCCATCCTCTGGCTTCTCTTAACAGACTGGCTCTCTGTTTACTCACAGTACTCATGGCCCCAATACGGCTGCACTTGTCCAGTCTTCTAGTTGAAAAAATGTCCATGGAACAACAGTGTCTCTTTGTCTCTTAAGTCAAATTTTTGTGATTTATATCTGAATTCTTCAGGTTGAGTCAGAAGTCCCTGATCTGTTACAAAAATAGTTGCCCAATCCTACACTTAATCAAAGTCTATGAAGGTATTTGTAAGAATGAGGGATGGGCTTTGCAGTCACCCCAAACATATTTACCACACTTCTTGCATTCACATTTGAACCTCTTAGTACATCCAATCCTATCCCCTGTGGCAGATGGTGAGATGAGAGGCAAACTGTCCATCTTAGTGAACCTGTACATTATATTTGGTTTTGCATAGAGGTACCCAATAGAGATGGGACTAATAATCCCAAGTTTCAGGTGTATAATATTTATTTTTGAAAAAAGTAAGTGGGGAGGAATTATTACAGTATTTTTCAGTATTTCAGAAGAAGCACCTTTCATTTTTAACCAAAAATATATTAATTAAAAGCATGCAAATAATCCCTTGACTTAGGAAATTGATTTCTCAGAAGATATACTAAGGAAATAATCAGAACAGTACACAAAATGTTATAGAGAAAAGTATTCATTGTAGATCTGTATAGCTGGAAAAAAACCCCCAGATATCTATCAATAGGAATTTCAATGACAAATTTATGTTCTATGCATGTGGTTGGCTTTCATGAAGCCTTTAAAAATCATCTTTTTGAAGACTATTTACTAACATGGGGAAATGTTTATAATACTCTAAAGGAAAAAACCAAAATGCAAAGCTATATGTCTACTCCTAATTTTATCTTAAATTATTAGATATAATGCATTTAAAGAAGATGAGAAGAAAGTATATCAAAATTTTAACAGTGATTATTTCTGAATGGTGGGGACATGTTAATTTTAAATTTCTTCTTGATTGTTATTTTATTTTCCTAATTGTCTAAGACAGATTTACATTGGCTTTATAAGATAAAATATGTTTAAAATACCAGGCAACCTTGGAGATATTGTGGGTTCAGTTCCAGATCACCACAATAAAGCGTATATCACAATAAAGTGAGTCACATAAATTTTTTGGTTTCCCAGTGTATATAAAAGTTATATTTACACTATACTGTGGTCTACTTAGTGTACAATAGCTTTATGTTTTTTAAATGTACATACCTTAATTTAAAACTACTTTATTGCTAAAAAATGCCAAAACAATTACAATGGTAAAATCAAAGATCAGTGATCACAGAACACCATAACAAATATAAAAATGATGAAAAAGTTTGAAATACCATGAGAATTATCAAGATGTGACACAGAGACACAAAGTAAGCAAATGCTGTTGGGAAATGATGCCTATAGACTTGCCCAAGTTAAGGCTTCTACAAATGTTCAATCTGTAAAAAACACAATACCTGCAAAGGGTAATAAAGCAAAGAGCAATAAAACAAGGTATGCCTGTATGTATTCTAATGGTCTTGCTGCCTGAATTTTCTGATTTGTTACTTCAGCTCTCCACCTTACAACAGTGGGTTCAGTAAAATGAATACTAAAGGGGGAAAGAGAGAGAAGAAACTACTAGTGAACTACCATGAAACATGACCAGAGTTTGCTTTTGTTTTCAGTTTATCTTTTGTTCTTGTGGGAATTACCCACAGAAACCAGCAGTTTCCGTGGGACTGCCATCTGACAGCAGTTGTTTATTTTCTTACTCTTTGTTATGAACTACAAATACCCCAACCTAACGTTTGTGATCACCAGTAGTCAATTGTGCATTTCTGCTTCCACTGATGCATAGTGAGGCTGGTAGGGTTTGTGAAAATCGTCAATCCCATCTTTTTTTTTTTTTTTAACAAATGTTAAGTTTATTATTAGAGTGTTGACAAGCATGGCAGAGACTAAAAATATAGTTCCTTTTCGAAATAAAATATTCAGCATTTTGACAGGCTGAGGATTTATTTGGCAATAATTTCTTGGTTAAAATTCCCTGAGGTTTGTTTATATGGCTATTTTAGTTCTTTATTTTAAGTACATCAGCATTTTTCCACAGCCTCAACCTATTCTCATCTCAGCATGCAGGAAGTTAATAGGTAGCACAGAAGCTCATTATTTTAATTCCAGTAAAAACATAACTGGCTAAAGAAGCATGAGTACTAACGTCATTCCTCCTGGTACCCTGAAGAACCAGCAAAGATGACCACAAACTCAAACTCATCAAGGCAATCAGGACCACTGGTCCAGGTAATGAAATGGATGGGCTCAGCCACTGTCAGTTCCAAATAATCTACAGGCACTGCTTGTAAATATGGAATAAGGACCACTTGGAATCTTGTTTTTCTAATGTGACAAAACTTCAAAAGATTTTTTTAAAGAAACATAAGAGGAATGTAGTTCCATTTAAGGTGTTTGCCCACCTAGATTATACACTTATTCCAGTGGTACCACCATTCTTCAAAACATCTGTGGAATTCCTGTTTGGAATTGATCTCAGATATAGTTTATGGAATGCATCAGAAAATTAGTCTTGTTAGTTTCTAATCACATATGAATGAGATTAAAAAGTTAAATTACTTAACTTACTTACCAGACTGGGCTCCAGATGCATTTTGCATTTTCTAAATAGCAGATCTTCTCACAACCAAGTTCGCCACCAATAAATCCTTCAAAACCACATGCCTTGGTCTAAGACAGGAATTCCAATAAGAGAATTCCAAAAGGGATTAGAATAATGGCAGAATCATTGGAATAAGTGTATAGTCTTCCAACCTAAGAACTCTGAACTGGGCATTTGGATCTGTAAGATCAGGCACACTTTAATTAAAAAAGAACAAAATTCTAACATTCTTTCATTCAACTAGTGGTGAGTGGGTGCCAGGCTCTGTTCCAGGGGATTCAGCAGCAAACACATCAGATTTAGCCTTTGCTCTATGGCTATACCAATCTTGAGAGAACCAATTTTAAGAAGTGATCTAAAATACTATTTTAGAATTACATTAATTTGAACTATCTCAGGAAAAAATATGCATAGAATAGGGTGCTTTGAAAGTTGGAAAGTGAGGGGGAAACTTTTGAAGTCCTTTCTTCTGTTTTTGTTTTTTGTTTTGGTTTGGTTTGTGGTTTTTTTGTGTTTTTTGTACAGGACTTTGAAACAAGGCAGGGAAGTACATTTGTATTCAGCTAAATTTAATTTGAATGCTTAGATAGCCTCTAAGAATTAGGGAGGCTACTCAAGCAGGAATGTACCACTGAAACTACCTATCTACTTCACAGAGGCTGTTACGAGACAAAGGACTAAAACCTTAAAGTGATGCTTAATTAAAGTATATTTGCCATCAACAATAACATCAACATTACCTGCTAGTTGAGAGATGTCCTATGTTTCATCCTTTTGAGGGATGAAAGCAAAAATAGTTCAGGAAGGTCAGTTAAATTTAATTCACTTCCAGCGAATAAATATAATTCAGACACCAGGAATGGTGTCAAGATGGGAGGATACAAAAACGAATGTTCTGGTGAGATTTCATCAGCTGCAAGGAACTCATCCTAGTGATATCAAGTATTGGGGTCTTACTGAGAATAAATAATAGGAATGCACATTCTTCCAGTTTCAGCTGAACAAGCTCTAGAAGCTCATTCCTTTCCTTCTACCCATCTAGATATTTGGCAATCCCTTAAGCTTAGTGGTGTCTTGGGGTGAGGGAAATAATCTTGTTCATGAGATGACAGTAGTTAGGCAGACAATATCTAGAAAGACAGGCAGCTTGATATTCCCATCCAGAAGAAGACCAGAATCTTACAAAACAGAATTGCATTGCAGTGGGAATACCAGACCACAGAGCATCACCTCATATTAGGTGGAGCACTTCATCCCTTCTGAGAATTCAAGGGCTGCCACTCAGAGTGCTCCTCCCACTTTCCAAGTCACCCCCAAATTTGGGGGTGAGAGACATTCAGCTGATCTAGAACCAGGTCCTCTTTTCCCTGCCCCCTTTCCCAAGCCCTACCTTGCTCTCCTTTAGGTCCTCAAGGACTGGTCCATATCAGAGAATAACCTTACACAGTTTTTTCATAAATGATGTTATCATTACATCTAAGAAATGCAAGTACCTGCCCTCATTATTCATGTTTATTTCATCTATATTTCTCTTGTGTCCTAAGTTCTTGACTTTCTGAGATTTTTAGATGCTGTGTAGCAGGTGTCTGTTGCTGCACTCCTGGCTACCCACTACCCGCTCCCCCAAATCTCCTTGATGAGTAAGCACCAAAAGTGTTGGTACTGAATCTCAGACTAAGGAAAATTACTCATCCAACACAGGATTCTCTCTTCGTTAGAAAGTATTAATCAATCATCCCCAACTCTTTAAAAATATTAACCGATTACACCAAACTGTCTAAAGATTCATTCCTAAAATCCCACCAATTCAATTTAGTTCCTCCAGACCGCCTTGAAAAATGAAGAAGTGGTACTGCTCTATGGAAGTACAAGTCCCTTTCAACACACAGGTCTACTATGAATATGTTAGTATATATAAATATATACAAATTCTCCTTTTAAGTTACCATTATATAAATGAGTAGTGGTTGTAACTGAAATTTAGGAATGTAATTGGCACTGTCTACTCTGTTCTTTAAATTAATTTGATATAAGAAATGTACATTCAGTAAAATTAAATTACTGAGATTAATGGTTCAAGATGGGTAAAAATTCAAATAATTTCTTCTCATATAGGGAAATTTTGTGAGCAAAAAGTGAGAATTGAAATTGACCTGTGCCACTGGCTTTTTCTGTGACCTTATTACTATCCCTAAGAAGTTAAGGAATATATTTTTAAATCATGCAAATTTGTACTGCCTTTGACATTCCAGTCACCTTAGTGGCCAAGAATTTAGATAATAAATGATGGAAAAGGAAATTGGCCTCAATTTTGTTCAAATCTAAAGATGATGATGTATATTATTTTCCTTTGCCATTCAGTGAGGAGTCCCCTGCTATGTCTTATCTTCTAACATTCTATCACATATCTGCTTTGAATCTATGCATAGTGAATGTTATATTTACTCTTTCAAAGTATCTTGTAACTGCATGATCAGAATGTAGGAAGACTTCAGTTGTTGGTTTATAGCTTCATTCCTTAGACATTATACAGTGTCTAATATATGCCAAGCATTGCACTGGACTTTGAAAATATAAAGATGAAGATACAGTCTCTATCCCCAAGGAATTTAAAGTCTATCTGGGAAGATAGATGGATAGATTACTAATGATGACAGATGTGATGTATACATTAAAGAAAACATGGACAAAGTGCTTTGGAGGCTGAGAGGCAGTAGTGAATAATATATTCTTTAAAAATTCAGGATTAATCAAAGTTATTTCTGCCACCTTTGGACTAAACTAAAACGGCAGTTGTAAAGTGGATGAATTGTGAACACACACGCACATACACACACACACACATATATACTCACCTGTAAGAGTACAATTTCAGATTTCAGCGTAAAGTTGTATCATGTACCTATCTCACAGCTGAGGCAATGGAGACATGCACTTCTCTGGAGTCTCGGTCAGTTTTGGGGCTGTCAGGGCTGACCCTGGCATAGTCTGGCACGTTTATCAGTTTTCTTTGCCTTGTTTGCTAGAGAATATTGTGCAACAGCGGACCTTTGTGATTTCCAAGTATTCAGAAGAATGCTGTTTGACCACTGAACAAATTCTTCTTGACTGCTTTGGATTAAGAATTGCTACTCTGCTGAAATTAAGCCAAAGCAGCATTCAGTAAGCAAGGTATTTTATCTGAATGCAACATAAATCAAAGCCGGAAATGGGGGCTGCTTGGGCTCCCCATTCTGATGCCCTCTTGAGTCTGTGAATTCCATTGCCAAATCTCTGCTTCCAGACCTTGGGAACATGGCTTCACGGATCTGCCTGTTCCAAACTCACACTTCCCATTGCTTTCATTCTGTGGCTTCTAGGCCTGTTTCAAGAATGCAAGGCAAAATTATAATTTCATGGAATATTGGGCATTTTTTTCTAATGGAAGGCCACTTAAATTATCAAATTTCATTGATTACCAAGCCACATAGATGACTGACCAATAGTTACAATTTGAATGGTCCATGAAAGGCAAAATAAATGGAATGATTCCAAAGTAAATATGGGCCCTTTCATGGCTCTTGTTAGGGTTTTTCCTCTTGGGATAGAGATGCAAAGAACTGAATGATGACTGAGGAATGAGAATCGCTATTACCTTTGTGCTGTGTCTCTGATGAACACGGTCCCCCCCACACACACACAAGAGATGACAATAGTCAATAGGCCTACTCAGTGTGGGATCTTAGTTAAGCTATTTTAGATTCTTCCTACAGCTTTGGTAACCCAGCTATAAAAATAAAATAGGAAAACTGTATTGAATATTTGAAGCACTCAAATAAAAGATGATATAAGAGTAGAGAAAACCCCATTTTTATTTCATTGAAATAAAATATTGCTATGAACTGAATGTTTGTGTCCCCCTAAAATTCACACTTTACAGCCCTAATGTAACGGTATTTTGCAGTGGGGCCTCTAGGAGCTAACTAGGCCTCCATGATAGGATTAGTGTCCTTATAAGAAGAGGAAGAAAGCTAGCCCTCTCTCTCTCCACCATGTGAGGATACAAGGAGAAGACTGCCACCCGCAAACCAAGAAGAGGGCCCTCACCACACACCAGATCTGCTGGTACCTTGAACCTGGACTTCCCAGCCTCCAGAGCTGTGAGAAATAAAAGTTTGTTGTTTAAGCCACCTAGTCTATGGTGATTTGTTACAGCAGCCTAAACTAAGACAAACATTATTTAGAAAACAATTAAAGTGATACGTTATGTCAAGAGATTCTCAAACTTGTAAAATTAGAAACTCTTTGTTTTAGCTCTGTGACATCTTTACATTTCTCTCCTCTTTTCAAAAAAAAAATTGAAAAAATATATAAAATTTATATATAGTGCATTTTTAATAATAAAAGTGATACATGCTCACAGTAGAATTTGAAACAGTATAGAAATTGAAAAAAGCATGAATTTTTACTACAACAACCACTGCTACAATAAAATCCGTATTCATTGGATACATTCCTAGAAGTGGAAATGATGGATCAAAGAGTATGTACATTCAAAATTTAATAGATATTTGTCAAATATTCTCCAAAATCTATGCCTCAACCAACAATATTTGTTTCCATGCACCTCCCCACATTGGGTATTATCAAGCTTTTAAATTTTACCAATTTTGTGGTTCTGAAGAACCTAGGGGCAGGACAGGAATAAAGACGCAGATGTAGAGAATGGACTTGAGGACACGGGGAGGGAGAAGGGTAAGCTGGGATGAAGTCAGAGAGTGGCATGCACATATATCCACTACCAAATGTAGTGGGAAGCAGCCACATAGTACAGGGAGATCAGCTCCGTGCTTTGTGACCACCTAGAGGGGTGGGATAGGGAGGGTGGGAGGGAGACACAAGAGGGAGGAGATATGGGGATATGTGTATACGTATAGCTGATTCACTTTGTTATAAAGCAGAAACTAACACACCATTGTAAAGCAATTATACTCCAATAAGGATGTTAAAAAATATTTTTTACCAATTTTAGAGGTTTAAAAAAATAGTATTTGATTGTGGTTTCAATGTGCATGTATTTGATTATGGGAAATTGAGCAAAGTTTTGCTTTTATTAAAGTCAATTAGAAGATCTTATATCAGAGGGAATTTTATAGTATTTCTTGAAATACTGATAATTCCCTGAGATAATCTAATAAATTAAGGGCAACCTAACTTAAGTTAAAATAATAAAAATGGAAGGTACAACTCTTTTTTCTGTGGGTTTGTTGACTTTTTTATTGAAGTGTAGTTGATTTACAATGTTGTATTAATTTCTGCTCTACAGCAAAGTGATCCAGTTATACATATATATATGTTCTTTTTCATATTCTTTTCCATTATGGTTTATCTCAGGATATTGAATATAGTTCCCTGTGCTATACAGTAGGACCTTGTTGTTTATCCATTCTATATATAATAGTTTGTATCTGCAAAGCCCAAACTCCCGCTCCATCCCTTCCCTACCCCTCTCCTGCTTGGCAACCACAAGTCTGTTCTCCATGTCTGTGAGTCTGTTTCTGTTTCATAGATAGGTTCATTTGTGTCATATTTTAGATTCCACATATAAGTGATATCATATGGTATTTGTCTTTCTCTTTCTGACTTACTTCATTTAAGTATAATAATCTCTAGTTCCATCACTGTTGCTGCAAATGGCATTATTTTGTTCTTTTTATGGCTCAATAGTATTCTACTGTATATATGTACCACTTCTTTATCCATTCATCTGTCGATGAACATTTAGGTTCTTTCCATGTTTTGGCTATTGTGAATAGTGCTGCTATGAACATACAGGTACATGCTTCTTTTTGAATTATAGTTTTGTCTAGATATATACCCAGGAGTGGAATTGCTGGATTGTATGGCAACTCTATTTTTAGTTTTTTGAGGAAATTTCATACTGTTCTCCATAGTTGCTGCGCCAACTTACATTCCCACTAACAAGTGTAGGAGGATTCCCTTTTCTCCAGTATTTGTTATTTTGAGACTTTTTAATGATGGCCATCTGACTGTGTGAGGTTGTACCTCATTGTAGTTTTGATTTGCATTTCACTAATAACTAGCAGTGTTGAGGAAGGTACGACTTTAAAACAAGCAAAATAAAATGTGAGACAGCTGTGGAAAGCAGTAAAGGAAACGAAAAAAAGAAGCCATGATAAATGGAAAACATGAAATCAGATGGCAGAAATATATAATATATTCTAATGTAATAATAATTATATAATATTATTTATCATATATATAAGATACAATGTACTACCATTATTACTAAAATATAAATTAAAACAGAGATCTAAAGACAGACATCTTCAGCAGCTATATTATTAATTGTTAATGTTATCTCCAATATTTTTTATTTTATTAAAATATACAGAAAGGTTGAAAAGATTGTGATGGATAAAAGGATGCAACAGTTAAATATGGACCAAATAAAGATGCAATCACAGTTTTAATATTTATATGTAATGCATTATATTTAATCTAATAGTAATATTAGAGAAAACAGAATTTAAGGTAAAAGAAATCATAAGGTATATTTCTTGGGCAAAGATGGATTATTTAGAAATGGTGTTATCTCATTACATGGCGAATACTAGAGTTGGAGGACTACCTCACAAATCTCACTAAATCTAAATCTCATTAAGACTATAAATGTGAAGATAAAGGTATAAAATTAATGGGAGAAAATATTGGAGGATTTCTTGGAAAAGTTCTCAAAAGCAGAAATCATAAAAAAGTAAAAATTAATGGATTATATCAAAATTAAAGATTTCAGGTTTCAAACATCTATAGCTTACATGATAGAACATACAAAAAAGCTCTGCAAAACGGCAGGGGAACAAAAAGGAAAACCTATAGAGAAGTGGGCAAAGGGTATACACAGACAATTCACAGGAGAGAAAACCCAAGTAGCTAGCTAGTCTGGGAATGAACACTCAGCCTAACTGGTAATTTTTTTAAAGTTTTTTTTTTTTAATATTTATTTATTTTAGCTTTGCCGGATCTTAGTTGCAGCACACGGGGTCTGCATTGCGGCATGCGGACTACTTGGTTGTGGCATGTGGACTACTTAGTTGTGGCATGCAGACTAATTGCGGCAATGCATGCGGGATCCAGTTCCCCAACCAGGGATCGAACCTGGGCCCCCTGCATTGGGAGCACGGAGTCTTACCCACTGGACCACCAGGGAAGTCCCCTAACTGGTAATTTTTAAAAATGCAAATTTTTTAAAAGATAGGCTTCACTGGCCTTGTCCCAGGACCTCCCCTTTTGTCTGTTGAAGAAATAATGAATGAGTGAATGAATATACCTTGAATAAGAAGAACACTGTCTACCTGTGTACCTCTTCCAGCCTCAAGCAAGAGGCATCACTGGATCTCAGGCCCCACTTTGGACCTGATTACTTACACCGTAACATCTACAGTTGGATGTGATTCTGTTTTCCTCTAACTCCCTAACTTATCTGCTTGTACCTTTCCCCTGCATTAGATATGTGTTGCCTTCTACTGCAGTTCATTGTAGATTTATCCTACAATATACCTGCCACATGCAGGAGCTCTTAGTCATCTAGAATTCTCTGCAGTATGAGCACAATATTTTGTACGTAACAGCAGTCCGATAAATATTTATGTAACTGAATTCGGTGGAATCATGGTATGTCAAACTCCCAGCTAGTAGGCAGGAAACCATACGAGCTTTGACAATGAATAAAAATGAAGGGGAAGAAAAGGACAAAGTTGAACTAGATCAGAAATTTCCAAAGTATGCTCCAGTGAACACAAATCCTATAAAATGCTACCGGAGTAAAGGGTCCTGGGTCAAATAACTTTGGAGAGTACCACGTAATAGACCCCCACCCAGCCCCTTTGGGTATCACAAGCAGTGGTGTGCTGGGGCCAGCTTGTTCCCACTTGCACAAGTCAATTGTTGAATTTTCAGGAATTTTATGAGCCAAATGTTATACACGGTTATTATTAAAAATTAAATTACATAACTTAAATTAAATGAATTGTATTAAAAACCAAGGTAATAATTACTCAAAACAATACTTTCTAATTATTTTACTACATTTTGTTTTTATTATACTCCTGAGATTGTATACGTCTGTTGTATGTATTGTAGAGTAAGTAATACTGTGCTACTGTGTGCATCTCTCCACAACTTCACAATCATTGATGTTGTGTTGGTGGCTGGTAATGGACCTTAGTAGGAATATTTACACCACAGAAGTCAATCACAGAAATCACCTGCAAAGCAGAGCTTTATCTCTGAAGAATTGGTTGTTAAATATTTAATATGTGATTGCCTATCACAAACATATCAGTCTATTGAAATCCCGCTCGCCTTACAGTAAACACACCTGCTTAATTATCTAAATCACTGTTTTGAACTTTATTTGCTCATGAAATTCTTTTAATGCATTATGTGTATTAACATCCTGAGACAGTACTTTGGGAAAGACTGGACTAGACGATCGCTAAGGCTTTTTCTAGTTCTTACGACACACGTAGACGGCAAGACATCACATACAAACTTACTGTCTCACTTCTTAGCTTTTCAATTTATTGAGGGTGTGGATAAAGTTAACCAGTGCTACCATTAAAAGTAAGGTCAAAGTAATTTAAAAGGAGTCCTACTTCCTAGGAGCTATTAACTGATTTATTTACAATTCCTAGGTTCAAAGCAATTTGGTTAAGGGCAGAGCATCCTACTCAAAGATTCTATTTTTAGTCCATCTGTGAGCAAGGAACTTTATGCCTCTAAATCTCAGTTTCTTCATCTGTAAAATGGGGTACTTTACAGGATTTTTGAGAAAGCAGACAAGGTTACATATGAGGAATCACAGGGAAAGCTTGCAGTTATTATATATGAAAGGAAGTATGATTTGAGCGTTTCCCTCTGAAAGTGGTGTGACAAATGTGGTTCATGAACCATCTTTAGCTGAGTTTGCCAGATCTCAGAAGGCTTCTCCCAAATGCCCACAGCGAAGGGGAGAAATCCTTGGCTCAAACTCCAGAGTAACCTTGCCTGCCTCAAGCAATAGCTCAGATGTGATTGTTAAGATGCCTCTTGGCTTCATGACCGAGCTTACAGAAAACTGCAGATATATTTTCAAAAGATCTAATCAAAGCCATTTGTATCCAGACTGATAGTAAATGTGAAGAGGCTGGGCGCTCTCAGCCCAGATGGGATTCGTGGTAGGGTGTTTTTAAGAAGTAGCCCTTATAATTGTGAGCAGTTACTGTTTGGAGAGGCCACATGAGATTAGACTTAAGCTCAAGGAAAGGTGATTTTAATCTCTCAGGTGAGCCTAGTATAGCACAGATCTGCTCTGGAATACTATTTTCATAAATATGGACATTTTCATTGTTCCTAAGGGTCTGAAAATGTTAACCTGCCCCTAGGAGGTTGCTTTCAAAGAGGGGTATGAGCGAGGAGAGGAGAAGAAGGAGGAAGCTATAACTAGCTCTCTTTCTCTCTCTGATCCAAAACAGGTAAAAGGATGGCAAAATGCCCAGCACGTGCTTCCCCTTTGGCTGGCCCCCACCCACGGATTGGGGCTCCTCCTCTGAGGGCCACTGTGAAGCCCTTCTTTTGCCTGCAGTGGTGACCTGCTAGGTGGTTAATAACCAGAGCGGCCTGTGCACCAACTGGCCAGAACGGACACCAGCTCTGGTGCTGTGAGCCACACGCTGGAGGCCCAGACCTGGGTGCTTGGAGTGACAGGAGCCATGGTGGGAAGGAGGCTCAAGAAAACAGCTAACGACCCACCCAAGTGGACTTATTTCATATGTTAACAATGGCTCTGGGTACACCAGAGCTTACTGGCTGAATGTCAGCCCTGCTTGCCTATACCTCTCCTCAGAAGTAAGACTTTGCTAATGACACATTTTCCAGTTTCCTGACTCTAGCCATGTGGGATGATTCGGGTATGAGCAGCTACAGAATCACTGGTGTAAGTAATAGGACAATGAGCATCTATGTCTTGCTTAGGAATAAAAAAGGGGCACAACCACTTCTTTACATACCAGAGTGTTCAGTGCTTTTATTTCATGGTTATCATCTTATTTTATGCTCAGAACAGCCCTGTTGGATAAATATTATCACCCTTATAGTATAGATGAACCTTTAGATCATAGATGGTCAGATTACTAATAAAGTCTCACAACTAATAATTGATAGAGTTAAATTTATAACTGGGTCTGTGTTGCTCCCACAAAGGGGCTCTTTCTACTGTACCAGACAACAAAGTGGTTGAAAGCACAGGCTCTGGAACCACACTGCCTGGATTTGAACCCCACCTCTGTCACTTAGCTTAGCTAAGTTCCTCAGCAACTGTGTGTCTCAGTCTCCTTACCTACAACATGAAAATAATGGCATTTTTCTCAGTTTTGTTGGTGGGTTAAATGAGCCATAGTCTTTGGAAGAGTCCTGGCACATATTAATCCCCCAATAAATGTTAGACTTCTTGTGCTTGCGTCCCTCAAGACTGCCACCAAAGTCCAGCCTACTCATGGCCCGGATCTTTTTAGATCAATAGATCTGAAATCTACTTCTTAATTTCACCTAGTTTCTACGTCCCGGCCAAACACTGGGCACCTAAGAAAATAGATTCTTCAGGCTTCCTTTCATCCTGAAATACATAATTTCAGAGGTAATATTAGGCACTTCTGCTAACTGCTGACTCTTAGTTATACTTTAATTTTCACTGTAATTTCACTTAATTGACTGACTTATTAAGTTGATGAAGTCTCTGATGCTAAAGAGAGAAGAGAGCCCCCAGGAGCAGTGGAGTTAGGAGGACGGGGGCTTAGGGAGCACACTGACTTGGGCAGGGCCCTGGCTTAGGAGAGTTTTTTAGAACTGAACAGTTTCATAGGTTTTATTATTATTCACATATGGTAAGGTCAACAGATCAAGAAACGAAAACCATTGAAAAGATAGTTTGTCACTCACAACTCCCACGAGGGGTCACACGGGGAAACCTCAGGGTGGGCAGGAGAAGAAGGGAGAAGGGGAACGGCTGTGGGCAGGACCCTCGATAGTGGTTTCTGCAGGAAGGGATGAGCAGGGCAGTGTGTGCTAGGTAGGACTGGGCAGCTTGAATAAGTTCCGTGGGCTCTGGGACACAGGGGCTGTCCCTAGTTGTCGGGTGCCTGGCTCTGGGGTGATTAGGGCAGGTGGATAGTGGCCCAGAGTGTGAGGACCAGTTAAAGGAGGTGTTTGGATGTAGATTCTGGATCGGTTGGTTTGTATTTGAAATGTGCGCTTGTGGGCAAGTTGTTGACTATCTCTAGGAATTGGCCAGCCCTGGGAGAGTCGGTCCTTCCAGAGTGAGCAAGGACCCAGATGTCAAAGCGTCAGAACACAGAAAACAAGAGACATGGTTAGTATACCGAAGCGTGGGGTACGAGACACCTGCGTTACAGAGAGAGGGAAGAATTCAGAGAGTGAAGAAGACGGGCCAGCCTCCCTAGAAGCACCAGCGCAGGCGCTCTCAGCCTGACTCGTCTTACCCGCTCCTTCATTACCCTGCCTCCACAAGGGCCTCGAGCACTGCTTAGCCAGCCTTTTCTTCTCCCGTCTGTGTCTTGCCCACCTCTTCCCACCTCCCCCACACACACCTGGTTGTCAAGGCTCTAGTCTCCCCTTGGCTGGGCCCTGGAAAGCCTGGTTCCTCAATCCTTACTTCTCCAGAAGGCAGAGACTCTGTCACACTTCAATCCTCTCAATTAGAGTATACAAACAGGCCTTTTTACTGAATAGCCACGGGCAGCAAAGACACACACAGACTCACAATGCAGCACATTCATCAGTAAAATGTGAACTTCTGGGTCTGGGCTTACATTTCAGTGCGCTTTGTCAAACAGTGGTCTGTGCCCTCCCAGAGGGGCAGGGCCAGGGCACAGCTCTGAAGCTGGCCAGGCTCAGCATTTGGGCAAATAGCCTAAATGCCTTCTGGGTGTGGTTGAAGCCCCTGAGTCACCTTTGTGCTGTACCAGTTGGGCAGAAGAGTCAACGATACCAAGGAGACTCCCCAGAGGTGCCCTTTGTATTCCTCACTTTGTGGTATTGGCAAACTCGGTGTGGATCGTTTGCAAGTTAACTGGGAGAAGGACAGGAATTTAGGGTCAGGATGGCAAGAAGTTTCCGTGTGTTCTGGGGCTGTCCCGAGGTCTGTCTGCTAGAAGCCAGTTTAACATGGATGAGAAAAAGACAGCCATGCTTCCTTCCTTCTGGTTGACACTTTGTAAACCGACATAAAGCCCTAGATCTAAAACCACCAGTTTTCCTACCCTATGGTAACATTCGGAAGTTCTGTCTTAGGACTGGGGAGGTTTCCTGAAGTTCCCTTAGCTAGAAGCTTTACTTCTAGTAAATTAAAGTGCATAGAAGTGAGACAAACATGAGTATAATTACATAACTGTTTTCTCATCGAGAAACCCTCCCATGTGAGATATTTCAAACCACTTTGGACAAGGCAACATTTCCTTCTATAATTAAAAAAAAAAGACCTGACACAAAAAGGTTAAAGAAATTGTATAAGAATTGGCCTTTTAAACTCTGATTTTTTTTTTGTATCTCAGTATTGCTGTTTTCAATATTGATATAAGGTTTTACAATGAAACATGCATTTAAACACTTCTGCAGTAAATAAGCCCAGATTATCAGCAGTTATTACAAAATCTGGAGTTTGCGGAAAAGATTTCTTTGCCTCCCATTTTTCTCAGAGTATTTGTAAAACATGAAGTCCAAATGCCTGAGCTTCTCCCAGCATCTCTACACAGTTTCTGCTTCTCCTGATCACATCTTTCAATCTCCTACTTCATTCTGCCCACCTAGAAAGACCCCCATCCTTTCATCTGCTAACCTCTTACCCACCCCCATGGTCAAGCCCAACTTCTTTTCTGGCCACAGTTCCTTTCTTCCAATGCAGAACGAACGCTGCTGATAGGATTGCCTTGGCAATTAGCCCAGGATGACCATGAAATTGTTCACCCATTGCTCTCTTGTAAACTGTCACTTAAACACTTTAATGCTGTTTAATTTTTCCCTGAGTTACATCTTTTCTTCCCACGTGGACTGTAAGTTCCTGGCGGGTCAGCACTTCTAGTTTTTGCATCCCTGAGAGAGCCCAGCAGAATGGTCCTAGGAGGTAATTTAACTGCTGTGAGGTCTTACTTTTGCCATTTAATCCCTTACTGCCTATGTTCCGTGAGCCCACTTAAACTTTTATGAAATGCCATGTGCTTTACATCTTTCTGGTAATCTGAAACTTTTAGTTCTGTTTGTTTTGGAACCTGGAACACATATAAACTGTTCTGTGAAGAACTTTCTTTAAAATGGGAAGATTAGAAGATTTGAGTAAATAAATTCTTTCCCATCAATGACTTCTAAAGATTTATAGACCAATATAAGTTAGAGCTTAGTCAATGTTACTTCTTAAAAATGTCTAACTTATACTTCCGGATTCTGTCCTAATCAAGCTTTCTTGTGCAGTTAGACAAGCCAAAACATTTCCAGAGCTGTGATTAAATGAAGGAAAGCAAGATGCTATTGAGCTGGTGAGGCTGAATTACCCCTATTCACTTCATCTCCAGAAATATTAGAGGGCTCAGCTAACTGCACTGACTTGAAACATACCAGGGAGACCCAATCTATGAAATGGTAGGAAAGATTTTTGTTTTATTGCCAGACTCGAAACCAGGCCAGAGTGGTACTTAAAATTTCAATTACATGAGCAAAGGGGCTTCTTTACACTTGAGGAGGGGAACTCACATCTCCAAGTTGGAATAGGTTCAACAAAGGAGGTCTATGAGCCACATGTTGGCTACCTCTACTCAGCATGAAATAAGAGTGCCTGCTTCAGCAGCTTAAAACACAAAACAAACAAACAAGCATACATCCACAGATCTGGCTCTCACTCTTGGGGACAGAGCCACCCTGAGTGTTCTGTTAGTCCTCTTTTCCTCCAGAGACGCACCAGTCCTGCAGCATCAGAGGCACAAGCATCTGCTCCAGCACAGAAGTGCCAACTAAAATTGCAAGTGTCGCCTGTAAGGGTGCTGAGAACTCTAAGTCATTTAGTCCCTAATCTGGTGGTAGCCCCAACCCAGAAGAACCAGAGGCAACATCTGTGCTGTGTTTTGAGAAGGCTTGGGGTGTCTCAGCAGCCCGCAGTCAAGCTTCAAATACCACCATGACAGAGGCGGCCCTTCAGGTTAGACCACCACCTCCTATTAAAATGCAACATAGGGACTTCCCTGGTGGCACAGTGGATAAGACTCTGTGCTCCCAATGCAGGGGGCCTGGGTTCAATCCCTGGTCAGGGAACTAGATCCCACATGCATACCGCAATTAAGACCCGGCACAACCAAATAGACAAATAAATATTTTTTAAAAATGCAACATAAACACAAATACACATGCACACATGAGCATACACAACCTTGGGACCAGGGAAAATGAATGCAAATACCCCAGGCCTGACCCTCACAGGGCCTGCCCTGGAGCCTGAGTCACTAAGAATCTCTCCATGGAGCATGTGTCTCGGTCAACACAACCTGCTGTAACAAAATATCATACACTGGGTGGCCTAAACAACAGACATTTATTCTCACAGTTGTGGAGTCTGACAAGTCCAAGATCAAGGTGCCAGCCAATTTGATTCCTAGTGAGAGGCCTCTTCCTGCCTTGTAGACAGCCATCTTCCCACTGTGTCCTCACATGGCAGAGAGAGAGAGAGAGAGAGAGAGCGCGCGCTCTGGTGTCCCTTCCTCTTCCTATAAGGGCATTAATCCCATGATGGGGGCCCCACTCTCATGACTTCATCTAAACCTAAGTACAGGCAGACCTCAGAAATATTGTAGGTTCAGTCCCAGACCACTGTGATAAAGTAAATATTACAATACAGCAGGTCGCGTGAATTTTTTCGTTTCCCAGGGCATATAAAAGTTATGTTACACGATACAATTCTATTAAGTGTGTAATAATTATGTCTAAAAAACCCACTGTACATACCTTAATTAAAGAATACTTTATTGCTAAAAATCGCTAACCCTCATCTGAGCCTTCAGCGAGTCATAACAGTAACATCCAAGATCACTGACTGCAGATCACCAGATCAAAACTAATAATCATAAAAAGTTTGGAATACTGTGAGAATTACCATAATGTGATACAGAGACAGGAAGTGAGCAAATGTGCTTGGAAAAATGGCGCTGATGACTTGCTCGACGTTGGGTTGCCACAAACCTTCAATTTGTAAAAGCGCAATGTCTGCGATACAGTGAAGCACAAGAAAACAAGGTATGTCTGTACCTCCCAAAGCCCCCACCTCCAAATGCTACCACATTCAGGGTTAGGACTTCAATGTATAAATGTCAGAGGACACAAACACACAGTCCATAACAGCATGAGAACTAAGAAACATGACAAGAATGTGTCAGTTCATGGTGCACCATGTAGCTGGAAGGTCACAAGGCGAAATCAGACCTGGAAAAGCCAAATCAGAAAGAAGCTGCAGTTAGGGTAGGGGAGACAAATCAGTGAGAAGAGATTGGAAATCACTTTTGTTGTGAGGCCCGGGGTGGGGGGAAAAAAGCAACACTACATTCCAGTTGAGGTATGTTAATGACAGAGCACAAGAATGGATCTCCATGCCCCAGGGCCTCCCGAAATCAGGAATCTCCTTCTAGCTCCAAGACCAACCCTATTAGGCTCCCATTCCAGGATGTTGTGACTCATTTTTATTGTCTACTCCTACCATGAGATGCTCTTCTTTACCTGAGTTTGTCTGAGTCAAGGTTGACTGGAACGGCCACTGAGATCAAGTACCATCTCAAAGGCTGAGTGAGCTGACAGCCAATCCGTGTGGAAAGACGGCTGTTATGGGTTGAATTGTGTCCCAAAAAAGGTATGTTGGAGTCCTAACCCTGGGTACCTAAGAATCTGATCTCATCTGGAAATAGGGTCTTGGCAGATGTAATCAAAATGTAAGTTAAGATGAGGCCATATACTGGAGTAGGGTGGGCTTTCCATTCAATGTGATAAGAAGAGAAGAAAAGAGACACAAACACAGACAGCCACGCAGGACGCCATATGAAGATGGGGGCAGGGGTTGGAGTTGTGAAGCCAAGGGAGGCCAAGGACTGCAGGCAACACCAGAGGCTGAGAGGAAGGGATGGAACAGCTTCTTCACGCACTCCTGCAGAGAGCATGGCCCTGCTGACGCCTTGGTTTCAGACTTCTAGCCTGAAAGAATAAGCTTCTGTTGTTTTAAGCCTCCCAGGTTTTGTAATTTGTTACAGCAGTCCTAGGAAATTAACACAGGTGCTCCTAAGGAGTTCAGAAAAGTCCCAGAATGCTGAGTTTTGACCAGAAAGGGCAGGTGTGAACAGGTGCTAGAGCAGGGAGACTTTGCATGGAGGGGCATTATAAAGATGCTGCCTTCCTGCCTGGGGTGAGACAAAGAAAAGAAGAGGTGGGGGATGCAAAGCAGGGTCCACGTTGCAGCCGCTCTCCCCGTAAGCACTCATGGAAAACACCAGAATGTCCAGTAAGTAAATGCTGGCTACAAGCAAAGAGGGAGGAGGAGAAGAAGAAACGAATGAGACGGATGGAGATGAAGGGGGGAAGGGGGAGGGGGAGGGAGGTGAGGACCTGTGCCATGTGAGGTAGCGTATGCACAGGTGTCTGGGATTAGAACTTGGATATCTTTGGGGAGCCATTCAGCCTACCACTGGGTCTGTAGGTCAGTGCATGTTTACACAGATACATACATATATCTTTCTCTACTACAGCTCAGAAAAGAATTGAATTCAATCGAATTGCCTTTCAGTTGGAGAGATCATAAAATAGAACTTTCCGCATTTATTCCACTCTTCTTCCTTTAACCACCTATACAAATCCCCGGAAGAAGAAACAATCACCTGATAACCTCAGTGATAAGACAACCTCAATCATCGACTTTAACAAATGTTTTCTGAGCCAGCATCATGGCCTAGCAAATCCACCTTGCTTCACTTTTCACACAGGGGCCAGCAGAATGCTGTAATCAGCATAACAGTCAGTATTGCCTTAAACTGGCAGTTTGCACTACAGTGTTGGGTCACAGAACAAAGGGTCAATTCAGAGGAGAAAAAAATGAGTAACATTGGTTGTTTGACTTTCACGTAGGCAAAACAACCATTTGATTGATGGACTCTTTCATTTTTCATAGTTATTTTAGCACCTTATAACTACAAGCTAAGTGTGCCATTTATATAACTGTACACTGGTCTATTTACCGGGTTATCAAATGTTTTAATTCATCTATGAAATCAACATTAGCCACTCCCAACATTTATACTTGCCTGCGGCACACCCAGCCTTCACGAACCCACTCACCACGTCCACTTTTCCCTTTAACTCAAAGTAGAGTTCTCCATTCAATTGGGTCACTAATTTTTTAATTTTTTACTCAGCAAATATTCTCTGAATGTCTATTATGTGGCCGGCACTGAGCTGGATCCAAAGACAGAAAAATGTGGCAGACTGAACATTTTTTTAGCAAGAGAGTTGAACAGTCCCCTTCTGATCAGTTTGGGAAGACTTCCCAAGTTCAGGAAGGAGTCATTGGCATGGCTTGTTCTCAGTGTTCTTAGTTAGGCCAATATAAGGTTGGTAGGTACCATTCATCCTGGGAGAAGCAGTACTAGATCTTACTATGGTTTGATCAAATGCCCCTCACAGTTTGCAAATGGATAAATTTGCAAAAGTGTCCCAGGCGTCCGCAGGGTAGGAAACGTAGCAATACGACCTCTGAAGTTCTGGTCCCATGAACTAGTTCTTGTTGTAGTATTTTGAAGCTTGGAAAAAGTACAGCTCTGAGATAAAAAGAAGGAAACTCTAGCTACCCAGCCTGAGAAGAAAGCACAAAGAACCAACCAGAAATAAGATTCTTCATAAAGACATATGAAGAGCTATCAGGGGACAGAAATTCAGTCAGGACTTTCAATCTGCCATCTTAACATGACCCCAGTGGTTTGGGTCCAATTCATGGAGTCAAATGTCCCAGAGGAATTCACTCAACACAGTGATAGTCAAAGGGTAATCAAGTTACTATATTAATATTGCACACATAAACATAGATATGTGACAATTCTGTATTTCATTACCCCTCCCCTTTTGTTTTTAAAAAATGTTGGTTGACCATTAAGATAATAAAAAAAAATTTTTGAGTGCTTTAATATTAAAGGGGCTTTAATATTCAGCTACCATCCACTGCTCTTGTCATATATGACAAAGCAGGACATATAAAAGAATGGCCCGACAATTCGAAGAAGCCCATGACTTGCTTTGGTTGTCTTTCTGATAAACAAAATATGAGATAAAGCTTTCTGGAAACAGTTTCATTAATTATTTCATGATATTATTAAAGTAGTGTATGTAGAGCGCTGTGCTAAGATTGGAGAGTCCTGGTCTCCCAGACCTCTTATTGACCAGCTGTTCTATTTTGGGCACTTGCCTTAATTTCTTTCTTCCTCTTCTGTAAAATAAAGGGTTTGAACTAGATGACTGCTTGCAAGTTCACAGATTTTGTGGTTCTCTTCACTGCCAAGAAAATAGTCTTTTTGAGGTTCCATGTTATGGAGAAGCGATCTAATAGGTTGGAAGGCTGAGGTCTGTTGGCAGGAGAGGAGCTCTAAGGCTTCAAACGGGACACCCTCAGGGATGAATGAGGAGTTTGGACTGATAACCCAGGCTCAACTCCAGCACCAAGTGGATGGGGAAAGGACGGTGGAGGGGACAGGGATGGCAGAGGATGCAAACCCCTCCAGACACAGCCCTTTCGGCACAGAGATTGGGCTTTGGGATCATTTGGCTGAGCATGTGAGTGTAAACTTTAAAAGACAAAATAGTGCTCTCAAGACCTGGCAGATCTAGCTAGCTGAGAAAGGACATCCTTAAAGCACTAGACAAGGACACATTGGACTATACAGGTCCATTTTCAACTGTGACACCACAGTAGGGCTGAAAATGAATCATGGTAACCAAAAAGTGGGACCTACAAGCAGACTAAACAGATTTTCCAGTTCTTTACCTACTGACCCTTTGAACTGAACAAGCTTCAGGATGTTTAAGTAATTGTGGGAGTGGGGGTAGGTGAGATCATGAGCAAGAAATATGAACTTCCTGCTACATGAAAGAAATGGTGGCTCCAGCGCATCACTGGGGAAATTAAAGCTGTGACTATATTTGTACCTCAAGACTGTGATGTGGGTAATGCACCTCTGGCTGTGAATATCCAAAGCTGAATGACATACTCGGACAATTATCAGGATGACTGCTGGTGCTCTAGAATGTTTTCGGGCCAGGAAAGAGAGTGCCCTGTGTAAGGAAGGAAAGGCCTGCAGGGACCAGGCAGGGCAGATGAGGCTGGAGACAGAAGGGCCACAGCAGGAACACCTTCTAGGTTCTAGATTGGTAGGATCCTCCCTTTCTTGCCATAAAGAGGGCATGAAAGTGCTGCTGGGCCAGAGCTATGGATTATAACTAGTGTCCTTTAATGCAATTAGTCTCTTGTGAGTAATTTGCACTTCTGGAGATTTCCAGATATATTGATATTGAGCTCAAAGTCTCCATACTAGAAGGCATTTCCTTTTGATCCTCAATTTACTAAAGAGCTGTCATGTCAAATTTCTTTGGTATAAAAGTACAGCAACACAATTGGTTAAAGGTCAGCTAAAGTAAACTCTTTTAAAATGGAGACCAAAATTTCACACTAAATATAAAACCGTTTGATGGAAACTTAATCTTGAATAATAAAACTAAAACTTATAAAAGATAAATTTATATTAAACTTAACAAAATTTAGGCTAAATTGCAATTATGCCTTAAGTTTTAACAAAAGATAAATTGCGTAAGGTATTTCTTGAGGGTGAAATTATTATTTTTCAAACAAATTGCATGATAAACATAGTTCACTTGATATTTACATTTGGCTTTTTCAGTATGGCCATAAAGAAAGTAATTTAAAAAGATATCTTGGCCATCATTAATTTTTTCAATGCTTTTCTCTTAACCCTTTGATAATCAAATCAGTTTCTGCCTGAGGATATATCCTGTCCTTACTTGCATTAGATTTCTCTCCTTCAATTGTTCATTAACTCTGACAAACTCTCATGTTTAAAATTTTGAGTGTGATTCCAGCAATTTTCCAACATTACTATATGAGTTCCTGAGTTTTCTGTGTTTGTACTTTACTGTTGTATGTTAACATCTGACCATCAACAAAAGTCAGGCCCCAGAAGGCCTTGACATGATAAGCAGAGAAATACTCTAGTGTTAAGCTGGGATGGTTGTTTGTCTAAGGACCAATCTCCCAAGCCCTCAGATCACTAGTGAATACTTTCAGGCCTTGATGGGTTTTGCTTGCCCCTGACTTTATCTCCCTTATGTATCCTCATAACTATAGAGACTCCTCTAATGAATAAGAGGATAACAAGGACCCCCTATAGTTTGAAACTCATACTGTCTCAGACACTAAGGTCCTTATCCAACCCAAAAGCCAATGTAGACCCTCATATATAGAGACTGGAGTAGGATAATCTGTGTGCAACTGTACTCACTCTCATTTGTGAATGATTTTTATGAAAAATGCATCCTGGGTTGTGAATATATCAGGAACATATCTTCCCTTCCAGACAAAACACAACAGCTACAGTGGCAGCCTTCTGGGCACCAAGAATCATTCACTCTACTGTAAAATGAATAAGGGCACTTGATTATAAAATCCCTTCTAGCACTAAAGGTTCATGGCCAGGTTATCCTTCATCAGTTGAAGACACCTCTCTGGGTGGGGAGCCATGAGTATTGGTAGAAACACTGACAGACCATTCTCCTGGTCAGAGGTGACATATAAACTCAAATGCCACGGGGATATTTATCTCTATTTAGTCTCACTGACTGATTTTTTAAGAAACACTAGGGTATATTTTTAGGCCCTGGGTACATCATGTGCAGTTATTCATGGTTGGGACATAGTCTACCTTGATCCTTTGGTGGAGACTATTCATGTGCGTAAATCATTTAAAGCAAGCAGGTATGCAGAAGGAGAAAAGAAAAAAAAGGAACAGAAATACCAACTTCCTTAATTAGTTTCTAATGTGTGTAGTTTTATTTATACCTATGACCAAAGTCTATCCTATTTTCTCTTCTGTAAGCTTTGGATTTATTACTGTAATAATCACGCAAAATGCTTTTTCTATGTTGATGATTAAACTAATATTATTCCTAACAAAGTAGTAAGTGTACTGTATCCGAGGGTACTGGTAACCACTGAATTACCATCCAGTCATAAATAACTAGAAAACTGGATGAAATATAGAAAACAGCTATCTTCAGACATTATATAACAAGCCATGCAGCACTGCTCTTCCTGAGAAAAGAAATACAAATGAGGAGGGCCCTACCATTGACAAGTCTTTCTGAACTTCAGTGCAAGGGGGTAAAAAGCAAACAGACCCCAGCTATCTTGCTGAGTGAGGAGACAAAGATATGAATTTGGGGAGTCCAAGGCAACTCTGTGGGGCAGAATATATGAGAAGAGGGAGCCATGTAGAGAAAGAACTCCAGAAATCTGCATAGGGATCCTCTGGAGTCTTTAACTGAATACCAGTCTGTGCCTGTCTGGGGTGAAAACCCACAAGGCCAGGCAAAAACAACTTCCAGGGAAAGAACAATCACCAGAGAAGTGTACAGAGACAACTCCCAGAGTTCATACCAGGGTCGGTAATATTTCAGGTTCTCATGAGGCAAAGTAGAGAAACTTCACTGAATACACAGGACATTTAGTAACTATTCTAGGAGGGCCATGCCCTAGAAATAGATCTAAAGTAAAGGCTAATTTAGCCCTAAACCAAAAGAGTTGAAAAATAAAACACAAAGGGATTAAACTAGACTGCAAGTAACTTCTAATTGCCTGCTGTAAAAAAAATCCAACACTCTTCAAAGGAATTTAAGAAAATCCAACCATTAACAATGTAAAATTCATGATGCCTAGTACTTAGTCAAAAATTACCAGGCATGAAAAAGAGAAGGAAAATATAATTCATAACCAAGAAAAACAATTAATCTATAGAAAGAAACCCAGAAATGACAGAAATGAAATTAGCAGTCAAGGATTTTTAAACTGCTCATACAAATATTATAATTATGGTCAGGATATATGGAAAACATGTACATGATGATGTGAGAAATAGAAGATATGAAAAAGACACAAATGGAAATTCTAGAAATGAAAAATATTACATCTGAAATGAAAAAATATACTGGTTGGAAAAACCAGTATAAAAAAATATAAAATACAGAAGGAAAATTTAGTAAACTTGAGCATAGCAATGGAAATGATCTAAAATGAAGAAAAAGAAATGGAAAATATGTTATTTAAAAAAACCAATTTTTACTCGTTTTAAATATTTTTAGAAATAAGTCTTCAAAATAAAATAATGACAATATATTATCAGGAATCATGATGCCTGAGTTGCGGGGTAAATCAACCCTAGAGTGAAGGTGACCGTGGACCCACCATAAGAAGCTTACAAGAAAGTCTTGATAAAATTTATCCCAAATAACCTAAGTGCTTGCCAAGAGGAAAACCAATGCTCATTAAAAGAATACAGCAGGGACATGGAATGGAATGGAGAGAGGGAAATGTCTTATACATTCATTGCAGTAGTGATTACACAGGTGTACACATTTGTCAAAACGCATCAAACTCTACACTTAAAATAGATGGGTGCATTTTATTTCATGTACATTATACCCCAATGAGTTTAGGGAGAAAAGCAAAGAAATGGCTATATTTAAGTCTTCCTTCGAATGTGTGTTAAGGGGAAGTGGGATTTTTTTCAGCAGGTCTAGGCTGGTCAAAGCATTTAAAAATCCTATCCAATGCTGTCTGGACTGAAGACCCACTGTTTTATTCTTGGAAAGTCTCCCTATTCTGAGCCTAAATATTATTTAGTTCTCCAAGGAACATCAAAGTAAGTTCAAAATAAGTGTTATCTGTTTTTTAAAAACTTCATCATCTATATCAGTCTCAGAGTGAAATGTTTTACAAGTTTTAAAAGGTAAATTTAAATAGCAAGTCTTTTAAAAGTAAAGGAAGAGGGAGCTACCTAGGTGTTTTTGAACTTCATGCTTAGTAGTGTTGGTGTCCTTGACTGCAGTCATTTAGGGATAAAAAATACTAAAATATCCGTGTGTTACTAAAATAAATGTGGGGCACTGCCCAGCTCTCCCTGTCAGACCGAGGTACTCAATCCTCCAGCAGCTGGGAGTGGTGACCTCCAGTGGCTTCTGGAATTGCCCTCTGCTGAAGGGACTGCCTTGTCCAAGCTTACACCTCCTCCTCAAGGGCAGCCCATGTCCAGTGAGAGGTCAATGCTGGGGTTCAAAGACCAGGCCCTTTTTTGTCTTATCTCAAGTCAGTACAACTCTGCAGGGAGATCTTAGCTCTAGAGCTCCCCATGTGACCATTTGAGGTCTCTGTTTCAGCCCCACTCTAGTTCAATTTCTCCCTCTGCCAATCCGGCTTCCCTACCGCCCTCAGATGTTTTCTTGAGGGAAAACTGCAATAAATCTCCTGTACACATGAGATCCATCTTCCAGTCTGTTTCCCAGGGAAAATGACCTATGACAATCAGTACATGTGACGGGACTCACCTGTGTCTGGTGTGATATTTTTATGCCCAAGTGAAAAATAAGTATCCACAACCACTAGCTTTCTTGGTAACCATAATTAACCAGCTGTAAAATATAATGAAAAAATCCCAATCACAATAATAAAAAATACACAGAGAAAATAACTAGGAATAACCATAACAAGACAAGCGTAGGATATACATTAATAAAACACTACTAAAAGTCATTTTAAAAGATGTGAGCAAAGGGATGAAAGTATATTGTTCTTAAGAAAATTCAGTCCTGATAAAGAGAGTGATGCTCCGTAAATCTATTCAACATAGTCCAAATTTGAAATTTGATAAAAATAATACATAGTTCATGTAGGAGAATAAACATAGAAAAATGGGGCAGGGGAATTTAAAGAACAGGAAAGGCAAACCGGAGAGAGAGTGAGCCTTAACGCTGTCAAATATTGCAATATAAAGCTGCACTCACTTCCACCAGGATTCTTTCTCCTTCCAGAGGCTGACTCCCTCTGTCGTGCTTCTCTACCTCCTCTCTTTCAACTGTATACCAATTGCCTGTTTATTTTGTCTCTCCCATTCTGCTGTAATCACTCGAGAACAATCTATGCTTTTCAAGATATGTCTTTAGCACCCAGCCCAGTGCCTGCACAAAGTGATGAATGAGTGAATGAATGACCAATTAAAGGGACAAAAAAGCAAGCACAAAACTGGCTACAATGAAGCTTAGTTCATTCCTTCTGAGATATCTAGGGGTCTCTGTCATTACAGTCTAAGCTGTTGCTAATGCCATCAAGTAGTAAATACTTATTTCCTGCGGATATGCCCCATTTCCTCTGTGTCTAAATTTACATTTAAGGTAATGCATGCACATATTGTGCAGCACAGGGAATATAGCCAATATTTTATAATAACTATAGAGTATAATCTATAAAAGTTTTGAATCACTATGTTGTACACCTGAAGCTAATATAATATTGTAAAACAACTATACCTCAATTAAAAATTTAATTAATTTAAAATTTTTTTACTTTAAAAAGAAAAGAATGCTTGCACTTGTAAACATGTCCATGTTTGAACAATTAAACTGCGTGTCAGATTATGTTCCTAAAACTGCGCGGCAATGGAGACCTTTAAAGGTCCATGTCTCAGCCCCCTTTATGAGAAAAGATGCTTTAGATATTGTAGTTGAGAAATAAAAGCCAATGTCATGAGATCTAATTTTCCTTGGGAAAGTCAAGGAAGGGCACTGCATTTACACCAGGAAGTGCTGACAATGCCTAACTGCATCGAATCTTATCTACACAAGCAGTAAATCCCTTCACCCATCAAGCTGGTAAGAGGGCAGGTTTGCTCCACCACTGCTGCCAGCCAAGTTTTTAGCCCTTCCGCTACCTAAGAGGTTTCATTTCAGGATGGAGATGATAACGTGCCCAAATAGTACAATTCAAGTTCCAATGAATTTTAATAATGGCAACTCCCTTTGCAAAGTGGGAGAGAGAATATGCTGTCCTACTGTAAACTTCCTGGAGATCCACACAGTAATCTGACTACCTGTGCCCATACGGGTTACCAGAGGGCAGAATTCACCCAGGTAATGAAAGGTTAAATCTGGACTTAAAGTTACACACACCTCAAAACACGTTTCATTTTGAGTTGTGTAATACAGCCCCAGTCTACCAGCTGATGACTGGGTAGATTTTAAATTTCAACTTTTATCAGCCTATAGCTCAGAGTTGCAGAATGCCAACTGGGCAAATGACTTTATGAAAGCAGAATGAATACACAAGCTCTAATATTATTAAAAGATGCAGTGAAGTTTTTTTTTAAGGAAGATAGGTAAATCTGATAAAAAAAAATTTAGTTTAAGCAAATTGTACTTTAGAGTGCCCTTGAAAACATAATAACAACTCTTCCCAAGTTGGAGGTGTACACATTTGGGTCTTTCACAATCTAGCTTTCACATCCGTACAACTTCAGGGCCTGCACTTCTACCACAGGTGAGCCAGGCTGCAGATATGATCTGGATGCCATAATGAGGATTCAGTCCATGGTCCTAAAACTTGGAGCTAACCTCCCCAAAGTCTGAATTTTTTAAGCAAAACAGCCTTGTTGGTGTTTATTTGTGTATTTCCTTTGTTGCTTTTGGCCCCAATTATCTCATAAAAGAGCTTGAAGAACATGCATAAAACATGCATGAAAATATGCGTAACATGCATAAAAGACCTTGAAAAACATACATATTGAAGAACATTCATAGAATTTAAACAAGGCTGATGCTTTTTTTATCTTCATAGCAACTCTCTAAGGTAGGTATTGTTATCATAATAATCAGCTCCAAGATTCAAAAAGAACATACTTGAGGCAAAGGGGCTGCTGACTTACCCTAGAGAAGGAAAAGTTACAAGTTTTCTGATTTCCCTTAGGTTGGAGGAAGATATCTCATTTCCCAGAAATCTCTTTGAGTCGGAGATGCCTGGAAATAGCTGTTTCTGGAGAAAGCAATAGGCTGAATCAAAAGTAACATACTAATTCTAAATCCTGGCAATTACATGTTGAGAGCTTGCCTAGATATTCTAGGTGCCACCGTGCAATAGGCCAGTGGTGTTGCTGACAGCTCAGTGCATATCAGGGAAAAGACACACTCTCAGTGGGCGCCTCTTATAGCCACATTAATCCAACTGAAGTGTGATTCTGGATCACAGCCAGTCTACCCCACTGAGGCAAGGCTCCATGGAACACCAAGCTAGCAAAGGCGGACCTGACCAGCTAAGAAGATGAAGGATAGGAGAAGCAGGATAGTTAAAATATCTGTATAGTGAGCTTTCAAGCATCGCTAATATTAAAAAGACACATAGAGTCCCAGCATTCCATGGCATCCAGTGGAAACAAAGGCAGTCACGTGACTCAGAGGGCTGAGAGTGATCTGAATGAGGGCTTATTTTGAGCAGAAGCCATGTGGGCTTCAATGCAATGGTGTTAAATCATGAATATAGAACAATCCTGGCTAACAGAAAGTCATTGACCAAAAGACAGTGTTCATACTTCCAGAGTGACAGCGGCAAATACTCATAGTCTGCCTATCCTTCTCAGCCCCTAACAAGACATATGACAAGTTCCAACATAGTCTTCATCTGGAGGAAGGATGTCCAGTCACAGAGACAAGAGTAACACTCATCAAACCAGAAAAAGACATACCGCAGTCAGTATGTCTAAATTGGCTAGCCCAAATTGTAAGTGCCTTAGCAGTTCTGAGGACACAGAAATCCTTAAGGGTGAGCTGGACCCTCAAGGGTACATGATTTTAATTGGTAGGGCGGCGAGCATTCCATGGAGAGGAAGCAGCATGTAAGAAGAAAAGGTGTTGGACATTGGAAACATGGAGAAAATCAAACTGTACAACAGAAACTTGACCCCCCCAAAAAAGCTTCACAATTGATGATCAGATCAGTGATTTTCAAACAACTTGAAAATTTCTCTAAGTAGTCATAGCAGAAAATAATGAGACAGCCAGTGGAATCCCCCATGCCACCCAACCCTACCACCACCCCTGCCAAGTATGTTTTAATCAGGAGATTCACCTTTGATCTGTTTTGTGTATTCAGATTCCAAGTAAGATTTTGCTTTAGAATAAGTTGCTTTAAAAAAAGCCTAAAAACATGATAAGGACCCTGACAACAAGAATAACAAGATAAGCTACAAAATCATAGTTTTTAAAAAGCCAAACTCAAATGAAACTTAATTTCAGAAGAGTGACAAATCCTTTCTGGGAGAGAAGAGATCCATAGTGGCTCTTGTACTTGGCAGGGTGGTGGGAAGAGGAAAAAATCTTTCATAGATGGGAATCAAGAGAAGCCACTTGAACTTTGAACAAACATGTAACAGTTACATAGGCTCATTTGATGGACTAGAGTCCTGAGCAGCACCAGCCAAAGAGCCAACACTTTCTAATAGGCCTTCATTGAGTTCATGAAAAATCCATCCAAGATTGAAGGCAGGGAAGGAGCTTAAAGAGAGATTCCTGCTGGGGTACACAGGCCTTCTCCAAATACTAGGTAATGGCATGCTGAAGGCTGGAAGAAAGGCAGGAAAGTGGAGAGAAATCCCTGCGGGGCACGCTAGGCCTTTGCTGAGTACATAGCAACAACCCTGTGGAGTCTGGGAGTGGGGTAGGAGGAGAGGGAGGAATCCCTCTAAGACACTCGGGACCTTCACTAAATGCCCGGTGGTGGCCCTCCAGTGCCTGATGTGGGACAGAGGGCATAGAGAGATCTCCCAAGGAGCAGAAGTCTGGGGTGGAACTGGGACCAAAGAGAACTCTGCAGAGACCAGAAATGTTGGCAACCAGCTTGTAAAGCAGTAAGCAGTCTTGTGTGGTTTGGAAATTTGGTGGCCAGGCTCTAAAGGTTGAGTTATAAGATGAGTGCTTTCAGCATCACAAATGAGAGTTGCTTTTTTTCTTTTTCTTTCTTTTTTTCTCCAGTGAACCTGAGCAGTAGGAAAGCTCTGATAATCCTTCCCACCAGGCCCTGAGAACAAGCCACTGAGAAAACATCTTTTCTTCTCCTCTCTTCCATCCTGCAGGATTCAATGCCCCAGCACCCAACAACAGGACACCAGATTAATCTGAAGAAGAGGATGGAGAGCTGAAGGACAAAGAGAGCTCCGTGCGGGGCGAGGTGGGACTCTGGGATTGGGAAGGAATAAAGAGAACTTACTCTGACACTTGTTAAAAACAGCAAGGAAGACTTTATTCAAGACTACTGCAATAAGAGAGAGAGATTGGACTTACCTCTGAACAACAGGCACAAGCAGGAATTCATAGCCAATAGGCAGGGTCTGGGAGTGGATGGAAAATTACTAAGAGGAATAGGTTAGGTATCAAGGGTGGGTAGAAGGAAGAAGAGACTGATTGGATATCAAGGGTGGGGCAATTCTCAATAAACCGGCTTAGCAGGATGCTTTGCTAAAGCTGGATCGACTCAGCAAGCCAAGGACGGGACCAAGGACGAGGCCTACTTGAAAAGAGGGTTCAGAGAAGCCTGACTAAAATTTAGTCAAGGGGAGAGCCCTTGTCATGAGTAAAGGGGGGTTCAAGGTTTGAGAAGCCATGGGAAAGGAAGGAGGTGTGGAAGGTCAAAGTCAGAGAGGGTGACTGGCTACACAGTGGTGGCCACAGGGGTACCCAGAGAATTGATTACCAGGCCCTCCCAGTGAGAAACTAGGCACTTGGATAGAATCAGCAAATACCTGGAGCAGGACAGAGCATGGAATGTATAATCCAAACTCAAAATAAAGGCCTATTTTACACATTTTTTCCTGTATTCTGTGTGCACTCGACTGGCTAACAGTCACGTAGGGGAGGTTGACCGCCCACTCCTTTCCACACCGGGCAGTAGTGCTGGGCTGGTATTCATACTTTGAAAGGTTACTTTATTTTTCCCATTAATTGCACTTATTAATCTCTTTCTAGACCCCTCTCCTTAAAGGTCTCTCAGCTGTTTAGAACTGATGGTTGGAAAGAGAATTTTGAAGAGCGTTTGTGATTCCGAGGAGACAGCTACACACAAAGGGAGGAACCACAATCTCCAGTCTACACTGTCGCTGGCCATTGGACCCAATGTCTCCAGTCCATGGTAGCTGCCTGACCAATATCTAAAGATGGACAGAGATAAGTTGGTACTCTGTGCCTGTGTCATCTCTTCTATTCTGAACTCTGTGATACTTTAACTTTTTCAACCATTAGCAACATTTTCCTGGAAAACTGCTGATGAATCAAAATACAGTGCTTTGTGGAGCCTTTGCTGAGTGCTGATACTAGTGTAGGTGAAGCTGAGGTAAACCCTGAGAAGTGCCCTACCCATCTATCAACATAAGAGGCAAGCTGTTGAACACCAAATGGCACCTTGGAACCTTCATTTTCCATCAAGTCATATAAAGTTTGTCAGTGAAGTAGACTACAGGGTTAAATTAGAAATCTCACAGTTTCCAGATTCAGTTAAACGGATTTCTATTTATTAAAAATACCTAACTTTAAGGAGTTAATTATTCATTTTTATTAAGGAGAAGCAAGCCGGACTAAAACAAGTGCTGTAGGTCTGAATTTAGTGGAAAGTTTTTTGGACTGATGTTTCTGTTTTTATTAAAGCTTATTCCAAGCAATGCAGATAAGGACCTGGTTCAAACGATTCCCCGCAAAAGGCACTTTGCTACTATTGTTGCCAGGGCTAAGCAAAGGGGCGCTAAGGGAATGAAATATCCTCCTTCCCACTGTTCTGTTGTCTTTCAAAACAGCAGAACTGCCAAGATGGGCAAATGGAAAGCCTCCTTTGAGGTGTTCCTCATCCCTCTTTCACTGGCTCAAGCAAAACAAGCACCTAGACTGGGTGCCCAGTACCCAAGGGGACACCCAGGAGGCGACACAACCAGTACAGCAAAATGGACAGTGGCACAGTGAAGGCAGGGAAGCCACGGGCTGCCAGGGGTCAGATCCAGGAACTCAGAAACACGGGCTTAAGTCACTATAAATACCCTTGAAAAAGTGACGGGGGTGGGAGAGAGCAGGAACAGGTGGTCGGGGGGCCCTGTATGCACATCACCAGCCTAGAACAATCACTCTGGGGGCATGAGCCCTGTGTGCTGTATTCCAAGTCCACATTTACCCAGAGACGGGATACTTGTCTCTTTTTGAGGCTTGATGCGCCTCTCCCTCATGCTAAGGATTGGTGTATATCTTCACAAACATCTGGTATGATTTTTTTACACAACATCATGTGCGCCTTCACAATTTACAATTCCGAGGGGGGGAACAAACCCTGTCTCCATCACAAACATGACAGAAAATCTTTCAGAGCACAATTAGGGAGGAAAAGAAACTCTCAAATCTTCTAGGGAATATATAAAAAGATAGCGGAGAAATAAAAGAAGACCAACCAAAGAAGAACAAGCAAAGGCTATTTATTCAGAGTTGCTATAGCAAGGGAGTTGGCCAAAGTCATTTACATTTTGACAGAGACTCAAAGGCAGGCAGAGTAGTGGGAATCTTTTAGTGGAAAAAAGGGAAGGCTTCGGGTGTGCCCTTGTTGGAGGTCGTTAGCCCAGGCAGCTGTAGGTGAGCTAACTATAAGTGGGGCTCCCGTGTGTTGGGCTGGGGTACATATTTGGCTTTGCCTGGTTGATCCTAAGCTGGAAGCAGCAACAAAAATTAGAGAAGCTGGCAGTTATTAATCAGGTTCTGGTGATTCCGGGCCAGTTGTCATAGAAATTATTCTTTAGCTTCCTGGATTGTTACTAGAGATAGCAATCCGCAAGTCTGACTCACAGCAGGCTGCCTGCCTGGGTTGTTTATTGTAGATAAAGGGCTTGGTTTCCTGGGCATGTTGCAGATCAGAGTTCTATTTTTATATACGCTCTGGCCATTGTCCATTTGCATATCCAGTCTCTCTGTATTTTCTGAAACAAGGAGATCAGCGAGTAGGAAGAGCAGCTTATGAGTAAAGCCACGTCATCTCTCTGGAAGAAACCATAACTGGGATTTCATGAGGCTCGGTTAAAGTCAAGACATATTTTTTCCTGTATTTTATAACTCTTCCAAGTATTTGGTTTACTTGATCGTGTAGCTTCTTGGTCCCTATTCTCCCATGCTTCATGAAGGAGGGACCCAGCATCCTGCAGAGTGGAGAAAAAAAAAAAGGCTGTTTCTTCATCCTTCCCTGGAATTCAGCCTCCAGACATGCTTTCCTTGAAGACAAAGACAACCTTAATTTGGGAGGAATGGAGAAATTCCATTCTTAAAAAATAACTTTTACTTGGATTAAAATAACTCCTAGCATTCATAGGTAGAACGAGAGTTTGATGCTGGATGTTGCATTAGTCTGCTCAGGCTTCCATAACAAAGTACCACAGACTAGGGCCGTATACAACAGACATTTATTTTCTCACAATTCTGGAGGCTGGAAGTCCACAATCAAGTGACCAGCAAGTTGGGTTTCATACTGAGGCCTCTACTTTTGGCTTGTAGGCAGCCACGATCTCACTGTGTGTTCCCATGGCCTTTCTTCTGCATGAGCGCTGAGAGGGGTGCAAGCTTTCTGATGTCTCTTCTTGTAAGGACACTAATCCTCTTGGCTCGGGACCTCATTTAACTTTAATTACTTCCACAAAGGCCCGATCTCCAAATACAGTTATATTGTGGTTAGAGCTTCAGCATATGAATTTGGAGGGGTCAAAAAATTTCAGTCCATAATAGTTGTAGAAGGTGGACTCATCTCTCTGTAAGGTGTGTTCAGTGAGACCCAGTGAGACGACCCTCAAATGTTCTTAGCTGAATTGGCCACACCAAGTTCCCTACAAATGACGGTATGGAAAGTTGAAGTTGGAGAGTTTTGTTCTGTTTTTTAGACTGAATATGTTTTTGATTATGAGACAGAAATCTTCACCTAAAGTCAGATGTGGATTGATAGAATAATCACAATCTGACCAAATCCCAATAACTTCTAAAGTATGCTTGGGTTTAAGTTGTGTTCTTTTTTTTCTAAGATAAGATTTTGAGATAAATTTGTAATGAGGTGGATGGACACAGAGTCTGTCATACAGAGTGAAGTAAGTTGGAAAGAGAAAAACAAATAACGTATGCTAACACATATATATACAGAATCTTAAAAAAATGGTTCTGATGAACCTAGGGGCAGGACAGGAATAAAGATGCAGACATAGAGAATGGACTTGAGGACACAGGGAGGGGAAAAGGGGAGCTGGGATGAAGTGAGAGAGTGGCATGGACATATATACACTACCAACTGTAAAATAGATAGCTAGTGGGAAGCAGCCACATAGCACAGGGAGATCAGCTTGGTGCTTTGTGACCACCTAGAAGGGTGGGATAGGGAGGGTGGGAGGGAGACACAAGAGGGAGGGGATATGGGGATATATGTATACATAGAGCTGATTCACTTTGTTATGCAGCAGAAACTAACACAACACTGTAACGTAATTATACTCCAATAAAGATGTTAAATTTAAAAACAAAAACATAAATATAAATACAGCATTTAGGGAACCATGGGTCCCGAAAGAGAGGTCAATTTTTATTAAACACCACCTCTCCCATATTACTCTTCTGCTACCAAACTTTCCTTTGTTTTCCATTCCCTACAGATTAATGTCGAATCTCTTGAACGCCAGTGTATCCTTCTGAAATTCTCTCCCACTTTTTCTGCACTAATAACAGTAATAATAATGGTTATCACTTGTTGTGTGCTAAACCCCCTCTGCTAAAGGCTTTATATGCACTGTTGTTAGTTGCTAGTACTTGCAGTAAACATATGAATAGGTACTAGTACTCCCTTCTACAGAAGAGGAGGTTAAGTAACTTGCCTAAAATCTCAGCAGTTATTCACCCAGCATTCCCATTTGAGAAATGGAACTCACACTCAAGACTATCTGACTCTAGAGCTCTAAACCACTATAAACTATATACTCTTCCCCATTGACAGCTTGCTTTTCTGCAAATATCCCTTTGCAGGTCTTGTTCTCTTTAAGATTGGTATGTCTCACACTGCAGGCCCCCCAAAGTATATGTTACTAAAATGTTGAACCAAGTTCAGACAACCAACTCATTGAAATGGGTAAGACTTTCCTAAACAAGAAAGTCAGAAAGGAAAGGAAAGACATATTTGATTATATAAACTGTTTTTTAAAACTGTTTTGTCTTTTGCCATTCAAAAGACATATAGTAGCCTGAAAAAATATTTGCTATACATATGGCAGGCATAGGGTTATATCTCTAACGTACAAAGAAGTGTCTACAAGTTGACAAGAAAAGAACAAACGAGCCATTAGAAAAATGGACAAAGGATATAAACAGGAAATTCACTGACGAGGATCTAATGGCTAATAAATCTATGATGAACAATTTCATTAGGATTTAGGGAAATTAAAATTAAACAAAACTGGGCTTCCCTGGTGGCGCAGTGGTTGAGAGTCCGCCTGCCGATGCAGGGGACACGGGTTCGTACCCCAGTCTGGGAAGATCCCACATGCCGCGGAGTGGCTGGGCCCGTGAGCCATGGCCGCTGAGCCTGCGTGTCCAGAGCCTGTGCTCCGCAACGGGAGAGGCCACAACAGTGAGAGGCCCGTGTACCGCAAAAAATAAATATAAATAAATAAACAACACTAATTATCTATTTTCATTCATTAGATTGACAAAAGTTGAAAACAGAAATAACTCCAGTGCTGATAAAGATGTAGAGAAATAAGCTCATTTATATACAGCTACTGAGAATTGGGACTACTATATTTTTGAAAAACTGCCAATATCTTTTGAAATTTAAATACGTATATATTTTAGCAAAGTAATATAGCATTTGGGACTCTATCCTAAAAGAAATAAAAGCACCGGTACATAGAATATATGAAAAGAAATGTTTATTGCAGCATTGTTGTATTGGGAAAAATAAGAAATAACAACTATCAATCACTTGGGGAATGGTTGGATGAGTTTAATACATACACACTATGAAACATCGTGTAAACATTGAAAATAATGAGTTAGATATAGCTCTGACCTGGAAGGAATAGCAGAGATGCTGTCCCTGCTACAACTCTGTCTCATTTAAAACTGTGCCACATGGCCACTGTCAGTTGCAAAAAGAGGCTAAGGAAGCAAATATTTGTTTTTTCCAGTATTCGAAGGGAAGGCAGAGAAGGGAAAAGGGATTTGAGAATGGGTTATGGATTAACCAATAAGTGCCTACATAGGACCCATGTCACATATTTCTTGGTCATTCTCACCACGCTTTAGCAAAGGGCAACACACAAGGTAAATGCTCTCTAAATTTTTATTGAGTGAATGGTTAAGGAAGCTTTGGAGCAAAAGGTAAGACACCTTGAGCATCTCCTCATGGAAGATACCATAGGGAAACTGAGTCTAGAGCTCTAGGCTCAGGAGAAACAGAGTTAGGGAGAGCCTGAATTCAAAGTATCAGGACTCCATGAACTAGAGCCCAGGTGACTGCCACCAAAATTTACACTGGGCAGTGGAGTGAAATTGGAGCCCTGCCAGAATGGATATTACTTCTACAGGAAGCTAAGGGACTGGGCTCTGGTATGACCATGAGCTGTGAGATGGCTGTGAGAACGCATAGGGATCGTGCAGTTAGGAACTGAGCCTCTGATCTTCCAGGAGCTAGAATATGACCTCGGTGTCATACCGACACTGCAGAAGCCAGACAATAATTCCCATTCCTATGGAACACACAGTATCGTAAAGAACACAGTTTTCCAGTGAAGTCAAGCAAATTTAGCCAGCTTAACCTTTAGAAACAGTAGCATTTTTTATCACCAAACCCAGTCCATTTTGCACGAAGCCAGAAAAATGAGCAAGTATGTGCAGACCTCTCTGGGATCATAACATAGAAAGTCTTGTTGAGAGAATCCTTAAGACAAGTTCCTGCTTTCTCCTTCCCCCAGACACAGAAAAAGGAAGATGTAGCTTTACAAGGAGTGTTTCCACTGGAAATCATTTTACTGCCATGGAGGTGGAGAAAAATAATTTAAAACAGCTAAAAGGGTGGATCTGGATACTTTATGTATTTATTTATTTATGGCTGTGTTGGGTCTTCATTGTTGCGCGTGGGCTTTCTCTAGTTGTGGCGAGCGGGGGCTACTCTTTGTTGTAGTGCATGGGTTTCTCATTGCAGTGGCTTCTCTTGTTGCAGAGCACGGGCTCTGGGCTTCAGTAGTTGTGGTGTGGGGGCTCAGTAGCTGTGGCTCGCAGGCTCTAGAGCACAGGCTCAGTAGTTGTGGTGCATGGGCTTCGTTGCTCCGCGGCATATAGAATCTTCCCAGACCAGGGATCGAACCTGTGTACCCTGCATTGGCAGGCAGATTCTCAACCACTGCGCCACCAGGGAAGTCCCAGTTTTTTTCTTTTCTTTTAGATCTTAAACACCATGCACTTTAATACCACAAACCCATGTAAGAATGCCATTCAAAATAATGGTTTTATATTTTCTAAATTTTTAGTATTAGTCATTTTGAGGGAGTATCATATATCAGAAGGCTGCTTTTATTTTTTTTCCCATCAGACAAGAATACCCTAAACAATTACTAAATAGCTGATTCAGTGCTCATGATAAGAACACATGGGACTTCTAGATGTCATGTGGTTCTGTGGTCCCTTTAAATCTGGCGGGTCTGTAGGCACATAACTAGTAATTTTTCTCAGAGCTAGTGGTCAGTCAGGTCTCAGGCTGTTGGTACTACATGGGTTTTTGTGCATGTTGTTATTGCTATTGTTATTGCTGTTTGCTTTTTAAGAACTCTTAGAAATTTTAGAAACATAGAGTGTGATTAGCCAGAGGAGCAGAACATATTATCCAACACTGGTTATTTATAAGAGATATTAGATAACATTGTTCTCAAAAACGTTAACCATGAACTATGATAAATTAATCATCTAAATCTTAAGGAAAGGCATGAGTTCTCTTTCTAGATAAGATAGATATTTTCATAGACAAGTCCCAGCATTCCAATTATTTTGACAAGTTATATCGATCAGTAAGTTAAAACTCAAAGGTTCCCTCTTCAAAAAACGGGGTGTTGTGATTTCTTTTATGCAAAACCTTGTTTTGTGTTTGATATGCTGTATGTGTATTCACTGTATTCACTGTATGTGTAATTGGAAGACCTCACTCCTGGACAGGAGGAGGTGAGGATGCCCTAAACATTGAACCTCGCCCGTGTTGGGTGGTAGGGTTCTGCTTTAGAATGGCAGATTGAGTGCTAATGTTTACTTGCTCTCCTTCATAGAATTCCATTGAAATGACACTTGGATTGGAATGAATCCATAATAGTACTGAGTACCATGGACCAGAGATTTTGACGTATTTTTGAAAACCAAGAAGTACATGAGATCACATTGACATAAAATCATTGCTGAGAAAGTTGTGGCCGAGAACACATGTAAGAAGTGAGAGCACTCTTCCCAGGAGAACCCTGTGCTCATCTCTCTTAGTTTCCTAGGGCTGCTGGAACAAAGTATCCCAAACTGGGTGGCTTGGAACAGTACAAATGTATTCTCTCACACTTCTGGAATCTTGAAGTCTGAAATCAAGGTACTGGCAGGGATGGTTCCCTCTGAGGGGTATGAGGGAGAATCTGTTCCATGCCCCTCTCCTAGCTTCTGTGACACCCAGCAGTCTTGGGCATTGCTTGCCTTGTAGATTTATCACTCTGGTTTCTGCCTCTGTTGCTCCAAAATGCTCTCCCTGTGTTTCTCTGCGTCCTCCATCTTCTTATAAGTACACCAGTCATATTAGATTAAAGGCACACCCTACTCCAATATGACCTCATCTTAACCTAACTAATTATATCATCAATGACCTTATTTCCAAATAAGGTCACATTCTGAGATACTGAGGGTTAGAACTTCAACATATCTTTTTAGGGGGACATAATTTAACCCGTGACACCTCATCCACCTGTTTGGTCTCAGATCCTCTCCCTACTAGTTCTGTCTCTCAGGCTACTAACATGTACAATCTACGTTTTCCAGACTCACTTGCCAAACTGGCTTCTGGATAGTTTCAACTAACAGGGGGCACTGGTGAGAGACTGGCAGTGGGAGGAGGGAAGAAGCCAGGGTGTTTCTCCCCCTCTTTCTTGGCTTTGAGCCATGTCTCCATCAGTAGCTAAATCTTCTCCATGGTCCCATTTCCTACCTGGAGGCCTTGCTCCAGCTGCGTGACCTACTCTGGAGGTCACACCCAGCAAGGGGGAGGCTGAGCTACTAAACTCTGGGGACTCCATCCCCTTACTCTCCTCTGGTTCCAAATTCTGAGCTGTTTCATAATCCTGTTTGCTCTGTCAGCTCTTCCAAGGCCTTTGTAATTAATTCCCCTAATTAGATTCCCTCTATTGAATTATCTGGCATGAGTTCTGTTTTCCTGATGAGACCCTGGATTGACACAAGTTTCAAGAGATGCCAAGCTCTGAGTCAACCAGTAGAGAACAGGAGTGAACTGGGGGTCAGGCACCAGGGTAACTGTTGAAAGGATTGCGGATGGGATAGATGGGCAGACACTGGTCTTCTCCCTTCCCTCCCCAGAAAATGCAGTACAATTGTCAGGAGGAGGGCATGTGGGAAATAACAGTGGTAAGTATGCAAAATCCTTCATCTTTCTTAGTGGGCAACCAATAGATACTAATCAAAGTTGAGAAATTAAGACAAAGAAGTGTAAGCGTATTTCTTGTAGTTCCCAAAATAATTTAAACATCAATAAGTAAACGTAGATATCTCTCAGGCCTTAGACTTGAGATTGGGGAGGAAAGGTCTTATTTCCTTCCTAAAAGTATATCTCCTTGTACACTATTTGAATTTTGTAATGCTTGTGCCTCTATTACTTCTTAAATTTTTAGGCAATAATTTCAAAGATTTGATTATGTCTTAGAATAGCTAAGGAGCAAGTGATTTTTTTCTTCAGTTCAAATTCTTATTTTCTGGTTGGACAGGGCAGGGGAAAGTAAAGAGTGAAAAAGTAAGAAAGTTTGATAGCAGTCACATGAAAAAAGAAGCTAATGACACTACTCATTAATTAAATGAGTGAATTGCTTTAAACTGCTTTATATATTACAACACGGATGAGGGAAATCCATGCAGAGTGTGCTTCAAGTTGGGAAAAATGTCTCTCTTTTTTAATATGGATGTTTCTGAGAATTATCGTTTGTTCTTGGGAGATGTGTTCAGTATATTCAATCTAGTTTTTTAAATCCCCACTCTTACTTCCCTAACATGGGAAAGGAAACAGTCACCCAAGTGCAGTAAGTGCAGAGAGTACCACACAGGATCAACCCAAGGAGGAACATGCTGAGACACACAGTAATCAAACTGACAAATATTAAAGATAAAGAGAAAATATTAAAAGCAACAACAATAACAACAAAAAATCCCCACTCTTATTCCTGCTGCCCAAGATCAGGAAGAATAAGAGGCAGAGACCATGGAAAGTTCCAGAGCTGGAGGGGCTCAAGCCTACTCTGGACCTTTATAGTGAACCCCGGAGTTGTTGCATAGGCTAGATAAGTAGTACTGGGTGATTAGAAACTTTCCTCTACAATAACCCAATATTGTTTTTTTTTAAAAAAATGACATAAGCTTCGGACACAAGCAGACTTGCATTTTAATCTCAGGGTTGCACTCTATGACACTGGGCAATTTACTTGGATTCTCTGAACTTCAATCTCAATTTCTGCCAAATGGAGAAACAACATTTAGTCCATATGGTTGCCATGAAAACTAATGAGATAATGTATGCAAGGAGTCTTATAGAATGCCTTGCACATAGGAGACCCTCAATAAAATACAACCATAGTTGATGAGGAAATAGGTCAAATAAGGCTCTGCATATTTGAACATGTTCAAAGACTCCATTGAGGGGGTTTCTTAGATATTAGTGGGTTTTTCAAAGCACTGGATTGCTTATTAATCCCTGCAAAATGTATTTACTGACTATTGTACCAAGAGTCTTAAGTAGGATGACAACAACATGAATGATCCCAAGCAGGCCAGCCATCTCAGACCAGCTTATTGTTAGCTGTGGTTCCAGGGATCAGATTTAGATGAGGCACTTCTCATGAAGATGGGCTGGAAAAGACTGGAGTCCTCAAGACTTCACTCTAGATTCAAGGTGAGCCATTGAGTCTGGGGCTCATTTATAGTGGGTAGGTGGTAAGAAGATATTATCCAAACTGTGGTCCAATGAGGAGACCCAACATCCTTTGACATCTGCTTCCTTATCTCCACATTTCCCCATCTCTTCTGTAGCAAGGCAGGCAAAATGGGAGAAGCCCAGGACAAAGAGAGTGAGTGGGTAAGTGAATGAGTGAGTGGGTGAAGAAAATTCATAAGAATCTCCTGGGCAGTTTAATAAACCTCTAACAGCAACATCAACAAAATGTTTAGGTGAATGGTAATTATAGGTGTAATGGGAGACTCACCATTAGCCCTGTAAATACTGCTAGATTCTACGTGTATGTGTATATCTGAAAAACTGGTGAGGCAGACCCAACAGAAGTCTCCTGTGTAATATTTTATTCGAAGAGTTGAGAGAATTAGACAGACAAGCTTGACTTAGTGATTAAAGGGGAAGGTAACTCTGACTCTAGCATTGTGTACTCATGAGGATTATCTACTGGTTTTGTCCCAGAATAACAGAAATAGTGCCCAACTGCAGATGGTTCCTCAGATGTACTCAGCATCAGCAACGTCCAGGGTTAGCAGGAAGGAATACCTGCCAGAGATGGTGGGACCCAGTGGAGGAGGCTCGTACAAAAGAAAAGATGGAACGTGCCATTTGACAGCTATAGATAACCAGACTTGTTCTTTACTGTGTAGGACGCATCGTCTAGGGACCCCCAGAAACACTTGAAGAGATTTTCACAGGTTCTATACCAGAGAGCAGAAAAAGAGGCAGTGAAACATGGAAGGTTACTATGATCCCAGCTACAGCTTACTCAGAGGTTCGTGTGGCTTAGGGGGATTCCAGCACATGAGTAGATTATACAGAAATAGTCATACTTTTGATTGCCATTAAGTTGTTGCCTTAAGGGAAAACAACCTTGGTTTCTTGTCAGAAGCCTATTATTGTAGCTTATGGTCCACAATAATAGCTCAATGTGAAGACCTCTGGAAATTTCTGCAAATATATAGACTACGATCTTAAGGCCAAGGCAGACCTTTGCAGACAGCTCTGAGATGGGAAAACCCTTCTGTGTCATTTCAATATCTGCTACCTCTGGGGACTTGTAAAAGACCTTGTCTTTCCTGATAAGGTGATATCATTTGGTTTGTGTATTAGTCAGGTTAGGGCAGGCTTTGCTACAATAATAGTAAAATCCAGAAAACTCAATGGCTTAACACAATAAAAGTTTATTTCTTGATCACATAATGCCTGATATAGATTGGGTGGCCGTCTCCCATCTTAAATGCATGCCAACTAGAACACATGGCCTCCATTGTCATCATAGAAGGGGAAAAAGAGCCAGAAAATCCTGTGGGATGATTTCAAGTGCCAGACCTAGAAAGGGCTTAGATCACTTCTGTCCATCTTCCCGTTGGCCAGGTAGCCCACAACTCCACGTGGCCTATGTGAGCTGGGAAATGTGGAAGAGCCCCCGACCACTGGATGAACACTAAGAATCTCACCACACCATTTCTTTAAACAATTCACTTCTCTAATTATCACCTTATTTAAATTGCCATTATTAAATAAGTTTATTTGTGTCCCTTCCAGGGGACAGAATTAGTCAAGACAGGAGAAATTTATCAGATCATCACTTTGTACACTTTAAACATATTACAATTTTATTTGTCAGGTATACTTCAATAAAACTGAAAAAAAGAACATAAAATAAGAAAGGAAAAAATTAAAAACTGGTACCAGATACCTCTTCTTCTGATCTGTCTCAGTATGATTTATCTAGTAATGAGTTAAATCCTTGCTGTATGTTTACCACAGAGAAAGACAGAGCAGCCTTTATGTTTTCAGCAACAGCTCAGAAAGCTGCTAACATTAGAACCTATTTGTTTTATTGAGAAGAGGGATTGCTGGCTGGAACAAAAGGGCTCCCCATTACTGTTTCTGGAAAAAGCAATGGGAACTTTAACTTTCCTCTGGACAGCGACCAACGTCTATCAGGAGAAACACGAGTTTAACATCTCTTTCTGAAGAGCAACACTTAGAATTCCTAACAGGCCTCCCCAGCCTCTACCAGTGTCAGTAATGGCTCAAGGTCCCAAATCCAAGCTCTTCTGTGTTTAATGAAAGCGCTAAAACAAATCAACTCGGCAAATTGCAAACAGCCAACTGGCCTCACCTAGAATACTAAATGAAACTGAAGTCTGATGGAACTGGGCTAAATAGTCAGAGCCAAGGCTACCCTCACAGGATTAAATCTGAGTTCTGACAGAGAATCATTTTGTGACCCAAGGTGGAAGAGTTCACAACTTGGTTAACTTGAGTTCCAAGTGAGTTTCATGGGCCGAGAGGTTGTGCCTTGAAGGACAGTTCTAGAGGTCAGGATAAGACTGAAATGTGTATCAAAGTCTTCTGTTTCTCACAGTTGAGTTTTTAAAACTCCCTGTCTCTCAAATTCACCCCTGATTTTCATCTTCCACACCGCTGCCCTCAGCTTCAGGTCATCATCTGCCACCTCCTAATTCACAGAGAAAACAGAACAACTTGGGGGAGAAATCCCTCAATTCTCTGTCCACACTACCCACAAGTTTTCAACCCGCATATTTCCCACATCCTGAACTAACCGTTTGTCCCTCTACCAACCACCGCCTGATGTCCACCTTCACCACCACGGACACTACTCTGGCTGATGCTACTGCCGAAGCCCTTACCCAAAGGACACTTGTAAGACCTCCTCTCCTTTGGCCTTTCCTTGGCATCGCGCACTTCCTTTGACCATTCCCTCACTCTCTACTCTGCTGGTTTCTGGATCTCCTGATGTCCAGTTCTCCTGCCACCTACCAAGGCTCCTTAACGTCTACCTCTAAAAGGTTGGCAGTTCCCCAGGTCCTGCCCTTACCTCTCTTCTAATCCATCCCACCAGACCTTCTTGAATAAGGAAGCACTTCATGGAGACGCTAAAGCAAATCAGCTCCTCAGATTGAAAAGGAGCCCTGGGGTTGGTGCAGGAAACACAGGATAGGATCAGATTGGATCTACCCTTCCCTCAAGGACCTATAATCTGGATCTCATTTAATGGCCCCGACATCTACCCAGGCCCCCAGGCTAAAAGACGGACTCAGTAAGGACTCCTCTCTCACTCTCACAGCCAAAAATTCCCTGAGTACAGTCAAATCTATCCTTTGAAAATCTTTGGAATCTGCCTTCTCCTCTTCTTCTAGAAGGTTGCTGGCTGAGTTTCAGCTTTCATTCTCTCTCACCCGCTGGGAATAACTCTTCATTGTTCATCCTGAATCCAGCCTCACGCCCCTCCAGTCTCCCATGCGTGATGCTTTCAGGGTTATCTTCGAAAACTTCAGTGTGGTCACATCATTCTCCATTCAAATCCCTTCAAGAGTTCCACGTCCTCTCCTTCCAGGGCCTTCCATGAGCTGGCTCTTGCCCTCTTCTCCTATACACCTCCTACTCTTCTCCTGAGCAAGTCTTAGCTTCCAACATCAATAATCACCTCGGATGTTCACTCTTTATCACACTTCCAGAACGGTAGCCTTCAGAAATCCTTTCTAATCTTATGACTGTGGTTTTCTGTATGTTATGTATGTAGCTCACCTTGCATACCATGGGCCTTGCACATAAAAGTATATTGACTTAAAAGCCTAACAGGCATATCAAACTTAACATGTCCAAAACAGAACTTCATGTAAAACCTGCTTTTTCCTAGTCTTCTCCATCTCCGTTGCTCAGGCCCAACACCTAGGAGGGAAACACGATGCCTCTCCCTTTCCAACATATCCAAGTTATCTGTCAACTCCGTACCCAAAATATACCCCCAAGCAATCCACTTTCTTCCCTTGCTGTCGTCCACATCACCCGTCTCCTTCCTCTTGCAAACACTTCACGGCAGGCCTGACTGTATCCAGGCTTGCCCCCTTAGAATCCATTCTCCACAGTGCAACCAGCATGAACTCTTAAGAACGTCAATCAGATCATGTCCCTCCCCTGTTTAAAACCCTCCAATAGCTTTCTTGAAACTCAGTGAAATGCGAACCCTTTCAGAGCCCCCTGTGAATCAGCCGCGTCCCCCCTTCCGACCTCCTGTGTATACTTGCCTCCCCTTCACCCCTCTGCTCCAGCCACACTGGGCATCTTTCCATTCCCCCAACACCCCAACCTCGTCCCAATCCTTCTCTCGGAGGCTGGCTCCTCCCTGACGCTGGGTCCCAGCTTAAAGATCACCTTTTCAGAAATGCCTTTCTCAATCACTGCGCCTAAAGTAAACTTCATCACACCATCCTGGTTTTTTGTTGTTGTTTTCGTTGCTTTTTATCCAAGTTTGCATTTCATTTCTATTGACAGTCATTCAATCCAAAATTAAATATCTTAATACGGTAATCTAAGTACAAGATGAAAATCAGGAAATGTGTCACCCTCAGAGCATCACCCTGTTTTATTTGTTTTATGGCTCTTTCCAACGCCTGACTTCTTTATTTGTTGATTTTTTTTTCCAGTGGACTCTCTCCTCTCATGAAGATATAAGTTCCACAAGGGCAAGAATTTGTTTATTGCTGTATGCAGTGGTGCTATTCAAATTATTTAAAACAGTTACAGCGTGGACACCAAAGCATCAGAAAGGACATCGATCTCAACACACTGGCTGGATGTCAGCCTTCTTATTCTTATTCCCAGCATCCCAACAGAGCCTTGCTCTAAATAATTGTCCACCAAAGGTATGAATGAATAAATCAACAAATGTTTCTTGGTTAATTTCATTGTTACAACATGAGCACAGGTCTATATTAATAAAGGAGGGGTTACTGGCACCCACCCTGTGTCCAGGCCTGATTTGCACCCTTTGCGCGGCTCTTGGTTTTCTTCCACTGGTTAATTCTCTTCAGGGACTGTTACTGCTGCTTTTCCATTTTATTTGGACTAGTAGCTCTGGTGTTTGGATAAAATCTGTTGTCTTCAGAAAACCCTTACATCCACCAGTGTTGACTTCCTTGTCATACTCTCTAAAGGGACCCACAGTTGAAACTAGTAAGAGGGGCAATGAAACTGATTTTTGAAGACCGACTTCAAGTTCCAACAGTATCACATATGAGTTGAGAGTGGTCAGGGAAATTACTTAACTTCTCTAACTCTGCTTCTCCCTCTGTACAATGGGCACAAAATTATACCTACTTCCTAGGAAGGCTGAAGTACATATCAAAGCATCCAGGCAATCACACCAATAGCATCCAAGGTCAATGTGTATTAGTTTTATTCTGCTCAACCCTTCCCTTCAGAGTTTTTATGAAGATTATATGAGATCATGCCTATACAAGTGCTCTGAAAATCATATGTATTGTTCAGATTATTAATATTCCATCAATAATAAATTATTCCTTTTTTTAAACTTATCTTTTTTCTATTCTATTTTTCCCAATCTTATTGAGATATAATCAGTATCTAACATTGTGTTATTTAAGGTGTACAGCATAATGACTTAATATACATATAAATTGTACATTGACCACCACAATAAGTTTAATTAACAATCATCACCTCACAAAGTTATAAACTTCTTTTCCTTGTGCTGAGGCCTTTTAGGATCTACTCTCGTATTAAGTTGCAAATATACAGTACAGTGTTATTAACTATAGTCACCACAGTGTACATTACATCCCCAGGACTTATTTATCTTATAACTGAAAGTTGTACCTTCTGACCCCCGTCACTCATTTCCCCCACCACCCAGCCCCCTGCTTCCGGCAACCTCCGATCTGTTCTCTATTGCTCTGAGTTCGGTTTTTTAGATTCCACATAGGAGTGAGATCATACAGTATTGTCTTTCTCTGTCTGACTTCTTTCACTTAGCATAATGCCCTCAAGGTCGACTCATGTTGTCGCAAATGAGAGGATTTCCTGATAAATTATCCCTGATTGGAGAAATCGGGTGGCTTTCCAGGAGTCATAAAGGAGCTGGAAAGGAACTCTGGGCCTGTGGTGGCAACGCAACGCTCCAGCAGAGGAGGCCCAGGCTTTGCTTAGCTGAGCAGCTCTCCCTGGAGACCACATCGTTCCAGAAAAATCTGTTTCTATGTCATGCAAAGCTGTTAGATGCTGAAAAGTGACTTGCCAGTTCCTCCAGAGAAAAACAGCCTCTCTGCTGGGTTCAAGCATTTCCCCGAAAGCAAGCCCCGTCTCCTTTGTCTCACCTCCTACCCAAACGTTTGAAACAAACCTCACCTGGGCTCTAGCCTCCACTGACATAGGCTGAGGTCTCCGTCTCACTTCCCCAACTCAGCCAGGCTTTTCTTAGCCTCTGAAATCCTGTCTCTTTCCGCCCTCACCTAACACTGGGACCACCTCAGACGGTGATGCAGAAAGCACACTGTACAGCCCCTGGGGCCACACACCCCTCGCTGTCCCATGGTAGCATATGGCCTTCCCGGCCAACCCACACCTCCATGCAAGCGTGCCCTCCCACCAAGAGCCCTCGCCAATGTCTATATAGCAAGTTATCCTGATCCAAAGGAATTAGGGTGCCCAGGAGAGCGCTTACAGCAAGCCTTAAACCAGCAGTGTGATTCGCGATGTGGCCCACAACAGGTTTCCTCACCAGCCATCCCTATGTAAGAGCTTCTTCCCATCTTAACTATTCTTGCTAATGACGTGCTGAGCTTTTAAACTCATTATCCGTCTTTTGCGCCCTCTAAATTTACTGCCTTAGAGCAAATCCCTGGTCGCATGGCTCTGGTTACCCCTTGTCCAGACTTTTTGGGGGAGCAGCGAATAGTGGGCCGCAAAGTCAATGTCTCCATCCAAAACCCATCTGCCACTTACCAGCTGTGTGACCCTGAGCAAATCACTTAACTTCTCTGAGCCTCAATTTCCTCATAGATAAGACTGATGAGGATGATGAGACCTATTTCCTAGAGTTTTTGCAGCATTAGTTAAGAAAACGGCTGTGAGGTGCTCAGCACAGAGCCTAACACATACACAGTAAATGGAGAATAAATGTTATTTTTAGTATTAGCATTATTGTTTAGCCCAGGAAAAGGCAAACTAAGGCCCAAGTGCCAAATCCAGCCATACACATTTACATCTTGTCTATGTGTGCTTTCACTACAGGAGCAAAATGGAAGAGTTGCAACAGAAACAATATGGCTGCAGAGCCTAAAACATTTGCTCTCTGGCCCTTGACAGTTCGCCAGCTTTTGGTTTAGCCCATAGCACCTCCCCCTCCACGATGAGACTAACGTAAGAACTATGGGTGGCAGCAGCTGCTCCTTGCCTCCTTCTTCTACAGTAACTGAATCCATTTTTAGCCTGCACAGGATTGCCTGGAATAAGAACTGCATTTCCCACACTCTCTTGCTACCAGATGGAGCCATGTGATTGAGTCCTGGCCAGTGGGATGTAATCTGAAGTGCTTTATGCAACTTCTGGAAAGAATCCTTACAGGTCTTCCCTCTCCTCCCTCCTGATGCCTAGAATGCAACACGGGGGGAGAAAGCTGAAGCTGGAAGAAAGGTCTTAAAACATGACGTGACCTTGAGAATGGAGGCCACTCATGGCAGAGGCACCAGATAAAGCAGCCTGTGTCCCTGTCACTGCAGACCTGCATACTAACCCGGTAGCATCCCCAGATCCCTATTTGGAATTTTCTGCACTCAGCGATGAACCTAATCCTAATATATAGACAGACTAGCGAAACCCATTTGGAAGAATAGAAAGCTTATCGTTACTTCTCGAGGGCTCCTATTTCTTATACGACCTAAAAAAACTCTTTGTAGTAAATTTGGTACTTGAATAAATTGGTTCCTGGCCACACAGACCACTTATTCTTACAGAATGCCAAAAGAACATCGCACATGTTTTATACTTATGCAGGAAAAAAGATTAATGCTCATTCAGGGGGAAAAAAGATTTATTAAAATGCTTATTCCGGAAAGAAAGATTAATTTGGAATCAAGGTTTAGAAGGAGATTTAAAGAGAGGGAGAGAGAGAGTGACATTAAGCCTTGAAGAAAGCATCCAATTCTTGTGCCCACAGTAGATCAAGCTGGGTTGCTGGTCCTCGCAGCCAAAGAGGATCAAACAGGCCCATGCTCCCAGAAAGGGCTGTCCCCTTAGAAGCCAGCGCTCTGAGCTGGCAGGGTGGAAAATAAGAATAAAAGGACACTGCTTTCATTATCTCACAGATGAGAAGTCTGAGGCTCACAGAAGCTAACTCATCCGAGGTCACACAGCTGGTGAAGAGCAGACCCCGCCTGCCTGGCCATCACCCTTCACCACCCCACTCTCCTGGGCAAGGAGGACCTGAGACTGAGTTTGCTTCTCCAGAGCAAGCTGACTGAGAACACACAGAGGCAGGGAACACCCAGTGTTTCTGGGAAAAGGATCTTCTGTGATCTTGGGTCCTAAGACGGCTGAGCTTCAGTGGAGAGGCCTGGGAAATCTACTAATGAGTACAGAAGGGAACACTAGGACTTTTAAAAATGCCTTTAAAATCCCTGACTGCAAAGAAAAGAGACCGCTGGTATACTGCCACCAAAAACCAGATTTGGAAAAGAAAGAGCTGTGTCCAGGAAACTCGTGAACTCTCTTTTTGTTCTCTCATCTTTTCTCTATAAACTTACTTTTGTTGTCACTTGCTCAGTTACTAATTACAGGGGTCTCTGGGGAGGGTTTGGGAAGGAGAGGGGTTGTCAGTGACAGCCAGATAAATTAAAGAACCCATGGACTCTTCTCGGAACTCAAGCCACGGGAGTCCAGAAGCTTCATAGTTAGAGAAATCTCTGGCACCAGTTGCCATAGTTGTGCCAGATCTGTTCCGAAAATTAACTCTTGTTTTCCTAGGTGTTTCATATTCTGGTGTGTGTGTGTGTGTGTGTGTGTGTGTGTGTGTGTGTGTGTGTGTGTGTGTGTGTGTGTTGCTAACATCTATAGAGCACTTACCATGTACCAGGTACTAAGACAGGTACATAAGAATGCAATGCCACACTTTATACCTGATAACGGTTGGTGCTACTGTCCCATTTTCCAGATAAGGTAAACACTAAGATTTGCTCAGATTACACAGCTAGTGAAGTGGCCTTGCTGAGATTCCAGCCGAGTCTCTGTTCATTAAAAACCTGCTCTTTTAATCACGATTCTTTTTTTTTAATGAAGAGCTAGAAAAGATTTTAGGACCACTTAAGGTAAGGGCAGCATTTTTAAAGTTAACTGCTGCTTTATGCTGCCTTTGTTTTCAGTGACCTGATTCACCCCCTGAGCCTCAGACATTTATGTGGTATCCTAGAAACAGTTCACCCTTGTTTCAAAGAAACTCTTCCCCATCTCCCCAGGCCCCAAATTCTTCTGTGACTTTGGATAGTTTCCCAGTGTATTTCTAATAGATCTGAGAGCCCCATAGGCCATTACTGTAACCTGTAGAACAGCAGTTATCAATTTTTTTTTAAGTCTCAGGACCCTTTTACACTCTTAAAAATTATTGAGGACCTCAAAGAGCTTTTGTTGATGTGGGGTATATCGATTGATATTTTACCATTTTAGAATTTTCAACTGGGAAATTTTTAAAGTATTTTAAACTATTGATTTAAAAATAATAATAACCCCATTGCATGTTTACATAAAGAACATTTTCATGAAGAATAACCATGATATTAAGAAATTAGTGAGAGATGTGTATTTTTACAAATCTCTTTAATGACTGTCCAGGTTCTTATGTCTTCTGTATTCAGTCTGTTGTGATATGTTGTTTTGGTTGAAAGAAAATTCAGCTCTATACCAATGTGTGCTTGGAAAAGGGAGGAATATTTTCATATCCTTTTCAGATAAACGTGGATATTCCTCTTTGATGCCATACCAAACTCAACTCAAGTGGGAGTTTCTCTTAGAAAGGTTAGCTGTACATGGAATCTGAATCCATTATTAATGAATTTTTCCCACTCTGTTATTGGACTATATTTCACTATGAACCCATGAGTGATTGTGTAACATCATGCACTGGTCATTTGGAAACTCACTGAGTTATTCAGATCTTCCAAATATTGATGCATTTCATTGTATAATATCCTAAAGAGTTTACATTGTTAATATGACTACAAATATCATCAGAAAAGTACTGGAGTTTGGGGAAGCTATGAAGCCCACAGTGGAAGATACAGGTATTTTAAACATCTAATTTTCACCTGAAAGTTTGAATTTTATCATTAGCAACAAATACTGTGGGTTATTTTCCTTGAAATGACAGCTTGCTTAATTCATTTTCAAGAATACGTCTGTGGGCTTCCCTGATGGTGCAGTGGTTGAGAATCTGCCTGCCAGTGCAGGGGACAAAGGTTCGAGCCCTGGTCTGGGAAGATCCCACATGCCGCGGAGCAACTAAGCCCGTGAGCTGCAACTACTGAGCCTGCGCATCTGGAGCCTGTGCTCCGCAACAAGACAGGCCACGACAGTGAGAGGCCCGCGCACCGCGATGAGGAGTGGCCCCCGCTCTCCGCAACTAGAGAAAGCCCTCGCACAGAAACGAAGACCCAACACAGCCAAAAAAAATAAATAAATTTATAAAAAAAAAAAAAAAAAAAAAGAATACGTCTGCCACATATCCGAGTCAGAATAACCGAGGTTTGCCGGTCAGTCATTCTTTCAAGGAAAAACAGCATCCCATGAAAAAAGCAGCTGGTTAAGCTCACGACTCAAACAGTTCCCCAGGTGTCTTTCCTCAAGAGAAAGTACCATGGTGATGGTACTTTTGTATGCAGCGAAGTGCTTTATGTGCACTTCCCATTTTGTCAAAATATTAAAAAACCTGTAACCGAGAATCAAGATGAATGCAATTAATACATCTGACTGCTTCATAAGGGCACTCTTAAGTGGAACTAGTATACGTTACAAGCAAGCGCAGGACAGTGAAGTTCACAATGAACTGCTGGGACAGGTTGGTACCACTGCCTTGACTTCAGGCATCAGCAGCTTTACCCCCACTGCTACTGCATCATCAATGCAAAAGCCAAGCCAGTGAAAACAGCAAGTAACATCTCAGTGTTATAAAAGTAGTTGGACCTGATAAATCTCCCTTAAAGGACTTGGGGACCCCCAGGGGTCCACAAATCACACTTGGAGAACCACTACCACTATGAAGCTAGGGAGAACCCTCAGAGGCCAGACCCTCAGAGACTCCAGGCTCTCTATCCCTGCCCTCCCACAATGAAACAATTAACACACTCTCTAACTGCAGCATTTAACTTACTGGGTAAAAGTCTACTTATTCTAGGGAAGAGGGAGTACAAAACCTCTTTATGAAGTTTAGGTAGAACAGGTTCTGCTGGGTAATCAATCCTGGAATGAAAGCAGGAGAGAAATAATTTCTTGATTATCTGAGCCCAGGTCTGACATTCAGAAATGCTAGGATTCCAATTTCCAATTTCCACTTCCACTACCAGACCTGGGGAACATTACTCACCCCCTCTTGACCACATGAATGTATGTAACAGTTACTCCCTTTGAAAATAAGGAACTCATGGATATTGGAAGTATTACCCATACTTTTCTTACTGATGCCTAGCCACACAGGCAGTAGTGCAATACTCACTCTCTCTCTCTTTCTCTCTCTCTCTCTCTCACACACACATGCGCACACACACACGTCTCAGATTCTGTACAGTTAGAAAAGCTATTTTGCTGGAATCATTTTTCCTAAGTAATCTATATCCCATCTGTTAGGGATTACTGATTAATAAGCAAAGTTAACAGGAAGATCAAGAGTATTATAAATCCATCTTTCTGTTAGATTGTACAGAATCTACCTCCCTTCTATTCATTATTTTCTGCATCAATCTCATTTTCTGAACCAAGATCAAGTCTAAGAAGAAAATTTTTTCTTTTTTTGCAGAGTAACAACAATCATGCAACAAATTATAAACTCAAAAGACTATCTTATTAGTGTCAAAAGGAACATTTCATCACAAAAGGCTTTGGGGTAAGAATGTGGGACTGCATCAGCTCTGTTTTAGTGCAAACAGATCCTATTCTGTGTTCTTCCTGTGAAATTTGGTTCTCAGAACTTTCTGACCTATCCATGAGGACATCTCGGATGAGCTTTTCCTGCACCTCCTTTCTTTTGCTTTAGCTTGCAGAATCCGTGCGACTGAAGAGAAATTAAAACAGCTCATCTCTAAGACTCATCCAGCTCTGACATGTAATAATTCTAGAACCCACATTAGTTTCCAAATTGGAGCCTGTGTTTCTTGCTGTTCATTGTCCTGCCACTTCATGAAGTATATGGTCCAGATTCTCCGCCTCATCCTAATCCACTGGAAAATGCTTTCAATTTGTAATGCAAACTTAGATGGTTATAAATGACAATTCTCTCAACTCGAATCTCCATCATCTAGGTTTTCTGTGGCTTCAGTGACCAAATGCCTGGTGTGGAGTGATTGACCCTATCGTTCTAGAGAGTTCTTTTGTTGTTTCAGCTGCTTACATTAAAAAAAAAAAGAAAGTTAAACTATGTGATTCTTTTTGATTTAGCGATGCTTTAAATGAATGCTTTCCTTTCTCGGGACATTTCATTCAATTTCTTATATGCTGTAGCTAGCTTAAAACTTCAACCTTCATACTTTAAAGGCACCAGTAGCTGAGATTGCATGCAAATATGCCTTCAATCTGGCTGAGTCTACACCTCTCCCCCGTTAGGAAAAGAAAAAAAATTGGAGGGACTGTCATAAATAATTTTACTTAAGTGAATGCTGAAATTAGGCACCACATTTCCTGGCTCCTAGTAACCTATTTGCAGCCAGATATGTCGAGTACCCACTAGCCAAAGCCTCGCCTTTTCAGAAATGGAAAGCAGGAAAAACAATACGATCATCGTTTAAAGCGGCATGTTGGACCCATCCCCAAAGTTAAATATACCTAGACAGTTCTTAGTGCAGGAGCTACAGCTGACCTTGGAAGAAAATGACGGTTATAGCGGCCCATGAGCTGGGAAAGGTGATAATGAAAGAGATGTAGTCATGTATTTCTGGCACACACTTTGGATAGTACAAGGAGCTAATTGCATTTAAGTATTATCTTACAGTATTGTGACCCAATCATTTTGGAAGATAACTGAAGTCTCCCCTTTTGGAAGAGATATTCTATTTTTAGCAAAAATGCATTCACGTTGCACTCTGAAACTCCAAAAAACTCTTTCTTGGAACAGGTCAAATCGCATGGATTTTTCCCATAAATCTTCCTATCTGTACTGTCAAATGCTGACATGCGTGTCAGTGGTTCCCAGGCTAAACTCTGAAATGGTGGATCCTGTTTTCCCTTTGCTCCTGGTAATCCTTGGTTTAGTGTAATTTACAGCACCACTTACTGTGGTTCTCACTCAGATTACACGAAGGGAACATTCATCCTACAGGTCAGGTGCCCATCCAGGGAAGCATGCCAGCCCACGGTGCCACAAAGGGGGGAGGGAGAACACAAATGTCTCAAAGAACAAAAGAGCAACAGGAAGAAACTCGTCCTAAATGGTGGGGGAAGAGTATTCTTTGCTTTGCCTTTTTTTTTTTTTTTTTTTTGGCGGTACGCGGGCCTCTCACTGTTGTGGCCTCTCCCGTTGTGGAGCACAGGCTCCGGACGCACAGGCTCAGCAGCCATGGCTCACAGGCCCAGCCGCTCCGTGGCATGCGGGATCCTCCCGGACCGGGGCAAAAACCCTTGTCCCCTGCATCGGCAGGCGGACTCTCAACCATTGCGCCACCAGGGAAGCCCTGCTTTGCCTTTTTAATTCATAGATAGGTTGATACATAGATTAATGCTGCCCTACATACCTTTATGGGGGAGTTGAGCAGACTCTTGAAAAGTGAAAGGAGACCTGACAAAAGAATTAAGGTATCTTCCTCCTACATACATATCAATTACATGTGTCAAGTGTAATTGATAGCATACGATGCTCTTTGACCATTTTTCATTTCTATGTAGATACAGGATGTTGGGATTAATTGGTCTCTTTCTGGAATTTGTGTCTTGGTCAAGTGCCTATAATTTCTATTACGACTTTTTTAAAGCTAGTATTTTCAGTTAAAATGTATTTATAACCTCAATGTGCTAGGTACATTAAAGCCAAACAAAAAAACTACAAACAGACACTATCTCTGCTTTCAGGTGTGTACGTGCTACACAACAGAAATGGAGAATTTGTAATTATTTGTACAAGTAGGCAATAGGGACACGAATCTTTTGAAAAATCCGAAATAACAACCAGAGACATTGCTTCTAAGCCTTCAAAATCCATCTCGGTTTTAAAACTTTACCATCATTAAATCCAATTTGCACATCAGAAAAGTGGGAAGGAAAATAATATAGATCTGTTAATGAAAAGAAAAAGTGGAACTCAATGGCTCAGGGAAATTTTCAGAATTTGCCAGATTCTAAAATGTAGCCCAGAGTTTTTTGACATGACCCAGGGGGACACCAGGCAGAGCAAGAGACAAGGCAAACGTCTTCCTGCGGTTTTTGGCAGGATCTGAGCTGGGCTACAAGGTAGCTGGGGGCTTCCCTTAGGACTTCCCACCTCTCGTGGATCAACCACTTTGTTAGAAGAAGAATGGGAATTTTATTTGTCCCAAAGCTGGGGACAGCAGGGCACAATTTTTCAACTAAAGGGCCTTACCCATCTCCTCCCTCCGCCCCACCGAGTCAACTTTATCCACTGTTACAGTCACCAGGCAGTCAGCAGAAAGCAGGACATTCTCCCTGCTGGAGCCTGTGAATGAAAAAGTATGTTCTGGTGTTAGGTCATCCCAGTGCTTAAGAATTGGGAGAAAATAGAGCGTGGCATTTCAAGCATTCCAAAAACAAGCAGAATTTGAGAAGCAGAATATTAACAGCTAAGAAGCCAAGATCAAAGCATTAGAAGTTCAAGGGGATAAGCAGGGAAAATAAGCAGGCACTAGGCCCAGGGTGGCTGCTGAAGTGAAAAGGACTTGAGTCCTGCTGAGGTCTTTCCCCTCAGAAGTTCCAAAGGCAGAACCGGGGGGTCATGCGGACAAAGTACAAAAGAACTTGACAAAAGCACAAAAGAGCAGCCACCAGGAGTGGACAGGATTAAACTGGGCTGAGATACAATGAGAAGTTCCCGAGTTCTATCCATGCCAAGTTGCAACTGTTGTTTGGTTCAGCCTGGAGACCTGGCTTTGGGGCCGGTCATGTGCCTGCCCTTGACTCCAGGACCCAGGAAACACCTCCAGCTAAGTCATAGCTGTGGCTGAGAGTGAATCCAAAAGCAGGGTAGGAAGGGAGGTGTGAGGACCCATCTGCTTCCATTCCTCATTGACACCAAAGAACTGATCCTCTCAGCCCTCGGGCAGGTGTGTGTGTGTATGTGTCCATGCAAAGGCACCCTAACTGACACCTGTGGTGCTTTTCAGTCCCTGGGTCTGCGTCCAGGCCCCACTGCCTCAGCTCCCTGCACTGTGATGCTCACACCACCTTATACACTTACTTAGGATAATTTGCTATTTTAGAAAAATAGATATTTGCTCACTTTCCCAGGAAATGCTATCTTGATGGTGCCGCCTCTGGAACAAGCCAGAAAGTAGAGCTATATGGAGACAGGCAGATCTTTGACCTTTCAGACCCCACCACAGGGCCGTGTCTTTTCACTTAACACTGTTTTTGTAAGACAGTAAAGTGTAAAAACAAACACAAGACCTTCATGTTTCCTAATCCTGATGTGCTTTTATCCTATGAGATCCATGTCAGTTACTGTGCTCAATGAGGCGCCTGTTGAGGGAAAAAAAAAAGGCCAGCTGGATAATGCTGTACGCACCCAAACCCAGATTTATAAAGTGTACAAGTTAACGAAGTATTTAGAGCTCAAAAGTGATGAATGAATGAATGAATGAATGGATGGATGAAGGGGGTGTTTATTCATTTATAAAAAATCCTTTGCTTCTCGAATAGATTTATCTCAAAATCCCTGTGGAGAACTCCGGATTCAACAGAAATTATTTAGCCCTCCCTTCCACCAAAAACAAAGCAAAACAATGTATACATTGTTTTTTTCAAGAACACACATATTATAGAAAGAAAAGCTCACCTCTTATAAACAAAGGTTAATATTACAATTACAGAAGTTTTTTTCTACCATGTTATCTGAATTATAGTAATTAGAAATGGTAAACAAATTCTTCAGCCTTTTCCTGTACATGACTAAGTATTATGTCCAGGGGCATTATCTTAAAATGACACTCTTTTCTTTGCTCCAGTAAACTTTCATCATCTTAACCACAGCGTTTATTGTCTACTTTGTATTGAAAATATGAAAAGCGAGTGAAGCTTGCTTGTGAAAAGTCTAGCTCCTCGGTGCCCCAACCACATGCTAATATGAGAGACTTAAAAAATTTGATATGGGCTCAAAGAGAAAGAGAGTCATGTTACCACCGACAAGCAGACAAGGCAGATTCCCATGATGCCAGGCCACTGCCGAGGGGTGAAAGGAGAGGGAGGCATTTCGGGGCATTCCTTCAAGAGATTGGTTTCCTAGGTGATGTCACTGGGGGTGAGACCAGGTTGCTACTTGCCCTCCACTCCCATGAAACTACGACTGCTCTGGAGCACGTCACCAATGAGTCTTTACTGGACTTCGGGTACAAAATGGGCCGTGTGGACCCTCCTTCCTGAGAGTCGAGAAGAGCTGCTATCAGGCCGATGTGTACTGAATGAAACAGATGAAATGATTTTTTAACGTGAGATTTGCTTTAAAGTAATCTATGGGGATAAAAGGGGACGTCTTGATAATAATTAATACTGGATGATGGATACATGAGGGTTCATTATACAATTCTCTTTACTTTTGTGTATGGTTGAAACTCTTCCTAATAAAAGGGTTTTTTAAAAAAATCTGCTAACACAGCTGGGGCAGGAGGCAAGCATGGCCATAGAGAGGGAACAAATAGAATGTCTACTCTAACCTCGTTTCTCAGGATGAAAAAAAGCAAATCAGTACCTGTTATTGGGTGAAATACCCCAACCGTTAAGCACTGTCTTATCCAATCAACACTGTGGCAAAGCCATTAAGCCCAGCACCAATTCCGATCAAACAGCTGCAAAAATAGAGGCTGCTCCAACCCTGAAACCTAAGGAAAATAATAATTTAAACTTTTTTAATCTCTGAAATGAATCCATTTCCCCCGCATTTACAATAACAACTTTCCACTTGAATTATGCATCACCGTGACCATTTGAATTACCAATGTATGAATTATTCATTATCCACAATGTGACAGGGTTTGGGGCCCACGTGTTGAAAGCCAGTGCTAAGCTTGCCTAGGATCTGGCTGGCCTGGGGAGGGTAGTGTCTGGGGACTCTGGGAGGCAGAATGCCCTTCAGAATCCTCAGCCACCCGGGGGGAAGAATGGAAGGGTCCCTTATACTGTATGCAGTTGTCAACTCTGACCTCCTTGTACCATAAAATGTCCCCACTGTCTCCTGGCTCCCCAGCCTGTAACAGCTGCTACCCACTGGCACCACCTACATTTTAAACCAGCTGGAGACAGAGTTCTACGTGATAAGCCTGTTATATTTGCAGAGTAAGCAGGAACACCTAATGGCTTGGCCCCCTAACGATTCCGGGACCGGCCTCTGACAGGCTACAGCAGTGTGCACTGGCAAAGCAGAGGAAAAAATAATTAAAAGAGTCTTTGTCAAATCTCTCTCTGAATCAACCTTTTAAATATGCTCAGTTTAAGAGTCCCAAAGTACCAATTCAATCACACTAGCCTCTAAGAACCACAGAAACCCCCAGGATAGCCATGGCCAATTAGTTAAGCAAGAGGGGAGTGTGTGTGTGTGTGTGTGTGTGTGTGTGTGTGTGTGTGTGTGTTCAGAGAATCAACACAGATGCAGAAAGAGCCCCCTGGAGAGAGGGCAGGGTAACCCCCAGATAGAACTGAACTGTTCTTTTTTGTTTGAGAGGTTGAAACAAAGGGGAAAGGAACAATTAGGAAGATGGTAGTAAAGACTGACACATAATAAAATAGAGTGGGAACGTTAGCACATAAGGGACCTTTAAAGGAGTGAGCCTAAAACTAGTATTCTTAACGGAATGCACAAAGAAAGCAAACCAGCCAGCCATCTACAACTGAAGTGGATGAGGCAGGGGACCAGGAGAGACGGATAAAAGGAGAAAACACAAGAGATGCCAAAACCAAGAGGGAAGAAAAAACACGTAGTGTCAGAAACCAAACACAAGAGAGAGGATGAAACTGACAACGATGCAAAGTAAAACCCTGAACTGGCACAGTGCTTTCGCTAACAAAGAAAACATGTGCTTTTTGTAGACAGCCCAGCAAACGTGAAGAAAGGCTAGCATATATTTTTTAAAGGGAGGGGTGGTGGCAACAAAGGGCAGCTTTCACCACCACCCTGGCCTGCAGTTTTCCCTCCTGAAAACTGCAGACCCACCCCATACACAGGAGGCAGGCCGCTGGTACACAGAGGTGGTGTTTGGTTGCCGTGGATGCGGGAAGCCATATCAGTGCTGCATGGGCTTCGTTCCATGGGGGAAACTGGAGCCTGCACAGTCAGCTGCACACAGAGAGGAAGCCTGGCAATGGATGGCTACCCAGAGGAGCAGGGATTCTGGACTTAGTGGGTACTGTGGTTGATTGGACCCACCACCTCCTGCTTGGCTGGCTCAGTAAGACTCTGGTCTGAACCCTTGCAAGCTCTGGTCTTCAGTTTCTTGTTTGCACTGCTGGTGGCCTACAGTGTCAGCCTTAACTCCAACAGTGCCCTGGTAGGTTAAGTTTTCAAACTATCGAGCAGAGTGCTGTTGTGTTGGTTTATTTGTTCTTTCAGAGGTCATGCTATCATGTGGACCCAAGTTTTAAATTTCCCCAATTCTAATTGCAGTTGCTCAGGACATTGGTTAGTTTCAAGTTCTGGAAATAGGTTTGAACACCTCTCCCAGAAGTGGGTAAGAAGTTAAAATAACGGAAAGGCTTGGCTCCGAGGTCAGTAGAATATCAAAAAGCCCATGTTTGGCTGAATGGACTTTGTGTAATGAAATCCCAGCTCCCTCTCTTCTCTTTCAGGCCAAACGTATATTGGATGAAACTGATGAAATTCAACAAAGCAAGAGGCTTTGGAGTATTTATTGCAATATCCTGTTGATGAGGAGTATTTACTGCAATAAGCTATTGATAAGCAACAATGGATATCTCTTCCGTTTCATCCAGCGTAAACATGGACAATCATTTACTAATTCATCTGCTCTTGTATTCGATGACTGAGCCTCTCTCATATGCTAGTCATGACAGGGAGAGTGACGAGCCCCTTCATCAGGGATGACCTTCCCTCCGCCCTCATCTCAGGAGTGCTGGCCTGTGGAAAACCCCAGAGTTCTGCAAGCCTGAGAAGTTGCTCTGTTCTGCCCATGGAGGGCGTGCTGCTTCTCAGTTTCCTTCTCCCACCTGTGTCAGGGGGCTTGAGTTGTTCTACCAAAGGGACTAATAATAAATTGGTCTCTGGTCCAACTTAGATCAGTAATAGATATTCCCTAGGTCAATTGCCTGGAGCAAGGAATAGAGTTTTAAAATAAATTTCTTAAGTTCTCTAGCTAGGGATCAGAGCCAAGATCACTGATCCATGTGATGGCTGACTCCATTTCTTTGATGATAAACTAATCGATGACTCAAGCCAGCCATAATCCATAGAGCACAGGGAGATCTGCAAATTGAATTGGCTGGGCCATCCCACCAGCGCACAAGCAAGCTGGCCTCGACGGAAGCCTCTTTGCCCTACAAAGCCATAAGGAAGAGCTGTGTAGTGAACTGAAAGGTCTGTGTTCGTCCTAGGAAGTTGACCCCACTTTTGACACACTGGCATTCACAATAAAGGTTAGGTAATTATATTAAGTGTTTTTCTACGGTCAGGCTGATATTCTGGCAGCCTAGGGGAACTGAAAACAGACCACTTAGCTCCCTGGAGCTTTCTGTATATTCACAGCCTGTGGTTCTGCTGCAGGAGAGAGAGGTGCTATGGAATAGAAACCAGGCAAGTTCACCAACTGGGCAAGTCAGCCCACTTCTGACTTGGGGTTCACCGCAGGAAGGCCTTCTTTGAGAAATAGAAGACAGGTCTCTCTGCCTACAGGACACTTCTGTTCTAACACCAGGCTGCCACGCTGAACTTGGGCCCTTGACACTAGAGTTCAGTTCTTGTACTTCTGAACTTTGACATCAGTATTTGGGGAACACTAAGAAGGAGAGGTGAAATGTGGACAATGATTCTCTTTTATTATACATGTGACAAGGGCAATGGGGCCAATGATTAATGACCACATGCTCTGCTAACTTGAACAGTCACCACTTTAATAACAAAGACTTTATTTTCTGTTCCACAGAAAAAGCTGAAAAAAGTACTAAGAAAACAGACATGCTTTTGTGGCTATATACTGATGCGCTTAAATTATACTTAACTGCATTCTGTAAATTGCATGTATATAGGGAGTTACGGTTTGTTTAACAACGTTTTATGGTGTTTTCTTCTAATTTTTCTACAAATTAAACTTTAAACTTGATTTGGGGATTACGTTCAAAGTAAGTTTAATATGCTTTAAATATATTTTCTATATAATATTGATAATCTGAAAAAAGCACTTAAAAATCTCTCTGGGAGCTTCCCTGGTGGCGCAGTGGTTGAGAATCTGCCTGCTAATGCAGGGGACACGAGTTCGAGCCCTGGTCTGGGAGGATCCCACATGCCGCGGAGCAACTAGGCCTGTGAGCCACAACTACTGAGCCTGCGCTCCGCAATAAGAGAGGCTGCGATAATGAGAGGCCCGCGCACCGCGATGAAGAGTGGCCCCCGCTTGCCGCAACTAGAAAAAGCCCTCGCACAGAAACGAAGACTCAACACAGCAAAAATAAATAAATTAATTAATAAACTCCTACCCCCAACATCTTCTTAAAAGAAAAAAAACTCTCTGTATATAATACATAAATGAGTTTACTTTCTCTTGAAAGAAAACTTTAATTAAGCTAAGTTAGAGCTCCTGTATTAACATGATTTAATCTATCAAAGTTTTTTTTTTTGCGCGGTACGCGTGCCTCTCACTGTTGTGGCCTCTCCCATTGCAGAGCACAGGCTCCGGACGTGCAGGCTCAGAGGCCATGGCTCACGGGCCCAGCAACTCCGCAGCATGTGGGATCTTCCTGGACTGGGGCACGAACCCGCGTTCCCTGCATCGGCAGGCAGACTCTCAAACACTGCGCCACCAGGGAAGCCCCTAAAGTATTTTTTAAATGAGTGTAAAATTCTCTTTTGGAAAGTTGACAATCAGGAGGAACTCTAAAATGTATCTGTAGTCCTCGGTAGGATGCTCAACATCTGAGGATATAGGAGGTGTTTACATCTCTTCTTCCAGTTAAAGTGTCACAGCTTTGGAAAAGAAAGGAAGTGAAGAGTGAACAGCTGGCTTTTACATGGTGTCCAAGAGCAGGGTTTGGGTTTCTGGATCGGGGCCCATTACGCTGAACAAGAGGTGGGCAAAGGACAGCTAACACATCTACAAACTCTAGGAAGAATGTCAGCCGGAAACTTGCTGACCCAACCAAGAGGACCAGAAATGGAAGTTTGAGAGGAAGGGAGAAAACTGCCTAAATAGAACTGTGAACTTTACAGGACAGGGAATAAGAAGTGTGCTAGAGAAAGAGAGAAGGATGGTTGAGGAGGTGCCCGTTAAAGATCAGCAGAAAATAGGAGCGATGAAGGGGGAGTACAATGCTGACCTCCAGGGACCGTCGACCGAAGCACAGAGTCAAAGGGAGCTTGATGTTTTAACACAAGATGGAACTAGGACCTCCCCAGGGCCATGGAGATAGGGAACTAGGTCCGTGACAGGGATATGGTTGGGGAAAGATATGCGTTGTTCCAACAACAGAAGTGGTGAGGGGGTATCACTCTATTGAATCATAAAAAGAATTAGATGTATTTGGCTCTCTCTGCTTACTAAACATTATACTCATTGCCTTCTATTCATTATTTCCTTTAACCCAATGAAGTAGAGTTCCATTTTACAGATGAGAAAACTGAGGCTTGGGGAAGTGGAGTTGCCCAGGACCACTCAGCTGATAAGCACTGGAACCAAAGCCCTTGCTTTTAGCCTTCTGAGATTGCCTCCTGAGAAAGCATCCCAGAACAGAACAAGCCTTAGAATGTCTGTCACATCCACCAGTGCTTTGTGAGGGATGCTGCTGTGCTTCTCCCATCGCTGGACCTGAAGCTGGACAACAGCCACAGCTGAGATCCCAGCAGGGAGTACCCACTCCCGTGAGAGTCCTCCGTAAGTCACTTTACAATGAGCCCCATTTATCCTGAGGTAAGCCCATTTGTCTCCACACATCATACCACGAGAGGGACATCCTATATGGAAATTCTCTAACCCGAAGGTAGAGGTAGCAGGAAGAGCTTGTGGGTGAGGATAAATGATGAGGGGAAATAACCAATAAAGTCATGACTCCTACAGTGACTCCCTGGTCAGGGGAGAGCAACAGGGCTCTCCCAGCACAAATTATAATTGGGGGGTGCTTAGTGCAGGAACAGACTCTCAGCCAGCCAAGCATCCACAGTAAGTCTCCTTCCTCTCAAAGTGTCCTTTGTCCTTTGCTTCTCCACTTGAGGCCCCTACTCTATGTCCTGGAGCCTATCTTGGGAGTTCCACCCCCAGGGAGAAGCAAACTAACCCTCCTTCCTACCTTGACCTCAAGCTACCCAGTGCCCAGCAACTGTGCTCACCTGTGTCAGACTGGGCACATACAAATGTTGTCCAGTCACTTGTCTGGCTCTTTCATTATACTGTGAGCCTCTTAAAGGCCAGGACTGCTTTTTATCCCTGAATCACCAACACAGGATGGGCCCTAATACAAGAAGCACTAGGTTAACTGTTTACCACACCATCTGTGGATATTACTTATTTTCCAGATGAAATCCCCACAGGAAGGCTTTCCCTGTGTAATTAGTCCTACTCTCCCACCACATAGCTGTTACTCAGATTATACGTTTCTCAAGGCCAGAAACTAACCTTGATCCCTATCAAATGCCTGACCCATAATAGACTCTCCATAAATGGTAACACAATTTTCACCACCCTTGTCCTGCAACTCCCTACAAAAGGAAAAAGGCAAAAGGCCATTAAGTCACATCTCTCAATCCTATCCTTGCATAATTCATTTTTAAACATTTTCAAATCGAAATGTAGCATTTTTACATTTATCTCTAATTCCAACAGTCCTTCATAAACATTCCAAATATTTATGAGCATTTTTTTATTCTGTCTCTTAACAGTGATAATCACTCACACTTTTGTTATTTATATTTTCCTCTACTTCTATAGCAAATGTATTGAGCGGCTCACCCAACATTCACCAACAGTCTCTAGCACAAAGCTTTTCCCGCAGCAGGTTTCCAATGACATTTTTAAGGTAAAATAGAAACTTAACTTAAAGGCAGACTATCTGATAAAATCTTGGCTTCTCCTGCTGTTATTTGTAGATGCAAAGGCAGTAGAAATAATAAAGGGAACTATTGCTACTCGTGATGTTTTAAATCAGAAGGTTAAAACCATAGATCAACTCGGTGCTTTGTGACCGCCTAGAGGGGTGGGATAGGGAGGGTGGGAGGGAAGGAGACGCAAGAGGGAAGAGATATGGGAACATATGTATATGTATAGCTGATTCACTTTGTTATAAAGCAGAAACTAACACACCATTGTAAAGCAATTATACTCCAATAAAGATGTTAAAAAAAACAAAAAAACAAACAAACAAAAAACCATAGTCCCTAGAGGTCATTCCTTTCTGAAGTGGTGCAATGAGGAGTGGGGGGGTGGCACGGAGTGGGGGTGAGGAATTGGCTACAGGATGCTGGGCCCTCAGGAAGCCAAGCAGGCCCCTGGCCACACATTGCCCACCCAGCCCCACTTTACCGTGAGCTAACCCGCTATTATCTTCTGTGTATTGGGGTTTTGCTTAAGGCTTTGTTTGGGGGACCTGGCAGCATTATGAACAAGAAGATAGAAAATCAACCTCCTCGTTTCAGAGATGCCCACCCCACCCCCTCACATACACATTGCATATAGTGCTTTCAGACAGACATCCCACAGTGTGGCTCATCTTCTGGTGGACGAGCAAGATGGGAAAATCTGGTATAGTGAGGCTGGGCTCTCAGCAAGCAATACAGTCTGTCAGGATGATTAATGAATTGACTTCCCCCTTTGGGGAGGTCTCTGGTGCTGTACCATTGAACTGAGCAGCACTTTTCCCAATAACCTGAAGGAAACATCAAAGGCATGTTTACCAGATGAGTAGATGACCAAAAAAATGTGGGAACTATTAAGATTAGAAATAGTCAAAAAAATTTTAATGACACTGGCGTAAGAATAGACCAAAACCAAAAGGCACAACATTTAACAAGAATAAATGCTAAGTCACACTTTTAGGTTTTCAAAATCAATTGCAAAAATATAAAATGGGAGACCTGACATCAGCAGTTCTTATGAAAATGCCAGGAGGTTTATTATTAATAATAACCCCAGCCGTTTAAATGCCTGCTATGTGACACTCAATCCGAGTGGAGTGTTACATAAAACTAATAAAATCTAATGTAAGTTCTATTTGCAATCATGTAAACAGAGTATGGAGGTTAAGGGAGGGAAAATTCTGACCATAATCTGAACTGGTCAAAGTACCAGATAAAGATCATAGTTTCAATCTCCGATGACACACTGCAAGAGGGACCTTGATAAACTGGGCTCTGTGCCACAAGGAAAACAGAAGGGTGAAGCCTCTATAAACCATAATAGGTGAGGATGTGTTCAAGGAAACGCGGATGTCCAGTTGAGAAAGAGAGATCTAGGAGGGACATGACAAATGTCTTTAAACATTTCAGAGGTCGTATTGAAGGGGAATCAGGTGTACTTTATGTAACAGCAGAGAGCAGGACTAGGATCGGGAGGGTAGTTCGAGTGGCAGATCATGTCAGCTGGCATTCCTTGGTTGTGAGCAACAGAAATCACCTGACAGGGATAGAGGAGTTCACCAGACACTGGAAAGGCTGAGAAACCAGACTCGGGGCTGACAAGAAAGAGGTAACTCTAGAAGACCTTGGCAACAGGAAGCTCTTGACTGTCTTGCCTGGCACTGTCTCTAGAATAAAAGAATTCCCACTATTTCCTTGGTGTTTGTATCACTTTGTAGCAAGTCCCAGAAGCATGAATTTTACTAGATATGCTTAGGTCACCTGCTTCCCCCTTGACTGTCCCCCTTGACTGAAAAGAGTGGGGGGATAAATTGGAAGATTGGGATTGACATATACATACTACTATATATTAAATAGATAACTAATAAGGATCTACTGGATAGCACAGGGAACTCTACTCAATACTCTGTAATGGCCTGTATGGGAAAAGAATCTAAAAAAGAGTGGATATATGTATATGTATAACTAATTCACTTTACTGTACACCTGAAATTAACACAACACTGTAAATCAACTACACTCCAATAAAAATTTTAAAAATAAAATAAAGCGGTCCTTCAAGTTATTCAAGCTGGATCAGAGGATCAAACAGGGGGTTCTGACCTGAGGTAGGAGACATTGTTGGCTGAACTCAGAGAGCGCTTAAATTCTAAGATTCAACAATTCCAAGGAGTTTCCTACCTGGGGACATGTCAGAATCACGGGAGGAGTCTTTTCAAATTATTTCTACCTAGCTGTCCTCCCTGTCCCCAAAGGTTCTAATGCCCCTTCCCATCCCTCATCTTCTATTTCTAGTTGAAAACCAAGAACCACATCACATCTGAGGCTTCTACTGCTCCATCAGTACCTTGTGCTGGTGAAATAGCCTGAAAAGGGAGACAGGATGCTAATCAAATGGGAAAATTCTTCTTTTATTTAAAAATGTTTTTAAGCACTTGGAATGTCTAACTTGTAGAGTTAAGCAGTGGAAGAAATATCTGTGAAAAATGAAAAGGGACTTGGTTGAAGAAGATTAATAGTTGGAGTTATCTAACAATGCTGCAAATGTTGGCTTCCTTCTACTACTGCTATTTTGTTTGGAATGGGTCCAGTTTTCCCATTGCATAAAAGGAGACAAGATCTGTTTGAAGCCATTAACAGTACCAATAGGAGGGGCATTTGAATTAATAACCAGGAGGCCAGTCAGCCAGGAGCAATTTTGAACATAATCTTTTCTTTTGACTTTTTTTGTAAGACTGATATTTTGCTATATTATACTTGGTCCAGTGTGCCACTGCTGAGCCAAATAATTTATCTTTCCAACTCTCTTTACTTTTTAAATCGACCTAAGTAAAATATTTTAATTTATTTGTATGGAGGTCCCTTCTGTGGATTGTGTTAGGCGCTATGAAACATTATTCCTGAGCACAAAGGATTCTTTGGAATTTAGCAAGAAATAACAAGATATCTAAGGGCATAAGCAGATGCTCTTGAAATCATGCTAAGTGATCAGAGTAAAATACAAAACCATATATAATGCATGATCTTCATCTTGTTTCTTTGAAAGTAAATTTATACAAGAAAAAAAAAACTTACTCTATTTTACTCACCCCTAGTTACACAGCAGCACTCTTTTTTATTATTATTAATTTTTATTGGAGTATGGTCGCTTTACAATGTTGTGTTAGCCTCCACTGCACACTAAAATGAATCAGCCATACACATACAGATATCCCCTCCCTTCTGGACTTTCCTCCCATTTAGGTTCCCACAGTACATTGAGTTCCCTGTGCTATACAGTATGTCCCCATCAGTTCCCAACAGCACTCTTTGCAAAGTCTTATTGTAATGTGTTTCTGGAGGCCTCGGGGGACTGTCACATGTGCTCAGGAGCTGGTCCCCAAACATGCAATGTGGTCCTCTTCACTGTTTTCCTCTTCTCTGGCTCCAGCCTCCTTCCACCAAGAGGCACTGCATCCAGTCCTGGAGGCACATGAAAAGCTGCTCGACATCACTAGTTATTAGAGAAATGCAAATCAAAACTACAATGAGGTATCACCTCACACCAGTTAGAATGGGCATCATCAGAAAATCTTCAAATGACAAATGCTGGAGGGGGTGTGGAGAAAAGAGAACCCTCTTGCACCATTGGTGGGAATGTAAATTGATACAGCCAGTATGGAGAACAGTTACGGAAGTTCCTTAAAAAACTAAAAATAGAATTACCATATGACCCAGCAATCCCACTACTGGGCATATACCCAGAGAAAACCATAATTCAAAAAGACACATGCACCCTAATGTTCATTGCAGCACTATTTACAATAGCCAGGCCATGGAAGCAACCTAAACGCCCATTGACGGACAAATGGATAAAGAAGATGTGGTACATATATACAATGGAATATTACTCAGCCATAAAAGTAATATTTTATTCTGGGTCATTTGTAGAGACGTGGATGAATCTAGAGACTGTCTTAAAGAGTGAAGTAAGTCAGAAAGAGAAAAACAAATATCGTATACTAATGCATATATGTGGAACCTAGAAATGTGGTACAGATGACCCGGTTTGCAAGGCAGAAATAGAGACACAAATGTAGAGAACAAACGTACGGACACCAAAGGGGGAAAGTTGGGGGGGATGAATTGGGAGATTGGGATTGACATATATACACTAATATGTATAAAATAGATAACTAATAAGAACCTGCTGTATAAAAATAAATAAAATAAAATTCAAAACTAAAGAGGCATCATGCCTGCCATTTACTCTCAAAACTCTGTGTGTATGTGTTGTGTGTGTGTGTGTGTGTGTGTGTGTGTGTGTGAAAGAGGAAAAAAAGATTTACTGTATAGCACAGGGAACTATATCCAATATCTTGTAATAACCTGTAATGGAAAGTAATCTGAAAAATATATATATATAACTGAATCACTTTGCTCTACACCTGAAACTAACACATTATTATAGATCAATTATACGTCAATTGAAAAAAAAAAGAGTAATTCCCCTGTGAGAAGAGGACCTGAAAGACACAAACCTACACAGTCTGGAAGCTTCCTTTGCCTGTGCACCTCATGTAGGCTTTGTGAACATAGCCGTACTTCCTGTTCAAAGGAAGCCTCTTGACTTACCCATGGAGGCGACCACATTTTAGATGGTACAGCCAAGACTTGCATTCTTTTCAAGTTCTTTAATGTGCATGTTCAAAACCACCTCACTTTACAGAGTGAGGGATGAGGGAAGAGCTAATCTTAGCAGTAAAACTCACATTTATCATATTCAGATGACCAGTTTAGACGAGAAGACAGCAGTGGTGGAAATATCTCCGGGACCTCTACAAGGGATTAACTCAACTGGCAGTGGAATGCCGGTGCCTCACCAACTGATATCCAGCTCTGAACACAGTTCTCTGTCTGAAACTTAAGTGACTCTTAGAAAGGGATCATTGCAGATATCATACACTCGGGGCATTTGTGTTTCCAGTGAGCCTGACAGGTCTGACTGTTACCGACACAAATGTCATAGGATCGCTTGATAGACAAGCCCAAACTCGCGCTGAACCTAGCCATGTGGTCACCGTTACTTTAAACCTTGCCCAGGGTTGCCCTGGCCAGAGCTTACTGGGATTATGTAGTGAGGTCACCTGAGCCAGTAGACGAGCCAGGAAGCAGAGGCTAAGCCTTTTGATGAGCAGGCTATGGCTCCAGCCATAAAATCACCATCAAAATAACGTCATGGGCAAGCCTAGAATTTGTGGTGATCAAAAAAGGTGCTTGAAGCACGCTAAGACCTTGCCACAATCCTAGGCTTTTGATTAGAAAGGCATATGTAAATGTTTTGACGTGGTGTTGGGACATTTCAGTTAAATTTAGTGAGCTTAGGTACTGGCAAGAAAAATCAGACTGTGTTCTATTCAAGCAGCTTCTACAGGCTTCTTTTCTGTTGTTGTTGAAGTATAATTGAGCTGCCATATTATATGCTACCAGTATACAATATAGTGATTTACAACTTTTAAACATTATACTCCCTTTAGAGTTATTATAAAATAATGGTTATATTCCCTGTTATACAATATATCTTTGTAGCTTATTTTATACATCATAGTTTGTACCTTGGGATTTCCCTGGCACAGTGGTTAAGAATCCACCTGCCAGTGCAGGGGACACAGGTTTGATCCCTGGTCCGGGAAGATCCCACATGCCGCAGAGCAACTAAGCCCATGTACCACAACTACTGAGCCCACGTGCTGCAACTACTGAACCCCACGCACCTATAGTCCATGCTCCTCAACAAGAGAAGCCACTGCAACGAGAAGCCCACGCACCACGACGAAGAGTAGCCCCCACTCACCACAACTAGAGAAAGCACATGCACAGCAATGAAGACCCAATGCAGCCAAAAATAAAAACATAAGTAAATAAATTAATTTAAAAAACACAACACTGTAAATCAACTATAATTCAATTTAAAAAATAGTTTGTACCTCTCACTCCTTTACCCCTATATTCCCCTCCCCCTTCCCTCTCCCCACTGGTAACCACTAGTTTGTTCTCTATATCTGTGAGTCTGCTTCTTTTTGGTTGTATTCACTAATTTGTTGTATTGGTTTGGCCAGAAAGTTCATTCTGGTTTTTCTGTAATCTTACAAAAAACTCGAACGAACTTTTTGGCCAATCCAATATTTTTTAGATTCCACATATAAGTGGTATCACACAGCATTTTTCTTTCTCTGACTTATTTCACTTACCATAATGCCCTCCAAGTCCATCCATGTTGCTACAAATAGCAAAATTTCATTCTCTTTTATGGCTAAGTAGTATTCCATTCTACAGGTTTATGTTGTTCTCTTGTTTGCTTGTTTTTAAGCATGTTAACAAGGGGTGAATTTTCTCTTGGACTGGGCACTTGGTTACTTCCTCAAGGCTCAGAATCTCTAAGTGTGAGTCCTTGTCTGACAAAGATTTACTGAGCACCTGCTACATGCCAGGCACTGCGTAAATCGCCAGGGATACAATGCTGAATGTGGCAGAGGTGTCTTCTGTCCTCACAGGAGTAACAGTCTACTGGACAGTGTGTCCTAGAGGTGAACTCGGCCTATTGTCAGGCTTTTCTGCACAGGGTCAAGGCTAGTCTATTCAATTTCCTCAGCCACAGGACTGGTAGCAGCCCCCAAATGTTAAAAGGACCCCTGTGACCACAACTGACATCCCAGCTATGGGCACCCCTGAGTTGAAAGTGGTGGAAAGCAGAAGGAGTTTCAGGCCTGAAATGGCCAAGCTGACCCTGCTTATGGTTCTGCCAAGGTTCCTGGCTGTGCTTTTATTATTATTATTAATTCTGATAACTACACTTTACTGAAGGTTCTCTAGGGACCCTGTCCTTGGCTAAGGGCCGTACCCGTGTAGCCTGCTTCTCTGTCTTGCAGAGCTCTTCCTACTTAGCTCAGGAGGAGGAGGAAGAAGAAGCTGAGAATTCAGTCTTACTGTTCCTTTTGCCAGAGAAGTCACCTAGCTTGCTACCTCCTGCAGTGGTGGCAGGATTCTTCCAAACTGTGAAAGACAGGGGACACTCCCTGCATCCCCAGAGAGACTGTTCCTCTCTTCTGGAAACCTACCTCCATTCAAAAGACACAGGCATTCAGGGAGAGTTCTGGAGCCCAGTGTAAACAGGTCAGGTAGGTCAAAAGGTTTTGTAAACTGTGAAGTGCTATAAAACTGTAGAATATTATTATTATTATTAAATGATAGTGGTAACATCACAATTAGGCTTGCTGACTAGAGAAATTCAAATCAAGAACCATTACAACTTTACTTTTCTACTCTTTCCATTATCTTAAAAAAAATTTTTTTAATTTATTTATTTTATCTATTATTTTTGGCTGTATTGGGTCTTTGTTGCTGCACGCGGGCTTTCTCTAGTTGCAGCAAGTGGGTGCTACTCTTCATTGTGATGTGTGGGCTTCTCATTGTGGTGCCTTCTCTTGTTGCAGAGCACGGGCTATAGGTGCACAGGCTTCAGTAGTTGTGGCGCATGGGCTCAGTAGTTACAAAGCACAGGCTTAGTTGCTCCGCGGCACGTGGGATCTTCCCGGACCAGGGCTCGAATCTGTGTCTCCTGCACTGGCAGGCAGATTCTTAACCACTGTGCCACCAGGGAAGCCCCTCCATTATCTTTTTATTCTTTCTATTTTACATACCATACAATGAACAGATTTTAAGTATAATAACTGTCAAGCTTTGTTTATTACTTTTGGACTAACAAAGTCAAATAGTTATATTTTAACACATAATACAAAGTCAACTAGTTATATTTTAACTAATACAAATATTTAAAGCTACACATTTAATTATGATATCTGTTATGGACTAAGTGTTTGTGACCCCTCCAAAATTCATTGGTTGAAACGCTATCTCCCACTGTGACTGTATTTGGAAATAAGGCTTATGAGGCAGTGATAAAGGTTAAATGAGGTCATAAGGGTGGGGGCCTAATCCCACAGGGCAGGTGCCCTTATCAGAAGAGGAAGAGCCACTAAGGCTCTCTCCTGGCTACACAAAGAAGAGATCCTGTGAGCACACAGCAAGATGGCAGCCACCTACAAACCAAGACAAGAGGCCTCAGAATGAACCCTATTCTAGCCGCAGAACTGTGAGAGAATAAATTTCTATTGGTTAAGCCTCCCAGTTTATAGTATTTTGTTATGACAGCAGGAGCAGACTAAAACAATACATTTTTGACTAAGTTTGATACATACAGTTGATAATATATGTAGGCAAACCACTTTTCCATTTTTTTTTGTTTTGTTTTCAAATGGAGTTTTTTTTTCAAATGGTGACTTTTTGCCTAAATTTCTTTTAATCGATAGGATGTTGATTCTGTGTACTATAAATGATTTCAATGGTTTTAAATTGTCATTACAAGTAATTGTAATATACTTGCTAGATTTGTTCTGTCAGACACCAATCCAATAAATATTTGAAAAGCTTGAATATCTGCAAAGGTATTTTAGTTTGAACATGCAAATTAATTCTGTTTACAAGCCACTGATTCAATGCTACGGATAAAGAAATAGAATGCAAATGAGATAAATCAGAAAGGAAGGTCAGGCTGACAGCAATCTTCAAGAGAACACGTGAGACTCCCAGACAGGTATTACCAGAAATTAATTTCACACAATGCTATCTGGAGTGATTTACAAACTAAATTGTGATTTCTATCATAATTCAAGCTGAAAAATTAGACTTTGACTGCATCTACACATAGCCACCGAATCAGACTTCAGGATGGCTTCCCTGAACACATATGTACAAATAAGAAGCAGCAAGACTTGGGAATGGGAACTTGACCTGAAGATGACTCTGTCTTCTCACCCACGCCTCCTCTCTCCACTTCTCAGAAGGGTGGCTCCTGGGGGCCCTAAGGTCTTCCTTGGGTACCACATCTTCTTCTGCCCTCCCCGGCCTTCTGACCTTTCCTCAATCACCCTCCTCATCAAAGCTTATCTGCCTTGTGCCATCAGGCTCCACTTTCTGTTAGGAAACTGATAAGCTAATCTGTATTTAATGAGCAAGTCACTGCTCAGTAGTCACTGCTTCCAGCCAGTTAAACATATCTGTATTCAAACAGCACTCTTGCAGACATCAAGCTTAAACTTACGCAATCTTTTTTTTTTTCTTTTTTTTTTGCGGTACGTGGGCCTCTCACTGTTGTGGCCTCTCCCATTGCGGAGCACAGGCTCCAGATGCGCAGGCTCAGTGGCCGTGGCTCACGGGTCCAGCCGCTCTGTGGCACGTGGGATCCTCCCGGACGGGGACACGAACCCGTGTACCCTGAATCGGCAGGCGGACTCTCAACTACTGTGCCACCAGGGAAGCCCTACGCAATCATTTTGATGATGCCAATTCTAGTCTTTGGTCTCCAGTTATAATGGTTTTATGGACCCAATATTCATCTTTATCAAGTTTTGTTAATTCTTTTTCTTCACAGGAATATAATTTCACAAGAGTCAGGGTTTGAGATAACTCAAATATCACCCTTGGTCCCATTAATACTAATGTCAATAAGAAGTAATTTTTAAATATAAATCAAAACCAATTAGCACTTTGAAATCCAAGTGAACCTATGTTTTTCTATTTATTGTTAGTGTCTTAGTGTCAGTTTGGGCTGCTATAACAAAATACCATAGACTGTGTTGCTTGAACAGTAGACATTTGTTTCTCACAGTTCTCGAGGCTGGGAAGTCCAAGATCAAGGTGCCTACAGTTTCAGTGTCTGATGAGAACTGGAGCACTCTAGTCTCTTCCTCTTCTTATAAGGGCACTAATGTCACCATGGGGGCTCTACCACCATGACTTCACCTAAACTTAATTACTTCCTAAAGGCCCCACCTTCAAATACCACCGCCTTGGGAGTTAGGGCTTCAACATGAATTTGGGAGGGACACAAGCATTCAGTCTGTAGCAGCTAGTGTTATTACAAGGTATATAAAGTTGTCCTTGAGTAAAATAAGAAATAAATTTCTCCCAATGAAAATTAATTGAAGATTTAATAACTGACTCACAATGCCCAAAAGGAGACATTTCCTCTGGAGTTGAGCTGCCAACAAAATTGGAGTGTCCCAAAATGTATGGTTTCAGAGAATTTCCAATGTGAAACAAACAACACTTTTCTTGGGGAGTGTGTAACTCTTCTCTTTCGGCAATCCCCTGTGAACCCCAAGGCAGCTTCTGCTTCTGGGCTGTTTAGCAGTGGAGAAAAGGATCTGACATAAGGATGGCCCATCTCCTCTCCAGGGGACTGTTAGACTCACCCCCAAGGGTGGCCATTGAATCCCTGGACAAACGACCCAAGGATGGCTAGGCTGGTCAATTCTCTTCCTCACCGGGAATAACCAGCTGTTGACCCTGTGAAACCAGCCTTTTCATCACTTCATTATAAACTGGAATTCCCAGAAATTAGAATCTGAGTCTAAAATTCCAATAGGATCTCCACATGTGTCTGAAATCTAAAGAGAGAGAAGAAATCAGCTATCCCCACTGTAGGTCTCAGCATCTGAAATAGTTCCCTGCTGATTCATAATGTAAACACAGGGGTTAATTCCTTCCTTTGAGAAACCTGCTCGTGTGCACCCAAAATTATTATTATCTGTGTTCAACCATGAGAGCATGACGAGCTGAATGGCTGCCAACACGGCCCTTTGCCTTCCCTGATTTAAATAAATAGATCTGGCTTTGGGCAGGCTTTCCAGACTGACATGCACTCCAGACATGAATGTTATTTTATTAAGATATACAGTGACATAAAAATATTTGTATAATCAATATATCTAGTTCAGCTTTAAAATCTAGGACAGGGTTTTCAAGTAATCTCATTTTCACAGATTGAGTTGACTAGTCAGAAGCAGTGACGAATGTTGGAGGAGACATCATGTTTATTTATAACAGATTGATATTATATCTAGTTACTGTGTACTAGGAAACGGAAATAGGTTTGTGCAAACCCTTCCCCGCCCCCATAACTTAAAAAACGGGAAACACCTCTTCTGAACCTTTTTACTATATCATGTGATATTTTATCTTTAAATGGAATAGGGATGGTCTGCATTTGCACCTTATTGACTTAACCCAAGCTTTTGGCTTGACCGAAAGGATTTCCTGATAGACTAAAGGGTTGTTCTTTGAAATGAATCTCTTCCTAACAAGGTCCCTTTAACAGGTCCCTTTTAAATGCCTACCTTTCCTAACTGTTTTTGCTTCAGTAGACCATCAAAGGAGAGGAGTTGATGAAAAGAAATGAAACTGACACGTGGACCTGGGTAGAGGTGACTGAAAGTTCTTCATTTAAGGGGTTGGTTCCTTTTCTCTCATTATGTTGTGGAATCTGAAAACACCCCTTGAGATTCTAGTCACTGTCTTTAGGATATCCCAAGAGAAGTCACCTCCACACCTCTTCCCTCCTAGAGTCTCCCATCCCATTTGGCAAGAAATAGTCAGGCTCAGACTCTCCTAGTGGGCAACTGAAAAAACACCAAAGAAAGAAAATACACACCAAGAACCAGGAAGCACACAATTTAAGTTGGAACATGACTGTATAAAGAGAGATCAATTAGACAACGTATACCAATAATATGTAAGTACTAACAGGTGCACACACAAGCACTGAGGCTTCCTGGAGTATTCGGAAACAGCCTAAATAAGGAAGGGTCTCCAGGATGGACTTACCCATCCATGTTTCTTCCAACACTTTGCCATCAGTTTAGCCTCTACTCTATGCCAGACACTGTGCTGAATGCTGGCCACTCAGAGATGAAGGAATCTCGATTCCTGCCCTCAAGTTACTCAAAGTCCAAGAGTGAGAAGTAAGGGTAGACAATTTAACAGAGAGAATCACGGGATGAAATGTATGCAGGACCCTGCGCAGGCTGTTGAGGGAACAAGAGGAGAGGAGTCTAAAAGCTGGGTCCTGGAGAGCCCTGCTGCCCAGACTGACTCTGGAGGGATGAGTGGTAACAAAGACAAGCAACATCTATAGCAACACATGGCAGAAGGGGCTTTAAGCCTCTTTTAATGTATTCACCGGTTTCATCCTCGTAAGACCCTGTGTGTAGACACCAATATGATCTCTATTTCATGAAGTGCCGACAGATCAAGAAACTTGCCAACTCAAGCAACTCTCACACAACGGAGCTGGGGTTTGAACTCAAGCATCTCGCTGCAGGGGCCACTCTCTTAACCAAGAGCCTAAGAGTTTGCCAGACAGGCATGAAGTGACATTTTTTGAAGAGTCATAGATTTTGTGAAGTGGTAGAGAGGGAGAGTGACATTTGGTGTCAGTGGAGCTTAAAGTCCAACTTTGGGAAATAGGTGTTGATCTGGATGGAGTTGGCCTTTGGCTTCTCAAACTGGGCTAAGAGCACCCTTGGGTGCATGCAGTCATGACCAAGAGGACTCACGGCCGTCGGGTCAACACGGTGTGTTGTCTGATTCTCCCAAAGAGGAGAGCTTTGGTGCTTTTATCTCGCAGCACCTCACTTCAAAATGCAGTTTTATATTATTGAATAGGGTGTGAGATCACCAAGACATTTTTTCCTTGTTTCTCCTTCCTTTTGCTCTCTGATTCCAATTGTTTCCCTAATGTATTTAAAAAATCAAATTTCACATTACAGAAGCAATTCATACTTATTTAACTCAATGAAAGAGCCCATGGTCACATAAATTAAAAGTTATTTCTCCTCCTAACACCTTTGCAGTCTTAACTTTCCTGAGGTAGCACATCTACCTATGTTTGTACAATGAGATGATAATACATACGCACAAAATTGGGGTGTTTTGTCGTTTCTTTTGATGAATTTGGAAGAAGTGCACCCTTTATTGCACAGCTTGCTTTGCCCACTTAAGTACACTTCCTGGACTGCCGTCTAGCACAGCATCCACAGCACTGTGCTTCATCCGCTCCCCTACTGACGGATGGCTTCCAGCTTTGTATCTCTCCAAACTATGCTGAAACATATGTCTCTGTATATCTACCCCTCCTTCTTGTGCCTTTAGGCTTTAAAAATTATACAGTGGCCACTGGACTGTTTATCAAAGATGTACTCCTACCTCACAGGGAAAGAGCTGCCTAAAATTTGCTCCTAAAAGCAAATGGCTTGTTCAGGCCTAAAAATCCAATTGTGTTCAATAGTCTGCTTCTTGTAGGACACCGTTTCCCTGGCACATTGTGGGAACCAATTTCTAGTGAAGTGTAAACTCACATCTTCCGAGATGATTTCCTCAATCTACGTACCTAACTTGCACCATTGAAACATAGCTCTTTATAAAAATCACTACTTGGAAGTTGTTCTGTTTTCTGCCTGACAACAACTTCTTAAAATAAAAGTCGAAACGTCAGAGAAGTCCCAAGTTTGAAGCAGGTGCTACTGGACGGCCCATGAAGCATGACCAGTTTGACAAGGGCTGCCCAAGGTGAGGAAGTCAGGAGCCTGTGGGCTCAGCAGAGGACCTCGCTCTCATCTTGAAGAGCTAGGCGCTCTTCTGATGTCCCCCCTCCAATTCTCAGGCCTTTTCCATCTCAACTTTAGTCTTATAGGCCAACAAGACTAAAATGAAACAGAAAGGCCAAGAGTTCTGTTTTCTCTGAGCCACTCGCTCTGCTGTCCTCACCCCACAGTCATGGACAACTTTCAGTTCTTTATCTCGCTCAGCAGGCCCCCCACTCCTGCTGCCCTCTCCGTGCCCTCTTAGGGTCTCAGCTTAAGGATCTCTTCCTCAGGTAAGCACCCCGCTCTCCCTTGCACCTCCAGCCGCAGTCAGTCGCTCTCATGGTAGCCTGTGCCTCTCCCTCATGAAGGGAATCTCCAGGAGGCTGGGGGCTGCATCTGTTTGGTTCACTGCCATGTCCCTGGTACTTGAAAGGACACAGGTGGCCTCAAGCACTCATATATGTTTCCCACAGTGGGCCAGCTGCTGTTCCAAGTGTTTCATACACAGTATTTTGTTTAATTCTCAAAACAACCCTGTGGGGTAGGTACTACTGGTGTTCCTTTTATAGACACGGAAGCTGAAAGGCTCTTAACCACTGGGCTTTCTTGTCACCCAAACTCTTCCCTTGAACTTCTGACCTAATATGACTGTCAAGTCTTCAGCCCCTTTCACAGCCTTCAGCTCTTTGGGGGTTTTGGCATTTCTGACTCTATTGTTATGTTTCCCATGTTCCTTACTTCTTTCTATCTTGATTATATGCTTCTCTTCCCAGCTTTCGTACCTGCGCCCTGCCCCTTTAGATGTAAAGTTCAGTAGAGAGCTCCTAGTGTGGCTGTTCTGTTTGGGGTGGGAGGGGGCTGCCTTTTATTTTCAATAAGATCAGTGGTCATGACACAACCTAAGTCCCAGGTGTGAGTTCATTAGGACTTCTTGAGCCTCCCTCTCTTCCAAACTCCTGGGCCATAGAATCATGTCCATCTTTCCCCTGAATTTTAAGAAATCAGCATTCCACAAATTTAGAGTTCATAAAGGTTGTTCATGTCTGAGTTTCCCTGGCCAGCTAGCGCAGACTTACTCCCAAGGTGCCCATAAGTAGCCCTGCGTGAACTCGAATTCTGCCTTGTTCTGTAAAATTTATCGAAGGGGGCAGTTCCCCAGTTCCTCCTGTTCCAGTTGGGAAATGAAAGTGTCAACAAGCTAAGTCAGGACTGTTTCTGAAGCTCTGCTATAAAAGCAAGGAGACGTCCAGGGGACTGTCCCATCCCTACTCCCCCTCGGCCTGTTTCCAGACTTGAGTCTGGGGCATCTGCCATTTTTTTCTGTCTTGTCCCAGGAGCGGTAATATTCCCCCCACCTCAGCCACCATCAATTCTATCCATTTTCTGCCATAAGACACGTGGCAACTCTTTCCCCGTTCCTCACCCCGTCCTCCCAAACACCCCCCCACACACACACACACGCCAAATTACACAGAAGAGGAAGCCAGGTGGACACAGCCATATTTGCAAGATTCCTTCCTATGTTTTCTTTCATTTTCGCTTTACTCACTTTGCTATGCTACAGAGTCTTCTCCCTACTCCCTGCTCTCCTAGACACACACACGCACCCACATATACACACACATATACACATGCACATGCGCGCACACTGCCACACAGGCACCCTACTAGCACAGTTCCCTGGTACATCTCCCCAGAGCTCAGCACAGGGCCCAGGGCTTGTTTATAGTATAAGCAGACAGAACTCTGCTCCTGACACTTTAGTGTCACCTCCTGGCTTATTTCCCATATTCCTCTCGTCAGCGCTGGACCCTCCAAAACATCCCACCAAGACCTACAAATCCGGGACCTGCCCTAATGGACTACTCCAGCTGAAGGCTTCTCTCTCTCCTTCGCTCTCTGCTCCCATGTTCAGCCTGGCCCTCGCTCTCAGGTTTCTGCTTTCCTGTACAGACGTGTGTCTCCGTCACTCTTTAGTTTCCTCATTTCCTTACAGTCAGTTATTGCCTATTCTGTTTCAGGCCCTCACTTGTTGCTGGTTTTACAAACCGATTCAAGAGATAGATAATCAACTAATAATAGTAAGAAAATTCTGTGTCTTATACTTGAAATACAAACTACGAGCTATTTGAAAACAGAAAAGAGGGCAATCATTTCTGCTTGGCGTGAGGGAAGGCTACCGGAGAAGAGCTATATGTGAATTGGGTCTTGAAGGATCAATAGGAGTTCTTGGGCAAAGGACAAGAAGGGTATGGGAAAGTCTCGGCATGGGAATAACTAGAGGCTACGGTGTGGGAAGCATGGGCAGGGAGTGGTTTTGTTCACCAGTGTATACAGATCCTGAAACAGCACACAGTAGGCCCTCAGTAGATATTTATTTTGGATTTTTAATTAAGTAGGATAAAGCCTGATTTTAAAGGAAATTTTATGTCATTCAGAGAAGTCTAAATTTTAGTTTGTAGACGGTGAATACTCAACAAACTTTTTTTCCTTTTTTTTTTTTAATGTTATGTGTACAGCATGGTAATTATTTACGGAGTGTTCTCTGCTTCAGATTTGATTACACCATCCGTGGTTGCCACTGTAGGACCTCAACTCTCTCTGTTTGCTAGTGATTTTTATTTTACAGGTGAGTAGTCTAATTTTTTTTTTTTTTTTTTTTTTTTTGGCTGCATGGTGCAGCCTGCGGGATCTTAGCTCCCCAACCAGGGATTGAAGTCAGGCCCCAGCAGTGAAAGCACCGAGTCCTAACCACTGGACCCCCAAGGAACTCCTCAACAAACTTTTTTAAATCAAGGAAATGGCATAATTACATCTGGGTTTTCTTTTTAAGGGATAACTCAAGATTGTGTATAAAATAGATTTCAAAGGGGAAATTTAGGGGGGAAATAGAGCATCACGCTAGGTAACTATTTATAATGGGTATGTTGACTTTGATTAGGTTTATCCCCTCCTTTGCTGTATTTGCTCCAAATCTTGTTTATTATTTGGAAATCACATTTACCACCCTATGTCATAAATTCACTTCATATTGATGCTTAGTATGTTGCCATAGAGGCCTCTGACACTGTCGACTTTGTTTCTGCATCTCCAAAATCTCACTCAATTTCTCCCAAAATCTCACTCAACCTCACACTTACCTTTAAATGCTACTTACTGTCCTCCCTAGCCCACTTTCCCCAGCTTTTCAAGGATTTATACTCTTTCTCTGTCTCCACTTTAAATCCCACTGGATGCACAGCTCTGTCATCACAAGTCAGTCACTATCTGAGTTAACTTTGCCAATTAGCCTATTGGCCTTTTGACACACTCTGGGAGATACAGTGCCTTAATTACCTAGGTAAATGACTACAAAGGTGAATATTTCCAGCTCCTTGTCATACCATCGTGGGAAATATTCTGTATTTTGAGACTAACAGTTCCCTTAACATTGGTCAGTTCTCACCACGTAACAAGATTCCATTGGGCTTGGTTTGGTGCCAGCTTGCACCCAACCCCTCTTCTCTATAAGTCTTTGGGTGTGGCTGGATTGGCGGGTGTCTGATGAGGTGTAAAGGTGATTGTCACCCCATATGACCCAGCATATGATTCTCACTGGGACAAATTTAGGAAGAAATAAGTTGTATCTCTAGCATTTCAAGCTAGATTTACTTTTGAAATAAAACAGTGATAAAATTTTGGATCCAATATTTTTTCCTTCCAGTTTCTTTGAAAATTATTCCCTGCATAATTCTGTGGCAGCTCGTGGACCAATGGCAGTTCCACACAAGTTCACAGGATGAGTCCTGTGACCTTGGAAGTCTTTCCTTCTCGTCAACATCCTCAGTACTGGGATCAGCAAATCACTCACCACACAAGACGGGAGAAAGATCTCCCCAGACTAACATATGCTCTTGAATTCCTGAGCCAATCTCATCTACAAAAAACTAAGCACCCATGGCATAACTTGTGATTGAGCCAAAAAGACTTTCACTGTACTTTGTCAAGACATGTACTGTATTTAAAATCTAAAAATATTATGAAACTCAGTCTCTAGAGAATCACTGTCATACTCTACCAATTTTCATTTTTATGGCTATCATACCAATTCTTAAACTAGCAATCAAGAAATGGATTAATATACAAGAACCACTGACTAGAATTTGATTTTCTTTCCTTGTTTTGTTTTCTTTTTTACCAAAGAAGTCTGAAGGAGTATTTTATTCTTCAGAATATTTTTTGGAAATTATTCCTATTAAATTTCTTAGAGACTTCCAGGAAAACCAGATATTCAAGCTACAGACCTAGAAGGAAGCAAGCAGCAAACCTCAAGAGGGAAGAGTTAGTTTTAAGGCTCCTAAAGCTGTGAGGCGTGGGAGTCCTACAATGGGAACATTATGGCTGGTGGTCTATGGTTTGGGGCCCTAATTCTTAACCCTCCCCCATACCGATCCTGTCTTGGTTTAAAATTAGTTTGCTCACGATGAATTTTTTTTGCATTAATTTTGAATTTTTAAATGTTTCATTGAAATATAATCTATCTTAATTAAATATCTTGGTGGCTCTTAAAATTTTCACTGAAGACAAGTGCTCACTCACCTCCCCCTACTCTTAGCACTACCCACAGCCTCTGCCGCATGATTTTGAACTTCCTCCACCAACCAGAGAGAGTATATTTCTCCTCCTCTTTAACTTTAGCCACGTGACTCACTTTGGCCAATAAAATGAGATGGAAGTGATGGTGTGTTACTTCCAAATCAAAGACGTATGAGGCCTTGCCTGATGTCACATGCCCTCTTTCACTTTTTTTTTTTTGAATTTTATTTTATTTATTTTTTTATACAGCAGGTTCTTATTAGTTATCTATTTTATACATATTGGTGTATATATATCAACCCCTCTTTCACTTCTACCGGCACCATGAGAAGAATGTGCCTGTGGTCGCGGAGAAGTTAGGTGGAGCAGAGATGGAGAGACAGATGAGCAGAGGCAACCCAGCCAAGTCATATCAGCCGGGCCCATCCTAGATCAGACAACCGCAAATAAATACTTATTGTTGAGACTTTGTGGTTATTTGTTACACAGAAATGTAGTACACATATTAACAATTATTTCACCCTGGATGTTTAGTGTGAGTTAATCCTAATAACCCTTGTCAGTAACTGGCTTCAGAATGGAGATGTCTAGGCTCATCACAGCCAACAAAATATAACAGCAGTTTGCTGGAGTCTTCAAGCGAAATGATTCCTTTCTTTTGTAAGACATACCAAGTCCTCTCTCTTTTTCTCTTCCTTACTTCTTTGTGAACAAGAAAGTACTGCAGCTCTGATGGCCAATAGCTGCCATCCAAAGACCTCTAGGGGAACTAGCCTGAGAATATAATCAGTAATAAAGGAGTACAGAGCTATGACAACAGCAGAAAAATAAAACAAAAGGCTTGATCAAACCATGCCTGAAGTCTGACCTACTTCTGGATTTTCATGATTCAGTACATGTCCTTATTGTTTAAGCCAGTTTGAGTTGGACTTCTTACAGCTGAAAGCATTCTTACTAGGTAATTCAGACCATTTCTGAAGTCACTTTAGGATTTTCTTTCCATATTATTTCAGGTTTAATAGGTGAAGTCTCTGAGTCATCTGATATCAAGTCCAGGCATAAAGTTTATAATCATTACTGAAAGTTCCACACTCCTTCCCTCAGGCTTTCTCCATAGAGAGCTTCACGTGGCCTAACTGCCTTTGCAGATGGTGTCTCTCTCTCCCTCTATATGTGGCCATAATTATCAAATAACTTCTCACCTTTCCCATGCTATTGCTACTTTAAAATGGAAAACAGAGGGAACTGATGAAATCAATTATGGTATTTTTATATGATAGAATATTATATATTTTAGTATCCATTAAAAATAGTTTATTTGTTAATTCGGCAAAAACACCTACTCTGTTTCAGGGACTGTGCTAGGGAAGAATACTTGATGATGGGGGAAATGTTAAATATAGGCCAGAAAAAAAATCAAGGTATAAAACGCACTTACACTACCGATCTTAAATACTTGAAAAAGGAGTGTGTATACATACCTACATGGAAAGTTAGACTGGAGAGGTAGTCTAAAAATATTAATAAAGATTATCTCTAAATAGTGCAATAATGAACAATTTATTTCTTCTTTGTGCTTTTCCATATTTATCACATTTTCTATGATTAACTCCTATTACTTCTGTAAACAGGAAAAACACCGGAAGAAGGAAACAATGCTCGTGCCCTAGATAAATTTAATAAATCCTGAGGTGTTCCTTGTCTAGATTCATTAATATTTCTTCTTTCAATGAGCCTTGATGTTTAATATACATTTACACAAGCTCGCTGTGTGTATGAACTACAGACAGAACAAAGGAAAGGGATGTTTTTAAATAATCAGAAAGTCATATGGACATTTAGAATCGCCTCCCTTTTCAAGTCACATTTGAAATTTGGAAAGAGGAAGAAGAACCAGACGGGTACTGCAGACCACGTTATTGCTCAGGCCTCCTCAAAAGCCTGGGTACACTTCCGGGGGGGCAGGAAAAAGGAGAAATAGAGAGAGTGTCATGAGACTCAGCAACCTGAGGGTGAAGAGTGAGCGAGACTCACTCCTTCCATCCCAGCTCGCAGGAAGCAGCTGACTACCTTTAACTCTCCGACCGACTAGCATGGGGAAAACCCACATTACGCTGAGATGCTTCCAGGGGCTGGCTGATTACTATTTAAAAGAAAGCAGTTTCCAAAAAGAAAGAGAAGTGGAAAGGAAGATGAAACATATTTATGACTTAAATGAAAATACAATCATTCATCTTAAAACAGAATTCAGAGACTCCGTCTCAAAATGATGGTACAGCAATTCTAGAGGAATTGGAATAAAGGAAAAGAATTTGGAAGGATTAAGACTGAAATGCTCTACTTGCCTATAGAATTTAATATAAAAAACTCTATTCAAAAACTATGTTGTATTATTATAAACTACATTGGTTTGTTCTTACTCTTTTATAAAAACTCTTTCACGTATGTCATTGCATTTGATCCTCACAACCTCCCTATGTGGCACCTAAGACAAATATTCTTCCCTCCATTCTTTACAGTCTCCCTATAAATGAGACCCCCAGAGACAGGGCTAGGATGTAAGCCCAAGTTCTATACGATCAGGGGTCTCTTCTACTAAATAACTCAAATTATTCTGTAGATGACATCTAGAAAATATCTCATTTTCTTTTTAAAATATGTTTATTGGACTAGAAAAACTAATTACAAGGGGTTAGATTTCCCATGCATGGAAGCACCCAGTACACTCTCCATATTCAGTGGATGTTCCAAAAATATAAGATGACTGACAAGCACTTGATCTTAATAAGGAACAGACTTCCTTAGAAAATTATAACCTTTATATTAGATTTTTCATTACTCTTTCCTTTATTTGAAACTTGCCTACATGCTACTGAAAAATTGCATCCTGGGGGATAAAAAAAAAATTGTCTCAAATATCAAAGGACTTGAGGCCAGAGTCGCTTAAGGTAGTAATTTCTTGCTCTCTCTTTTTTAATCAAGTCAGTAGAAATTAATTTGGACCATATTTTTAAAGAAAACCAATCTGGATCCTGAAGAGTTCACGTGTAAAATGAAAAAGAGTAAAGTTTAAAACCACACATCCATCCCCAAATTTTCCTGCTAAGAAAATTGCCACAGTCAGAATGGTTTGCTGCTATGAGACAAGTTGGTTTGGGTTTGGTAAAGACTGAATCCTCCTCTCAACAGACACTGTCTGTGGCTGCGAGGTTTACATCTGCACGATAAATAAGAAACACGTCCACGGAAAGGGAGAAGTTCAATAAACCCTTCAGATGGTTTCAAACACTCAGAATATTTAGGCTCATAGGACCAATCTCGGCAAACATGGGAATTTTTCACATTTCCACCTGATAAAGCTTTCAAAACATGTCTTCCTCTGGGCCATGGTATTTTGCACCCACTGCATGTGCGAGCACTGTAAACCTCGTATGCCAGATGGGAAGAAAAACTTCCTAAAGGCTAGGAACTCTGTTTCTTTAAAATGACTCTGCTCATTCCCCACTGGGAACCCACAGTGTATGGACAGGATGCAGCTAAGGAGCTTCCAGCCTGCCAGAATCTTCCAGGCTGGGGCAGTCAGCGTCCACGACCCTCCTGTCTCAGAATCACCCGGTGCTTGTCAAGAACACAGGTCCTTGGGCCTCACCCCAGACCTTCAGAGTGAGACTTTCTGGGGACAATCCCTTGGAATCTGCATTTTAATAAGTGTCCCTGATAATTCCCCTGAAGTTTGAACACCAGTGACCTCCTAGCTGCTGGAGGAGCAAGATAAACACAGAGAGGGCCAGCGAGGGTGGGTGCAAATGATGGAATGATAACAGGGGATTGGACTGGTCAGGCCCAACACCTAAACAAATGCTAGACAGAGAGAGTTCAAATAGTAATGAGGAACAAAGAAGCAACCTTGCGCCTGCATGAGAGAAAACTTAGCTCCCCGTCCAGCCAACGACAGCAGGTAGGGAGGTCTTGACAGTACTGGGAGAACTGCCAGATGGTCCTGATGCAAGTGAAACTTGCCGCTTCTCAAACTACAGGGCTTGAGATCCCATGGGTGCAGTGTTGCCACACAGCATTGCTGTGTGTATAAACTGAAGGCAGTGAGTCTCTACCCTGCTGGTGTTAATGGTTACTGTTTAACAGCAGGGTCTCCAGGAAAAATAAAACTCTGACTTGTAGCATTTGCCAATTTCCATGGTGTAAATTCCCCCACCATGGCTAATTTCAAGCCATTTAACATGAGATGTCATTGAATGTGGATTTAGGAAAACAGGCACATAATGGCTCACATAAGCTAATACTAGCCAGCTGTGGCACACAATGGCCTCGACACACACACACACACACACACACACACACACACTTCTCACATAAAGACACTCTTCATCTTTAGACCATTTTTTCCTTCTCATACTCCTATGTCTAAAAGAAGGAAAGTGTCCCCTAACTACTCTTTGCTAATAATGTACATATTAAGATGGCATCCATTTTCATGCAAAAGATGATTTTCCTTAATTAAATAAAAAGTTTGAATCCAGAAAATGTTCATCACAGTTAACTTACCTATTTTTGATTGGATTAAGAAAGTACCATGTACCTGTGTGAATAATGACACATAATAGACAGAATAATGCTCTCCCCCAAGATGCCTACCTCCTAATTCCTAGAACCCGTGAGTATGTTACATGACATGGCAAAGGGGAATGAAGGTGGAAGACGGAATTGAGTTTGCTAATTATCTGATTTTAAGATATATAATTCTGCATTATTCAGACAAGCCCAGTGCTTTCACAAAAGCCCTTAAAAGTGGAAGAAAGGCAAAAGAGTCAGTGTCAGAGGGGCGTGATGTAGGAAAGACCCAACGGGCCAGGGCTGGTTTTGAAGATGGAGGCAGAGACCATGAGCCAAGGAACGTGGGCCCCTCTTGACCCTGGAAAAGGCAAGAAAATGAATTCTTCCCTAGAGCCTCCAGAGAGGAACATGTGGTTGCCCACACCATGACTTTAGCCCAGAGGCCCATTTCGGACTTCTGACCTCCAGAATTTATATTGTAAATAATAAATCTGTGCTGTTTTAAGCTACTAAGTTTGTGGTAATTTTTGGCAGCAGTAAGAGGAAACTAATAGAGCCTGTTTCTCAGGAAAGAAGCAAAATAAAGCAAGAAAAATGTATACCTGGAAAGTCATAAATGGCCCTAGAAGCGCTGACCACATTTGCCTTTAGAGCAGACAGGGAAAGCCTGTCCATAGTGCTCCCCCCATACGCACACACACACACAGACACACACACACACACAGACACACACACACACACACACACACTATGTCATTTGGATTCCCTAAAACAAGATCCTTAGCCTGAAGTTAACACCTGCACAGCAGTCAGAACTGGCACTGGCCACTGCTCTCCCTGGCCAAAGGCAGGACATTCAGAAATCTCCAGAAGAATCAAGCAGTCCATCCTACAGATGCTTATTCATACAAGGGTTGGGGAGCCTTGAGGTATAAAATATATACTCTCTCAAGGTCTTTAAAAATTCTCCACAGTGCTAAGACACTCATTAGTCAAACATCCCTTTTTGCAGACGAGGAACAAGAGATGAAGCAAGGGGCCCCTAAGTCACCCCTTGAGCTCACGGGCATCAGAACCAAGACCACAGCCTGGCCCCGCCTCCCAGCCCTTGGTCTCTCCACTGCAGCCCTGACTTGGATTCTGTGAAAGAGAAGGAAGCAGGGCTTCATTCTATACTCAAGAGTCAAAGAATAGATATCACCGTTTTGAAAAATAAGTAAATTATATAGGCTTACATAAGATAGGGAGGAACTCCCAGTCCCCTACCCCCTTACTCTGGCCTCTTTACCTACTGTATTTCTCAATCTTTCCCCAAGAAGACACAATACTAAGATGGCTTTCAAATGCAAACTTTGACCAGGCCACATCTGTCCTGGGAAGGGAATCACTGGATTTTAAAATGTCAAACATGGACCCACCTCTTCACTGAGACAGACCCTGGCATCACTTTCCTTTGCCTGAGCTTTCCAGTCATGGCCCCACGTAGCTGGCCAGGTGATGGTAAGTTTACTATGTGGGTTTGGGATGGAGGAGAAAGGTGAGACAGAGGCCTGACCCACTATGAGCTCCAGCTTGGACTCATCAGAGCTCTGCTTTGGAGTGGGTATGTGGGATAAGAGGTTTTACTGGGTACTTGCTTGGCTAATTATAAAGTAATGCTGACTTTTAAATGAACTATTTCTATACACATACAGACAAGTCATACCACAGACCTTACATTGACTGGAAGAAGCCAGACACAAAAGAGCATTTTCCAGTTACATGAAGATCAAGAACAAGCAAAACTAATTCATGGTGATTAATGTCAGAATAGCGATTACTGGGGAAGAGAATGAATAAGTGGTGTGGTATTGATGGAAAAAAAACACAAGGGAGCCTTCTGGGGAGCTGAACACATGCTCGATTTTGATTTGAGTGGTAGTTACACAGGTGTATACACATGAAAGACATTTATGGACCTGTGGTTAAGAGTTGTGAACTTTACTATGTGTATGTTATTCCTCATTCAAAACAAAATCCTCGTTTGCCACATAAAATGCATAATTTCCAAATAGTTCTGTACATGAAGGTGTATTTCTATATTTAGAGCTTTGAAATCCTAAAAGTTAGAAATGTAGAAGCTATATTTACTCTTGATTAGCCTGAAAATATTTCATCTAAGTCATGTTTAATTACAATTCTCAACTTGAATTTTCTTTCTAATTAGAAAGATGAGTGGAGAGGCCCTATATCATCCACTCTCTCCAAAGGGGTCCTTTTAAAGGCAAAGCAAAAATCAGATATTTTAAGAGTTACTACATTTTGGTTCTTCCACATTTTTATCTATAGAAAACCAAAATCTTTGCTGGCATTGGAGATTTTTCACAGTGTCCTTTCTACTGCATAAATTTAAAGGGACATGAAGAGACATATAAAAGTAGTTTCAGGGACTTCCCTGGTGGCACAGTCGTTAAGAATCTGCCTGCCAATGCAGGGAAGATGGGTTCGAGCCCTGGACCAGGAAGATCCCACATGCTGCAGAGTAACTAAGCCCGTTCACCACAACTACTGAGCCTGCACTCTAAAGCCAACGAGCCACAACTACTGAGCCCACATGCTGCAACTACTGAGCCCAAGTGCTGCAACTGCTGAAGCCCACACTCCTAGAGCCCATGCTCCGCAACAAGAGAAGCCACCGCAATGAGAAGCCCGCGCATTGCAACGAAGAGTAGCCCCCTCTCTCTGAAACTAGAGAAAGCCCGCACGCAGCAACAGAGACCCAATGCAGCCAAAAATTAATTAATTAATTAATTAATTAATATATAAAAAATAAAAGTAGTTTCAGAGAGGCGACTATTTTGGTATACAAAATTTTTTTAAATTATCTTGTTGAAGAGTTTAAAGGAGATGTTATAAAATATGCATTTACTGGTATTGGAATAGATGACAACATAATATTTTAATTTTTAAAGATGAAAAGAGCTATTTTAAAAAGCATGTGTTTTTCATAGCATACTTTACTTTATACCAATGATTCTAAGGTTTCTATTAAACAGAAAAACAAATTACAAGTCTGGCAACCACAAAGATGAAAGAGGGAGAAGTCTCCATAAGTGAAAGGGATTGTAACCAATAGTAAAGTGATGACAAAATACCACGGCATATCGACAGCATTGTTAAAGCTCCAAATTATATTTAATGATAGCTAACTGATGTCTGGGGGTCTGAGAGCCCGTGGATGGCTGACTGTTGGCGAAAAAAGGAAAAAGAGAAGTGAGGCAACATGTCTCCTCCAAAGAACAGCTAAGTTAAACTGATCCAGCTGAGACACAATAGCTTCCAGGGTAAATCCTAATCAACTGCACGGATTGAGCCCACCCCTCCATAGCAGGCACAACCCAGGCTACTTTATCATTCTGAGGGGAATAAATTTAGCACCCCGACAGTAGCTCTGGATCCAAATTCCAAAGACACCAGTTCAGGTCAGGACTCTTGTCTCTAAGCAAGTGGAACTTTGCTTGTCAAAGGCAATTTATATGTGATACTGAGTATCAGTTGAAGCTCAGTGGAATCTGTGTTCCTTGAAGAAATGTAATATTTACCAAGAAGTTGTTAGCTAAGGAATCCAGGTTGGGTGGAAGCATGTGGATGCTTAAGGGTGTCTAAACTTTTAACAGAGAAATTTGACAAATGCAAAAGCAAGAAGATTTTTAGACTAACTGATAGCCACATTCATATGCCAAGCATCAAATTCAGCCACTATAAGGTCTGCTTTTCTAGGTAAAATTTTCAAATGCTAGAGTTGTCACCTGGCAAAATAAATTCTGGAGCTAATGGCGGGAATTTGAGAGGACTACGTTCCGTGCTGAATAAAAATCCCTGCCTTTTTGGGAAAACAACAGGACATCAAGAAGAAGCAAATCCACATCACTATCCATCATTTTCAACATTAACCATTAGCTCCCACCATGAATCTGTCCCATAAGTAAAAATTAAATCCAAGAGGAAAAAACTGAATTTTGTATCTAACACTTACAATTCTCTTAACTCTTTTTAAAAGTTAAATATTCTTTTCTGAAAGAAAACTTCAACTGATCAAATTTTAATTCTGTATTTTCCTCTAGGATTCAGACAAAGCATAAATGTTGCAAAGATTATTAGACAAGAAGTTTTCATAATGAGATCTAATTTTCAGAGCTGTTAAAATATTGTTGCTTGTTCATAAAAAGGAGTCATATTATAGTTGTTACAGAAAAATAAAAACAGATGTTTTTAATTAGAAATAAATGGGTAGTTATCTATATCAAAACAGATTTTTTAACCTAAATTTAACAAATTACTATCCAGACATAGAAACCTCAGTTTAATTTGGCTACCTACTATGCACAAAACATTATGTTAATATTTTGTGGGTGCCAAGATTTCCTAGTCACCACCCTGCAGGAATTTATAGTATGAAAGCTGTGTGCAGGCGGTGAGTTCAAGAGGAACTGGGTCAAGGGAGAAGTGCCATTTTAACCAAACCAAAGGATTGGATAGGATATCAACCTATGGAGATTGACAGAATATTCCAAATGAATGGCATGAGCAAAGTTTCCCCTAAATGGTGAAAAATAGTCCCTCCTCTGCCCTGAAAACACAGAGTAACTTAATAGGCTTCTTCACTTCCACAGCCCCAGGCATACAATTTCCCTAAAAGGAATTGCTAACAGCTCTTATGGGACAGGCCAGCAGTACTCATACCCAGGAGTTGTCCCAAGCCTTCCATAGCGGACACGCCTCGCACATGGAGCCATCTCTGTGGGCTGCTTGGTAGGCAGTCAGTTCTGGGGCACCAACCAGATCTCTTCTTGACTTTGGAAACTGGAGAATCTGGCAGGGTCGTTTTCTTCTTTCCATGGCATATTCCCAGCCTGCCTCTTGCCAGCTTCAAGGGAGGATCCAGTGAATGTTTTTCAGTTTGTGCTGAAGGCGATACCTGTCCTGCACGCCCGTCATGGGAATTCAGAAATGCAAAGGCAGGCACTGTGGGCTGTGTTGGCCCAAGGGCCCAGTGGAAGGGGCAGGTATTTCCTGGTGTGAGCCTCCTGGACAAGGAAGAGGGCCAAGGCCCACCCCTGGGCTCCTTGGCAGGGCCTGGAGGCCTGGGAATTCCCTGGCCTCAGGGTGAGGCCGGAATGGAAGTGCCCATGCTTGGTGCAGGGACTCTTGGTGACCATCAGTGGGAGGCCCAAACTCTACTGTGAAGAGGCAACATCTGCCCATTCTCTGCAGGAATGTGTGCCAGGGTCCCCAACAGAGGGGCTTTATGAAAACAAAGACCAAATGAAATGAGACTTCTAACATTAGTGGCTAATAATTGGTGACTAATGTTCATGGTTAATAGAAGGAGCAAGACAGTCCTATTGAGGGGCCTAATAGAAAACTGTAACACTGTTTCGGGAGAGAGTTCTTATTCCACGCAGGGCAGTAACCGCTAAAGACGTGGGGAACCAGGAAGTAGAGCAGGAAAGCAAGAAATGACATAAACATTGGTGACTCTGCAGAGATGGTGACAGCAATGATGTTTGCATGGCAACCTCATCCCATGACCCAGGTGAGCTCACCCAAGGTGAGCGCAGCAGAAAACTGCAGAGGCCAGGAGGAGTGGATCCAGGGTGCATGGCATTGGAGAACAATTTAATGATGTAGGGGAGGAAACTTTTCCCTTTTTCCCTTCTTGGTTCTTTGGCTACTCTAATAATAAAACAGATTAACAGGAGAAAAACAAATTTAATTTCCAGTGTTCAAGAACTCATGAAAATATGAGACTCAAAGAAGTGACCAAAACAGGCAGCTTATCAAAACTTTCAGACAAAGAAACAATATGTTTTTGAAGAATTGACAAGACAAAGAAGTTCGGGCTTGAGGTAGTAAATTAGTGAAGTAACACGTCTTGTTATACAGCCTTCTCGGCCCTAGATTTCCCATCTCTGATGATAAGGATGTCTCTCTACCTCCTGGTACAAGGAGGGTACCTTTCTCATGGGAGATTTATTTCCTGCTTTTAGGAGGGACAAGGGAGGGTCAGAGTGTCCTTTTTGCACCAGCTGTTTCTTAAGTAACTTTAACTCAAAATAATCAATATATTGGAGTATGAGGCTTTGGGGTGACATATTCTGCTCTCCTTTGAAGAGAAAGGGAAATGTGAGCCACTGCAGGGAAGCTGGGAATGTGGCCACATTTCCAGTGACTGCCATGATAGAGGAAGGCTTAGAAGGATTAGAAAGCTCAGTTGCTTATATTTTGTTGTTTTTACCCAAACATTTCACATCAGTACAAGCTGGAGTGGCTTGGGAATTTAGGAGATACTTATCTTTAGGACTGTATCATTTCTAAGTCTAATTTAGACAAATTTAGTGAGCTGAAGTCTTAAAAAGAGAGAAAGAAAGAGAGAGTTTTGACTCATTTGAAATGATGCTGGAAAAATGCATTTTAATGACAAGGGTTCAGAATCCTTTTTTTTCAAACACAGCAGTTTCCAAGGTTTACAATTTTGTGGGTCTCTAATGGCAAAGACCCTACAAAGCAAAACCAGCTTTGCCAGCGTTCTTTCAGAATGTTCTTGGAATTTGGTTGAGGTTAAGGATGTTTCCATAACGTAAGTCTACACCTTAGCTGTTTTCCAACATCCAAACATCACTGCTAATGGGACGGCTTCTCTTTTATTTTGCTGTGGCCTTTCTCAGCTTCCCACAATTGGGATAGTATTTCATATCCACAGGAATGGAAATAATAACCAATAGCTCACTTTCCTCTTCTGTGGTTTATGTTTGTGTTTTTGCTCCTGCTTCCTTGAGGTTCCTCAGCCCCTCTCCTCCCCCAACCACTTACCCCTTCAAGCACTGCTCCACTCAGCATCTTTACTGAAAGTAAAGTTTTAGGAAGAATAAGATAAAGGGAATATAACAAGGGCTTGTGCCTAGAGGCTGGTTTCTACAGAGCACTGAACTTGGAGTCGTAAGGCCAGGGTCTAATGCTAACGTTGCAAGCCTCACACAAGAGTCTTCCAGGGTTCCCTAATGTCTATATAAGGTATAGCTCCTTAACCTGGAATTCAGAGTTTTCCACAATCTGACACTGACCCGCATCCGTCTCCTACCACAGTACCCACATAAATTCTCTTCTCCAGCCAACTGGGAAGTCACTCCCGAGCAGGGCATGCTCATCCCTGCTCTCTCTGTGCTTTGCTCTGGGCCCTATTGGATGACAATGGCTGCCACGTCCTTCCCCAAACAGATTCTATTGACCTGAAGCCCATTCATAAGTGTTACAATGCGTTACCACACTCAAACTCAGAAATAGGGTTATACTCTCATTACAAGTGAGATGTATTAAGTAATATTAGCTTTCAGTAAGTCACCTTGAAAGATCTTTAAGACATGACACCATGAAACTCAGAAGAGAACAGAGGCAAAACATTCTCTGACATAAATCATATGAATGTTTTCTTAGATCAGTCTCCTAAGGCAATAGAAATAAAAACATAAATAAACAAATGGGACCTAATCAAACTTACAAGTTTTTGTATAGAAAAGGAAACCATAAACAAAACGAACTGGGAGAAAATATTTGCAAACAATGCGACAGACAAGGGCTTAGTTTCTAAAATGTACAAACAGCTCATACAACTCAATAACAAAAAACAAACAACCCAATCAAAAAATGGGCAGAAGACTTAAATAGACATTTCTCCAAAGAAGACATACAGATGGCCAAGAAGCACATGAAAAGATGCTCGTCATCACTAATTATTAGAGAAACGCCAATCAAAACTACAATGAGGTATCACCTCACACCGGTCAGAATGGCCATCATCAAAAAGTCTACAAACAATAAATGCTGGAGAGGGTGTGGAGAAAGAGAATACTCCTGCACTGATGGTGGAAATGTAAATTGGTGCAGCCACTATGGAGAACAGTATGGAGGTTCCTCAAAAAATTAAAAATAGAGTTACCATATGATCCTGCAATCCCACTCCTGGGCACTGTATCTGGAGAGAATTATAATTCGAAAAGATACATGCACCCCAATATTCATTGCAGCACTATTTATAACAGCTAAGATATGGAAGAAACTTAAATGTCCATTGACAGATGAATGGGTAAAGAAGACGTGGTACATATATACAATAGAATACCACTCAGCCACAAAAAAAGAATGAAATAATACCACTTGCAGCAACATGGATAGACCTAGAGATTATCATCCTAAGTGAAGTAAGTCAGAAAGAGAAATGCCAACACGATATGATATCACTTATATGTGGAATCTAAAATACAACACAAATGAACTTATCTACAAGACAGAAAGAGACTCATAGACATAGAGAACAGACTTGTAGTTGCCAAGGCGAAGAGGGGTTGGGGAGGGATGGATTGGGAGTTTGGGATGAGCAGATGTAAACTATTATATATAGAATGGATAAACAACAAGGTCCTACTGTGTAGCACAGGGAACTATTCAATATCCTGTGATAAACCATTATGGAAAAGAATATGAAAAAGAATGTATATATATGTATAACTGACTCGCTTTGCTGTACAGTAGAAATTAACATAACATTGTAAATCAACTATACTTCAATAACATAAATTTAAAAAAAAAATCTTTAGGTCAAAAGAATAAATGGAACTCAAAATATCATCTTGTGTTAATCGAATGCAAAAGAGAGCAGTAGTCCAATTCATGTGCAGAAAGGAGCCTGTGTGACATCTAGGAAAGGGGAGCCCACAGTTGCCTAAGGAGTCATAGATTGTCCATGTATCTGTGTCACTCTCCAGGGCAGAGGGCATCTTCCCTGGTTAACATGATTGTTCTCATCCACTTGGCAGACTGTCCCTCAGTAGAGATGAGCATGCTAGAATATCATAATCTGGTCACCTCATAAGCTGCTGAGACCACCGACTCTGCCTTTGCTCAGATTTCATGCTGACTAAGGAAACTTTGGTCACATTTGAATTCCTATGTTGGTTTCCTTAGGAAAGAGAAGGGCTAACTGGAGAGCATGAATATCCCAAACCCACATCATCTAACAAATGGTCGTTGGGTTTCTACTCCACACCTTCCTCTCCCAGGACTTTGTTTTGCAGGCATCCATCGCTGAGAGCCTGACCAACTCGAAGCGCACTGACCAAATCGAGTTTTTGACCCTCGCAAGCCAGTGTGGTAACTGTCAGAGGCAGTGCCTCCTGAAAGCCCTGCGTGGGAGGGGAGGCCAGCCTGAACCCCTGGGACACCACACTATTGTCCCTGTAACTGACATAGTCTCCCCTTGCCTCAGTCGGGGACTGGTTAAGAGTGGGAACCCACACCAGTTATCTTAACAGAGAGAAATTAATGTAAAGAATTGGGCACTAGGTATCAAAGAAGCAAAAATGCAAAAGGGGAATATCAGCACTTCATGGAGATAACAACTGCAAGAAGTTTCACTTCTAGGGCTGGGGTAGCAAAGAGAAGAAATTGTAATTATTAAAATATAGAAGCTGGGACTTCCCTGGTAGAGCAGTGGATAAGACTCCGCGCTCCCGATGGAGGGGAGCCTGGGTTCTATCCCTGGTCAGGGAATTAGATCCCACATGCATGCCGCAACTAAAAGTTTGCATGCCGCAACTAAGAGTTTGCATGCCACAACTGAGGAGCCCACATGCCGCAACTAAGGAGCCTACCTGCCGCACCTAAGACGCGGTGCAACCAAATAAGTAAATAAATAAATATTTTTAAAAAATAAAGTTAATTGTACTAAAAATATACACATATAGAAGTTGGAGTAGTGTTATGGGATAAATTGTGTTCTCCCCACCCCACAAAAATCCATATGTTAAACTCCAGCACCTCAGGACATGACTGTGTTTGTAGATAGGGCCTTTAAAGACATGAAGTTAAAATGAGCCATTAGGGTGAGCCAAGTCCAATATGGCCAGTGTCCTTATGTCACCTAACCACACTTGGGTCCACTCGCCCATGCATAGTAAAGCCAATCTACTGACACCAGGTTGTGGCGAAAGGAAGTGCAGCATTTATTGCAGGGCGCCATACAAGGAGTCCGGGACAGTTAGTGCTCAAAAAGCCTGAACTCCCCGATGGGTTTCAGGGAAAGGTTTTTAAAGACAGGGTGAGGGAGAGGGTTGTGGGGCATGATCATCTCACAGACAGTCTTCTGACTGGTTGGTGGTGAGGTCATAGAGAGTCAACATGATCAACCTTCTGGTTCCAACCAGTCAGGGTCTATATGCTTGTGGGCAGCCTGCAGTTAACTTCTTCTAGCTGGTGGGGCTTTCAATATCTGCATAACAGCTCAAAGGATATGACTTAGAATATCATCTTTAGCCCTTGAGGAGGAACCAAAGGCCCTTGACTTTGTTTAATGGTTAAACTATTATTATATTATATAACTATTATCTTCCTGGACCAGGGAAATTGATGAGGCTGGCACTGCAAAGAAAAGAGTGTACATATCCCTTCTTACTCTTCCTGTAGTCCGAGTTCTCTCTGGGGCCCCCTATTGGTATGGCCTAACAAGGATCCTGCAGGAAAAGCAGAAAAGTGTCCCAGCTCCAGCATCATAAAGCAAAAGAAGGATGGTCTGGAACTAAGAAAATAGCTATATAACTGACATTATATTGTGTATACAGATTTTCATTCACTGTCTCTTTCCTCCACTTGAAAGTAAGCTCCAACAGGTTAGGGATTTTTTTTGTTCACTGCTATACCACCAATGTCTAGAATAGTCTCTGGCAAATGGTGAGACCTCAATAAATATACATCAAATGAATAAGTGAATTAGTATCATCACCCAAAACAAAAGGTGAAAATCAAAGGCTATAGAGAAATATACTCGCCAAAGGATATCATAATCAATGGATTAGTTAGACTTAGGTTAGCTTTCACTACCAGGAAAATCAAAATGGTAGTGACTTAAACAAAAAACACTCACAGAAAAGGTCATCAGTCCAGGGCTGATGTAGCTCTCCATGGTGTTAAGGACCCAGGCTCCTCCTTGGTCATCGTTCTACCATCCTCAGTTCCGTGTCATCGTTCAGGATGACTGCTCCAGCTCCAGCCATTGTGTCAGCATTCCAGCCTGGAAAAAGAAGAAAGGCAAGAAGAAGTGCCGCCCTTCCTCCTTAAAGGGCACTTCTCAAGTTGCTCACTCTGCCTCCTTTTACATTTAGTCACGTGGCCCACACATAGCTGGGCAAAATGGTATTCTGGGTGGTCATGAGCCCACCTGAAAGTAATGGCTACTCTTTACTAAAGAAGAGGGTAAGAATGAATGTGAGAGATAACTGGCTTTCTCTGCCACAGGGAGCATTGCAAAATTCTTCTCTCTGTCACATATATAAAAGGAGCAACGGGGGCTTCCCTGGTGGCGCAGTGGTTGAGAGTCCGCCTGCCGATGCAGGGGACACGGGTTCGTGCCCCGGTCTGGGAGAGGCCACAACAGTGAGAGGCCCGCGTACCGCAAAAAAAAAAAAAAAAAAAAGGAGCAACGGTTCTCCAGGCATTATTTGAGAATACTACACTAATCCCAGTTGCTCCCAGGATTTGTCCAGTGTGGGATTCTGGAAGTCATCACAGGTACCACCCTCTTACTTCCACGTCCAGTTGTTCTTTGAGTCTCTGTCTTGATCTCGCTCTATAAATGTTGATGAAAACGGTAGGAGTTTGCGTAGCACAGGATCACATGCTTGAACTCGGGAGTCAGAAAACCTGGGTTCAGTACTAGGCCCCAGTACTTGCTAACTATATATCCTTGAGCAAGTTACTTAAGAACTCTGTTTCCTCACTTGTAAAACGGTGTTAATGATGGTGTCTGCCCCATAGGCTATGGTGGAGATTGTCGAGCACAGGTTAAATGCTCAATAAATGTTCCTATTATTATAATTATTCACTGATGGTTCTAATCCCTGAACATCTCTCAAATCTCCTCCCTCCTCTCCACTCACAATGGCACAGCTCCCATTTAGGCCCTTATCAATCCTCAGCTGGATCAATACTCTCAGGTAGTTCTTATTGACCCTCTTGCCTTCCTCCTTATTCTCTTCAATCTACCTTCCAGTTATAGCCAGAGAGATCTTTTATAATTTACATTTTTGATTATGCCATGCAGGTCCTTAAAATTCTTCATGATGCGCCTTCATGACCTGACCTTTTTGGCTTCATCTGTGGTCGCTACAGTTCACACGGGATATTCTTTCTGGTTTTGGACAAATTGCTCCCTCTGCCTGGGATACATTTTCTTCACCTGAATCTCTGATAAGTGATTCCTCACCTTTCATGATTCAACTCAAATGTCACTTCCTCCAGGAAGCCTTCCTTGATCTCCTCAGGTGCAAATGAATTACTATATATATAATGTGCTTAGAATAGTGCCTGACATAGTAAGTTCTCAATAGGTGTAAATTTTTATTACTGCCATTTTACCTCTGTGTTTGCAGGGTCCCTTATATTTCATTAGAATCCTGTAATTGTTCTCAATTTTCTCAATTATTCTGTGTTTTTCTCCACCAGGCTTTTTTCTACCATGTATCAGAAACTTTTTTATCCCAAGCACCTAGCACAATTCCTGGTACAGAGTAACCACTGAATTGTTGCATGGATGATAAGGAAGGAAGGAAGGAAGGGAGGGAGGGAGGGAGGGAGGGAGGGAGGGAGGAAGGCTCTACCCTAAATGGGCACTACATGAATTTAAGAAGAGGAATGAGAAAAGAAGTGGGAAAAATTTCTCCTGTGATGCTTTATCACTGAACAGGGCTTCAGGATGAGTTTAGAGACACTGAGCAAACTGCCTGCCACCGTATCTGAATAAACAGAAAGATGTCTGCAGTGATGTTTGTCTAATGTGGTGGGAATTTGGGGTGATACTTTCTACTTTCTACTTTGTATATCTCCACATTATTTGACTTATTTATTGTAAGCATGTGATTTTTCTTTTTAAAAAAATCCTGAAAACCAATATGTTGCATAGCTCATTCTGAGTGATAGAAATATGGATGACTCAATCTCTTCACTGTACTTTTTGTGATTCTTAAATTCCTTCTCCCCCCGCCCCGCCAAATTTTTGTTTAACGAGTCTACAAATTTTGCCTCTTCATTCTTGGATTCATTTTTATCCCTTCAGATAGTACTGGTTAAGGTAGCAGGCTCTGGAGCCTGACTGTCTGGATTCAAATTCTGTCTGTATTATTCACTAGCTGTGGTTCCTTAGTCAAGTTATTTAACCTCTCAAAATCCTCAACGTCCTCATAAATGAAACAGATTTGCCCTTCCACACAGGATTGTTATGGTGAGTATCTGGTGGTAAGGCTGTTATTATTATTCCCTAGCATATGATACATTCGGTCTTGAATACATGTGTTGAACTGAGCTGGGATTTTTTTTTTCAAGTACATTTGTCATGGTACTTGCTCCAGGCCTCCTCCCAACTCAGCCGTGGTTTTGCTTTATCTCCATGAAGAGTGTAAAGCTCCTACACAGGAAGCACATTGGCTGCCACTAGCTGAGGAAAGATTCTCCCTCTCTGAAGGGCCAAAGGAGAAGCTCTAGTGTGGGAAGAGGAGGGAAATGTTCCCTTCCTCACCTCTGGAAAAAAAAAAAATTTCTGGTGCTGTTTTGAATGTAGAGAAGATAATCTACCACAGTGATTATAAAAACAAGTCTTCCCTTCTGCATTTAAAATAAAATATATGTGTCTGTGACTTCTTCTATCTGGTTATCCATAATTTATGATTTCTTTATAATGAACATATACTGCTTGTGTAATAAAAACTTTAAAAAAGAAAAAAAGCACAATACGGCAGTTGTTTCCAATTCTCATGGTTACAGAATGAGTCAATCTTTTTAACGTCAAAAATTTTTTTCAGAGAGTGACCTAGTAGACGGAGCATGCGTCTGGGAGCTAGAAACTTCCAATTCCTTATCAAAGCATCAAGAGTCCCTCGCTGTCAGCTTTTGCAATTCCTTTAACCTCTCTGAATCTTAAGTTCCTTGTGCAATGAATAAAATGGCAGTAATAAAAATGGCAGTAATAAAAATTTATTAAAATGGCAGTAATAAAAATTTACACCTATTGAGAACTTACCATGTCAGGCACTATTCTAAGCACATTATATATATATTAATTCATTTGCACCTGAGGAGGTCAAGGAAGGCTTCCTGGAGGAAGTGACATTTGAGTTGAATCATGAAAGGTGAGGAATCACTTATCAGAGATTCAGGTGAAGAAAATGTATCCCAGGCAGAGGGAGTAACTTGTCCAAAACCAGAAAGAATATCCCATGTGAACTGTAGCGACCACAAGTGAAGCCAAAAAGGTCAGGTCATGAAGGCGCATCATAAAGAATTTTAAGGACCTGCATGGCATAATCAAAAATGTAAATTATAAAAGATCTCTCTGGCTATAACTGGAAGGTAGATTGAAGAGAATAAGGATGAAGGCAAGAGGGTCAATAAGTGTTTCCTTAAAACACTCAGGACAGTGGAAAGTTCAACTTGTTAACGTTCATTAGATCTGTAAAGCCATAACATGTTGTTTTTATTTAAGATTGGTCAAGAATTGAGTCAGATGCCTGACACCTAAGTAAAATCTGCTTTTGTTAGTCTCTGTGATGTGAAAACATGGTGCATCCTCTGAGAATACTGTAAACATCAGAATTTCAGTAGGCCAAAGTCTCACAATTTGGGACCTGCTTTGGTTGACCTGGAGGGAGAAGATTAGAATATTCTCGGTTTACTTCACTCATTTGCCAGGCATTTAATAAGAGCAGACGTTAAACACAAGTCATTTGTAGTAAAGGTACCAACCATTGCCTGCCCACACTCCATCATAAAGAATCTAATGTATGCCTGTAGCCCTGGTGCCTCTGTTCTTCATAATACGACCTCTCTCTGGCCACAGCTGCCTGCGCTGAAGTGAAGAACTAACCCATGAGTTGCTGAGCTGGCCAGAATCTGTCTTCTTTGAACTGAGGTTGAGTCAGGGGTCACTTAGGACTTGGGGCTGGCTGCCATGCTGGGCCATGTATAAGCAGAAGAGGCCGGGGTGCAGCGAAGGCAGAGGAGCTTGTATGGATAGAGCAGCAGAGAGGAGAGACCTTGTAACCAAGGAGAGAGAAATGAGAGAGTGGGTGGGGAGAAAGCTGCCTGAGGCGTTCTGGTTTCCCCAGATCAAGAGCTCTTGCATCTGGGTTCTACAGAGTCCTCTCTATCTCCTCGTAAACTCCTTTCCTTATGAGTTGAGTGGGTTTTATTTTATTGCACCACAATCCCTGATTAAATCTATAGAGCCTGGCCTTCTAAGGCAGTGAATCCTAGGCTGAGATTACATATACCAGGAAGATGTCCACCAAAAATCTGGGATTCCAGTAAAAAGTGGCCAACTCATTACTGTGCCAAATAAAAACCAAGAAATGTTACACTACACAAGCAACAACATAGTGCTACAAGTTATAAAGCATGTGTAATATGTAACATTGTAAAACTGAGTAGTCTTATTAAAAACTTACCACAAATTGGGCTTCCCTGGTGGTGCAGTAGTTAAGAATCTGCCTACCAATGCAGGGGACATGGGTTCGAGCCCTGGTCCGGGAAAATTCCGCATGCCGCAGAGCAACTAAGCCCGTGTGCCACAACTACTGAGCCTGCGCTCTAGAGCCCACGAGCCACAACTACTGAGCCCACATGCCACAACTACTGAAGTCTGTGTGCCTAGAGCCCATGCTCCGCCACAAGAGAAGCCACCACGGTGAGAAGCCTGTGCACAGCAACGAACAATAGCCCTTGCTCGCTGCAACTAGAGAAAGCCGTGCACAGCAACAAAGAACCAAAGCAGCCAAAAATAAATAAATTAAATAAATAAATTTTTAAAGAAATAAAAAATTTTAAACTTACCACAAATTATTCTTCTTTTCCATTTTTAATTAAAGTACAGTTTACATACAATAAAGTTCACCATTTTTAGTGCACAGTTCTTCAAATTTTGACAAATGTATAGAGTTGTATGACCCCACCACAATGGAACAGTCAAATAAAACAGTTCCTTTACCCTAAAAAATTCCTCTGTGCCCCTTTGCAATCCAGTCCTATCACCTCCTCCAGCCCCTGGCAACCATTGATCTTTTTCTGTCGTCTGACCTGTAGTTTCGTCTTTGCAACGCTATCATAGAAGGAAATCAGATTATAGGTAGACTTTTGAGTCTGACTTCTTTCACTTAGTATAATGTATTTGAGATTTAGCCATGTTGTTACATGTATCAGTAATTCATTCCTTTTATCACTGAGTAGTATTCCATTACATGAATGTATCACATTATGTTTATCTATTACCCCATTGAGAGACATTTGGTTTGTTTCCAGTTTTTGGTGATTATGAATAAAGCCACTGCAAACATTCACATACAGGTTTTTGGGTGAACATAGGTATTCATTTCACTTGGGTAAATACCTAGGAGAGGAATCGCTGGGTCATACGATGTGTACCTTTAACTTTACAAGAAACTGCCAAACTGTTTTCCAAAATGGCTCTGCCATTTTGCATCACACCAGCAATAGATGGGGTGCCAGTGGCTACTATCCTAGACAGTGCTTGATAGCATCAATTTTTGTTTCCTTTAACTATTCTAATAAGTGTTTGATGGTATTCGTGGTTTCCATGTTCATCTCCCTAATGATTAGTGATGTTAAACACATTTTTATATGCTTATTTGCCATCTATATATCTTCTTTAAGGAAATGTCAGTTTAATTCTTTTGCCCATTTTTAATTGGCTTGTTTGGTTTTCTTATTATTGACCTTTGAGAGTTCTGTTTACATTCTGGAAACAATTCCTTTGTCTGTGGCTTTTCTTTTCCATGTCTTAGCTGCTGCATTATTCTTATTTTTTCATTTTGACTTGGACAGTTGACTATATTGTTGAGAATGTCATCGGCATGACAGTGTTTGGGAATTCCTACTGTATGGAACACAGAAAATGGACAGGGATGCAAATAATTTTGTCAGTGAGTTAATATATACTGTACACAGCTTAAGCTTACTTAAGGATGGGTAGGCAGCTGTACTCCATGGGGTCATCTCGGAACCCAGGTTCTTTCTATCTTGTGGCTCCATCATCCTCTGACATATTGTCTTCATCTGCTTGGTTGAAGTTAATTCACCATCATTTTATCTGCATTCTTACCCTAAGGAAAAGAGGAAGTAGAGGGCAAGCCGCTTCCTTTTTAGGAAATGAGCCAGAAGTTACTAACATCCTCTTGGCCAGATCTTAGTCACTGACCTACAGCTAGCTGCTAGGAAGGCTTGAAAGTGTACTCATTAGCTGGGCAGCCAAGTGGTTTCCTTAAAACACTATTACTGTGGAAAAGGATACATTGGGGGACAGTAGAGTCCACCAGAGACAGGAAATGTAGCTGTCATACCGACAGTCAGATCTTCTTCCTCACACTTATGGACAACCAGAAAGCAGAAGTTGCAAAAGGCTTTGCTTAAAGCCACTTCTGAGGTTAATAAAGAGTTGAATGTGATTTTTTCCTTTTGCTTTGGAATTTGCAAAGAGTTGGAAAAAGCTGAGTAAAAAAGGGAGCCAAGACCGACTGTGTCAGTATTGGCTGACACAAAACCAATACCACACACCTCCAGCCCCACCCTCAACCTCCCGAAGGCTGAGTTGGTTGAGAGGTAAGAGGAAGTTGTTGAGTAATTGCCTTGTGGGGAATGTAATTTTCTGTGGTGAGAGATAATTCCTTCCTCATCCTGGGAGAAGGGAAAAGTATGTGTCCTTTCTTGAAGCTAAGTGAGCAAAGTTCAAGAAAACTACTCTTAAAAAAACAGAGCAGTGTTTCTCAACCAGGGGCAATTTTGCCCCCCGGGTAGGATGACCCACAATCCTGGTTTGGGTTGGGACCAAGGAGTTTGTGGGTGTGTTTGTTTCCTATTGCTGCTATAACAAATAAGCATAAATTTAGTGGCTTAAATGATGCAAACTTATTATCTTACAGTTCTGGAGGTCAGAAGTCTCCTTAGATTAAAATCAAGGTGTTGACAGGGTCGTGTTCCTTCTAGAGGTTCTTGGGGAGAATCTATTTCTTGCCTTTTTCAACTTCTAGAGGCTGACTGCATTCCTCGACTCATGGCCCCCTTCCATCTTCAAGGTCAGCAATTGTATCACTCTGATCTCAGCTATTATCATCACGGCTCCTTCTCTGACTTTAGCACTCCTGCCTCCCTCTTCTAAGGACCCTTGTGATGGCAGTGGGCCCACCCATATCACCCAGGATAATCATCCCATCTCAAGATACTGAAGTAATCACCTCTGCAAAGTCCCTTTGCCATGGAAGGTAATAGAGTCACAGGTTTGGGGGATTTGCATGTGGACAGTTTTGGGGGGACAGTACTCTGTGTACCACATCAGGACATGGGACTTTCAGGCCTACTGCCGGGAAAGTTGGTCACCCTATCACCAGGAGACATTTGGCAATATTTGGGGATGTTTGTGACAGTCAAAACTGTCATCTAACAGATAGAGGTCTTAGAGAAGAGGTGGCAGGGAGCAGCATGAGTTTCTACTCTTGGCCTAGAAGAGATACCTGAGGCTCCTGTGGCTTAGATCCTGTGGAACAGATACTTGAGTGGCTCTCGTGGACGGGTGCTGAGAGGAATCTGCTCTGTAGTGCTGCACTCTAAAGATCTGTCTACCAAGTGGGTGAACTCTACCAGCAAGAGCGGACTGCCAGGGCAGTGCTAAAGGAGGCTGGCAGAGGTTGGGCCAGGGCCAGACCTTCCAGAAAGGGACTTGTGCAATGAGGATGCTTCATGTGCTGATTTATACGTTCCATGAGAGAATCAGCCTTTGTTCATCTGGCACCAAGCCAGTATCCATGGCCTATCAGTTTAGCAAAAGAACCAGCAACAGTCAACACGAGGAGGTGGTCCTTGTGCCTCCCTTTGTCCCTGATCCCTCAAAAAGAAACAGGGAAAGGGAACAGAAAGGCAGACCACATAGCTTCCTTGTTCAAAGTCCTTTAAAAGCCTGACCGGTGATGGGGAGATGGAAGTTTTTGAATGTGATATGTGATTAGAGTTGAAACTGGACTAATTTCAATAAATCGGAAGTGACTAGAAAGTAAAAGGATCAATCCCAGGTATCTTAAAAGTCTGCTGCTTAATAGAACAAAAAGAGTGGACAGACGGCAATTGGAAGCAGTGATTGGAGAAAATAAAAGTTTCGGCTTGCACCTCACAAAGTTAAATCTCTGTTAATAACCTAGTTTTAGGTCTTAAAAGTATAATATTTCCATTGACCAGTATCATTGTTGGAAACATGATAGGACCTCAGTTCAAAACGCAAAAGCGTGATGGAATCTTGCATCCAGCGCCCAGAACTAACAGTTTTCTATGTGACATAAATAGCAATGCATTAGAATTGCTGTGGCTGGGAGATCCTGCCTTGAGTCATCCAAAAGTCTCATGGGACTAGGGACCCAGTTAAGTGATCCCATTACTAACGTGTATGGTTGTGACCTGAGCATTTTGCTCTTAAGAGTGGAATTGTAGACTGTACAACCTCAAAGTAGAAAGTGTTTCTTTTGTCTCGTAACTCTATTGAAAGCGTTTTATTACCTTGGATTTTCAAACCCACCATTACTCACTTATAGGAGAAATGTACTGAAATATTACCTTATCTTTGCTCTGCCTGTGTTTTCCCCTACCACTATTTCAAGCAGGTAGCCAGACATTTTTTGCACCTATAATAATGGGATGTCTAAGAAGGTTGCCTGAAAAGATAATTCCCATTCTTGCTTTTGAAAAAGCTTTAGTCCTTTAAAGAAGCTGCACTTATTGTCCTGGAGGGAATGGGCCTTTGAAAAGTGTAAAAAGAGAGTGGAGCTTTGGGCCTGGATTGGAATAGGGAAGGAAGTCGGGGTTGCAGAGAAAGTGAGGACCAGGGCAATGCTTATGGAAGGCCCCAGGAGGTGCCAGACCTTGGTGGCCACACATGTACCAGAGCAGAACCCTCTTCTTACTGATGAGTACCCCACCTCAAGTGTGGCACAAATCGTGGAGCCTTAGGACCCCTGTGGGCTCCCACCACAGGCATCTCAGCAGCAACCAGGGTGGAAAGACAACCTGCCTCAGTGCCAAGGGGCTACACAAGACCCCTGAACCTTTGATAGCCCTGAGGCATGGGGCCCCAAGCATGTTTGAAATGGAATTTCAAGGATAAGACTTGAAACAAGTTAAACAAGGATACAACTTAAAGGAAACAACTTAAAACAGGGATAAAACTCAGAGCTAGATATAAGTTGATTCAAAGGAAAACAAAGAACTTGAGTTGTGGACTGATATTCGTACCCCATACATCTCCCCAGTTTTCAATGGAAACCTATACTCTGAAGTTACATAATTAAAATGATCATTTTCTATTTTAAAAATCCTACCCTTGAAAAGGTTAAAATGATCCATGTGATAGTGAATTAGAGTTAGAGACGTCAGTATGATTCTATCATGGCAGGCTCACTTGGCTGGAACCTCTCAGGGGCAACTCTCTCCTATCCCACTCTGTTTGCACCACTTGGTTGATGCTAAGTGGGTGTAGATAAGTAGAAGCCAAGGACTTCAGGTCATGACCTATGTAAATAGGTCAGTAACCAACAGAGGAAATTTAAAAAGTAATATAAGTATAATGGAAATATGGAAGAAGGGGAGAGGGTATGTTATATCTTCGTATAATGTAACAGGAAGTTCACTAGAATCAGTAAATCACAAATTGGGGGCAGAAGAGTCTCATTTGGAGGTGTAGAAATAACTGCAAGGAGAAGCAACTCAAAGAGAAGTGGTGGCTTTTGCTCAACAGGACTAGAGTTGAATAAAGGAGGGCAGGGCACTATGGCTTATAACTGGGCATGGATAACTTTGATTTTTAAAAACATTTTTGAAATATAATAAAAATCATTAAAATTAGTAGGGCAAATAGTTCAAGGTTTCAGAACACAAATAACAACCATCTTGTAGGTGTGTTATCACTAGGATCTGACCACCAATGATTAATTGCAATGTCTCTTTCTCATTTGGTTTCCCCAAACTTAACACTCATTTGCCAGCTTCTACACTTAAAATGCAAGTTGACCTTTGTCAATTTCTCTTCTTAGGGCATTTAACAGCCTCCCACTTGCTACATCCCCACTAGTTCACAACACCAAAATGCTTCAGCTCCCCACATACCCAGCCCAAGTGCCTCTAGCCATGCTCTCCACCCTGACTTGTATCCTTTCTCCAAGAATAGGCAACACGTTACTTGCACCACAGGCAACCCTCCTCTGACTGCCCCCAAGCTGTGTTGGGGGCCTGTTCTCTTTCCCATAATTCTTTGTGAACATCTCCATCACTGTTTCAACAAGGTTATGTAGTGTTGTATCTTTACTTTCCCTACTAGATCCTTTCTTGAAGTCAGTCTTTGTATCCCAGTGCCTATTGCTGAGTTTTAGTAAATGCTCAGTAAGTGTTTTTCTTAGTTAGTTCTGAGAATGCAACTCTCACAAAGACTAAGAGGAGGAAGCATCTAACAAAAATTAGAGCTAATTTTCACCCTGGGTTAATCTGTGTCTGCCACACAATGATCCCTTTACACAGACACAGACACAGACACAGACACAGACACACACACACACACACATTCCCAAAGCACATGAGCAATCTGTTCTTACTCATGGACAGGGTAGGCAGTTGCCTGAAGGGCATGATTTGAAAAGTTACTAGAAAGTTCCCCTGAATCTACTCCAAAATACCTTCTCCATTAGCTGCTATACTGCCAGAGAGGCCACCCGCAAATTGTTAACATCTACAAAACTGCCTCTTCCTTTAGGCACAAACAATCTTGAAAGAGGTTACCCTGAATTGTGCTCACTATCCCCTTGGAGCTATTTCCCCACGCCCATTGCCCCCACAGAGCCAGGAGCATCTAAGATCACAAGTGAGAGAGTGGAGCTGGCTAAAGGCAGGAGGAGGGCAGTTCTGCAGCCTGGGGCGCTGTTTAAAGACATCCCATCTGGGCCACTGCTCAGAGATGAAGAGCACAGATGTCGGAATCAGGAAAGTCTGGTTTGACTTGCCTCCGACTCTTATACCTCTGTGATGTTGGGCAGGTTATTTTACCTCTCTATGAGTATTAGTTGCTTTTAAGAGGCCACATTCTCCTGGTGTGGTTGTAGGATTTCATGATGCAATGCCCACTGAGCTCTTCAAGAGGACGCAGGACAGGCACTCCATAAGTTAGTTACCACTCACACTCTTGTAAGTGGGTAGACGGAAAGCACAGACCTGGGGAGAGAAAGCCAGAGGGCACTGAAGACAACTCTCACATATTTTACAATTGTACCTGGAGCCTAGAGTCTTGTACATTTCCTAGAATCTCTTTACAGGGGAACAGCTTCCCACATCTCCCAGGGGTAGTACTAGGCCTATCTTAAACAGTGAGCTACTTCCTTCTCTTAACTTTCTCTCCATTTCCATCTATTATCCCTATAAACTCTGGGAGCAACAAAGAATCCTTCCTTCTTATGAAGAAATAGGGGGAAGTTCTAAGATGTGTATTTTAATATACTTATATACCCACTTCATCACATACAGGCATGTACTAATTAAGCACATTGAGTGACTTCCCAAACACTTGTAGATAAACAAAACCTGGAAGGCAGAAATGTCCTTCTCTATGTCTAACCGGTTGCTATCTCGCCTCAGGTCGTGGTGGTTGGGGAAATGGACAAACCGATTTGCTTTTAAACCCTAAATCAGTGGTTCTCAATCTTGGGGATGCATCAGAATCATCTGGAGACCTTGTTAAAACACATGGCTGGGAACTATGCTCAGAGGGTCCAATTATTAGGCCTTAGAGTCTGAGAATTTGAATTTCTAGCAAGTTCCCAGGTGACGCTCCTGCCGCTGGCCTGGGGACTCCACTTTGAGAACCAGTGCTCTAAATAATACTGTGTATGGCTTAAAACAACTAAAGTCCTAGTTTTCCTTTCAGGGAAAGAAAGGCACTGAAAATATATTTCACAAATTCTTCTAATATTCTTCTAAGATAATTTGCTCATTTTTAAAAATGGGGTATATATTACTCCAAAAAATCTCTTTTTAATAATCTAGTAGGGCTTCCCTGGTGGCGCAGTGGTTGAGAGTCCGCCTGCCAATGCAGGGGACACGGGTTCGTGCCCTGGTCCGGGAAGATCCCACATGCCGCAGAGTGGCTGGGCCCGTGAGCTATGGCCGCTGAGCCTGCACGTCCAGAGCCTGTGCTCCGCAACAGGAGAGGTCACAACAGTGAGTGGCCCGCGTACCGCAAAAAAAAAAAAATCTAGTAGTTCCAATCCAGTTTCTCAAACTTAGTTACACACTACTATTTAATTTTTTCCAATGCCCTGGTCTTAAATCTTAGAGTTTAGAAAAATCCCAGCTGCTATCAATGGACTTTCATATCTGACATATGCACAGAACATGAAGAAAAAACAATTTTCAAATATTATTATATGGTGTACATTTCTTACAAATTACTTCTGTATATCTAAGACAATGATTTGCTTTTATGGCTGTTTTCAGTTTTCTAAGTTATTACCAATACTTGATGTTACTCTGTTTTTTCAAACAGGATATAAACAGCATTTTTTAAAACCTCTAAAAATGAAAAAATGTTTCTAAAAAAATATATGTTTGAAAGTGCATGGTACTTTGAAGTCCCGTGGAGGGCAAACTGGTTCAATCTTTCTGGAAAGGACTTTCCCAGTACATATCAGAACCCTTAGAAGTTTTCACATGTCTTGACCCATTCATTCCTCTTTCAGAAACCAATCGTGAGGAAGTAACCTGACAAAAGGTTTATATACAAAAATGTTCACCACTGCATTATTTATTATAGCAAAAATTTGAGACCCAACTATCGCAATAGGGGACTAATTCAGTAGACTATGATACATCTGTACATTGGTATATTTGACAGCCCTTAAAATGAAGGATTTTTAGTAGCATAGGACCATATTTATGATATAATGCTAAGGGAGTAAAGCAGGCTAACAATTGTATATATCATTTAACTTTGCCTTTGTAACCATAAAAGAATGTATTTTTTAAAAGACTGAAAGCAAAGCACAAAATGTTGACAGATGAACATTTCTTTCATTTCTTCAGATGAAAGGATTATAGGTGATTTTCTTTTCTTCTTTATATTTTCCTACATTACACATGTATTAATTTATAAATAGAAAACAATAAACATTGTATTAGAAAAAAGTATAAAAATGGTAGAAGCCCTTGAAATGTATAAATTTATGCCCAAACTGCAAATGTTCCCAGAAATATTAAATGGATAGAAAAAATAAGCTTCCCCTACATATTGGAGGGACTATTAACAAGCAAACTTTGTTTTCTGGGTGTCTTTTTTTTAAGAGTAGTAGAAAGTTGTGACTTTTTCCGAAGGAAAATGAAATCTGCTTATTAAAAGTTGTTGTAAAGGTATTTCTTCTGATACAAACTGCTCATGTGTATACCAACTTCTTTTCCAGCCCACCAAGCACAGGGCCACTCCATCAGCCTGTTACAGAATTTGTTTTCAATGTGGTACTGTGCCTGGTTTTATTTTTTATATGTGTTAAAATAAAGACATTGTGTAAGAAAAAAAAATGGTTCTGAAGAACATAGGGGTAGGACAGGAATAAAGACACAGACATAGAGAATGGACTTGAGGACACGAGGAGGGGGAAGGGGAAGCTGGGATGAAAAAAGATAGTTTACTGTCATCAAGCTATTTGTTTGTTGCTGGTTTTTTTTTTTTTTTTTTTTTTTTTTTTTTGCGGTACGCGGGCCTCTCACTGCTGTGGTCTCTCCGGTTGCGAGGCACAGGCTCCGGACGCTCAGGCTCAGTGGCCATGGCTCATGGGCCCAGCCGCTCTGCGGGACGTGGGATCTTCCTTGACCGGGGCACGAACCCGTGTCCCCTGCATCGGCAGGCGAACTCTCAACCACTGCACCACCAGGGAAGCCCACAGACAGTAAATATTTTTAAGTCCTTACTCTGCTCCTGCTACTGTCCAAAGCACTTTCTGTGGATTACCTCACCCATCCCAAAATCACTTTATAAGGTGGGCACTGTTATCTCTGAATGAGGAACCCAAGGGGCAAAGATCCAAACACAGTGGTCCTGCATCATTTCCATCTCACACCATGGTCTGCTCAGCAGAGTGGATGTGTTTCTCACTCCCTCTTGTTTTACTCTCACATCTCTGTGGACCAGTGGAGGGTAGACAGCTACCAACTCACAGAGACAACCAAAGCTCCTCTGCCCTGTCTGGGCTCTGTGCACCTCAAGGCAAAGCCTCCAGCAAACGCAAGCTGCCCCCGTGGCCACATCACCACCCTACCAGCTCCTTTTCCTCTGTTCCTGCTCATCTCTGGGGTCCCCGAGACATGAGTGATGAGGGAGAGGGGTATGTCACTGCCGGTGGAGAAAGAAAAGGGCCTTCTCTTTGTCCAGCAAAACGTCTCCAACCCACACCATTGCAGAAAAAGCTAATCAAATTAGTGAAAACCTTGATTTCCAGCATACTTTTAGAATGATGCAATTGTACTATGCACAAAGGAACTTGTGATATACTTGGTTTATTAGGACCAAGCAATACTCGACAGTGGAACTTAGACGATATCTGATGATGTCCTAATAAGAGTGTCTTGAACTCACGGCAGTTCTTTGTAAAATTGCACACAAGTGACTCTTCTTAAGTCAATGGTTTCCCTACTTCTGCACTTGCACCCCGACACAGGAGTCAAGGGAATGCTTTTTAAAAGAGATCATGTCTTTCCTCTGCTCAAAACCATCCAATGACCCTCACCTCACCCAAAATAAAAGCCAGAGAGGGAAACTTAAGTCTCCATCGATGGATGAATGGATAAAGAAAATGTATACACACACACACACACACACACACACACACACATAATTCAACCATAAAAAAAGAAATCTTTCCATTTACAACAACATGGATGGACCTTGAGACCATTATGTTAAGTAAAATAAGTCAGACAGAGAAAGACAAATACTGTATGATCTCACTCATAGGATCTGAAAAAAACTGAACTCATAGAAAGAGAACAGACTGGTGGTTACCAGAGGCAGGGGTTCAAGGGGAATGGGTGAAAGTGGTCAAAAAGTAGAAACTTCCAGTTACAAGATAAATAAGTCCTGGGGATGTAACGGTGACTATAGTTAACAATACTGTATTGTCTATTGTCTATTTGAAAGTTGCTAAGAGAGTAGATCTTAAAAATTCTCATCATAAGAAAAACAAATTCATAACTGTGTAAGGTGATGGCTGTTAACTAGACTTACCATGGTGATCATTTCCCATTATATACTTATATCGAACCATTATGCTGTTCACCTTAAGCTAATACAGTGCTATCTATGAATTATACCTCAATAAAACTGGGGAAAAAAATTTTTTTACTAGAAACACAAGCCCAAGTTCTCATCAGGGCCTTCAGTGGATCAACTGAGGAGCCTTTGAAACCCATAGTCTCTGGTCTGGGGCCTGAGCCTGAGTCCTTCCAGCTCCACAGGTGATTTGTGTGTGCAGGCAGTGTAGAGAACCAGTTCTGCAGGATCGGACCTCATTTGCCACCACTCTCCCACTCCGGGCCACTGGGCTGCTTGCTGGTGCCTGTGCCTGGCAGGTACGCACTTCACTGCTTTTGCATTTGCAGGTTTACCCCTGGTTCAGCTATCCCGCCAGCACGTCTTTGTTCAAACCAAAGGTACTTACCTACGCAACCCCTATGCCCCCTCCCTTCTTCTCTTCATCTCTATCCTCCCTCCTTGCTTTCTTTGCCTCTATAGCAATTGTCACGACCCCGTGTATTCACGAATTTTTAATTGTATTTCCTACCCTACTCCTCTCCACTAGAATGTAAGCTCCATCAGGGCAGGAATACTTGTCTGTTTTGCTTTCTTATACATCCCAGGAGCCTAGAAGAGTATATGATACTTAGTAGGTGCTAAATAAATAGCTGTTGAATGAGGGAATGATTTAAAATTCCCTCACCTTCTTCATAATTTACTAGATAAACCCCACTTTCACAGCAAAAGCAAAGATATGCTTCAGCCTGAACCTTGTTTGACAATTTATCACAGAATTTAAAATAACAGGATCCAGATTAAAGACAGTTTCTTCCTGGGTTGGGGGGGAGGGTTGTGCCATTTTGTTAAAATCAAACACAATCCCTGAGCTCCTGCTGTATGCAGAACACCACACAGTAAGCTCCTGTTTCTTCAGAATGATTGGGGAATGCATGCTTTGTGAACCAAAAGTGACCTCATACATAGACCATTCAGGGATTGTCCCATTTCAAAAGATTAGAGTCCATCATGAAACTCAGTTTAACCTTCCTTTGATTATTCAGAAACCACTTCAAAATTTTACTGTGACTAGATGTCATCATTAGGAGTATTATTTGAGCTTTCTAGGTGAATACGTGCTAATCTCGGGGATGTTGCTGATCATATGAGCAATAGAAGACAGTGCCTGTCCTCAAGGGTTTACAATCTAACTATGAAGACACATCATAGGAACTAAATCATTAGAAAACAAGTTATAAGGCAACATACCAATGAATGTTCATTAAAATGACACAAATTAAGAATATAAATGAGGAACATAAATGGGTAATCTTAGCAGCCTTCTAGAAGGAAGTGATTGGCAACTGGATTTTGCAGAATTTAAGAGTAGGAATGGCAAGCAGATTGAGTCACTAGACAGAAGTATGGTGCTTTGGTTAGCACAACACTGGAAAGAGTAAGTGTTTCGGTAAATTTTTGACAACACAGACTGATTAATTTCATTTCCCAGTGCTTTGGACCACAGATTGAACTCCATCCGTGCTGGCATCAGAAAACTGTTTCTTAATCAGGAGTCCATGAGCACTGAACAAGTCAAAATAAAAAGCACAATTTTAGACTGAATGATTGATGCAATTAAAGTTATTAGTAAGTAAGGACCTAGCTATAAATATAGAGCTACAAGTTCAAACAATGAGACTATGCCCGGTAGCACTTCTAGAATTTTTGTTTAAGAAAGAGCATAAAATTAACTAAATAGATTTGTTTAAATAGAGGAAGAGCTAATCATTAAATTTATTTTTGAAAGAACTGAACTGTGTTATTGACAGTGTTCCAATAGGTAAATTAAGAAGCATAAAATTTACATATCAGTATTAAGAAATCCAGCGTATTTCTAACTTGTAACAAAAGCACCCCTGAAGTTTCTACAAATCAATATACCTTAATTAAGCAACAATGAGTTTATTCAAAAGTTAAAGTTATTTCATAGCTAATCATATGACCTATTTCCTTGACATCCTTAATCTTAATTAAATTCCTTTGTTTTTCTTTAATAAAAATATCATATAACTCAAGCTAATTATGAAAGTTTTCATTGTTACTCAGTATATGAGGATTGAATTAAAATTTTTTGACTAGATGAATAAATTAATTTTTCCAGGCACATATCTTTATTAGTTCCCCTGATTGCAAAGCTGACAAGTTGGGAGTTTCCAGCTGAGTTTTGCTTCCCAATGAAAGCAACCCTGTGAACTCCAGAAATTGCTTTCTTGGGCCAGACTTCATGACCACAGGCCTCTGGTTATGGGGCTTACTAATTACAATAGGACATTAGAAAACTTTTGAATTGTCTCTCTTCTTCTTCATTTAGAATTGGGGACAGGGGATGGGGGGATGGAGAGAGGAGAAATTTGTAGTGAAGTATAAATGGAATTATTTTATTTTGAAAGATCATTGAGTATAAAATGTTCTGAAATATTTTCTTATATTTAATGTAGAATAAATTCATTTTATATAAATCTACCATCTCATTTGGGATAATTATTAACCCAACTCTTTTGATTCTAGAGAGAAGTCTGGAAACTACTATTGAAATTTTTTTCTTTTTGAGTTATCTCCAGCAAGCTGTCATTAATTCACTCCTATGTGTGTTGCTGTTGTTTATTTGCATGGGTTTTCTGGTTTCAAAACAAAACTGGTCTCAGATGCAGGTGTCCTGGCTTGTTGTTTGAATCTTTGCACATTCCAGTAGCATTTTCCAGTGGAATGTTGAATTTAATGAATGAAAGACCAGATGTTCCAGGTACATCAGCCTGGGTTGAGAAGGGCATATGTGACAGTAACACTGTGCCTTTTAAAAACATTAATAAATTACAATTCACTTCAACTCTTCAAAATTACCATCCTCTAAATATAAGCTTAACATGATCTTTTAAGGAGAAATTTACGATATCTCTCAAAATGCTGTAAGATCACTTCACAGACAATATGACTTCATTTACATCATCTGATAATATTAGACGAATCATCATAAAAATGTTTATTCTGCTGTGATAATTTAATTACTGAAAAACATCAATAATTCAATACAGTGTTATAAAAGCGATTGTTTCAATGGTAAAAAGGCAGAGATCTAGAGAGTGTTAAACACTCAATAACAAAGTTATTTTCCCCGAAAAAAATCTTAACAAATAGAAAGCTTTTAAAGCTATATATAAGTGAACAGCTATAAATCCTAAGTGTCATTGTACAAATCCAGCATCTGTTTTGCTCAAGGGTAATGGCATTTATGTATGTATGTATGTATGTCACTAGTTGTATTGGTTTGCTAGGGCTGCTGTAACAGAGTACAACAGACTAGGGTGGCTTAAACGAGAAATTTATTTTCACACAGTTCTGGAGGCTGTCTGTAAGACTGATTCTTTCTAAGGGCCATAAAAGAAGGATGTATTCCACATCTCTCTCCTTGGCTTATAGACGGCCATCTTCTCCTTGCGTCTTCACAGAGTCCTTCCTCTGTACCCATATGTGCCCAAATTTCCTCTTCTTATCAGTCATATTGGATTAGGGCCCACCCTAATGACCTCATTTTAACTTTACCTCTTTAGAGATCCTATCTCCAAATACAGTCACGTTCTAGAGCAGTAAGGGTTAAGACTTCAACATATAAATTGGCAGGTGAGGGGCTAGGGGGCACAATTCAAATGACAACATTAGCTTTATCAATGGTTTCTAACATAATTTTACCACCTGCTGTTTTGATAAGCCAAGACACTCAGATAAAGCAGCTGCTTTGGTTAGGTTATAGCTTCTTTCTCTTATCTAATTGCAAGGTCATGTGTCGTTTGGTATTACTCTATAACAAATAGCACTGCACATAATATAAACTATGTTCCCAAATAAATAGATTGCTTTATGGACTATTGTTATTAAAATGGATGCCATAGTAAAAATACCTATGAACTGGAAAGGCTCTTGAAGAGTCAGTAGACAGTAAGCCTGGGTTCTAGTGCAGCTTCTACCATAGACCAGCTTTGTGACCCAACCTCTCTGAACTTGAGTTTTCTCACAGACTTGTGATGATCAAATACAACCATTAGTATAAGAGAGCATTGAAAAACATACAGCGCTCTGCAATTATAAGGCATTTAAAAAACTTTTGTAGAGTGAAATATAACGCAGATATAGAAAAGTACATAGTCATGCCATCTAAATTACAGTTTTGTTTCTTCCTTTCCAGTCATTACACTTTTACTTTTCCTTCTCACCTTACTGTACCATCAAAATCTCCAGTACAGTGTTGAATAGTTTTCATCATGATTGGATCTTATAGTGGACTCTTAAGATATAGTGGACTCTCAAAATTCTCTGGATGAATTTGTGGAAGATCTGATTTATTTCTTTCATAAATGTTTAGTAGAGCCGCCAGTGAAGCCATCTAAGCCTTTACTTAGCCCAACTGTCTCTCCTTTGAAGATAATCTATCTTTTTTTCTTCTCTGCTTGCTTTAAAGACTTTGTTTTTGTCTCTGGTTTTCTGCTGTTTCGTTACAGTGAGTTTAAGTGAGGTGTTTTGGTTTTTTTTTAACTTACCTGGCTTGAGAATTTATAATGTGTGGATATCTTTCAGCAGTTCTGGAAAATTCTGAAGCATTGTGTCTTCAAACATTACTCTTTCCTATTGTCTCTCTCCTCTCCTTCTGGAACTCCAATTAAACATGTTAGATATTCTCTCAGTATCTCTGTGTTTCGAACTCTCTTCTTGTTTCTCTCTTCTCAGGATAATTTCTTCTGACCTATTATATAGTTCACGAATTCTATTTTTAGTTGCCTCTGACCTATGGTTAAAACCATCCATTTAAATGGTTACCACCATTTAAACTAAATTTAAACTAAATTTTTAGTTTAAAAAATTAAATTAAATTTTTTCACATATGTGTTCATCTACTTCTGGTTTTCATAGCTGACAGCTTCAAATCCACCACGATTGCTCTTCTCAGTTATGTTTGTGCCTGGTTATCTTTAACCATGCACTACATACTGCATTTGTAAAAGGAATAATTTATAGGAATAATTTGAGGCTTACAGTGAAAGCACTTTCCTCCAAAGAGGATTTGTGCTTATTTCTGTCAAGACTGGCATGCTACCAACCCAAGACCACCTTACACCAAATTCAAGGTTTGACATTCCCAAAGATCTGAAGGAGGTCAAGCTGATTAGGGGATTTGAGTAGAGCTCAGTATCTCTGAAAATACACATGATATTCCTAGGAAATGCATTTTTGTTGGAGAAAGGTATGTAGTTTTAAAGTCAGAAGACATCATTTTAAATCAAGACTGTACTACTTACTACATGTGTAACCCTGAACCAGTCATTTAAGCTCTTTGAACTTCAGTTTTGTCATTTATAAATTGGAGATTATAGTGTTTACTCTTCAAGGTATTCTAAGGGAGAATTAAAATACGGAGGACATTTTACAAAGTCTAGTACACACACAGACACAGAGAGAAACATTATTTTTCCTTATTTCAGGGGCAAATCCCATAAAATGATATTATATTCTCCCACTTGACAGAACCTTTTTGAGAATTTTGAAGATAATCTCAGCTAAAAAGATTAACTCTGTAACTGGCTAAGTACATTCCTTCCCCTTAATGTTGTTTTTGAATTAAAAATACTTGCCTAGCTCCATTGTTACTATTAATCATAGCTTTTCATTGGGGATTTACTTAAAGAATCTTTTTCATGCCAAAAAAATACAGAGATTTAATTTTTTTCCTTGACTGGACAGCTAACTCTGAATGTTTTTACATATTTCAAATACAATAGAAAATGAAAAGTGTTACAGTGGAATAGAAATGCTATGTTAAGAATCTGTCTAATTTTAGTGGAAATGTTCATCTGTGAATACAGCATTGGTTTGAAATATTTAATTCTGGTCAAGAGTCTATAGTAATTACATTAGTGTATCTAACATCAGCTGCCATTATAAGCTGCAACAGAAAGAACGTTAATAGTGCAGTGCAAATTAAGGGAAATCTATTTTTCCTATACCCAGGTTTTTGCTAGATAAAAATGAAGCTAGATAAACTAGATAGCATTTTTGCTAGATAAATGTCTTCTGGATGAAGACAGAATAATTTTTTTCTTTTTATTGTTATTGAAGAATGTTGGTCTCAAAGTATTAACAATATAGGAACAACTTACATAGGACTAGAAAGATGGTAAACTGAGGATAGACCCTGTGACCCTGATCATTTGTGAGTGAATCCAGGTAAAGGGATTCATCCTAAAAAGTCTATATATTGTTAATAATTACTCTGATTAAATTTAAGCCCTTATTTGTATGTTTGGCTCAAGAGACCTCAAATGTCCTATTTCTCTCATATAAAAGGAAAAATCAGACAGAATGGTTTTGATCAATAAGACATGTTTGCTGAATCATGGGTATAAGATTGACTGGAGTCAGATAATCTTGATTCTAGAACTGATTCTGCCAATAACTTTGATTTTGAGCAAATCGTTTAGTTTCTGCACAGATCAAGTGAAGTGTATGAAATGGTCTTTAAAATCACTTCCAGCTGTAAAATTCTGTAGTTCTGTGGGTTATTTTAAAATTCAATTTAGGACTGAAAGTGACGCTTTAGGATCGTTCTCTTTCCTTCAACATTTTCCTGATTGAATGTTATTCTTAGAGAACAGTTTAGTGTTATGCAACAGAACTTTTTGTCAGTCATGTGTCTAAAATCATCTCTCTCCCCATTACCATGTCCCCCCCACCTCACCCCATCCCCTCCCCCCCCACACACACACAAGCACACTCCACTGCGGTTAAAAGACAGGCCCAATGTCAGACTGAGGAAAGGACCAGGGGTTCCAGCAGGAAATTAAGGAGGCAAAGACAGGGAGAGGTGGGCTGAAAGCTGAGAGAGGGGTTGTCAATACCAATGATCCTTAGCTTCAAGGCCTAAGTCACTGGCATGGAATATTCTGGACTCTGCATCTTTTGCTGCATGGAAAGGGAGGATCCTGACTCAGTTACCCAAGTGCATTGGATGCACCTTGGCAAAAATGAACGCATGTGTAAATTGAATGCTGTACCATTCAGGGCTTGGGGAGTTTTGCTATCAGATAACCGGGATAGAGATTGAGTGATGACAAGAGACTGCCTTCCCTCTCATCCTTGGAATCATCGTGAACTGGGATAACTGGCAGAGGTCCACACTGCGGTTGGCCAGAGACACATCTCTGTGGGACAGTGCAGGCTCTTGACATGGTGGTCAGCAACCATATAACATCACCAGTGACACCAAGGGCAAATCTCTAGCACTTGAGGCAGCCAAAACCAGAAGGCATGGCAAGGAGCCAACAGCTACAGAGTTTAGCCCCAAGGAACATTTGAGTTCTCTCTCCTCTAATGGATATTAACAGGGGAATTACAATAACCCTGGGAAAAATCTGGAAAGCCTACTAATCAAGTCATAGATTCTTGGGGACATTATAATGTAGAGTATTAAGGTAATTGTAATCTTAATTATACACTGAGGTTGTTGAAGCCTGCAGTATAAAGATTATGTTTTCAACTATTAAAATTTCTTAAAATGAAGTCCAGCAGGGAGTTAATAAGGGGATGAAATGGTCATTTCTGCATTTTACACTTAAACATTCATCAAAAAAATACGGTTAGGAGTAATAAGAACCCATGTTTAGGGGCTTCCCTGGTGGCGCAGTGGTTGAGAGTCCACCTGCCGATGCAGGGGACACAGGTTCGTGCCGCGGTCCGGGAAGATCCCACATGCCGCGGAGCGGCTGGGCCCGTGAGCCATGGCCGCTGAGCCTGCGTGTCCGGAGCCTGTGCTCCGCAACGGGAGAGGCCACAACAGTGAGAGGTCCGCGTACCTCAAAAAGAAAAAAAAAAAAAAAAAAAAGAACCTATGTTTATAAATCCTAACTCTATGAATGCCAGTCCACATTTTAAAATTTATCTTTATTTATTTGTTTCATCCATGTGAAAGTTATTTTGTGTCAAAAACCTGTAGTGTCTTCATCTATTGTTTCCATATAATATTCTGTCTTCACTAAGAAGAGTGCTAGGTATTCAAAGAATACTTGTCAGAAAACACTATATTGAACAGGTCAACATCCTTTCAAATCTTATTTTTGTGATTGCAAAATAAATCACTTTATAAAACTATCGACTCAGTAGTCACTGAGCCACCATTTTGGAGAACAGAAGGAAACTTTGAAGTATTAAGACATATCTACTCATTACATTCTTATATTATTTAATACAAAACTATGTATGCCATTTGAAAAGCAGTTTTGACAAAGAAGTATAAAATTAAATTTTATACTTTCATATCCAAGAAGGAAATCATTGACATATACAAAGTCTTAAAGTTCTGCCTGTTGAAACCTCTCAATCAGCTTCTATGAACTTACAGCCTGTTCTGTTTCGCATAGTCATTCAAAAATATGCCCAAGAAAGGCTCAGGAGCAGATCCCATCATTCTCACAAATGCTAGAAAATTATGATAATATATGTGTATGCATATTTTGTTTGTGTATATGTATACATTATACACACAAATATATAAGCCTGTGTTTTATTTATATATGCATATTTGCACTTTTTTATCATAAAAGTCGTATATCAAAATGTTAACAGTAGGTAATTCTAGGCTTAGAATTATTAGTAAGTTTTATGTTCTTTCAGTTATTGTCCAGTTTTTCTAAAACAGCCATGTATTACTTGTGAAATAGAAATATTTATTAGAACACTATAGACGAAGAGTTTATGGTTTGGAAAGATGTTCATAATAAAAAGTGGGTATTTGGCGTCAGACTTCCAACTTCAGGGAGTATAACTGACCAAGGGCCTCAGGCGGCTGTGCTGGGAAATCTGTCCACAGCGTTTGCGCCAAGGTCACACCCCTACCGTCTGCTCGCAACCAATGACAGTCGGACAGCGTTAGGAAGGCGGGCGTCTTCCCCGGGGACCTGGGACTCCTCTGATGGCCGATTCTTAGTCCAGGATTCCCTCAGAGACTTGCTGAACTTTCCCTTGATGACACCACTCAACCTCCTGTCTTTCTCTCCTTCACTTGGGATCAGACCTAGATCACAGTCTGATGCCTCTCCAGCCTCTCCCAGCTCCCTCCCCATTTTCTCTCACAGGTGTTTTCCTAATGAAATTCAGGTACCTTTAGTCCTATCTTGGTGTCTGCTTTTCAGAGAACCTGAAATAACACAGGCTACAAAGCAATATAGCATATTATTATACTTTGGTTAAGGAGAAAAATATACCTGTGGGTGTGTGTGTGTGTGTACGTATGTATATTTCCATTATGTATATACACATATACGTTTACAAATAGAGAAAAGCATGGAAGAGTTTCTCTCTCTGGATAGAAAGAGTATAGGTAATTTTGGGCTTATCTATATTTTCTTAAATTTCTAAGTTAAGTATGTGTTACTGTGTAATAAATGAGACGTAAACTTTTGCATGTTACTAATTTAGTTCGATCTGTGACAGATACATTTTTGCCTAATTTTACGTTTTACCAGATTGGTTCAAGTTACATCCATTCATTCATTTCTTCACAGAAACATCTGTTACTCCTGTTATGTGCAAGCCCTGTACTAGGAACCATGGCAGATGCAAAGGTAAAGGTGAATCAGTGAAGTCAAGGAAGGAGGAATCTGAATGGAGATGAGTGGACTGTGGGAAGTGCCCTGAGAGAGGCACAAAGCAAGTGCTGTGAAGATCCAAAAGATGGAAAGAGGACCCCTGTTAGGAAGACCAGGGTCTCCGTTCCAGCTAGACCCTGAAGGAAATTTTTTTTTTAATTTTGGAATTTTATTGAAACCACCTCAGGAGTTTGGATCACAGTTCGGGAGTGCCTCAGAGTTTGAGACAGCTTGTTTATACTCTCTCATGTGTCCCAGTGCAGGTAACATTGTTCGTGGCACTTTGCACTATCCATCGCCATTTTCCCATCCACCAACTTTCTTCTTCTGGGGCTCTCCCTGCCAGCCCAGTCCTGCACCTGAATCAAGGAGTCATTATCTAAGGTCACTGTATTCTTGGTTTTCTGGCCACCTAGTATAGTTTCCTCAAAGTCTTCTCTCAGCTTAAAGGAGTTCACATTAATTTGAAAGATGGTCTTGGTTTTTACAGTGATCTCATCTTCATTTGTACTGATGGGCACAGTGGGTTTTGCCAGACAGCTCAGATTCCTGCTGGTGCCTCCTATTCTTTCAGTAACAGGAGTCTGGGAATTCAGTCTTCAAGTGCCTGTTTTAGTCAGATAAACCCTCTTTTTGGAGCTTCAGAAGTTGGACATGTCCCTCACCAAAGACAGACACGTTATAGAACAGGTCACACCTTGATGGGTAAAGATGGAAAAAATGACAGGTGCAACAGCAAAAGGTTAGATCCCAATGCTCTACCAATGTTCACAAAGGAGCTGATTTTAATTAATTAATAACATGTACCCTGGTTTATCTGTGGAAAATGGCACAGGTGAACCACGACTAGGATCTCATAGGATCTCCCATCATTTCACCTAAAGGACTAGACTCATTTGTTTAAAAGTGGCTCAGTACTGCAGTCTTTCCAAATTTGGGAGTATCACTTGAAAACTGTTGAAAATTATTTTGTCATGATTAGAACATCTTTCTTCCTGTTCAAGTATCTTACTGAAATGTCGAGTATTAATATAAGTAGGGTAGAATTGGAGTGGGAGTGTGCATCATTAAGATAATCTATTATTAAATTCTGCTACATGAGCCCATCATGTTACTTGGCTCACCACAAGCTTGAAATTCAAATACTTCAATAGCTTGTCTCTTTGAACTCATTTCCTTTTTCTAAGGACACTATCCAAAGTTCACAAGACCGTTCAGACTCAGGAACCATTAAACTTATAAAAGCACCTCCAAGTCATTTTCTTATCTCAAATGTCCTGCCTGTTCTCTGCTGTTAATAGATGAGCTGTTAGAAATGAAAAATCCTGACATTATCATGTGGAAAGAAAAGTAGTTCAAAGAAAAAAACAATAGAACACAAAATTTTTCAGTGAAATGCTGACTTTGAGTGTAACATAGACAAAGCAGTTATTCATAAATCTGAGGTAACATTCTTTTGAACTTTTTTTAAAGAAACGCTATAGTAGCTGAAACTAGAGTCTAAAGTGTTTCCTTCACATGTCATTTTTTCCTCCAATTCAGATACATAGACTTATTATTTTAAAATTCTTCAGAATTCATAAGGTTTCCATTTTATAATAGTGAGCATTTCAGCATTTATTTTGGAAAAAAATTGTTTAGAAAAATTTGTGACTTTTTCTAGTAAGTAAACCAATAACTAGGTCTAGGAGCATGACAATTATTCAGTGCCTCTCCTCACCCCGCCTCTGAACAATCAAACTTGGTTTTCATTTTTTATTTTTTGTTCTTGAATTTATATAGGAATTTTGCTCTAAGAGAAATAAGAGGAAAAGTAAGAAGCGGGGGTTCTGTTCTACAGATCTATAGAATTTGGACTAAACAGTCTTACTGAAAATTTACTGTGTGCTTGGCGTCATGCTCCTGCTGGATTCACCAGGGCAGGAAGGTAGAGTGGGGTGGGAGAGACCCTTCATATACAGAGACATATAAAGGCATGAAAGACCATGCAAAGTTTATCATCTTAAGTTTGTAGCTGGTAAACTTTTTGACAATAAGAACTCCTTTTTAATCTAAGTATCTTAATAATGTGGCCCTCTCCATACAGCAGCAGTTGTACTTTGGTCAATTTAGTTTTCAGACTAGGCTTGGGACCTATACGAAATCACTGACCCCTTACAATAACCCCATGGTCTGCGGAGTTGGGCCCCTTTCTCCGACTCCAAGATCTGAGGCTGAGACACAGTTCTTCTCTGTCCAAAGATGGGTAGCGTTGTGAGTCATGGAACGACTCTGTTGCAAACATGATAAGCATTAGGCCTCTGAATCCCATAGCAAAGTGGGTTGAATTAAGGATTTTCGGTCATTTTTGCATAATAATGTCTGCAGAGCCAAGAGGACTTAATGTCCAGATAACAGTGCACGTAAGACCTGGTTCAACAAGGGTAGAAGAGTGACAGGGACAAGGAGAGGAGTTCTCTTGTATCCTAAAGACTTACACGTGGAAATTTACAGTTTGGGGAGGAGTAAGTATGGAGGGCAAACCAAAAAAGAGGCAAACTGCCTGTCTCGCCTCCATTCCACCACCCCCCGCCCCTGCCAGAGAACCTGCTGCAAACCTCAGGCAGCCGGTGCTGCTCAGACTTCTTGTCTGCTGCCCTGTCAAGGTTTCTTTTCCTTTGATTCTTTTAACCATCGTGGAAATGAGGTCAGTACTCTGTGATTGTCATTTCATTCCAAATTCTTGAAATATTTTATTATTTACAAAAGATTTCCCTACTGACTTAGGACAGGAAAAATTATGAATGTGCAAAACCTGAGAGTCCTAATCATAAAAATTTCAATCGTCGTGGCTTTAGTTAAACAAAGATTATCCCTAAAGAACTTTTGAAGGAAAATATTTAAGAGACATAGCTTTATTTTGTTTATTTTTATTGTAGTTTCATTTTGTGTGTGGATGTGTAAGTAACATATTCATTGCTAAAAATTCAGAAAATACCACCCCCAGAAAAGTATAAAACATAAAATAAAGGTGACCCCTCTTGTCATCACCCAGTGTTATGTTTTGGAGCCTATCTTGCAAGAATTTTTTCTATACATATACATCCACTGTTCTCAATGTGAAATTTTTTAAAATAATCTGTCAGTTTTTTTAAATAATGAAGTTTTTATAATAATGAAGTTTTTTTAAATAATGAAATTTTTTTTTTTTTTTTTTTTTTTTTTGCGGTGTGCAGGCCTCTCACTGTTGTGGCCTCTCCCATTGCGGAGCATAGCTCCGGACGCACAGGCTCAGCGGCCATGGCTCACGGGCCCAGCCGCTCTGCGGCATGTGGGATCTTCCCAGACCGGGGCACGAACCCGTGTCCCCTGCATCGGCAGGTGGACTCTCAACCACTGCGCCACCAGGGAAGCCCTGAAATTTTTTAAAATAATAAATAATGAAGTTTTTAAAAAATAATCTGTCACACAATCTGCCTTCCACACTTAATATAATATTGTGGCATCTTTTCATGTCAATGTGTGTAGTACCCTTTTAATCTTTGCATCATATTCTTTATCAATGCACCAGAATTTAGCCCATTACTCATTAAGATATATTCTGGTTGTTTTCTATTTTTTTGCTAACATAAGGAAGGTTGAAGTAAACATCCTTGAACATATACCTTCAAATATATGTCTAATTTTTTCTTCCTAGGAGTGGAATTGTTAGGTCAAACAGTTTGCATATTTAAAATTCCAATACATGTTATTAAACAGCTTTGTGGGAAGCTTATACTATTCTACTCCCAATCCCAGGATATAAGAATGTCTCTGTCTCCACCGTGCCAACATTGGGTTTCCACACTTTTTAAATTTTCACCATTAATAAACAAAAAATTAAATCTCATTGTTTTTGAGTGAAATTGACTAGTGAGAATGAATTTATTTCTCTATGTTTATTGACCATCAGCAATACTTTTAAAAACAACCCCTTTATGTCCTTTGTCCATCTCCTGTTGGCCTGTAGGTTTCCCACCTTATGACTTTTAATAACCCTTTATATATTAGGGATATTAATACTTTTCTATATAGACTATAAACTCCATGAGGGCCAACACCGTCTTCTTCATCACCACGTAGCCAGCCTCAAGTGTAATGCCTCACCCAAGGCAGACACTCAAAAAATATCTGCGGAATGACTGACCTTATTCCTCATATATGTTGTAAGTACATTTTTCCAGTTTATGTTTTTCTCAATCTTTTTTCCCGATCCACAAGTTTTTAAGCTTCATGTCGTAAAAAATCTATCAGTTGGGCTTCCCTGGTGGTGCAGTGGTTGAGAGTCCGCCTGCCGATGCAGGGGACACGGGTTTGTGCCCCGGTCCGGGGAGATCCCAATGCCGCGGAGCGGCTGGGCCTGTGAGCCTTGACTGCTGAGACTGCGCGTCCGGAGCCTGTACTCCGCAACGGGAGAGGCCACAGCAGTGAAAGACCCACATACCGCACACACACACAAAAAAAACTATCAATATATTTCTTTACATATTTGAGTCATGTAGTTCCCATCTAAAGATTATAAAAAAATAATATCAACAAGCATTTGTGTGTACACCACATGTTCCAAGAACTGTTGTAACAACTTTACCTATGTTCCTTCATTTAATCCTTGTAACAAGCCTTTTGTCTAGTCATTGAATCCCATCCTACCCCCACCCTAATTATTTCTCCTTAAAAAAAAATTCTAGTTCTTGCTCTCAATTGATTTCATTAATTTTGATGTGTAACGCTTTCACATTTTCTAAATCAGGAGGAAAGGGAATAAAATGAGATGTCTCACAAATATCATATGATACCGCTTATATGTGGAATCTAAAAAAAGGGTACAAATGACCTTATTTACAAAACAGAAATAGAGTCAGAGATGTAGAAAACAAACTTATGGTTACCAAGGGGGAAGGTGGGGGTAGGGATAAATTGGGAGATTGGGACTGACATGTACACACTACTATATATAAAATAGACAACTAGTAAGGACCTACTGTATAGCACAGGGAACTCTACTCAATACTCTGTAATGACCTATATGGGAAAAGAATCTTAAAAAGAGTGGATATATGTATATGTGTAACTGATTCACTTTGCTGTACAGCAGAAACTAACACAAAGTTGTAAATCAACTATACTCCAATAAAAATTAATTTTAAAAAAATGAGATGTCTCACTCTCTCCCCCTCGTCTCAGCTGCCCCCATTTTCCTCCCCAGTGTGTGTGTGTGTGTGTGTGTGTGTGTGTATTTCCCCTTTTCTTTACAAAAACTGTAGCATGCTATACACACTGTTCTGCAACTTTTATTTAATAAAATATCCAGATGCTCTTTAAAATTACTTTCTCAACCTTTGATTGTGCTTGAGTTAAATTTATAACATTGGGGACAATTTTGTCCTTAAAATATTATCTTCCAACTCAAGGTATATTATTTCTATTTTTCTTCTAGTTTTTCTTGTTTTCTTCAGCAGAGCTTTTCATTTTCTTATAAATCCTAAATATTTCTTAAGTTTGTTTCTGAATAGTTGGTCTTTTCAATCTTTCTCCATCTGATACACTGGAAGAAAAAAATACCTCCTTTGTATTTTTAATGAAGTAACACATTTTCATACATTTATTGGCCATTCGTATTCTTTGACAATTCATCCTCTCATCTTTAAACATCTGAATGACAGAGGTTTGGAAAGCTGCAGAGGGCAACTAAAACCATTGTTCAACACATTGAAAACCTAATTCATTATTTCCACCTAAAGCACTTCTCTGTTTCTGTTAATGTGATAACAATTCACCATTTTTTAGGCTCAAAATCAGTCTTTCTTTGATAAGTTTTTTCTTCCTCACCCCTTTCATTTGCCTAAAATGATTTTATAAAAATCTACCATCTGGGAAACCTTCAAGATGGCGGAGGAGTATGACGTGGAGATCACCTTCCTCCCACAAATACATCAGAAATACATCTATATGTGGAACAATTCCTACAGAATACCTACTGAATGTTGGTAGAAGACCTCAGACTTCCCAAGAGGCAAGAAACTCCCCACGTACCTGGCCGTGTGGCTGACAGGGTCTTGGTGCTCCGGCTGGGTGTCAGGCCTGTGCCCCTGAGGTGGGAGAGCCGAGTTCAGGATATTGGTCCACGAGAGACCACCTGGCTCCATGCAACATCAAACAGTGAAAGCTCTCCCAGAGATCTCCATCTCAACGCTAAGACCCAGCTCCAATCAATGACCAGAAAGCTACAGTGCTGGACACTCTATACCAAAAAACTAGCAAGACAGGAACACAACCCCACCAATTAGCAGGGAGGCTGCCTAAAATCATAATAAGGTCACAGACACCCCAAAACACACAACTGGATGTGGTCCTGTCCACCAGAAAGGCAAAATCCAGCCTCATCCACGAGAATACAGGCACCAGGGAGCCTACACAACCCACTGAACCAACCTTAGCCACTGGGGTCAGACACCAAAAACATGGGAACTACAAACCTGCAGCCTGTGAAAAGGAGACTCCAAACACAGTAAATTAAGCAAGATAAGACAGAGAAACACACAGCAGATGAAGGAACAAGGTAAAAACACACCAGACCAAACAAATGAGGAGGAAATAGGCAGTCTACCTGAAAAAGAATTCACAATAATGATCGTAAAGATGACCCCAAATCTTGGAAATAGAATGGAGAAAATACAAGAAACTTTAAACAAGGACTTAGAAGAACTAAAAAGCAAAGAAACAATGATGAACAACACAATAAATGAAATTAAAAATTCTCTAGAAGGAATCAATAGCAGAATAACTGAGGCAGAAGAACGGATAAGTGACCTGGAAGATGAAATAGTGGAAATAACTACCGCAGAGCAGAATAAAGAAAAAAGAATGAAAAGAATTGAGGACAGTCTTAGAGACCTCTCAGACAACATTAAACACAACAATATTCGAATTATAGGGGTCCCAGAAGACGAAGAGAAAAAGAAAGGGACTGAGAAAATATTTGAAGAGATAATACTTGAAAACTTCCCTAATATGGGAAAGGAAACAGTCAATCAAGTCCAGGAAGCACAGAGAGTCCCATACAGGATAAATCCAAGGAGAAACACGCCAGGCCACATATTAATCAAACTATCAAAATTAAATACAAAGAAAACATATTAAAAGCAGCAAGGGAAAAACAACAAATAACATACAAGGGAATCCCCATAATGTTAACAGCTGATCTTTCAGCAGAAACTCTACAAGTCAGAATGGAGTGGCAAGACATATTTAAACTGATGAAAGGGAAAAACCTACAACCAAGATTACTCTACCCAGCAAGAACCTCATTCAGATTCGAGGGAGAAATTAAAACCTTTACAGACAAGCAAAAGCTAAGAGAATTCAACGTCACCAAACCAGCTTTACAACAAATGCTAAAGGAACTTCTCTAGGCAGGAAACACAAGAGAAGGAAAAGACCGACAATAACAAACACAAATCAATTAAGAAAATGGTAGTAGGAACATACATATCGCTAACTACCTTAAATGTAAATGGATTAAATGCTCCAACCAAAAGACAGAGACTGGCTGAATGGATATAGAAAGAAGACCCGTATATATGCTGTCTACAAGAGACCCACTTCAGACCGAGGGACACATACAGACTGAAAGTGAGAGGATGGAAAAAGATATTCCATGCAAATGCAAATCAAAAGAAAGCTAGAGTAGCAATTCTCATATCAGACAAAATAGACTTTAAAATAAAGACTATTACAAGAGACAAAGAAGGACACTACATAACGATCAAGGGATCAATCCAAGAAGAAGATATAACAATTGTAAATATTTATGCACCCAATATAGGGACACCTCAATACATAAGGCAAATGCTGACAGCCATAAAAGGGGAAATCAACATAACACAGTCATAGTTGGGGACTTTAAGACCCCACTTTCACCAATGGACAGATCCTCCAAAATGAAAATAAATAAGGAAACACGAGCTTTAAATAATACATTAAACAAGATGGACTTAATTGATATTTATAGGACATTCCATCCCAAAAAAACAGAATACACTTTCTTCTCAAGCACTCATGGAACATTCTCCAGGATAGATCATATCTTGGGTCACAGATGAAGCCTTGGTAATTTTAGAAAATTGAAATCATATCAAGGATCTTTTCTGACCATAACACTATGAGACTAGATATCAATTACAGGAAAAAAATCTGTAAGAAATAAAAACACATGGAGACTAAACAATACAGTACTAAATAACCAAGACATCACTTAAGAAATGAAATAGGAAATCACAAAATACCAGAAACAAATGACAATGAAAACACGACAATGCAAAACCTATGGGATGCAACAAAAGCAGTTGTAAGAGGGAAGATTATAGCAATACAATCCTACCTCAAGGAACAAGAAACATCTCAAATAGACAACCCAACTTTACACCAAAAGCAATTAGAGAAAGAAGAACAAAAACATCCCAAAGTTAACAGAGGGAAAGAAATCATAAAGATCAGATCATAAATAAATGAAAAAGAAATGAAGGAAACAATAGCGAAGATCAGTGAAACTAAAAGCTGGTTCTTTGAGAAGATGAACAAAGTTGATAAACCATTAGCCAAACTCATCAAGAAAAAAAGAGAGAAGACTCAAATCAATAGAATTAGAAATGAAAAAGGATAAGTAACAACTGACACTGCAGGAATACAAAGGATCATGAGAGATTACTACAAGCAACTATATGCCAATAAAATGAACAACGTGGAAGAAATGGACAAATTCTTAGGAAAGCACAACCTTCCAAGACTGAACCAGGAAGAAATAGAAAATATAAACAGACCAATCACAAGTACTGAAATTGAGATTGTGATTAAAAATCTTCCAACAAACAAAAGCCCAGGACCAGATGTCTTCACAGGCGAATTCTACCAAACATTTAGAGAAGAGCTAACACCTATCCTTCTCAAACTCTTCCAAAATATGACAGAGGGAGGAACACTCCCAAACTCATTCTACGAGGCCACCATCACCCTGATACCAAAACCAGACAAAGATGTCACAAGAAAAGAAAACTACAGGCCAATATCACTGATGAACATAGATGCAAAAATGCCCAACAAAATACTAGCAAACAGAATCCAACAGCACATTAAAAGGATCATACACCATGATCAAGTGAGGTTCATCCCAGGAATGCAAGGAATCTTCAGTATATGCAAATCAATCAATGTGGTAAACCATATTAACAAATAGAAGGAGAAAAACCATATGATCATCTAAGTAGATGCAGAAAAAGCTTTTGACAAAATTCAACACCCATTGATGACAAAAACCCTCTAGAAAGTAGGCAGAGAGGGAACTTACCTCAACATAATAAAGGCCATATATGACAAACCCACAGCTAACATCATTCTCAATGGTGAAAAACTGAAACAATTTCCTCTAAGATCAGGAAGAAGACAAGGTTGTCCACTCTCACCACTATTATTCAACATAGTTTTGGAAGTTTTAGCCACAGCAATCAGAGATGAAAAAGAAATAAAAGGAATCCAAATTGGAAAAGAAGAAGTAAAGCTGTCTCTGTTTGCAGATGACATGATACTATACATAGAGAATCCTAAAGATGCTACCAGAAAACTACTAGAGCTAATCAATGAATCTGGTAAAGTAGCAGGACATAAAATTAATGCACAGAAATCTCTTGCATTCCTATACACTAATGATGAAAAATCTGAAAGAGAAATTAAGGAAACACTCCCATGTACCACTGCAACAAAAAGAATAAAATATCTAGGAATAAACCTACCTAAGGAGACAAAAGACCTGTATGCAGAAAACTATAAGACACTAATGAAAGAAATTAAAGATGATACAAACAGATGGAGAGATATACCATGTTCATGCATTGGAAGAATCAACATTGTGATAATGACTATACTACCCAAAGCAATTTACAGATTCGGTGCAATCACTTTCAACCTCTCAATGGCATTTTTCACAGAAGTAGAACAAAAAAATTCACAATTTGTGTGGAAACACAAAAGACCCCGAATAGCCAAAGCAATCTTGAGAAAGAAAAACAGAGCTGGAGGAATCAGGCTCCCGGACTTCAGACTATTCTACAAAGCCACATTAATCAAGAGAGTATGGTACTGGCACAAAAACAGAAATATAGATCAATGGAACAGGATAGAAAGCTCAGAGATAAACCCACGCACCTATGGTCACCTTATCTTTGATAAAGGAGGCAGGAATATACAATGGAGAAAAGAGAGCCTCTTCAATAAGTGGTGCCAGGAAAACTGGACAGCTACATGTAAAAGAATGAAATTAGAACACTCCCTAACACCATACACAAAAATAAACTCAAAATGGATTAAAGACCTAAATGTAAGGCCAGACACTATAAAACTCTTAGAGGAAAACATAGGCAGAACACCCTATGACATAAACCACACCTCCTAGATAAATGGAAAAAAAACAAAAACAAACAATTGGGACCTAATGAAACTTCAAAGCTTTTGCACAGCAAAGGAAACCATAAACAAGATGAAAAGACAACCCTCAGAATGGGAGAAAGTATTTGCAAATGAAGCAACTGACAAAAGGATTAATCTCCAAAATTTACAAGCAGCTCATGCAGCTCCATATCAAAAAAACAAACAACCCAATCCAAAAATGGGCAGAAGACCTAAATAGACATTTCTCCAAAGAAGATATACAGATGGCCAAGAAACACATGAAAGGATGCTCAACATCACTAATCATTAGAGAAAAACATGACAGTGAGGTATCATCTCACACCAGTCAGAATGGCCATCATCAAACAATCTACAAACAATAAATGCTGGAGAGGGTGTGGAGAAAAGGGAACCCTCTTGCACTGTTGGTGGGAATGCAAATTGATAAGCCACTATGGAGAACATTATGGAGATTCCTTAAAAAACTAAAAATAGGACTGCCATACGACCCAGCAATCCCACTACTGCACATATACCCTGAGAAAACCATAATGCAAAAAGAGTCATGCACCACAATGTTCATTGCAGGTCTATTTACAATAGCCAGGACATGGAAGCAACCTAAGTGTCCATCAACAGATGAGTGGATAAAGATGTGGCACATATATACAATGGAATATTACTCAGCCATAAAAAGAAACGAAATTGAGTTATTTGTAGTGAGGTGGATGGACCTAGAGTCTGTCATACAGAGTGAAGTAAGTCAGAAAGAGAAAAACAAATACTGTATGCTAACACATATAAATGGAATCTTAAAAAAAAAAATGGTCCTGAAGAACCAGGGGCAAGACAGGAATAAAGACACAGATGTAGAGAATGGACTTGAGGACACGGGGAGGGGAAAGGGTAAACTGGGACGAAGTGCGGGAGTGGCATGGACATATATACACTACCAAATGTAAAACAGATAGCTAGTGGGAAGCAGCTGCATCGTACAGGGAGATCAGCTCGGTGCTTTGTGACCACCTAGAGGGGTGGGGTCGGGAGGGTTGGAGAGAGACGCAAAAGGGAGGAGTTATGGGGATATATGTATACATACAGCTGATACACTGTTATAAAGCAGAAACTAACACACCATTGTAAAACAATTATACTCCAATAATGATGTTTAAAAAAATCTACCATCGAAATTTCTCTTGCTCCTTTTTCTTTTTTATTGCCACAGGTTTGTTCAGGTTGTCCATACCTTTGCCTAGAAATGATTGGCTTTGT